>NC_058107.1:4415000-5150197 GCF_914725855.1 Thunnus albacares
TTCGAAATAAGACTTTGCCCCAATTTTGGCCCCCAAACAAACGCTATCTCCTCTGAGGGCATTAACGGTATCAGCTTCAAACTTTAATAGGTGACTTGTGACACTGTGCTGAAAAAAAGATGTTAAAAACTTTGTTATAACTCGAACGGTTTGGATTTTATAAGCCCTCAAAGTTGCAGAGCCACATCACACCTTACAATGTAAAACAATGGGGAGGCAATCTATGGGCATGAACTTTGTGTCAAACAGAGGCTTCTGATGGCTAAACTATAAGTCTGACCACTTTCAAACCTGTATCAATGGAATCGCCACGAAATTTCCTACTAAAATCTGATTTTTAATGTAAGATTTGGCCAAAGTAGTAGGATTTAGGAGGACATTTCACAAGAAGTGTACTCTAAAATCCTCCTCTCCAACTGCTCCTGGTGATGTCACTCCTTCAGTGCTGTGAAACATTCCGCAATACACACTCATTATAAAATCACAGGAGGAGCAAGAAAAGACTTTAATATCTCAAAAACAGTAAAAGAGAGAAAAAACATGTAAACTTAAGATTTGTAGGTCAAAGTCTTGTGACTCATTTAAAGTTCAAATAAAGTCTGTATCTAAAACTATGTGGAAGCAGTAAATGTTCAAAAAGGTGTGGGTTCGCTCACACTCTCCATTCAAATATATGAATATTTTTCTGTGTCCAGCTGCAGTTACTTATTGTCTCTACACACCTGACAGTACACGTCAATCAAACTTTCAAAATGAAAAAAAACACACTTGTAAGAAATATCCCTCCTTTTTAAAAAGCAAAATGATCTGATCCAAATGGGCCAGAGTGCCAGGTCCCGAACAACGCTGCTTGCAGCTTTAATTTTTTTTGGGAACTTTTCTTTAATCCTTTAGTTTTTGTGATATATAGGAGAGTTTTACCTCTTTGGGGCCTCAAACAAATTTATTTGAAACCATGTGAGGAGTAAAGTCTCTTTAGTGGAGCTGCTAATAACTCATAGACATCTGAAACAAGGAGACACAAATAAACATTGATTTTTTTGTAAGGGGCCACAACCCAAAAAGTCTGGGAACCACTGGTTTAATTTTTAACAGTGCTGTGTAATTTATAAGCTCATCATTATGTTATTTTATGTAAAATGTTAACCTGGAACGTAACTAGATACTAAAGCTAAATAAACGTAGTGGAGTAGAAAGTACAATATGTCTCTCTGAAATGTAGTGGAGTGAAAGTATAAAGTAGCACAAAATAAAAATACTCTAAGTACAAGTACCTTAAAATTGAACTTAAGTACAGTACTTGAGTAAATGTACTTAGTTACATCCCACCATTTGCAGACTTAAAACAAGGCAAGGACATGACCAAAAAGGTTTTTCTTTCCAGTTGTGATTCAAGAGAAAGACTAAGCATGCTCCATCATCAAAGCTTTTAAGTCAAATGAAAGCTAAGTGTTCTTTCCTGTCAGAACTGCCATTAGTTGGGAAAGCAGGTGAAGTTTACCTTCCTGAGCGAGGTCACCTATGTTAACATAGGTCAGCCCTGTCCGCTGGGCCAGCTCCTTTCCTAAAGTTGTCTTTCCAACACCTGGGGTTCCTGCAGGAGAAAGGAGTGACATTCCATACAAGAACCAGGACAATCCATGTTGCTTTATTTCAACATCATCACTTGGTGACATCTGACCAAGTTGTTGAGCAATACCAGGGTGGTAATGGGAGATGATTTCAGCTACTGTCCCAAGAGGGACACAGGGATTGTGGATTGCTTCCAGGCTATGCTTCTGCTCAAAGGTGCTGATAAGATGCTGTTTTATGTACAGCGTTCTCTGGGGTTTAAACTTTGAGAAGTAAGAGTTGCAGGTCATATCCTTTAATCAGTTGTTTTGTAAAATCAATTAATCATTTGATGATAAAACATCCAAAAATAGTAAAAGAAAAAAATACTTGTCAGAGTTTCCCAGAGTCCATGGTGTCATCTTCAAATGTCTTGATATATTATATCTTGATATATTTTATATGTCTTTGAATGATAAACAGAGAAAAGCAGAAAATCTTCATGGTTGACAATCTAGACACTGTTGCTTGATAACTAGCTTAAAATCATTTTTTAAAATTGCTACCAATTATAGACAGGTAATCATTCTGGCACCTAATGTAATAATTTACTTTAAACACATGCAGCAAGTTGTTTATGACTCAAAAAAATATATCCTGTCTCATTCTTTCCAAGTAAGACAGACCAACTTTAAGACTATCACAAACACATATCCTGTTTCTGATTTAAAACCCAGGATTTATTTTGATCCTGCTCAGTGTACTTTTTGTCACGAGGCAGATGAAACGTTAATCATTTAATTTACTCATGTTGCTGTTGTTTCACAGTTCTGATTGGATATGGGTGCTTTGTTATCCTTTAAAGTAACAGACATCCCTGCTTTTGAATGCTCTGATGTCCTCTTCTACAACAACATAGCACAACTGAATGTTTCAGAGGTCATTCATATAGTAATTCTACTGAGTTAATGTCATATACACATATGTAAGTGTATGAGTCCCCAAGTTCCTCAAGTTAAACAAAAAAGCCAAGAAACTATTGTCTTATGTCTACATTGTTACTAATTTGATATCTTTATCATGTTATATCATATACACTTGTTTTGGTAGCCTGTAGCAGATTTTTTCTGTTGATATGGTGTATTCCCTGACTTGAACTTTACATATTATTTATTAAGAAAGGTTTTAAAAACCTAAAAACAGTACTAATAACAGTGTATGTGTTTATGCATATTTTATACATCACAGTAAACTTATGTTTGTCAAGAAATGGATATTGTTCATGTATAAATATGTCGTTGTACATCCATCTATAGAGGCATCTTATCGTTGATGATGCAAGATCACGTCTTGACTATGGCATACACACGCTTGTTTAACAGCTAATCCCGCAGAATTACTTCCTGTGGCCGTTTACAACAAGGTACGACTCCAATGGGTTCCTTGATAGAAATAAAGGCACATTTACTACTACAAAAACAGATGCTGTGGCAGAAGTTGAACTACAACACCTGTTAACAGGATGTTTGGTCGCTTCTTCATCTTCATCGCCAGCTCGCTGCCACCACGTGTCCTGCTGTCGGCCGCCTGAAAGACACAATAGTGCTTTTTATCTCTCTACCATTCACACAACCGTTTATCTCTACAGAACATGTGTGGAAACAGACCTGAAGAAGATGACGCTGGCAAAATAGAAGACTTGAGTCGCTAACTAGTTGTTTACTATCACCTACAACACCAAACCAGCCTCGGCGGGACTTCCACAAACAACATTGACTGCAGTGAACTGATGTTTCACGTCAGTTTTACGTCAATTTACAGTCTGTTTTCGGCACTCCAAGTCCCCGGAATTTAAATAGGTAAACTCCACTTTACTGGTTAGTCCAACATTTTAAAAACTCAACTCTCTCTTTAATTGACGAATTCAGTCGCTGAATACCCGAACAAAAGTGTGAAGTGACGGGAACACTTCACATCCTGCTTCTGATATTTCAAATGGTCAAATGTGGTAAGTTTATACGGTTTATAGAGACATCACATTAGCTTAACGTCATCTGTCTCATTCTATCAGTCTGTAGGCCAAATGTGAATGAAGTAACACTACAATATATAATATATCTTAACGCTAGCAGCAGAGATGATCAAATAGGCTAAAACTGACTTTTATAAATCTACAAAGTTTTCGGCTGCATGTTTGAGGATTGGGAACAACTTCACTTTTCGCAGCACTACAAGGAAAAAGAAGCTGCGTTAAATGAGAAATTATGCACTTTCAAACTTCAAATGGCTACTCACCGTAGCTTTAACGTTATTCTGTATGCTAAGAGAACTACAGTAACTATGTCCTGTTTTTGCTGTCTTTCTGTTGCTACATCTAACAACATCACCACCAATAACTGTTTCTGCTGCTTTTTAGGCTCCTAGTTCTTGGCTGAACTGTTGCCCCCAATGTGAAGCACCACGACCGAGAATGAGCAAGCTTTCCCTGGGAGATAAAGCTGCTTCAAGCAAAGTGAGCCTTACATAATATTAGATGATTCATATTCCAAGAAGAAAGATGCCATAAATAGTCTATTTGATGGGCCAAAGTTTGTCTGAAGTTCATAGATTGTGCAGTTGATAAAGTGCCTAATAATTTTTCTTCAAATGGACTGCAAGATTTTTCCAGACAGCTGGAACCAGAGAATGTCTGGCATTTTTGCTTGAAAAATCAACTTAATGATTAATTGGTTATCAGAATAATTATTGCAAATGAATCTTTTGTTGACTGACTACTGATCAAGCATTACATTTATTGTTTCAGTTAAAAAAATGTAAAAGTAAATTATTTAGAAATAATGTATTACTGTTTATCTTTTACTGTTTATCTTTTACTAAATATTTTAATTTTTCAGCTTCCTACTTTTCCTCTTTTATCGGTCATAGCACATAATGGCATATGTGTCACATTTCCTTATACAACATTCCAACATTTTCTATTTTCCTCAAAGTATTTCCTAGTAATGGGACAAGACTAACTGTTGAAGTTGAGCTGGAGGATTTATAACTTCCAACGTATAGCCTGATTTATACAAGATGTTTGAGGCCAATACTGACTGATATTCGAGAGTTTTTTTTTTTACATAAACACGTAACATAAACAAACATTTCAATAAAGATCCCTTAAATTTAGTTATTGCAGAACCGTGACCAAGATGTGTACTGAACGACATTTTACAGCTGCCCAGGAGATACTATAACTACAGATGATATGACCCATTAGAAACACATTTAGATGAAAAAAACAATGCCAAAAATCTAAAGCCTCACTTGCAAAACCTACAGGCCACAGTGGTCACAACCATTAATGGTTAAGTGTAAAGGTTTTTCTGAGGGTGGCACAGGAGAAGAAGCCATAGGTTCATTAATGAGGGTCAGCAAAATAGTAAGCACTGGGACATCATGAATACCCATACCAGATCTCATGGTAATGTGACCAGTAGTTGTTTAGTCATCTTGCTACAATGGGCAGATGGCATTACCGCCAGCACTGCAATATGTAGGTGAGTTAGAGGGTCAAGGATGGTAAATGTATATCCATTGGATTTCTTCAGCCTGTTGACTGTTTCCTTGCAGGTGAGCCGCTGGGTGGATCCATCCTTCACAGATTTGCCAGGGGAACGCTTTTCTCTGTCTGGAAGGATGAAGGGCAGCCAGGTTTTGTGCTCCAAGGCTGAGCCAAAGAGACCCAGGAAGAGGAAAGGAGAGACCGGCAGCTCAGACCCTCATGCGTCCCACCTGCTTAAAGAGTCAGCCCAGAGGGACCAAGATGAACCTTGGGTGCACAGATACTTGCCCTATTCAAAGGTCACCATCATTGCTATCAACATTTGTTCTGGTATCTGGTAGTAGATTGGCATTTTGTTTGCAATATCAAGCATCACTACATTAATAAGCATTCATTAAAAAAAGAGACACCTGATGTCTGACACAGGACATTTTCTGGACATTCATTTCAGAAACCATTTATGAATAAAATCACTGATGTGATTCTTGTGAATGAACTACCTGAAAAATCAAGATTTGTTTTTTCAAAATATTTATATGAATTATTATTATTATTATTATTACTATTATGTTACACCCATATTGCTTTTGCAAGAGTTTTTGGTCACTGTAAAGGTCAAGCAAAATCCACTGCCTTCAATTTATGTAAAATGTGTTCTAAAATTCAGCTGCAGTTAATACTGTATGAGACTTCAGAGTCTGAGTTATTATCTAATCAAGTGGTTATCTCCCAAAGGTATCACTTCACAGACAGTATGGAGGAATGATTACAGTGACCAGGGACTCTGTAATGTTGTGATGTAGCACAACATGTGAGTATTGTTCAAGAAAGACTTGGGGGAAAAAAATGGACTGTGTCCTTTAGATGTGGCATGAAGTCACTGTCTACACTCTGCTTTAACTTTGAATACTGCCGGTTCAACATGGATCCAAACACATGAACTCATCACTTTTTCACAGAAAGTAGATTGAAAGTAGTGATCAAGATTTAGGTATTCTCATGTATTTTCAGCTGTGATAAAGGTTCAAAACAACAGTGTTTTGTCTCTGGTAATGGTTACCATGTGTTTGTGTAGGCTGAGCTAGCTGTCCACAAGAAGAAGGTAGAGGAAGTGGAGAACTGGATGAGACTTCACACAAACACACTGAAGGTATGAGCTTCGTTTTTCATTTACAAATAATAAATGATTGCAGTAACTGAACACTGACTCACAGTCTCCTACCATTGTCTGTGTGTCATTTTTGCCTCAGTTGTGACCTTTTATTTGTTGTGAATTATGACACACCCACTTCCCTCATGGTGAACAAGACAAGTTGTTCCAATACCCAGTGGGAAACTGAGATTTGCTGTCATGAGTGTCAGTCGTTTAATGGCTTGTGTCTGGAGACCAAGATATATCAAGAGATAATCTGACTGTAGTCTGGCCTATGATTGTCTTAAATTATTAAAATGTTGAATAGATTGTGGAGGTCTTCAGTGAAGCTGAAGGTTCGGGTTTTTCCTGCCTTTTGTCATCCACAGGGTGGTATCTTACTGCTGACCGGACCATCAGGCTGTGGAAAGACTGCTACAGTCCAGGTTTTGTGTCGGGAGCTGGGCCTGAGGGTTCAGGAGTGGACGAACCCCACCAGTCTGGAGCCTTACACCAGCAGTCAGCATGGTGAGGAAAAGCTCTTACTGAACTATCTGCCTCAAACACAGTGTCACTGTCAATCAATTCTGCCTATCAATGCAATTTATTTGTTGTTTTGATATATATTGATGAGTTGTAAAAATTGTCTCACTGAAAAAAACATGCACAAAGTGACAAAAAAATAGAAACAACATAATAAAATGTTTGTTTTTGTTGAGACTGTCAGGGGTCGAGAGGAGTTGTGATATTTGAAGTTGTTGTATTCGGTGCAAACAGTTGCCCACACTACTATACTGAGTCAGTGTCCAAGTCTCCAGTCCACCCTATTTCTTGCTCTGACTTGTGTCCCAAATTTTCTGTTTTACGTCAGTGTGGAGGATGAACGGCTTGTCCTGCACTTCCCAGTTAGCCCAGTTCCAGGAGTTCCTCCTCAGGGCCAACAAGTACAACTGTCTGAAGATGGTGGGTGATGGTGGAGTTACAGACATCAAGCTCATACTGGTTGAGGTATGTACTACACTTTTAAGATAAATCCAGCTCATTTGACTCCAGTTCATTTCACTGGCACAACATAGTGATAGTACAGTGCCAAGTAAAAAAAGTAGTAATATAAGTACATACCACATATTAATTATTATAATAAAACTACAATTTTTAAAGTCATATTACTTTAAAAATGTAATTTAACTCATTAATTTCGCTGATGAGTTTAAAACTCAAATTAATTTATATATTTCCTTTAACCTTCCTGTTTCTCATAAACATACACTGACATAGCAATATTCCTGAGATAGCAATCATACAGTATCAATGCAAAAGAGAAATAAGAAAACAGCTTGGAATCCGCTAACCAAAACTCGACCAAAAAACGACCAAACTCATTGCTATGCTTCTTCGGCTCAGATACTGGTCAGGACAGACTTCTGTCACAGTGCACTTATTATCTTATAGTCTATTTGCCAACCCATAGAGCCCTATTGTGAACCCGGAAATGTTGAGTACCCCATAGTTTTATGTTAGAAATATACAGTATGGGTCCCTAGCATTTAGAAACTGTCGGATGCTAACTTGCATATGTTGGGCAAATAGCATAATTAGCATTAATTAGCATAATCACCTATTTGGGCAATATTTCAGCAACTGCTTGGCCAATTTGGACAATACTGGGGTGTTTTGGGGGTTATTGAAAATGCTGAATCATTTTCAGTTAAACCAGAAGTAGCCATATTTCTACTCCCGGTGGGCTGATTTTGATGAATTTTGAGTCGATTTTGAGGTTATTTATATGCTTAATACATTGGACCTACATTTCATAATCAAGAGAGCTCAATGTCATTGGTATGGATGTTGAGACGTAATACTTCTTCAAATTCCTTCAGTTCTGCTCACGATTTTTTGCTGTGCAACATTATGTCATGGAATTATGTCATTTACGCTGTGGTTACTGCTGCAAGCTGAATAATGGCCGCATGGAAAGACAGACAAAACACAGAATTTATTCCATTTCTTCTTTTTATATATTATATATCTATACTTCTAAACTATCACTTGGAGTGGTTTAAAATATTAAAATATCATGGTAGGAGTTCTTTTGAGTAAAATCAAAAGACAAACAAATCTACAGTAATTAATACATAAACAGTTAATGTTACCACAACTACCAAAAAAGTTACCTCATATTATCTCTATCAAAAGTTGGGAAGGGTGTAGGAGGTATGAAGGGAGTGAAGGAGTGAAAATCATATGCGATCTTGAGGCGTTATTTGCTCAGCTGCTGATGGTGGGGAGAAGAATGGACCTCACTGCCCTCTTTGACTACAAGCTCGGCCCGGTCCCTGTATCCATCAAAGACGAATATGGCTGCTTCAGAAAAGGTAACAATTCTGTGATCGTCCAGCGTCTTGGAATCCTTGCTCCCAATCCCCACCCACCAGACATTGTACTCATTGATGCCTCGCAGCCCATCTACCATATGATGTGGCCATTGTCAAGCACCGTGGCTGACCTTGCAGCCAGCATAGGGTGCCGGCTTAATCGCTACATCATCCAAACATTTGTCATCTTTGACTGGTATGAGCAAATCTCTGCCAAAGACCATGAGAAGCAGAGAAGAGCAGGGGAGAGCTCAACAGAGTACCACCTCTCACTGACAACCCCTCTACCTAGCTGCGACAAAGTAATGATGAACAAGACAAACAAGCAGAGGCTGGTTGAGCTCGCCTGCACACACAGCATAGGAGATCACATCAAGATGGTCAGCAGAGCAGACAGTATTGTTACTCATGATGAGGCTGACGTCTCCCTCATTTCATACATGTTGGATGCAGCCAGGCATGGAGCTACAACTGTCCACATTGTCAGCAACAGCACATATGTGTCAATGCTCATGGTCTGTTAGTGCTGGAAGGTGGGTATCACATGTCACCTGCAGATAGAGAGATTGGATGGCACTGTTCTCAAAAATGTGACAATAGAGAATCTGGGTAAGCAGTGTCACTCCATTCTGGCTGTGCACGCTCTCTCTGGGTGTGACACCACCACCTATTGCACCAGGAAAGGGAAGGTGTCTGTGCTCAAGGCTATGAGAATAGTAGTAGTGATAATAATAATATTAATAATAATAATAATAAGTAAAACTCACAAAGTGCTTCACAGGAATTAAAGTTAAAATTAAGACCATAAAAACATACAGTGGTATGAAAAAGTTTAGGCACCCCTCTGAGGCTGCATAATAATTTACTCTGTCTTCACAGAAAAGGATCACATTGGCATGCCATTCATTTTCTAATAAAAGCTGAGTACTGGGGTATTTTCCAGACAAAGATTTTTAGTGTAGCAATATTAAGTTGTATGAAATTAAATCAGAAGTGAAAAATAGGCTGTGCAAAAATTTGGGCACCCTTGTCATTGTGTTGATTTGAACACCTCTAACTACTTATAACTGATGAATTGGAACACAAAATTGGTTTGGTGAGATCATTAAACCTTGAACTTCATAGCCAGGTGCATCAAATCATGAGAAGAGGTATTTAAGTTGGCCAATTGCAAGTTGTTCTTCTCTTTGACTCTCCTCTGAAGAGTGGCAACATGGGGGCCTCAAAACAGCTCTCAAATGACCTGAAAACAAAGATTGTTCAACATTATGGTTTAGGGGAAGGCTACAAAAAGCTATCTCAGCGATTTGAGCTGTCAGTTTCCACAGTGAGGAACATAGTGAGGAAATGGAAGACCACAGGCATGGCTCTTGTTAAGGCCAGAAGTGGCAGGCCAAGAAAAATGTATTGGAGAGGCAAAGGCGAAGGATGGTGAGAATGGTCAAAGACAACCTACAGACCACCTCCAAAGACCTACAACATCTTGCTGCAGATGGTGTCACTGTGCATCGTTCAACAATTCAGAGCACTTTTCACAGGGAGAAGCTGTATGGGAGAGTGATGCGGAAGAAGCCTTTTCTGCACACAAGCCACAAACAGAGTCGCTTGAGGTATGCAAAAGCACATTTGGACAAGCCAGCTTCATTTTGGAATAAGGTCCTGTGGACTGATGAAACAAAGATTGAGTTATTTGGTCATAACAAGGGGCATTATGCATGGCAGTGAAAGAACACAGCATTCCAAGAAAAACACTTGCTACCCACAGTAAAATTTGGTGGAGGTTCCATCATGCTGTGGGGCTGGGAATCTTGTTAAAGGTGAGGGTTGCATGGATTCCACTCAATATCAGCAGATTCTTGAGAATAATGTTCAAGAGTCAATCACAAAGTTGAAGTTACGCCGGGGCTGGATATTTCAACAAGACAACGACCCAAAACACTGCTCAATCTGAAAATCTGTGGGATGATTTGAAGCGCACTGTCAATGCTCGGCAACCATCAAACCTAAGTGAACTGGAGATGTTTTGTAAGGAGGAATGGTCCAAAATACCTTTATCCAGAATCCAGACACTCATTAGAAGCTATTGGAAATATCTAGAGGCTGTTATTTTTGCAAGGAGGCTCGACTAAATATTGATGTGATTTTTCTGTTGGAGTGCCCAAATGTATGCACCTGTCTAATTTTGTTTTGATGCATATTGCACATTTTCTGTTAATCCAATATACCTCATTTCACTACTGAAATAATGCTGTGTCCATCAGTTATTTGATTGGTTAAAATGAAATAGCTGATCCAAACATCCAATGATTTATAAATGAAAATAATGGAAATTGTCAGGGGTGCCTAAACTTTTTCATACCACTGTATGCCACATGTTAAAGTTAATATAAAAACAAAACACAGACAGCAGGGTACAACAAGAAGAAGCAAATGAACGAACAATCATTACACATCACACACAACTCAAGATGGCACAAAAGCCAATTTAAAAAAATGGGTCTTCAATTGTTTTTTAAAAGCATCTATGGAGAATGCAGACCACATACATAAAGGAAGAGAGTTCCATTGTGTTGGAGCCACATCGCAAAGGTGCAATCACCTTTAGTTTTCAGCCGAGAGTGAGGGACAGCCAGTAGGTCCTGGTTGGAAGACCTAAGTGACCTACTGGCAATATAGGGGTGGATAAGATCAGTGATGTACTCAGGTGCCTGTCCATGCAGGGCTCTATATGTGATAACAAGAACCTTAAAATGAATCCTAAAACGGATGGAAGCCAGTGCAAAGAACTTAAAATAGATGTAATGTGAGTCATCCTGCTGAACCTGGTTAACAGCCTTGCAGCGGCATTTTGGACTATTTGTAGACGGTTCAGAGATGCTTTGCTTAGACAAGTGTAGATAGAATTACAATAGTCCAGATGGGATGATATGAAAATGTGAATGTTCATTTTGAGTTCCGGCTTTGATATGATGGACTTGAGTTTTGCGACATTATGGAGATGGAGAAAAGATGTATGGGTCAATGATTTAATATGCTGATCGAAATGCATGGCCTGGTTTAATATGACCCCAAGATTTCTTAAGTTAGACTGAACAGCTGATGAAAGGGACCCAATACTCTTAGCTACCTTGGGAGCCATACTGTCAGAAGCAATAATGAGAACCTCTGTCTTGTCAGTATTAAGCTGATCTTCTTGATTCATTAATCTCATCTCTGTCAACAAGTCCTGTTTGATGCTGTAAATCATATCGTCTCTCTCAACATTCCCACACTTCCAATCTCATCAAACAGTGACTGCAATAACTTTCTCAAATATTTTATAGACAAGGTAGCCAATATTAGGGCAAACATCTCACCCATGTCCAGTCCACTTACTAGTGGCTCCTCAAATCCAGCCATCTTGGACTCCTTTTGTCCAGTGTCCATGGAGGATATAGCAGCCCTGTTAGGACAAATGAAACCCTCCTTGAGCCCACTAGATGCCCTACCAACCACTATGTTTTTAAAGGTTTTTAACTGTATCGGCCCCTGCATAGCCAATATTATAAACCGCTCTCTTCTATCAGGGTGTGTCCCCAGCTACTTTAAGCAGGCTATTGTTCAGCCTCTATTAAAGAAATCAAACCTGGCTGCAGATGCCAGAGACTGCTCTGTTCTAGTACTATTGGACCTTAGCACAGCATTCGATACTGTAGACCATCACATTCTAATCCACAGGCTAAATGACCTGGTGGGCATTTCTGGGACTGCATAGGAGTGGTTCTCCTCATATCTCACAGATAGATCTTTGTCAGTCTCTGTAGGTGAATTTCTATCGGACACTGCAGCTTTGTCATGCAGTGCCCCCCAGGGATCAGTCTTGGGACCCATTCTATTCTCCATATACATGCTGCCACTGGGACAAATCATCAGCAGTTTCAAACACATCTCCTACCAATTGTACGCCAATGACATCCAGCTGCACTTTTCATTTAAACCTCACATGCTTCACAAACTCTCTGTACTTATCAACTGTTTAAACACAATTTGCAATTGGATGGCAAATAATTTTCTGCAGTTGAATACAGACAAAACTGAAGTCCTGCCTTATCTTCATCTTCCTGGTCTTGCCTGCACAATCTTGGCATAATTTTCGATAGGGCTGTAGTTTCTCTGTTTTGTGACTTCAGGTTTGGAGCTAACCCCCTTTACTTTTCCAGCATTTGGGGAAACAACAGATGTGACTTTTTAGCATTTATTAACTGACACACTGTAGTCTGTGCTGTACATTCACTGCCAGACTGACAACTTACTACTAACCTTTTCCTCTGCCCCGCTCACATCCACCATCACTTCTCTGCTCCTCGCTCTTTCCCACTCGCTACGTAAACATACTCCTTAATGGAGCCACGCTACCAATAGTTTTCCAGGCAACGACAGAGGTTGACTCATGTACCAGAACAGAGACTCCCAAATGCTATCGATTTCCGAATGAATGGATATTTATTCCGACATCACATATTAAAAAATCCTATTTTTTTTTGGCCTGGTGGGGGTTCTCGTTGTGTCATTATGGAGAAACACAGATTCAGTAAACGCTCAGTACGTTCAGTAAACGTTAAATACAGGTGGACCTAGCAGTCTCCATTAGGTTGGGCGAGTTCAAAGTTGTGAAAACAACGGGGGTGTTTTAAATACACCCCGTTTTCACAGGTAATTTGTTAGTCTGTCCCTTCTGCCGCAGGAAATAATGGATTACTCCTGGAAAGCTATTGATGTAGCACTTTTCTCCTTATGAAAATAACACAGAGATTATTCAACCAATGAGAATTTAGTCGGACAAGAGCATAACGACCAAGTAATCAACCAGTCTACCAGCAGACTACAGCCCTAATTTTCGACCAATCCATGAGCTTTGAAGCACATGTTAAGATGCTAACTCAATCATGTTTCTTTCACCTGAGAAACATAGCCAAACTCCGGTCTGTGGTATCAAGAAATGAAACTGAGATGTTAATGCATGCTTTTATTTCATCACGTTTGGACTACTGTAACTCCCTTTTTACCTGCCTTGATAAATCTTCCATACACTGCTTACAAACTGTCCAAAACACTGCTGCAAGGCTTTTAACACAATCCAGCAGATGGTCACATATAACGCCTATTTTAATCTCATTGCACTGGCTTCCAGTAAATTTTAGAATTCATTTTAAAATACATGGCCAGGCTCCACAGTACATTACGGACCTTCTGCACACCTACACCATTAGTCAAGCTCTTAGATCCTCCTCCCGGGGCTTTCTAAGTGTACCCCGTACACATTTTAAGACCTTTATAGGGGTTATGAGGCTTAAAAGATACATAGAGCTGAATATCATCAGCGTAACAGTGATAGGAAATATCACAAAATTTGCAAGAAGTGCAAGACGATAAGAATGTAGAGTCTGAAGAAGAAAATGAAAACAGAGCTGAGGATGAGTTTGATGATGAGGATATGGTTGATAACAGTGCAGAGTAGAAGTGCAAGGCACTCTTGCTTGATGAAAGTTTTCCAGTTGTAACTCATTGTGTCACTAATGCACAATTTTCTGCTCAGATTATTTGGGGTATACTTGCGTTTTAAAAGATGTTCCAGGACTAATATGTTCTACCTGTTAAACATTTACCTCCAATACCCAATTGTGAGTCACCTCAGAGTGTAATGGTCTGTGTATTAAAATGTACATGTTCTGCATCGCTTGGATAATTGTGTTCATAAATATCCTACAATTTACAACAATTTATACAAGTTTTTTCAAATATATAAATTATCTGCCCAATCTAATCAATTCATTGTCCTCTAAAACTTCTAAATTGACTAAAACTTCATCAAAATCGGCCCACCAGGAGTAGAAATATGGCCACTTCTAGTTTAAATGGCCATATGGAATTTTGAAAATGTCAGAAAAGGATTCAGCATCCTCAATAACCCCCAAAACCACTCCAATACTGTCCAAATCAACCAAGAAGTTGCTGAAATATTGTCCATATAGGTGATTATGTTAATTATGCTAAATATGCAAATTGCCCAACATATGAAAGTACCCGTACTGTGCATTTCTAACATAAAACTTTGAGGTACTAAACATTTCCGGGTTCACATTCCTGACAAGTAGACTATTACCCAATGTTGTTGTGTGTTCATTTTACTTCTCAGATTAATGTCAAAGTGATACATTGATCTGAACCTTCTTTGTTCCTCCTCAGGATTTCCCAAACCAGTTCTACCGGCAGCCGGGCAGCCTGCATGATGTCCTGAGGTGAGAGCAGACCAGGTTTCACCCTACATTTCTTTCATGCTTTCACACAGGATACAAGGAGAGGTCGCTATGATAACAGACAGCTTTGAAGCCACCATGTAAAAGTAATGACAGAAGCACTGCGACCAGTGCCTGCACTCCTGTTTTAACTCCAGGTTTCAGTGTCTCTATTTTTGTAGAGAATGATATGAGGTCATAAATATTTTCTTGTTTGTGTTAAGCTATTTTCTTCCTCAGCATCAGGACTTTGTGGGGCTTATGAAAGCCTTTCTACCGGACAGTGTGGTCCATTGATTGTATTCAGTACCATACGCATTCATTAATCAGTTAATCTGTGTATTTCCATGCTATTGTGAGAGATTGTGTCCTGCTGTGTGTCTTCCAGGCGTTTTGTGAAGACCAGTCGATGTCCCCTGGTGTTCATAGTGTCAGACAGTCTGAGTGGAGACAGTAGCTCACGCTTTCTTTTTCCTAGAGACATCCTGGAGGAGCTGGACATCAGCAGCATCAGGTTCCAATCAATGCACACTGCTAACAGTGCGGGGATGTTAGACTTTTGTGGAAATCCACATCAGACCCCAGAGAACCCTGTTAAATACATTTCATTACTAGCTGTGCACCAATGAGGGAAGATTGTTCTTATACATTTAGTATTTAAATGTAGATCTGTCACTGTCTCTGTGGTGAGTTAATAGTGGCAAACACATGGACAATTTCCAGTTAGCGTTAATTCTCAAATAGTGTCCTTGTTATTTATGTCCATTGCAGAGAGAACAAGCCAAGCCTTTATTTCTAATTCTAATTTTAGAACACTTTCTCTATGTTGACCTGTTGTCTTGTTAAACTCAGTATAACATACATTTCCAAAGCACTGATTCCATCAGTACAACAGTCATGCCATACTCACCACTCTGCTGAACAGAACTTTAAAACAAATGTTGTTTTCACTCACTAATTACCCTCACTTAGTCACTTCCTCTGCAGTTTTTTCAAACACAGTTAAACTACTGTAACACTCCCTGCTCTGGCATTTCATATTGAAAGCCTTCCAGTGGCTCAAACATGTAAGCCCTCCCA
The DNA here is from genome assembly GCF_914725855.1 of Thunnus albacares. Taxonomy (NCBI): domain Eukaryota; kingdom Metazoa; phylum Chordata; class Actinopteri; order Scombriformes; family Scombridae; genus Thunnus; species Thunnus albacares. The sequence goes on from NC_058107.1 coordinate 4,430,961, forward strand.
TTCCTGAAAGGACATTTTGTGTTTTATTGACAGTAAATATTAAAAAACCTGTAAAGTAGAAGTGAGATGGAAATAATCCACAAAACAAAATATTTTTATAAAAACTTTGAGCAGCAATGTGACTGTTGTGCTGTGCACAGATCATTTAATCACCTCTTAATGTTTTGGCATTAATGTGTTTGTGTTGATATGACTTGTGTCTTGGATACTGGCCTTTATTTGAGAATTTACTGTAATCAAATGTGGATTAACAGGAAGTAGAATAAAACAGTTCCTTGTCTTGCGTTCTGGATTCTCTAAAAGATTCCGTTCAGGGACAACTACATTGCCTTTAATATTGTGTTCTGTGTTTCCAGTTTTAATCCAGTGGCTCCAACTACAATGATGAAGGTCCTGACTCGCATTTCCACCCTGGAGGCAGGAAAGGTGAGAGGAAGCCTTGTAGTTGATTACATATTTTGGTATGAGTTTTTCCACAGTATATTTTTCCATAATTCTAAGCAGAGCTGTGGGAGGATATGCGTGCCAGACCAGGCAGTACTGGAGATGCTGTGTTCAGGAAGCTCGGGAGATATTCGCAGTGCCATCAACAGCCTGCAGTTTTCCTCCCTCCCAGGTCAGAAGTAAATCCACACAGCGCACAGTGCCACACCACACCAGATCACACCATATCACACCACACAAAGTGTACACATGCATACCATGAAATTTGTTATAAACCCCTTTAAAAAATGGGGTCCATTGCTTTTCCTCAGATCACATATTAGGACCCTGTCACACCAACTGACTTCTCTTATAACTTTCCAGACACACCATTGGAAAAGGGGCTGTGGAGGGTGATGAAGGACAGACCTGTGGCTTCATTGGGCAAAGCTGTTTACAGAACAAACCAGACGAAGAATAAGTCCACACAGGCAAAGGAGCGGGAAGAAGGGCAGGCTATAGGAGGGAAAGATGCTTCTCTGTTCCTGTTCAGAGCACTGGGAAAGATCCTGCACTGCAAACGTGAGTCATATCGCATGGTTTCATCTGTTTTGTTCCTCGTAGAATCTCTGAAGTTGTTTTGTCACTCTCCTAGACTTATTCATCACACACGGACACAAACACAACACTAAATGAATGCTGAGGGTCACTTCATGGTCAATCAGAACAAGTTTATATGATGTGTTGTCTGACCACATCGGAAATCTAAAGCCTCTTTTACACATGCAGTCTATCCCTGAAATATTCAGGAACATTTCCTGCATGGGGTCATGTGTGAATTAGGCTTGCCACGGTGATCAATGTTACTGGTGTTACACGGTGTTGGGACATACACTGATTACGTTACTTGCCCACCGCCCATACCGTAGTTTTGCTTTTGTCTATAGCAACAACACCGTTTATTTCATTTTTGCGTATCAACGCCCACGTTCATCAAATTAAAAAAAAACCTCCAATTTGTAAAGTATCAACCGTGTTATCGATACTTAGTCAGATGACGGACGCTACAATTATAAACTGACAGTGTCACCTCTGGGAGCATCTGCAGCAGCAGCAGATTCGCAGCAAATTGTAGAAGAGTGAGACATCTGTTCTCCGTCCGGCTGCTGTAAACAAACGTAACGTAACGCCAGCTGTTAGTGAGCAGCTGCTCACACGTCTCCGGGTCTCGGTGTTTGTTTTCAGCAGCAACTCTCCTGCTCTCTGCCTGTTCAGCCTGCTCTTGGTGTGTCTCTCTCTGGATGGCAGGTGAGTTTCTCCGGTCATGGTTTTAAGTGGCAGTCATTCTCTGGCTCGTCCCCCGCTGGCAGCAGCCTGAAGCCCGCTGTCACTAACTAACTAAATAAGGGGAAAATCTAAACTAAAAATCTAATGTTAAAGATCAAAGTAAGCACTCTATGGATGAGTGTCATTGACAAATATCTTATTTTGTAAAATGCCCGTTGTAACCGGTAACACCAGTGTTGTCACAAGTTTATCAGTCGATGGGAAAATTTCCTCACCGTGGCATCCCTAGTGTGAATATGAGCAGGGATCGATATTCACGGAAATCTGTACTGCCAATTTTCCACCTCAAGACCCAGTAAGATTTCAGGAAAATGCCGGTACAGCTGTGTTATGAATGAAAGCAGTAACATTGCAGGAACAAGCACGAAAAGGGTTACATCCATCTGACAAAAGATACTTTGATGTGGAGTGAGCGAACTGATCACAAGACTTGACGTATGGGTGATGTACTGTGAGTTGGGCAGTGCTTGGTTTTGGCTCATCTGTTTTAAACATGGTGGCTGCATCACAAACTTTCTCATATTACAGCTAAACAGTGAACTAAAATATGTTTCTGGAAGCATTTGAGGCGAGAAATAGGCAATGCAGTAACAGAATCTTGATTCATATTTGATCAGGACTGCCTGGTTTGAAAGTTTGATCTAAGCTTCATGAGTTTCACCCTCTTCTTCTGTTGAGTTTTATGGCAGTTCCCATCCATAAGTGTTGCATTACCACCATGTGCTGGACTGTCCCTTGCCCATCTATTCCAGCATCACCATGGCATGTGTTATAAGGTGCAAGACGGAAATGTTCCTGAATGTAGCTGCATATGTGAATAATGAAAATCACTAGCAGTCCCTGAAAGGTTATCCCAATAATTTACTGTTAACTATGTATGAAAGAGGCTTAAGTGTTTTATAGTTGTTTGAAACGGCTACACTGGAAGGCGGAGTTAAAAGTCAGCTGTCATAGTCGGGGAGACATGACATTGTTTAAATACGGGGATAACGGTGCATATTTTCAGACAGTTTCTCCTGGAAGGCAGTCACAGTGATGCCTACATTAAAAGTGTCAGGAATAGTTGTTTGAAGAATGAAAAAAGTAGGGCTGCAGTCTCCTGGTCGACTGGTCGATTAGTTGGTTGTTATGCTCTCGTCCGACCAAATTCTCATTGGTCGAATAATCTCTGTGTTACTTTCATAAGGAGAAAAGTGCTACATCAACAGCCTTCCAAGATTAATCCATTATTTCCTGCGGCGGGAGGGACAGACTAACAAATTACCTGTGAAAACAGGGGTTCATTCAAAACACCTCTGTTGTTTTCACAACTTTGAACTCGCCCAACCTAATGGAGACTGCTAGGTCTAACTGTACTCAACGTTTACTGAGCGTTTACCGAACGTACTGAATGTTTAGTGAATCAGTGTTTCTCCTATAAGTATAACAACAAGAACCCCCGCCAGGCCAAAAAAAATGTTTTAAAGCCAAAAATAACGCCAAATATCCATTAATTCAGAAATCAATAGTGTTTGGGAGCCTCTGTGCAGCACTGTTCCGATATGTGAGTCAACCTCTGTGTTACCTGGGAAACTATTGGTAGCGTTGCTCCGTTAAGGAATATGGCATTGCGTAATATATGCGCGTAGCGGATTGGAAAGAGGGAGCAGCAGAAAAGTGACGGTGAACGCGAGTAGAGCAGAGGAAAAGGTTAGCAGTAAGTTGTCAGTCTGGCAGTAAATGTACAGTACAGACTACAGTGTAACAGTTAATAAATGCTGCTGCTTCTCAAGACCAAGAAAAGTCGCGTCTATGCTGGAAAGTTACCTACACAAAAGCTCCTTGTTTATAGGGGGATAATTATCCAACAGTGATCACACTCAAGTAAAGGAAATAACAGTGATTTGATAGGAACATAGCAAATGTTAATGATTAATGTTTAAATAAATGTTTAATTTGAGGGTATCTGATCAGAGGGTATTCTGCTGAATGTTGTTCAACTTCAGCCACAATGCAATGTCATCCGGTATCCATCAAATACGTTCAAACCCACATTCCAGGTAGAGTGCATTTTGGGTTGAACAGCGTAATTCTATTGTTTACCTCACAATCATCAAGGATGAAATAACTGCCATGATAACTTTCTAAAACAGTTTTTTGAGATCTAATATGTCTTTAAGCCCTGTAACTGGGCTTCTTCTGTTACATGTAACAACAGAACAACACAGACCCCTGTGTTTGTTTGTTTTTAAAAGCCCCATGAAATGAAAAATACATTTTCCGTTTTAATCCTGTGTCCCTGTGTTAATTGTTCATTTATCTCTTGTTATATGCTAAATATATGTAAAAAAAAAAAAAAAAAAAAATCAGTATCAGAGTATTTTTACATCAAAATCCCTGTGTTTTCTCTTCCTGTAAAATGGTTGCAAATGTTTAATGACTCATTTTGCACTCAGTGGTGTTTACAAAAGTTCATCCATTCAAATGTGACTTTGGGCGAGTAGCTAGCCACACTGATCATAAAAACCACACTTTACGGTTTGTGGGTCGTAGTAGCTAACAGAGCAATATGGAGAGAGATAGGAAGAGATGTGTTTGGATATCAGTGGGCAAAAACTTTGTTTTCATTTCCAAAACAATGTGGTTGAGGTCTAATTCATTCATCTCTCCCTTGTCCTCCTCCTGATCTAACAGGAGGGGAGGAGGTGTGTGTGGAGCCAACAGTCCTCCGTAGCACCATTTCTCTCTGCAGCCCCATGCACTTTTAGCAGTCCAATCAAATGCAAAGGATTTGATTTAAATTCCTCTTGTAACTGTATACCACTCAAATATTCCATTTTACTTGGAAAGACGTCACAGTACAGAAGCTAAAGATGCTCTAATTTCTGTTAATGGGGCCTTTAAGTGCTACTTTGAGCGCTGCCTAAATTGTCTAACCACAAAATCAAGTGAAAGTTGATCCATATTCATGCATTGATTATTAGGACCACTAGAAGCACAATTCCCAGTGTGGGATATACCATGAAGTCAGTTTGTGTCAGTGCTCCATACTGATTGACCTGAGGTCTGTACTACAAAACAAGTTTAACATACCTGGGATATCTTTTCGTTATCCAGCTTCACTGAACCTAACATTGGCTGTCCAGATAACCAGTACTACAAAGCTGTTTATCAACTAGTTCAGTCAACCCAGGGTTTTCCTATCCAGCTACGAGCGTGTTAATGTGAAAGAGGCGGGGTTGTTAATTACGAGTGACATCATCAGAACCATGAATGAAGTACTTCATGATATGAGATGAAACGGTGATAAAAGGTACCTGCAGAAAATTTCTGTTTTAGGGACAGCAAAAAGTCATATTCAATGAAGTGTAATGTAAACGACAGCCTGTAATCAAACAACAGAATAAGAAGATGTAGAAACACTAGAAATAATTTCCACATATTAATAGTAGGCTAAGGCTTAAAATACATGTAGGAATATTATATATGACTGAAGTATAGAGTGAGTATTTTTTGCTATTTAGTTGGATGAAGAAACAATTCTGACTATACCACATAAAAAAAGAAACTTAAAAGGAACTTAAAAGTAATGTCAGACTGTTTCTGTTGCCGAAGCAAAGAATGTAAAAGTAGTTAATGACTGATAAGGTCTATCTGACCCAAATATTGCATTTATAATGATGGGAGCCAATTAATAGTGTGGATTATATTTCTAATAAAAGACAATCTTTCGTTTGTATTTCCAGTTATCTTCACACAGTTGTCTCATGTTATTCTGAGCTGCAGTGATAGAATCAAAATGTAAAATCATCCACACTGTCAGCTGTCACTCCAGGGATAAAATCAACTTTGCACAATTAAAATGCAGCTAAAATCATCATTACGTGTTGTAAACGATTTCTCCGTTTGTTAGAAGCTCTGTTTTAAAACCAGAGGGGAAATAGAAAGTCTGGGACAATAAAATGTTTCTACTGTCCTATAAAAATATGTATTGCTCTTTTTTACTTGTCACTTTATTGTAAACTCAGGACTTTTGTCCATGTTGAGATCTTGTAGGAATGATGACTCTTTTTCCAGTGATCTGATCGGTCAGTGGTTGCAGTGTTGACAGGTTGTGATCCGATTCTCTGAAGTTAACCTGCTGCAGAGCAGGTTAGCTGTTCAGCATAAGTTACCATGGTGATGTAACCCAGAAAGAAGTGGACCACCATCGTAGGGCTGAAAACCCAGAGTTAAACCTGAAGTTACCTCGGTAACCCCAAATCCTGCTACATAGTACAGGCCTCTGCTGAAGGTCCTGTCAGCACAAAACATCTGGTCAGTGAAGACATTGTGTCCCCTAAGTGACATAAAGGCAAATAGTTAGTGTCCCTGGTTGTTTGTCATCAACAGGAGGGAATCCTGAAGGTGCTGAAGGAGCTGAAGGCGCCGGTGGACCTGGTCTACCATCTCACCTCTCTCAACATTACAGAGAAGCATTACTCATAGACCCTGAGGTACAAATGTTTTAACTTCAGTAAATAACAAGAAACATGCATAAACTTCCTTGAACTCATCTTTCTGTGTCTCTTTGTCCAGTTGGTTGTTGAACGGTCACACATGTCCGGAGAGTTCTTCAACCTGTACCTCCACCAGAATTACCTGGACTTCTTCTCTGAGGTGGAGGATGTGGACAAAGCCAGCGAGTATCTGTCTGATGCTGACCTCCTTACTGCTGACTGGATGGTCAGGCTCCCCCAAGACATTAAGAACTAATACACTGAGACCATGACTATGTCTGCATTAAGCTGTCTTAATTTTAAAATGCTGTTTTCATGTGAAAATAACTTGCACCCACACTAATATCTCCAGGTCATTTTAGTAGAGATCTCTGTCTGCAGTGAAACACCTTAACAACATAAAATGGCTATTCTTCAACCTCTTTTCAGTTCACAACAAAATTACACATCACAGCCAACATTTGGTAAGGAGTACAAAAGATAGAAATAGAAATATATCCAGATTATGTCAACAGCTGACTTTTCGACTTTTAAAATGAGTGATCACAGAGAAAGTTAGAGACTTCAGAAAATTTTCTACTTGACTTTGCTGCCTCATTTAATTTACTATGTACACACTGCAATGCCAAGCAGGCATTTTAAGATTTACACTCTCTGGAAACCATTTTGGAAACGTTTTTGGGGGAGAAAAATGCTGGACGAAGGGCTGAAATGAAAGGAAAAAGATGTGTTTACAAATTTACCCAGCAAAGTTTGGACATATTCTGAAGGAATGCTTTGATTAGTAGAATCTGAACCAAAGTATTTTAATCATTGGCATGATTGATATAAGGTGCATGAGACTTGACACTTTTATTGTTAAGGTACAGTTCACACTGCTCACTACGGAGAGGCTTTTTGGAGGTGCTGGAGCTCACATTTAAAGGACCAGTGTGTAAGATTTAGTGACATCTAGCAATGAAGTTGCAGGTTGCAACCAAAATGAATACCCCTCCCTCAAAAACATGAAAAAGCTCTCTGTAGATCCAGTGTTTGGTTTGTCTGTTTTGGGCCACTCTAGAAACATGGTGGTGCAACATTGCGGCTTCTGTGGAAGGGGACCCACTCCCTATGCAGATATAAAGGGCTCATTCTAAGGTAACAAAAACATGATTCTTATTTTCATGAGATTATACACTAATTAAAACATACTTATGAATATTATATTTCATTTCTGCCAAGTCCATTCTGCTAGATGCCACTAAATCTTACACACTGGTCCTTTAATGTAAAAGGCATTGGAAAAGCATTTACACACTCAGATCTGTGGAATGTTCTTCACTATACAATGGGAATTTCTAAAAGTTTAAAGCTAATCCTGCCCTAGATTTCCAAGTCACAGGTAAAGCTTTGGATATGTTGCCAGCAATGACTCCTTTCTCAAATCTGGTGTTGCATAGGACCAGCAACTGTATTTAAGAGCAGACTATGCATTGATATTGCCTATGTATTGTGGTGGATTCACTGCCAACAATAATCTGTGTTTTCTGTATAAAGTCCTGTGTTGTGCTCTTCTCAGAGTCGCAGCACCATGGGGGATTATGGATCCTCAGTGGCCACCAGGGGGCTCCTTCACTCCAACTCTCAACAAGTTGCTGTTGGCTTCAGACCTCTGCACAAACCTAACTGGCTGCTGGTCAACAAGAAGGTAAGACAGAACATGGTGGTTAGGATCATATCCACTGTGGCACACAAACAAATTAAACCGTGACTGGGTGCTGTGGTCTTGTTTTACTTTGTACTGGAAGGTGTTCTTATCAGGATGGAACAAGATAGGACAAAACTAAATGAAAATACTAACTGAAAGTCAGAATAATCATCTCATGGCTTTAATAGCTGCATGACATATACATCTTATTGCAAAGAACTGTCACAAATGGTTAGCACTTACAATTATCAAAGGAAATTGACAATAATCAGAAAAAGACGCAGAACATGGAGGGGTATGTCACTCAAAGGTTTCCAAAAATCAACTAAAACACAAATAATAAAATAAAACCTTTTGTGAAATGAATACTCTGTTCACAGTAGCAGTGTCTTTTTTTTTTTTGTTTTTGTTTTTTCGGCATGAGTATTTTGGCACGACAAAGTGCCACACAGTGTACCATCACCTGAACTCACAAAGCACTTAATTAGGATCTGTGCAATCTAATGCAATCCAATGCAATCCAATACAACAGCTCTGCCCTAAAATCTCCACTTATTAAGCTTATACATTTCAAGTTTTTGTTGACATTATGAGAAAGGAGGTAATTAGGGCCCGAGTGCTGACCAGCGCGAAGCCCTCTTGTATCCAAAGGAATTATCATTATTATTATAATTATTATTAGGGCCCGAGCGCTGACCAGCGCGAAGCCCTCTTGTATCCAAAGGAATTATTATTATTATTATTATCATCATTATTATTATTATTATTATCATTATTATTATTATTATTATTAGGGCCCAAGCGCTGACCAGTGCGAAGCCCTCTTGTATCCAAAGGAATTATTATTATTATTATTATTATTAGGGCCTGAGCGCTGACCAGCGTGAAGCCCTCTTGTATCCAAAGGAATTATTATTATTGTTATTATTATTATTATTATTATTATTACAACATTTTGATCGTGAATAACTCGATCAAATAACTCACCACCTCAGGGTCCAGCCTGGTCACATGCTGCTGCGGGATGGCATCCCATTCTTCGACCAGCATTTGTCGGTTTGTGGGGTTTATCAGAGACTACCTCCAGAATTTGGGAGTGGAGAGGCTGGAATGGCCTGCCAGCAGTCCTGACCTCAACCCCATTGGTTGACCAACACAACCACGTTGGCTGACTTGCGACAAATGCTGGTTGAAGAATGGGATGCCATCCCACAGCAGTGTGTGACCAGGCTGGTGACCAGCATGAGGAAGAGGTGCCAGGCTGTGTCTGTGTATGGTTCTTCCACATGCTACTGAGGCTCCTGTTTGCTAGATGAATAAATTGTTAAATTGCTAATATGTCTTGTTTCTTCAAACTTCAATCATCCAATCCACCAAACACGGCAGAATAAGCTGTTTGGCATTGGCAGAGCAGATTTGGCATATTTTTCATGGGCACAACCCACATACTCAGCTCTGCTGCTCATCCCACAAATGCATGTTCCTTACAAATGTGGCACCGTTTAAAAGGGAAATAAATAGGATTTCCAATGGTATAAGATTTATTGCCAAGAAGCATTGTTACAACAAAGAAATAATCTACCAAACACAAATTTCGTTTCTTTTTGTGCTAAGTTTATATTGATGATATATATGTTGATACCAATATATCTGTGATAAGATAAAATCAACCAGGAATATTGACCATGTTAATGTAACAGTTTTGCTCCATCACTCAAAAAACACATTAACTACAATAGTTAATGTCTTTAGACCACAGTGAAGTAAAAGCAATATATGAAAGTTGCAAATAGTTGGGGCCCTAGCACAAAAGTACCAGGGGCCCAGTGGTCCCTGGCACTGAAAGTGCCTGTTTGGGCCCATTGTTTTTGTAGAGATTATTATAATTCTAGTACGCCATTGCATTTGTTAGGGGCTTGGAATGCTCGAAAACCCACAAAAATTGGCACATATGTCACAACTGGTGAAAATTGCAGAGTTCTGTAGTTATTGGGCTCAGGCATGGTCAGTGGACTCCATAACACCCGCAAACACAGGGCCATTTTGGAACAAAGTTTCATGTTCATGAAATTTGGTGGGTTCATTGCTCTCATCATAAATGACATAATACAAATTTTTTTCACCCAACAGTATGTCAGCCAATTTGGAATTTGTGGATCAATTTTTGTTTTATGAACACATTTGAGGCCTTTAAGATGCACTAAAAATCATGAAACTTTGCACCTATCTTCGAACTAGTACCTATTTCGATTAGTGTCACAATTGGGCTTGGGCATGACATTTTGGCTTTATAGTGCCCCCAAATTACTTTTATTATTTTTGAGGTGCTACAGTTGCTCTAAAACTAATAAAACTTTGCATATGCATCAGAAGTGGTGAAACTTGATATCTCATATGGGTCTTGGATTTGGGCATGGCAAAATGGCTCGAGGGCCCCCTCTAGAAAATTTCAAGTCAAAGCCCCCACCTTTAAATTTGACGTGTATGTACGAAGTTTGGATGGCAAATATAACATCTCCAGACTTTAAGAAAAGAGCCTTTCGGAGCCATACCCTAAGTCCAACCGGAAGTCAGCCATTTCGAATCTAATTTGCATTTTTTTGCAAAGTGAAGCCATTTACAGGCATTGTACTTTAACGAACTCCTCCCAGATACTTCAGTTTGGTAGGTGACATCTAAAGATCTTTGCAATGCTAAATTGCAAAGCTTTTAATTTTCATGGAACACTCTTGGTGTGGTATGCCAGTCAGTTTTGCCCAAAATATGTTTGGGCAATTAAACAGGAAGTTGATGTAACTCCACTTTGCATTATCCAATCTGCCCCAAATTTCTCATGTTTGAAAAGTGTGCAGACCTGAACATATCTAGAATATGTCAATATTGAGTCATTGTCATAGCGCCACCTACTGACAACAGGAAATCAGTCTTATGTGACAAACATCATCTGATTTACATGAATTTTACATGGTGTGGTCAACACATGATATACAGCAACATGACATATAATTACTGGGTGTTCTCTAGCACCACATAGTGGACACATGAAGTGATAGTTATTTCCTACATGTAATGTCCAATATTCATGAAAGTGTATATCATTTGCCATGTGGTACATGTATTGCTGCATTAAAATTTCACTTATGTAGCATTTTCTATGGGCAACAGGAAGTGAAGCCTAAATGACACATAGCTCATCAAATGTATACACAATTTCCAATATGTCATCTTCAGTGCCACGTACTGCACACAGGAAATAATATTTTACCCATTCACACAGTGTCCAATAATCCTGAAAATTCAGAGCCATGTGAACAGACTTCCATTAGTGATACCACAGCTGTCACTCCCTCCGACGCACACGAGGTGCGAGGGCCAATTCATCACTGCTAGCAGCTTTAATTGATTTTCTGTTTTGTTGGGAAAAGTGAATGTACTAATTTATGTGTCATCATTTTACCATAGAAAATAAATATCTCATCAAATGAAAAAATCCTGAACTCTTAACACTGGACCCTGGTGTGACAGTTCAGCTGCTCTCCACTTAATTGTAGTGGTGGTGGCAGTTCCACTCACACTATACTGTGTGTCTTGGTGCTGACCAAATAAGTGAGCAAAGGTAGCACTCAAATTACCATGACATTGACAACAATGTTAGTATCATGGAGGATGCAGGTGGATCAAGTAAAAACAAGAGTCATTAGTCATAGAGTGAAGTTGATGAGATCTGAAAACAAACACAGTATTGATATAATCACCCTCACCAACAGCGTCCTTAAATATGTAGAACAAAAGATTAATAATAAATGGATCACCAAAAACAATTGGTCAGTGCTGTTCTTCTAATGTGTGTAGCTTGTAGAACTAGACCTGAAATGTAGCAGACACTAAGCGAGATTTTGTAATGAGACTGATGTTGTTCCTGTCAGTACCGGGAGAACTGCCTGACTGCTCAGTGCCTGTTCAGGAGCTTCTGTTTGACACAAGTCAGCCTCCAGACTGAACTACTGCCATACCTTGCCAAACTCACCAACCCCATGAGGAACCAAGGTAACACATGCACACACATTCACAAAACAGTTTGTGACTGTCATAGTTGGGTCAAGAGTTTCTCATCTTACTTTTTATCAGTTCGGTCGTGTTGTGTGACAGTTAAGAATAGTTGTAGGAACTAATGTGATCAAGTGCTGCTGAGAAGGTTTGATATTGTGTTTTTCATGTTTTATTAAAGGATAGGTTCACAATTTTTTCAAGTCTGTCCTAAACCAATAGTGAGAACCCTATATGAACACTAAAACAGATTTTTCTTGTCATAGTCATTATACTGTCCTCGCAATGAGTAGTCTTTATCCAAAGCTAGACAGTTAGCCAACAGTCTGCAGTCCTCCAATAAACACAAGGCGTAACTTTTCTTGCATGTTTAATGAAGATCCACATTTACTGTAAAACTGCGACAAAGCACAAATGCAAACAGAAATCAGAATCTGAACAATATTCATTACACTGACATAACTATGTAAGAAATAAAAATGCTGTGTCACTAAGCAAAACAGGTCAGCTAACAGGTTGCAGCTATGCTAGTCATCAATTTAGTCACCTCAAAACAAATACACAGCAAATATATGATGCATATAGTGTAAAGAATTGCACATAATACTCACGGACAAATAGTGTCCAAGGCAACAATGTTGAAAATAAATAGCTGCAGCAGATGCCGACAAATGAGCTCTCTACTCTGTCTGGTTAGCTCTGGAGGAAACTTCCTGTTTTGTATCTACTTCTGTTGAATGATCAGGAGGGGGCACTGCAGAACACAAAAACTACTTGCACTCAAACAAAGGGCAGAATACTCCCCGCCTGGCACAATACTATTGTACCACTAACAGACAATGAATGAGATACAAACATTAACATGTAAATTGTCCATTTTCTATTGTCCCTCAGACAAAAGGACAACCATCTCTGATATCGGTCTCAGAAACACTTTCACACTCCCTTCTTTTGCTGTCCTTACTTCTGCCTTGCGAACCTTGTTGTCTTTGCTGGGGAATGTCTTAATAACCAGTCCTACAGGCCAGTTGTTCCTGTGAGCTTGGTGATCCTTGAGCAAAACAACGTCTCCAACCTTGATGTTGGGCTTGTCCTCTGTCCATTTCCTTCGATTCTGAAGAGTGGCAAGGTATTCCCCCCTCCAACTCTTCCAAAAGGCGTCTGCAAGACACTGAACCTGTTTCCACTGTTTTGTGTGGAGCTCTGTTGGGTTAAAGGTGCCGGAGGGTGCTGATAGAGCACTCGTCTTCTGAGTCAAGATCATTGCTGGTGTAAGGACAGTTGGCATGTCGGGGTCTGTAGACAATGACACCAATGGTCTTGCATTCATTATTGCCATCACCTCAGCCATTAAGGTACTCAGTACTTCATGTGTGACTCGAGTATGTGCAGACTGAATAAGCATTGCATCCAAGATTCGTCTTGCAACACCAATAAGTCTTTCCCATGAACCACCCATATGTGAGGAATATGGGGGATTAAATTGCCATGTACAGCCTTCTTCCTGAAGGTAACTGTTCAGCGTAGCATCCCTGTGATCAATACTCAATTCTTTACAGGCACCAATAAAATTAGTACCTCTGTCTGAGCGGAGAAGTTTTGCAGGTCCACGAATAGAGAAAAATCTTCTCAATGCATTAATGAAGCTGGATGTGGACATTGATTCAACAAGTTCGATGTGCACAGCTCTTGTTGACATGCATGTGAAAAGAACTGTCCACCGTTTGCTGTCTGCACTGCCTCCCCTTGTGCGACGTGTCAACACAGTCCATGGACCGAAAACATCAAGACCGACATTGGTGAAGGGTGGCATTGGTGAGAGCCTGTCAGCTGGCAAGTCTGCCATCTTTTGGATCTGAAGTGTTCCTCTAAGCCTACGACAGATGACACATTTGTAGATAACTGATGAGACCAGGCGTTTGCTCCCGATAATCCACAATCCTGCTGCTCTAATTGCTCCTTCTGTGATATGACGGCCCTGGTGAGCTACCTTCTCATGGTAGTATCTCACTAAGAGAGAGGCGATGTGGTGAGTATGGGGGATGATAAGTGGATGTTTTTCTTCCTTTGTAAGAGTTGCCGATCCCAGGCGACCTCCAATCCTGAGTAATCCATCTTCGTCAAGAATGGGGTTTAACTTTGTGAGTGGGCTTTGTTTTGGCAGTACTTGCTTCATATTAACACATCTGAATTCTTCCTTGAAGATCTCATGCTGCACAGTGAGAATAATCACAGACTTTGCTCTGTGGAGCTCACTCACGGTGCTCGGCTCACTGTAACACTTCCATCCACGGCATTTGCTTTGATCAGATGTCTTCTTGAATGATGCTGCAACACGAATTAGTGATGCCATGGTGCGACACAAGGTCATCCAATGAGAAAACCTTTCAAAGCGATGTGACTTTATCTGGACTTCTGAAGTTTTAGTGATTAGAGATGTGACGTCAGGCCGTACCTCTACATCTGCTTCAGGATCTATCAGAGAGAAGATGTCTGACTGTGATGGTTCTGGCTTGGATTGTGCTAGGAATGATGGTCCAGAAAACCAGTTTGTGTGTTGAAGTTGGGAAGCATGAACAGGCCTTGTTGCGTGATCTGCTGGATTGTTCTCTGAAGAGACATAGTGCCATTGCTCAGGATGTGTAGATTTTCGGATGCGAGTCACTCTATTGGCAACATATGTGTAAAACCTCTTGGTGTTGTTATATATGTAGCCGAGGACTATCTTACTGTCAGTGAAGAATTTGACAGCATCCATGTCAGTGTCAATCTCATCTCTTAGTAGGTCATACAGTTCCACAGCCAGAACAGCTGCACATAACTCCAGCCGTGGTACAGTGTGAGCAGGCCGTGGGGCTAGTTTGGATTTGCCCATGATAAACCCTACATGGCACCGACCTTCATTGTTAATGGCTCTTAAGTAAGCTACAGCTCCGATAGCCATTGTAGATGCATCTGAAAAGATGCACAGTTCTCTTCTTTGGGCGGAGGACTGTGAAAAGGGAACATAGCACCTTGCTATCTGAAGACATTGGAGATCTTTTAGAGATTCTTTCCATCTGTTCCATTCTTCCTCCTTTTCCGAAGGCAGTGGTTCATCCCAGCCATTTTGCTCAGCTGAGAGTTCACGGAGTAGGGCTTTTCCTTGCATTGTCACAGGAGCCACAAACCCTAAAGGGTCATACAAACTGTTGACCGTGGCTAGAACACCTCTCCGAGTGTATGGTCTTTCCTCTTTGGAAACTTGGAATGTGAAACTGTCTGTTTTCAGGCTCCACAGGACTCCCAAACTACGCTGTAGAGGGAGATCATCCAATCTGAGGTCCAAATCCTTCAAATCTGTGGCTCGCTCATGTGCTGGGAAAGCTTCCATGACCTTGTGGCTGTTGGATGCTATCTTATGTAATGTCAGATTGGACTCTGCTAACATCTTTTGAGTATTTGTCAAGATGTCGATAGCTTCTTCGTGGGTAGGTGCAGATGCAAGACCATCATCGACATAAAAATGTCTCACTACAAACTGCTTGGCATCAAGGCCGTGTTCTCTCTCACCCTCAAATGCAGCCCTCCTCATGCAATAGATGGCCACAGCTGGTGAGGGGCTGTTTCCAAACACGTGAACTTTCATTCTATAGTCTCTCACATTTTTGCTGAGGTCGTTATCTTCGTACCATAGAAATCTGAGGTAGTCTCTGTGGTCTTCACATACCACAAAACAATAGAACATTTGTTGCACATCAGCTATGAATGCTACAGACTCTTTTCTGAAGCGGAGGAGAACACCCAAGAGGGTGTTGTTCAAATCAGGTCCGCTAAGAAGCACTTTGTTTAACGACACTCCATCATGTTCAGCGCTTGAGTCAAACACCACTCTCAACTGATCAGGTTTTTGGGGGTGGTATACCCCGAATGATGGTAAGTACCAATGTTCTTTATATTTCTCCAGTGAAGAAGCAGGCTCTGCATGGTCATTTTCAAGCATTTTCTTCATAAAGTCAATGTACTGCTTCTTCATTACAGGTTTTCTGTCCAATATTTTCCTGAGAGAAGAAAGTCGCTTCATCGCTTGATCTCTGTTACTTGGAAGTCGCTGTCTGGGGGAGCGGAATGGTAACGGCGCCACCCAGCTGTTCCCTTCATCCTGATAAACTTCTCTCTCCATTATGTCAAGGAAAGCTTGATCGTCCATTGAGAGTGCTGGCTTGTCATCATCTCTAGTTTTCTCAAAAACTGCAGATCCCAGCGTGTCTATGTTCCCCCTGTGGTATTCTTCCTCAGTACAAAAGGATGGAGAACAGCTGTGATGAGATGGCATGTAGTTGAAATTCTCCTTCACCAGGATTTTGTTTGGACATGGACTGAGGAAGGATGAACGACCATTACTGAGAACATGCGTTTTTAGCACATTAACAGTTGTTGGCTTATGAGTTGCCCCCAGACAGACTTCACCCACTATGACCCACCCAAGGTCTAGCCGCTGCGCATAAGGTGTACTGTTAGGTCCATTGATCTGCTCCCTCACCTTGTGCAACTGCAGTATATCTCGACCCAGGAGCAGAAGGATGGGAGCATCTGGATCCACAGGCGGAATCTTGTCTGCAACTCGCTGTAGGTGTGAGTGATGACGTGCTACCTCAGGGGATGTATTTATGTATTTCTCAGTTTTTGAACTCTGGTTGCTGGGTGGTGTAAAGGTAAAACTAGGGTCGTTTCTTATTTTTGCCTGTTGTCTTATAAAGCTGGAGAAAAAACTGAAAGGGGGAAATGCGACTCTGTGTTCCTCCTTATATCTAGAACCCGTGGCAATCCATTTCTCTTGTAAGCTGTGAGGTAGCTTGTCCACAATGGGATTTACTCCACGAGCCGTGTCCATATAAGACAAGCCTGGCAGATATCCACCTTCTTTTGCACACTCTATCTCCTGAAGAATGTCACCCTACTCTCTTAACTTGACATTATCTTTGTTGGTAAGTTTAGGAAAATCTTCAATCTTTTTTAGCAGTGCATGTTCAACTACTTCTGGTGACCCATAACTTTCTTCTAGTCGTTGCCAGACTAAGTGGAGGGCTGCTGCAGGGTTGAACACATGCACAGAGCGAATTCTCTTAGCCTGCTCTGAAGACTCTAAACCAAGCCATTTTACTAATAAATCTATTTCTTCTCTGGCTGAAAGGTGTAGGTCATTGGTAGCACTTTGAAATGATGCCTTCCATGACCAATAATTCTCAGGACGGTCATCGAATTTGAGAAAACCTGCACTCATCATTTCGCGACGGATTAGATACTTTGTTATTTCTTGCACACCCTGAGGCTCGGATGTGGCCTCCCTTTGAGGGTAAAAAGACTGTCCTGTTGGTCGTGGGGAGTACATTTTAACTCCTAATTCCTCCCTTTGTTGTTCTTGTTTGACATTAGTTTGTCCTTTATCAGCATCTCTGTTTTTCTCATCATGTTGGGTGGCTGTTTTATTTAAGCCCATTTTACATTGCTCAAGCGCCATCTTGTGGCAGCCTAGAGGATCAACCTTGAATGGGATTTCCCCAGAGTATGCCTTTGAATGCTGCTGGACATAGTCAGAGGTGCGCTGGGCTGAACTGATAGGTAATTCTAGTAAATCTTGACTGAGTTCACTCATTACAGATTTACCAGCTTCTTCATAGGCAGCAGCTTCTGCTGTAGCGGCAGCGACAGCTCTTTGGCTTTGTAAAATATGAAGACTTGCTTCAAGGTCGGCTTTCTGTTTCATGATGCTAGCCTCCTTTTGTGCATAAGTAAGCTGAGCACGGGCAGCCTCCGCTTTGGCACGAGCTTTTAATGCTGAAGAACTGGCTGAGGAGGCTCGACTTGACCGCCTTGACGACTGTGAATGTGCTGACTTTGAGTGGGCATCAGCACTTTGATAAGATTCTTGCTGCTTTTCCCTTCCCTCTTCCTGTTGCTGAGGGGCTGGCTGATACTGTTTGCCTGACCGTAGACTCATTGTTGCTGCATACTGTGTTATCTTGTTTAATTGTGCCCGCTGTGCTCTTGTCCTTTTACTATACTGTCCTCGCAATGAGTAGTCTTTATCCAAAGCTAGACAGTTAGCCAACAGTCTGCAGTCCTCCAATAAACACAAGGCGTAACTTTTCTTGCATGTTTAATGAAGATCCACATTTACTGTAAAACTGCGACAAAGCACAAATGCAAACAGAAATCAGAATCTGAACAATATTCATTACACTGACATAACTATGTAAGAAATAAAAATGCTGTGTCACTAAGCAAAACAGGTCAGCTAACAGGTTGCAGCTATGCTAGTCATCAATTTAGTCACCTCAAAACAAATACACAGCAAATATATGATGCATATAGTGTAAAGAATTGCACATAATACTCACGGACAAATAGTGTCCAAGGCAACAATGTTGAAAATAAATAGCTGCAGCAGATGCCGACAAATGAGCTCTCTACTCTGTCTGGTTAGCTCTGGAGGAAACTTCCTGTTTTGTATCTACTTCTGTTGAATGATCAGGAGGGGGCACTGCAGAACACAAAAACTACTTGCACTCAAACAAAGGGCAGAATAGTCATTCCTCCTATTCAAACTGACCACTAGAAGATCCCTTCACAATGCACTTGCAGTGTAAGTGATGGGGGACAAGATCCACAGTCCTCCTTTTGTACAAGATGTATTTAAAAGTTTTTTTCTGAAGCTGATATAAAGCTTCGCTGTCCAAATGAGTCAAATCAATTCAACATCTTTCAAAGATACAGTCCTTTTAGTGCCACATTGCCTATTTTTGTTACAATATTTCCACCACAGCTCAACAGGGAAACACTATGAGGAAACACAGAGACGTAATTTACTAAAAAGACTAACTGTGGGTGACATCCACTTCATTTGACTAACTCAGACTGCTGAAGCCTTATATAAGCTTCAGGTCAACTTTGAAATAGCTACATTTTTGCGCAAATTGACTGCGGGGACACAGTGTTGATTTTGGCTCCTATCACTTATATTGAAAGCACATTTGGAGAGAATGTTCTAATGGTCAGTTACAGTGAGGGGAACCTCTTTCAGTGTTCATTTGGTCACCTGACTGTTGTCTTAAGACAGACTTGAAAAATTGCAAACCTGGTCTTTAACCATCTGACTTTGATTTTTATGAGAATGTGGTTTGTGAATGTTGCTGAGATGCCAGCTGATCACACCATGCCTGGAGATCTAAGCAATATATCATAGCATATACTGTATTGCCCACTCAATCACTGACAATACTGTAAACTGCTCACTGCAACACTGCTCAAACATGATTTGTTGCTGATGAATGTCATATTTTGACTCTGCACGAGGTTGAATAATTCCCTTTTTTAGAAACCAAATTATATTAGCTGTGAGAGCGTCAAGGCATCTCACCATAATCAACCGAACTTCATAAACTTGTATATAATAAGTGTGTTTGTCAATAAAAGGTGCTCTCCATTCGGCTCCTTGCTTTCCTCAATTACATCTCTTCCTGAGGACATTCTTAATCACTCCAGTGAAAAAGACACCTATGCTGATTATACAGACTACTGCCTCTTCTCTGAGATGCATTTAAGGCATCCTCGATGATGGCAGATTTGATCATTTCCAAGTCATAAGCTGGAGGATGGAGGAGCAAGGATGGGAGGAAGCTGAATGGAAAGCACTCAGTGTTTCTATCTGATGTTTCGTTAATAGAACTGTTCTGTGCTACACTGTACCTTTCAGCTCAGATAGCTTTTATCCAGGACGTGGGTAACATGTCGCTGAGGAGGTTCCCTGGCAGGTACGGCACACGTTTAATCTTTCCATAAAGCAGTTAGATTCAGGTGTGTATGTGTCACCATAACCCCAGACTGACAGACAGGTGGTCATATGGTAAATGGGCTGCATTTATATAACACGTATAGCACGTGTCTTCTGGCCACTCAAAACACTTTTACACTGCATGCCACCTTTACCCATTCTCACAGCAGAGTACCAACCTCCTCATCAGGAGTCTTATCATTCACACATCGATGGCACAGCCAACAAGAGCAATTTTTAGTTTCAGTATCTTGCCCAAGGACACTTTGACGTGCAGACTGGAGGAGCCGGGGATCAAACGGCCGATCTTCCAATTAATGGACAACCCGCTCTACCTCCTGAGCAGCCGATGGCAAAGTTGGTAACCCCAGTCTCTATTTAGGGAATGATTCATACACCTACATCACTTTCAATTTACTTTCAAAACCTACTGACAGAATGATTGTAAATAGCTGTTTTAAAATAACCAGGATGCAGTATATTTATTTCACAATTTTGCCATACATCAAATAAACAGGTTGTCATATAGTTTTTAGTGACTTAAAGACTTTTAAAAATGAGTAGAGCTTGTGCTTTCATTCTGAAAAGAAATTAAAGAAATGGCTCCACCTGGTGGTAAAAGTCTGCTCTGGGCAGATTTTACTTTTCCATGTGTATAGCACCAACAAATCCAAAGCTAAAAGGACAGATTCACAATTTTTCAAGTCTGGCTTAAAATAATAGTTAGGTGCCCACATGAACACTGAAATGATTTTTTCTTGCTGTGATCACTCCTGTTCATACCGACCATTAAAAGATCCCTTCATAATGCACTGACAATGTAAGTGATGGACAAAATCCACAGTGTGGATGTGGATGTGTAAAAATGTATTTAACAGTGTATCTGAAGCTAATATGAAGCTTATCTTTTTAGTGCTTAAGTCCCTCTGTTTGTTACCATCATTCCACCACAGCTCAACAGGGAAACACAATTTTAATTTACTAAGAATCACAAATAATATCAAGGAACATCATCCCATTTCAAGTTGTGCCTTATCTTAATGCTTAATTGTTTAAATTCCAGGCTGAAAGTTTATTTGTATAGCATAGTTTGCATAAATGTCAATAAAACATGATCGGTGTAAGCTGACAATTAAGTTGTATCATATGATTAATAAATATGAGATAAAGGGTCAGTTTACCCAGTTTACATAAAAGCATACAGTATTTTGTCTCTTCCATCCATATGGTATCTAGCACTGCAGATCTGTTTGTTTGGGGGGTTTTTGTCTAGGTTTTGAGAGATCTGTCTCTAGAGATTTATTTCTCAAACCCAACACAATTGAGGTGAACGGAGTAGTTTAGTGGAGCACACAACATTTAGAAAAAGAAAAAAAATCCATTTTAACACGACTAGGTCAAAACCTAATATATTGCTGGACCATGTATGAAACGATAGAGGACGTATAATTTGAAACGATGGATCCAGGAAGTGGTGACATGTGGTGACCAAGCCCCCAGGAAGTGCCCTGGGCCTTCACTGAAGGCAATTTGACATAGGGGTTGCGGTTGAAAACTACATCCTATAAGGGCTGCTCGATTATGGCAAAAATCATAATCACAATTATTTTGGTCAATATCGAGATCACATTTATTTTTTATATTTTATTTAACATGATTACTCATTGACTTTGGAAACATTGTGCATTTATTGAACTTTTTTTTTAAAAACTTGTCTTTTAACTGTGTCCCTTTTTATTGAAAGACAGACTTCTGTGTTATGGTTAATATGCCCATTATAATCTGTTATTAGCCTATGCATATAATAGCTTAAGAACCACCACAATATCTTGAATTGTTGACTTGATTTTGCTTTGAAGTTGTTACGGTTGATACAGGCTGTGGGTCAGTGTACCCTCTGTCCAAAGATTTGTTTAACTTATTTGATAACAGAATGAACAAATATACAATGCATTACAGTGGAATCCACTTATAGTGATGACGGTTACAGTGATCAACCACTTATATTGAGTAAAAAGTTCAGGACAGAATCATTTTTATACAAATGCTGTTTAAATAATTTGCTTATAGTAATCAAGTAATCTACTTACAGTGTTAATTTTGGGTCTTTTCATTCATGAAAACATATGGGAAAAAAAATTTAAACAACAGTAATTCTATTCCCATAGTACACGTATGATGTGTATTTAGCGGCTGCAGCACCATTATCAGGCGTTGCAGTGCACCTCCGCAGGTTTGTGTGGAGGTTCAGGATGGGGGTGTGATTATTTGTAACCACCATGAAACAATCAGAAAATAATATTTTATTCCTCTCATTTACTGGCTTTATAGCTACCACTGCTCATTCTCCTAATCCACTCTCTAGCTCACTCGACCACTGCTTCTCTCTCTCTCTCTCTTTAAAAAAAACTTTACTTTTAACATCATCAAAGGAAGAGAAATGTCCTCCCCTCTTCCTAGTAATGTTTTTGTCTTCCATCATGGCATGGTTGTACTGTGTTATAGATTGCGTTTCTCCCAAAGTTGATTCTGGTTCAACTTTCTCGCTGCAGCACCTCTGTAGCCCCTGCCCCCACAGCCTAATGCACAACCCATCTGCTTCGGGCAGGGAGGCTGGTGCTGTGTGCACATTGAAATCATGACAGGAAAAAGAAAAGGAAAAAGTCATTTTCTATCAATGAAAAACATAGTCTCCTTGAAGCTTATGACAAACTGCCAAAAATGAATTAATAATATGGAGCAGCAAAACAAGTGTTTGAAACAGCTGTATTGTATTTTGAAACAGTCAATAAAATTCATTAAATAGTGAAGCTGTCTGTTTCATTACTTTATATTCATGTAATAAATATACAGATGTCAATTTGATGGTAATCTGTATGAGAAATTAAGAAAAAGACAAAAAATCACTTATAATAATTATCTGTTTATACTGATCAATTCGATCCAGACGGATGTGATCACTGTAAGCAGTTTCCACTATATTTTGTTTTTCTGTTTTTTGGGTGAATTTAAAAAATCTACGTGCTTTTCCTGTTTCATCTTCAAATCAGCAAACCAAAACCAGAAAACAACTTGTTTTTTGCTTTTATTGTTATATCTATATTATCTGCCCTTACTGCATCTCAAAACATTGTCATTGGCTATGCTCATAGCTTAGATAGATAGATAGATAGATAGACCCCCCCCCCCCCCCCCCCAAAAAAAATGTTTTTGATTTTATTAAATACCTGCAGCGATCCCACAGCAGCAGAAACGGTGTGTCTGGAGATTAAATTAATGAAGTTACGCTGCTGGGCCTCGTGCATAAATGCGCACAGCGTCTCTCTTAATGGGGGTGATCCTTCCACTGCAGCTCAACAGGGAACACTGTACAGGGAACCAAGAGGGAAGCAGCATAACTTCATTGATTATCTCCAGACATGCCGAGAGGACTGGTCAGGATCTAATATTAAATAAAGCTGTAAGCAGCGATGATTGGGCCCTCGTTACATGACCACATCATGTAAATTTCATGTAAATCGGATGATGTTTGTCAAATGAGGCTGATTTCCTGTTGTCAGTAGGTGGCGCTATGACTATGATTACATATTGACATGTAGATGTGTTCAGGCCTGGACTCATCAAATATGAGACATTTGGGGCAGATTGGACAGTGTAAAGTGGATTTACAACAACTTCCTGTTTAATCAATCAATCAATCAATCAATTTTTATTTATATAGCGCCAAATCACGACAAAAGTCATCTCAGGGCACTTTTCACATAGAACAGGTCAAGACTGTACTCTTTAATATACAGAGACCCAACAATTCCCCCATGAGCAAGCACTTGGCGACAGCGGTAAGGAAAATCTCCCCTTTAACAGGTAGAAACCTCAAGCAGAGCCCGGCTCTTGGTGGGCGGCCATCTGCTTTGACCAGTTGGGTTGAGAGAGAGAAAGAAAGAGGGAAAGGGGGGAGGGGACAGAATAACAACAATCATAACAACAGCAACAGCAACAGCTAGGGAAGGATGCCAACAGGACTGTGAAAGACCACGAAGGCTCGGCCCAGAACCCAGGGTTTCCTGCGAGATGAGAAAGCACAAAAAAAACTCCGGGGAAGAAGCAAAGTTAATGACATGCATTGATGTTACATGAATGCATACAGATGGAGAGGAGGAGGAGGAGAGAGGAGCTCAGTGCATCATGGGAAGTCCCCCAGCAGTCTAGGCCTATAGCAGCATAACTAAGGGCTGATCCAAAGTGAGCCTGGTCGGCCCTAACTACAAGCTTTATCAAAAAAGAAAGTTTTAAGCCTACTCTTAAACATAGAGAAGGTGTCTGCACCCTGGACTGAATCTGGAAGATGGTTCGACAGGAGAGGAGCCTGATAGCTGAAGGCTCTGCCTCCCATTCTACTTTTAAAGACTGTAGGAACCACCTGTAAGCCTGCATTCTGGGAGTGCAGTGTTCTAGTGGGGTAATACGGTACTATGAGCTCTTCAAGATATGATGGTACCTGACCATTAAGGGCTTTGTAAGTTAGGAGAGGGTTTTTAAATTCTATTCTAGATTTTACAGGAAGCCAATGTAGCGAAGCTAAAATGGGAGAAATGTGATCTCTTTTTCTAGTTTTAGTCAATACACGTGCAGCTGTATTCTGGACCAGCTGAAGAGTCCTTAGAGACTTGTTAGAGCAGCCTGATACTAAGGAATTACAATAATCCAGCCTTGAAGTAACAAATGCGTGGACTAGTTTTTCTGCATCTTTTTGGGACAGGATGTGCCTGATTTTTGCGATATTACGTAAGTGAAAAAAAGCAGTCCTTGAGATTTGATTTATGTGGGAGTTAAAGGACATATCTTGATCAAAGATAACTCCCAGATTCCTTACGGTGGTGCTGGAGGCCAGGGTAATGCCATCCAGAGTAGCTATATCATTAGATAATGTGTTTCTAAGGTGTTTAGGGCCAAGTACAATAACTTCAGTTTTATCTGAGTTTAGTAGTAGCAAATTGCAGATCATCCACGTCTTTATGTCGTTAAGGCATGCTTGGAGTTAGTTTAACTGATTGGTTTCATCAGGCTTCATTGATAAATATAATTGGGTATCATCTGCATAACAATGAAAATTTATGGAGTGTTTCCTAAAAATATTACCTAAAGGAAGCATATACAAGGTGAATAGTATTGGTCCAAGTACAGAACCTTGTGGAACTCCATGTCTAACTTTTGCCTTCACGGAGGATTCATCATTAACATGTACAAACTGAAATTGATCTGATAAATAGGACTTAAACCAGCTTAATGCAGTTCCTTTAATGCCAATTAAATGTTCCAGTCTCTGCAAAAGGATTTGATGGTCAATTGTGTTGAATGCAGCACTAAGATCTAACAGGACAAGTATAGAGACAAATCCTTTGTCCAATGCAGTTAGGAGGTCATTTGTGACTTTCACCAGTGCTGTCTCTGTGCTATGATACGCTCTAAATCCTGACTGAAAATCCTCAAATAAACTATTGTTATGTAGAAAGTCACATAACTGATTAGAGACTTCTTTCTCAGGGATCTTAGAGAGAAATGGAAGGTTAGATATAGATCTATGTGGTCGGGGGACAGACACAGTCTCTATGTGGTTTTGGGTGGGTAACTGCTCTAATGGAAGCACAGAGAAGTATGTAGGACTGCAGCTCTGCTCCCTGGTCTCAACTCTGGGTTGTCATGGTTTTGGTCTACTAATAAACTCAGCCATAATTCTAGATATGAGAGCAGCTCCATCCAAAGTGGGATGTATGCCGTCTCTCCTAATCAGACATGGTCTTCCCCAGAAAGTCTGCCAATTATCTATGAAGCCCACATCGTTTGCTAGACACCACCTCAACAGCCAGCGGTTGAATTGTGACATGCGGCTATACATGTCATCACTGGTCATATTAGGCAGCGGTACAGAGAAAATTATGGAGTCCAACATTGTTTTTGCAAATGTACACACCAACTCAACATTAATTTTGGTGACCTCCAATTGGCGTAATCAGGAGTCGTTGCCACCGACATGGATGACAATTTAAATTTGACTCAGTGTCGCCCGCTCTGGCCCCAGGAATACATTTAACTATGGCTGCTAGTGTCGCTAACTTCATGTTTCTGACTATGGAGCTGCCAATAATCAGAGTTGGTTTCTTAGCAGGTGTGTTACTGAGGGGGGAGAACCTGTTTGAAATGCGAACTGGTTGGTGGTGAACCGTGGGCTTCTGCTTAGGGCTATGCTTCCTTCGGACAGTCACCCAGCAACCCTGGCTTCCCAGCTGCTCGGGAACTACTGGGGGAGTGGGAGCTACGCTAGCTCAGCCCACACCAGCTACTGGGGGCTGGCTTACTACATTAGTTACTGATTGTTTTTCCATGGTGCGGAGCCACGCTTCCAATTCACTGAGCCTCGCCTCCAGCACTGCCAATAAACTACACTTATTACACGTACCACTATCACTAAAGGAGGCAGAGGAATAACTAAACATTTGACACACTGAGCAAGAGAGAGCAGGAGAATGAGAGGGAGAGAGAGAGGCCATCGCTAACTGCTTAGTTTAAGTTAGCTGCTAATGCTAGCTGCAGAGCTAAAATAACTAACAACTGTGCGATTGGCGAGAAAAGTCGCTAAGAGCTGAGAGTGCTTGTGTAGAACTAGCGAAAGTTTAAATATACAGCAGGTATTAATCCACAGTAATGTGATATAGAGCAAAATCAACTGAGTTGAGAGCAGCAACAATGCTATCAGTAGACACAGTCGGCAACCGGAAATGACACAATACGCTTACCGTAGCACGTCAGTTTAATGTCCCAAACATGTTTTGGGCAAAATTCACCGGCACACCATGCCAGGTACACTCCATGAAAACTAAAAAGCCTTGCAATTTAACATCATGAAGGTATTTAGATGTCACCTACCAAATTTGAAGTCATTTGGGTCAAATTTCTGGGAGGAGTTCGTGAAAGTACAATGCCTGTCAATGGCTTCACTTTGCTGAAGTAATGCATATTAGATTCAAAATGGCTGACCTCTTTTTGGATTTAGGGCATGGCTCTAAGAGGCTTTTTTTAGTCTGGAGAAGGTACATCTGCCTACCAAAGTCAAATTTAAAGGTGGGGGCTTTGACTTTGAAATTTTCTAGGGGGCGCCCTTAAGCCATTTTGCCCAAGACCCATATCAGATATCATGTTACACCACATTTTTTTTCCATGTGCAAAATTTTGTGAGTTTTCAAGCACCCTTAGCACCTTAAAAATGCTAAAAGTAATTAGGGGGCGCTATAGAGCCAATGTCCCACACCTAAGCCCAACTGTTATACTAATCGCAATCCTTACTAATTCAAACATAGGTACACGAGTACGTAAGTTTCATGAGTTTTTGCACATCCTCAAGGCCTCAAACGTGAGTTCGTAAAATGATAATTGACACACGAAATCCAAAATGGATGTATTATGTCGATAATGATGAGAGCAATGAACCCACTGAATTTCATGCACATCAAAGCCCCATATATACGTAAATCAAAGACGTACATACATACACGTCAAATTTAAAGGTATGGGCTTTGACTTTGACGTTTAGGGGGCGTCCTTTACCTGTTTTGCCACTCCCATGCCCAAGACCCATATCCGATATCATGTTATGCCACTCCTGATGCATGTGCAAGTTTTGTGAGTTTTTGAGCAGCCCTAGCACCTCAAAAATGTTAAAAGAAATTAGGGGGCAAGAGCCGAAATACTATGCCCAAGCCAAATTTTGATACCAACTGAAGCATATATTACTTAGAACATATATGCAAAGTTTTGTTAGTTTTCATGCATCCTAAAGGCCTCAAATGTGTTCCAAAAATGAAAATTGACACACGAAATCCAAAATGGCTGACTTCCTGTTGGGCAAAAAATTTGAAAAAGTATGTATTATGTCGAAAATGATGAAAGCAACCAACCCACCAAATTTCATGCACATCAAAGAAACTTCCAAAATGGCCTTGCGTTTGGGGGCGCTTTGGAGCCTGCTGGCCACGCCTAAGCCTACTCACTACAGAACTGCAATTTTCACCAGTTCTGATGCGTTTGCCAATTTCGGTGAGTTTTCAAGCATTGTAAGCCCCTCAAAAATGCAATGGCATACTATAGTAATAATAATAAAAATAATAATAATCACCAAAGGCCAATAGGACCTTCACACCATTCGGTGCTCGGGCCCTAATAATAATTCCCTCAGATACAATCGGGCCTTCACACCTCTAGGGGCTTGGGACCCAATAATTCCTTCAGTTTCAAGAGGGCCTTTGCACTGCTAGCTACTCGGGTCCTAATAATCCCTTAAAAAACAATAAGTTCCTCGCACTCTCAGTTCTAGGGACCGTTGGGCCCCTGGCACTTTCGTGCTCAGGCCCTCACAATAATAATGATAATAATAATAATAATAATAATAATAATGATAATCTTTAAAAAAAACAATAGGTTCCTCCCATTTTCAGTGCCAGGGACCGTTTGGCTGTGGCGCTTCCATGCTTGGGCCCAAATAATAATAATAAAATGAACATACATGGAGAGATGTTGGGGAGAAAGTTAATTTAAAGCCAGTCTGTATAGGAAAGTTTTTACTTGGCTTTTAAAAGTGCTCACTGTGGTCACCTTTTTAATTTCTGCTGGTAAGGTGTTCTAGATTTTGGGTGTAGACTATATGGTGCTGTTGTTGTAAGAAGCGGTGTGTTAAGATTTAGGCTTTTTTAATATGTTTTATATATTATTTCGCTTACCCACCACAACTCTAGAATAGTTTTAATACAGTTACCATCAATTTAATCATTAACGCTAAGTGTAAATGACCCCAACACAGTGTGTTTTATGTGTGTAAAGTTTTCATTCATAAATGTATTTGTTATATTGCTTTTATTTTATTTACCATGAAATGGACGTGCCTTGTGTAAATTGATAGTAAGTCAGGCTTGTGTCCATATAGCTTTTTTTTCTGCGCGTCAGTGTTTTTTCAATTGTTCCCATTCACTGTATGTAAATATGGACGTCATGACAGTTCCCCTGAAGTGAAGCCAAAACATCTGGATCACCCCCTGGTGGCTGGCTGCAGTATAGGTCATAGGTCCCCTCCATGTTAGTGGATGGGACATAGTAAAAATTCAAAGAACACGTCAAATAAAGTTTTTTTTTTTTATTTAGTTATTTGACAATATAAAAAGGGGTTGTGACAGCTGCTCTCAAACCTCCGTCAGGCAGCGAGAAGTTTGAGGGGACGTGTCTCGCTGGTTGTCATCCTGCCACCTGACTCTACTGCGCAGACTCTGGTTGCAAATGACATCACACAAGCAAGATGGCAGATGAGTGTTGGGCTTTTATCACTCTACATGTTAAAAGCTATTTGTTAGCTTTGTAGTCAACCCTCTTAACGTGGTATTAATTTAGTTACCTAGCTAATGCCAGCGGTTTTTGACCGAAGAAAATGCTATATGGACACATGCCCTCAACACTGGCAATGGCGCACAGATTCTCTTTTCTCACACAAATGTGACACAATAGTCTCCTTTGGTAGGTAATTATGGCACTATCCACTCGCCATACAGGAGTCGGGCTGTTAGCAGCTGAGATGACCTGCTGGTCTCACCCTGCCAGCAGCTCCTCACATCTCTGAAAACATTGAAACAAACTTCCAAATAAGTGTTATTTCGATAAACTGACCACATATTGGAAATCTCAATGGTTACTATCTTGCCTGAGAAAATATTAAAACTTAATAAAGTGACATATTAACAGTCCTACAGTTAAAATTACAACGGCTTAATCTCCACCATCGCTGCCAGTTGATGCGAAATGCACTCTGGGATACTTGGCTTTTGCCGCCTTCAGCCGACCAATGATGTAACTTCATCACTAAATCAGTGAGTCAGGCAGATATTCACGTTTCTAGGGCTGGCCCCACTGTTGCAGTCGAGCCAAAAATTCTGCAGCATGTCCTGGTAGCCTATTGGGTAGGACACATAACATGATACCAATGTTCCAGCAATCCCCTCTCTCTCCTGATGTTTTCTATATGTCTCTAACATCAGTAAAGGGTAAAATGTTGAAAACTAATCTTAAAAAAACTTGAACGTGTATGTATTATTACTGAATCAGTGTCCTCATTGTATAATCTACAGCTCTCAATTTCAACAGTTTTCATTAGAACTACATTCTACAGAAGAAATAGTCTTTATGAAACCTTTATCCAGCCTTTCATTGTTAGGTTTGTTTCACCAGTGACTAAACTGATTATGTGGTGTGCTGTAAAGCATCAGTATTGTTACTATGGTTACCTGTGGTTTGAAATATATTACCTTTAAGTATAAGTCTTGTGATATTCTGTATTTCCTTTTTGTTGACAAATCCTATGAAAAGACCCAAACCAGCCGTGGGCTACTGATCTACTAACAAGTTATTGATATATTGTGCTCCTCTGTGTCATAGAGCTCAATTGTTGTCAAGAAACTATTAAAACACGTCAGTGAGACACACTGTTGTACTGGGTGACATGTACCTTCATTACCATGAACACACACATTGTAGTTTATTTTGACTCAATCCCACACACACTGCCCTGCTACCAAAAATACTCACTAGAACACCAAATGTGGATTATTCTGCTGCTGAAAATAGTCCTTAACAAATGCACTCTTTCCTCCTGATTGAGTGATGTTTGACTTGCTGTTTTAGGAGGGTTTTTTTTTTTTTTTAACAAAGAGTTTATTTATAATTTATAATTCTGTACATTTACATAGCTCAGCCTTATCAGAGAATTAAAACCAAAACTGACAAGAAATACACAAAACTTTTTTCCTTTTTTAAAAAAAGGGAACTATTCACAGTTCGGCAAACATACATAAAAATTATAAATCATTGCATCCCGTACATCCACATAGAGGACTCACCCAATAAAAATAAAATAAATAAATGAAAGAAAAGTACACTGCAAGAAACAAATGTTAATCTTAACCAATTTCATATTTATGTCAGCACAGCTTCTTATCAAGTAGGAGATTTTTTTGAGAATGAAACTACACATTTGTGAGTTGTTTCTTTTTAAGATTTAAGAGGATAGAGAAGTTAGAAAGTATTGCAAGACAGACTTAACACATTGTTGGTTTTGCTCTTTTTATAAGATTTGTTGACAATGAAAAAAAAAATCTAGAAAAACACCAGCTTTATCCCTTAAGTACTTAGTATGATGTGGTCTAGAATTACGTATTAGGTGTCCTGATAATTTACAGTATATCTGCCAGCCAATCTCTCTTTGTCTTGATGTGTGTGTGTGCAGGTTAAAACTGGAGGCTCTGACAGACAAAGAGCACGGCCAGCTCGAGTTAGACAGCATGGAGGAGGATGAGAAAGAGGAGGGTCAGGGAGGAGGTGAGAAGGGTCTGCCAGCCAGTCAGCCCCAACCCACTACAAGCCAAATCCTTCTGGAGGAGGAGGACCTGATGATAGTGGAATACAACAGTGACTAACACACACAGTCATGACTTACATCCACACTGTCATACTGTGAGACTGTTTCACCTTTTCATTGTCAAGTTTTGTTGTCTTGATTTTTTTTTATTGAGTGATGGGCCTGTATGGAGGAGGACTGGGGTTAACTAATGCATTCAGATCTGAGATTGATTTTAGCAATCTGAGGAAAAACAAGTCTGTTATGAGTTCTGAGATTAATAACACAATTCTGAGACTAAACTTGGTTCACTGTCACTTTTCTCTCTTTAATCTTGAAGTCTTTTGACTTTTTCTTAATTGTAAGATTGATCTTAGAATGCAAATAATGTTTCCACATGGCCCTGATCCTCTGTAGTGTAATGATGACTGAAGCTCTGATGTCCCCAGTATTGTTGCCTCATTGAGGTGACATCTGCACAGGATATGATCATTTTTCAAACAAACTTGTTTTCTTGTCGAAACTGAATTGAATGTGTCTCTGTAGCCTGTGTAGGTTTACACAGGATCATAATACTATTAAAGGATAGGTTTACAGTTCCTCAAGTCTATCTTAAAACAATACTCATCTTTTTGTTGAGTTTTTGGTCACTGTAATCATTCCCCCTGTCCATATTGGTTGTGAAGAGGCCCCCTCCTAATATGATTCCAATTTAAATGATGAGGGACAAAATACATTCTACAGTTCAGCTGAAGCTGGTATGAGACTTCAGTCTGAGTTGGACCAATCATGTAGGTGTCTTCCAAAATTATTTTTTTTAGTATGAAATCCCTCTTTGTGTTTCCACAGTGTGTCCTTGCTGAGTGTAATAATAGTAACAAAAAGAGGGACTTTTACACTAAGAGGACTGTAACTTTGGAAGACATCCTCTTGATTTGACTAATTCAAACTGCTGAAGCCTTGTATCATATCATATTATTCTTATACTCTGTGGATTTTGTCCTCCAACACTTCCATTGAAATTGTATTAGGATTGGATCTGTTGAGGGCCAGTACAGACAGGAGAAACATTTACAGTCACCAACAACTCTTTAAACTTACTTATGGGTGTGTGATTATAGTTTTAAGGCAGAC
Organism: Thunnus albacares; assembly: GCF_914725855.1. Classification (NCBI taxonomy): domain Eukaryota; kingdom Metazoa; phylum Chordata; class Actinopteri; order Scombriformes; family Scombridae; genus Thunnus; species Thunnus albacares. Next base: position 4,463,318 of record NC_058107.1, read on the forward strand.
TGAAAGAATGTGAACTTGTCCTGTGAAAAATGGGGATTAATTGTAATAATTTCCCAAAGTGACCCTCACAATTCAGTTCTGCCAGTTGAAATATTGTTTTAAATGTACGGTCAGCATTTGTTTTTCCTACTTAAAGTATTTTTGTTTTGCTGAGCAGCTGTAGAGAAAGGCAGGGTTCATTAAGCCAGATTGCTCAGTCTTTAACTGAGATCCTTTTTTTACTGTTTCCTGTGGATGGAAAATAATAAATATTACATTTAATGCTTATTGAAGGATGTATTGTGTAAATCTAAATAAGAATGTGAATAAAAAATATGTGTGTAAACCTCATCATGGGGCTCTTAACTTCAACATTATCTTGCACACTCCCCTCACACACCCCTTCATCCAATATTTACCCAACAGTTTGTCATATTCCCTCTGGTGACTGCTTGCAGCCACAACTCACTAAACTGCTTTCAACTTAAATCCAAGAAATGATTCTTCCTTAAACACTTTTCATTTTTACTTGGTTGTTTTTGTAACATCAATGCATACACACAATCACCAATAAGGATTATATTTTTAAAAAGTTTAAGAAATGTTTTTTTGTGTGTTTTTTGTAAATGTATTTGTTAACAACGAGCAAGGGAAGGTTTTTAATTTGCCAATCCTCTTTTATAAGGAAAATGAAGTAATATAAAAATTCTTTCTGAGTTATTTGGGAGTAGATGAGTTTTGGGGCGTGACGCTTTGTTTGTGCTCGTCTCAAGGTGGATTTCTTTTTAACTTTATGGGCGGAAGTAACTTAGTGTGTATATCGCGTGCAGCTTGGAGGCACCTAGCCGAGTTTGTAATGATAAATGTGGTGAATTCCTAGCTCTAACTTAGTAGGTAACACTTAACAGATTACTAAACTTCCGTTCTTTCTGTTTCTGCGTGTCGGTGGAGGCTGTACTGATCGAAGGAAAGGTTATCATATCATAAAGGTTATCGCTTCAAAGTTGCAGGTAAGACGAAGTAATTCTTTAAAATAAAACAGTTAACCTCAAAGGTAAATCCGCCGTATGTTATAACCCACGTGCTATATCTGACATATATATTGAAGAGTTGAGTTTGAAGTCTTTCTACAAGTGTATCAGACAGCAGTGCTGATGTCTGGGCATGGACAGTGAGTACTGGAACATCGGATGTTGTGGTTGAAATCAACACCATGACTAAGAAGTTTCAATAGGCTATCGTATCAAATTAATATTCAATGCAATGAACTATGTTCCATTGTTATGCTTTACATCACATAAAACTCCTTACATGTGTAAAACATCAAATAAAGCAAACTGAGAAGGAAAACTCCGTCTTTTCAGTCCTCATAATGTAGAGTATAATATGTATTCTGTGATGAGGGATTGAAATAGACTGCTTTTCTGTTAGTCTGGCCTATGAACAATGTTTTTAAAGGTTTTAAATCTAAAGCAATGGCCAATTGGAAATACAGTAATAAAACTGTGTATAATGTAGCTGTAATATGTTATAAATGATTACTGTTTTAGGATGCAAACTCAGTAATGGGGCAGAAAACTCAGTTGTACAATGTCATGATAAGTAATCTATGAACACTGTCAGCATTTCGAAACAACAGTTTGCAGAAGAACATTTCACATGTAAATTCACATGCTCTGACTAACAGAGTGTGAAGAAATGACAGCCAAATTGGTAGCAGTAACCTGGACCACAGGGATAATTTAGTTGTTGTAGGTATTGAGTAATGATCTGATCCCCACAGTGTCCCAGGCCATAAAGACACTGTTTATAGATAAAATCAAGACAGGAATTGGTTAATCCAGATAATTAAATACCTGACAAATCAACGTATTTCATCATATTGATGCAAAAATCATACACAAATCCAGTTTAACCATACAGCAGTCCTGCCCACAACAACCTTATAAAGCCAGAGATATTTATGGGATAGGTACGTGGATATAGATGGTATCTTTATGTTCTAAATCACTGACAGTTGATACATTTATATTGTCTCACAACATACAATAACACTAGAGGTACATGTGTTTCGGTTAAACTGACAACTTTGAATTAATTCATATATGGTTGGCATGTTTAGCAGATCCATACTGTGATAAATGTAATGCAGGGTTTGGCCTGGTGCAGAAGCAGGAGGTCATGGAGGCTAGCAGCCTGGATGATGACATGGTGGATGGAGACCTGGGTGACGGGATGGGAGTCAGAGCAGCACCCAGCTCCACCAGGAAGAAGAGCCAAAGCTCCACCGGGGTGACAGGAACCTTGCTGCCCGGAGCAGAGCTGCTTAGGCGCAGCAGCCAGGGAGAGGAGGCTGCTTGGATCCCCAGACTGAAGATTGCAGAGAGGCAGCAAAGAACCAACTGGAAGCTGCAATGCACCAGTAAGAATGTCTGTGAACTGACCCTTTAATAACGGAGCTAAACAATGATGAGGCAAGATACCATCAAATCCTGTGACTATACCTTCCACTAAAATAGCAGACATCATTTCACATAAATACAAAAAAGGAAATCAAGGGAAATCATGTATTCTGTCTTCAACCAGTAAATAATTGTTCTTTGGTTCCATTAGGAAAAAAGCATTAAATTTTGATAAATTGGTGAATATGAAAGTATGGGTAGTGAGGAGAAACAGGTTGTTAGGAGCACTGCCGTTTCTATACTGTTGATCTTTTAATTCATTGATCATCTAAAAGCTTTTTAATGAATTTTATGTAATTCCAAAGACATTTTAAGAAATATGTTCCATAGGACTCTATAAGGAGGTTTTTCTGATAAGATACTAAATTTTTTAATGAATGTAATTATAAGTCTTCTAACTCCAATCCTCACGCTGCATGTTGGTTCAACTGACTGTGTAGAATGTGAAAGGGACTGCTCATTGATTGATTGATTGATTGATTGATTGAATTGTTTATTTAAGTGTCCTGCACCTTTCTGGTGCCCAGCCCATATGGGCTTACAAGACAGACACTAGACAAAAATAACCAAGATGGCCACATGACATATCACAATGTACAGTTCCACAGATTCAGAAATAAAGCATTTCAGAACATTTAATTTACATGGAAGAAATGTCCCGTTATGATGGATACAATATTCTCTGTCTTAGCTGCCAAGCATCTCCTATAGATCTCGCTAAAATAAAAATTTCCATATTAAAAAGCCAACTTAACACATAACCAAAACAAATCAGCGTTTTTCAATTCTTCTCGTTTTTCAAATAAACAATTACTTAAGTCAAAGGGCAATGAAATACAAAATGAAATTCATCCACAACAACACCGAGATCACAAAAAATACATAAACGTTCCTCTTCGGGAATACCTTTATATCTGCCTACCTCAATCGCCAGTGGTAAAGTACCAGTTCTTAACTGAGCACACAAGGACCTTTGCCTTCTCTGTAAGTTTAGCTTTATATATGGCTCTGTGTAATAATCGTTTTTGATTTGACTGTATTTTCTAAGCTTTGGCTTCTTACAAATGTCTTCCTTCCATTGTTCCTTATAAATCTTTAATAATTTTTGTTTAACTGTATTTATATTACACTGCAAGTTATTCCAGAAAATAAAATTCAAATCAGAAAGTGAAAATATTGCAGCAACCTCTCTGGACCAAGGATAATTGTGTGCTCAATCCCAGTAAAAGATCTTTTTGGTAAGTCTTTCCTCTGGCAACTGAATAAGGCGGTTCCACAACCATTTCAGCTCTCTGCTTTGAAGACATGACTCCCATCCCATGTCACCTTCAACAGCTCACTTAGCTGACAATTTATGCACCCAAAGAAAACACCTCATGGCTCGATTCTGGATGGCATTACTGTCGGGGGCATCTTTAAAACCCCACACACCTGCAGCATAAAAAAATTGAGCCGACCATTGAGTCATAAAGTTTAGTGAAAGTTGAAAAACTAAGTTCAGGACACAATTTCAATTTATTCATTACAGACCCTAGTGCTCTTCCTGCCGATTCTGCCAGTACTTTAATTCCCTCTGTAAAGCACATATTTCCATTAAAAACCAAACCAAGATATGTATAAGAACTAGTGTACTTTAGAGCCTTTGATCCAAATTTAAATATATGGTTGCTTTGCCATTCACGTTGCTTTCTAAAATGTATAATCTGTGTTTTGTCATTATTAATAGTCAGTCTCCATAATGCAAAATCACTGAGAAGTATCACACATGCAGTAGCACAGAGCTTGTTAGTCACTTTTAGCTCATAGTTTTGGTTTTACAGCACATTTACTTTTTGGTTCATTCCCAGCACTCTGGTCAGCCTGGTTTCCATCAGCAGCAGCAGTTTTCTGATAAACCCACTGTACACTACCTGCTTAGCACCAGACAGTGAACACACACAGTTAGCTGGTGAACATAGTGGAGCATTTAGCAGAGTCAGATATTTTTCCCAAATTTTGATGGAAACAAAACCAGAGCTTAAAGGAGAGCTAAAAGGAAAGGCACAAAACTTTTTCATACATGCGCAAAATATTTCTACAGCTGCAAAACTTTATTACACATTCACAAACCATTTCACAAGCTCAAAATATGTATGACCATTATTTGATTCCATATTGAAGATGTCACTTTGTGTCCTTGCTCTGAATGTATAAAGCTCCAACTGGTTCTTCCAAACACAAAACTACAACAACACACACACTTACCATGACCTCTAATGCACAAGTTCACCTTTTGTGACTCAGCAGGCTCCCTGGTCAACATGTCCAAAGACGAGCTGAAAGACAGACTACAGGAAGCAAGTGAGGTAGGAAAGAAAAAATGTTGACAAAACTTTGTCTTCTTGGCTCCTGGCAAACATACTGAAGTTTATGTTCTGCTTTGCTGACAGGTGATCGATGTATTATGCTGTGAGCTGGAGGTGGCACATCGTTACCTAGAAGGCAAATATGAAGCTCTGAAGATCTTACAGGGGAAGGTAGAGCAACACACACACACACTGAAACTACTGCATTTTACGCCTCACTGTTCTGTGGTGCAGTTGGAATCACAAAAGGGCCAGGAAAGCAGATGCAATAAGTATCCATCAAGAATACTGCTCAGTGCAAACTTGTTGCCAAGTGTTCAGATGGTGATTCCTTCTCAACTTTTTTTCTCTTAAGACCTCTTAAAGCTGTAATATGTTACTATTCTGCATTAAAATGTCTTAAAATGACCAGACCTATGTTATATATTATGTTGAGTTGTGTACTTACATCATCCCAAATGTTTCCAACGATTTTCAAACCCAGAGAAATCAGTAATTTTAATGAAGGTAATGATCTGTTTCATTTGGTCACCTGTCAACGGCGTCATACCCCCTCTACCAAAGAGTATATGTGCACAGGATGCATGTGTTGGCGTTGTGGCTGTTTGCCACAATGGTGTCTACCAAAGAATATACGCATGCATGATAATACGTTGGTGTTGCGGTTGTCCGCAAGAGTCATGAATTGACTTTTATTCAGTTTGAATAAAGGATTTTAGTCATCAGATATCTGGATCTTCAGTTATCAGAAAAACAAGCTAATTTATCAGAAAAACAAGCTGAGCAAATGTCAGGTAGAGATAGGCAATGAGGAGTTAGCCTTAGGTAAGCTGTTAGCGCACCCCTCTCCCTCCGTTTGTTTACGCTCTCTCCCGGCCAGCGGAGCCGGGCTGATAGACGCCGGTGTCATAGTATTACCTGTTACTGGTGAATGGAGCCTTTTTAGGTCAATGGTAGCACTCAAGGAGTTATTTCAAACCCAGCTGAAGCATCTGTCTATGGTCAAAGTCAGTGTTAAAGCTCTAATCCCCCGAGAGGATATATCTGTGTCTCATTGCTCCTGTGCTACTGCTGCGGGAACCGTGCCTGTGTAGCAGCTCTCTCTGCCTCTCTGTCCAGTCTCACCCTCACTGTCTCAGACAGTGTTGCAGACGCTACTCCAGTGCCTTTGCCATCACTACATATGTACTCCTGCGGCTGCGGTTCCAGCCCCTTGCTGGCGCTTTTCAAAGAGGAGAGTAATGTTGACACCAACCTTCATTGAAAATAACAACAATGTAACATTGAAGCTGCAAGCAGCGATGATTGGGCCCTCACACCTTCATGCATGTCGGGATGTGCCAAAGTCAAAGTGCTGTTATTGTGGAGCAACATGATGCAGCATTTACTAGAGGGCAACAGACACGGCTATACATTTTCCTGAACATTGGACATTGCATGTAGGAGATAACTATCATTCCCTTTGTCCACTACGTGGTGCTAGAAAACACGCACTAAATGTATATTATTAGGCCTTTTCCATACATGTGCTGGGTTGGCTTGACTGGGTTTGATTTGGCGTGTTAACCCAGCACAGAGATTTCCATCTCCATTACAACAGGGCTACCCTTTTGAAGATGTGCTATTTAACTGATGACATACTCATCTTGAGTCAAAAAGCAGCGGGTCATATACATCATGGCTGTAACTAATGGTCAAAGTCGAAGTTGTAAAACGTTGGATAGACAAATTTCATTTCCCATAAATTCTTCACAAAAAGAGTCCCCCGGTATTTTGTTATTTAAAAGCTTTTAACATGCAGCAGCAGCATCAGGAAATGTTTTCATCTGCAGTAACTTAATACGGCTCTGATGTGGCTGAAAGTGATCAGGAAACAGTAAAATAAGTTTTGTTGTTGGCGAGACATCATGGCTACCCACTTGGAGGCAGGTCGGGCGTGCTTTGGTTCAACTCTGGAATCAGATGATGTTTGTCATATAAGGTTGACTTCCTGTTTTCTGTAGGTGGTGCTATGAGTATCAGTCAATATTGACATGTAGATGTGTTCAGGCCGGGACTCTTATCAAGTATGAGAAATCTGGAGCAGATTGGACAATGTAAAGTGGAGTTACAACAACTTCCTGTTTCATGGCGAAACATGCAAATTTACCAGAATGCTGTGTCAAGGGCGTCAGGATTTTGATAACTTTTCATCACACATGTTTCAAGATGACATGAAATTTGAGGTCGGTCGGGTCAAATCTCTAGGAGGAGTTTCTTAAAATACAACACTTGCGAATGACAAAAATTGCAAAGTTAGTTCAAAGTGGCTGACTGCCTGTTGGACTTAGGGAATTATTCCAAGAGGCTTTTTTGTGCTTCTGGACATGATACATGTGCCTACCCAATTTTGTTAATCTATGTCAAATTTAAAGGTGGGGCCCTTGAGTTTGAAATATTGTTGGAGGCACTTTCGACCCATGTTGCCACGTCTCAGCCCAAGACCCATATCATTTGTCAAGTCACGCCAGTTCTGATGGATGTAATTAGGGGGTGCTATAGAGCAAATGTGTCATGCCCAAGCCCATTTGTGATATGAAATTGAAATACTTACTACTACAAAAATACTGGCAAATTTTCATTAGTTTTTGCACATCCTAAAATATGTGTTTGTAAAATAAAAATTTATGCACAAAATCCAAAATGGCTGACTTCCTTTCTGGCGAAAAAATTCGAGTCATTTTGCCACACCCAAGCTTAACACCCATATCTGATATCAAGTCATACCACTTCTGAAACACTGAAACTCAGTTTCAATGTTTTGCCATGAAACAGGAAGTTTTTGTAACTTGAATATAAGTTGTCCAATCTGCCCCAAATTTCTCATGCTTGATAGGAGTCTTGGCCTGAATACATCTACATGTGAATATTGGGTCATAGTCATAGCACTACCTACTGACAACGGGAAGTTACAGTTTCTGTACTTTTACCAGCTCTGACTTGGAGGTTGACCAGATCAACCACAAATTTTGTCAGAAAAGCCTTAAGACCTTGTTGATGCTATATTGTGATTCTTGTGAGTTTTCATGGAACACTGTTACCTTGGCAACGCGGCGAATTTCGATGTTTCAACATGAAAATACAAACTGTAACTCGACTCCACATCGTCAGATCTTCCCCAAATTCCACATGCTTGATAAGAGTCCCCAAATTCCACATGCTTGATAAGAGTCCCGGTCTGACGACATGTACAGGCCAATATTGAATCATAATCACAGTGCCACCTACTGGCAACAGGAAGTTATAGGCCCCAGAGTTTCACTAACTACTCCTAGCAGGTTAAACAGATCCACCTAAAATTTGGTCAGCTAAGTTGTAAGACGTTGATGATGCTAAATGGTGAAGCTTTTGACTGTTCATCAGAAGCTGTTGCCATGGCGACGCTTTATTTGCCATAAAACAGGAAGCTGTGTTTGAGGGGCTAGGGCTGCTCGAAAACTCACAAGCCTGGCGATGCAGTGAACTTTGATATTTCTCCATGAAGCAGGAAGTTGTTGCAACTTGAATGTACATTGTCATACCTGCACCAAAATGTCAATATTGAGTCATAGTCATGGCGCCACCTACTGACAACAGGTAGTCAGCCCTGTATGACAAACATCATCTGATTTACATGGAATTTAGATGCTGTGGTCTACACATGATGCACAGCAACGTGATATATAATTAGTGGGTTTTCTCTAGTACCACATTGTGGACATAGGAAGTGATATTTAACTTCTTCATGCAACATCTGATATTCATGAAAATGCATAGACCTCCACTAAATATGTTCCTGCATTAATGACCCTCTTGTATAGCACCGCCTACTGGCAACAAGAAAGCAGCCTTATGTGACAAATATTCATGTGAAATTTACAAGGTATGGTCTACACTGGTATACAGCAACATGATGTATAATTAGTCGACGTTGTTTAATGCCATGTAGTGCACACAGGAAGTGATATTTAGCTTGTTCTTGCAATGTCCAATAAGAGCCCGGCCCTGAACACATCTGCATGCCCACAATAAAAGCCCTTCAACTGTGGCACACCCCTATGTGTGCAAAGGTGAGAGGGCCCAACCATCGCTGCTTGCAGCTTCAATTTAAGTTACATTTTTACTGAAATAAGTCCACATTTACCTACAAAATAGGTGCCGAATTAGCCAAGCAAACATTAACAGCAGCTCAGTTAACAGCCCCTCCTTATATCCTGTGTCCGCCGAACATTGTTGGAGAAACACTTATTTTTAATTTGAAACTGCTGTATTCAGTGTTTTTACTCGTTTTAATCACTTTAATCACATCTGTTTGTTCTGGAGAGGAGGAGACCTCTGCAGATAATTTGGCTCCTGGTAAAAACATCCTGAATGATGAACACTGAAGTAATCCTAACCCAGAGAAGCTGATTGTTTAACAATCCCACACTATGATCACAAACTTCGTCTTTTGTTAATTTTTTCATTGAGAGACTCCTAGCAGCAGAAATTACATATTGTGAATTTAAAATGAAGCAATGTCACTTGTGTCCCTCCAAGTTACTCAAAACTTCAGTCTTGCTGAAGTTTTTACCTTTTAAAATTGCCATGTTTGTCATGTCATCTCAATCAATCTCTCCCCGTATCTCCTGTCTGTTTCTACTGTCAAACGTTGAAGGTAAAAAATCCCCAAAATACTGCTCAGTGAAATACCTAATAATGAAGCTCATGATATAAATGATGGTCAAAACCATGAATGAAAGACCTGAGTTTAAAAAAACAAAACAAACTGATGACCTTTGACCCCTTTTCATGGAAGGTCTCCTGACTTAAAGGGTAAGTTTGGTGATATTTGATATTTTTCTTATATTCAACAAATCCCATGAGAGGACCAAAACCAACACTGTGTCCATATGTCTCTCAATACAGTCCGACAACCCACTGTCTGTGGCTCTCATACATGTTTAAAATAGCTCACAAAATAAAGTTTTGATTTTTAAAAAAGACTCACTAATTTCCTAAAACAGATGGTCATTGTAGTTTTTAACAAACATTACTCAAACAGGAGGAAACAGTGCATTTGTTGGGGACTACATAAGTGGCGGAGTAATCCACATTTGTTCTAGTGAGTAGGATGGTGTGTGTGAGATTGGGGGGTCTGAGCAAGAGGTTGCGGGAGACTCTCTGTTCTCTATTTCTCTGTTTAGCGTCTTCAGGTTAGGTTAACCCACTGTTGCTAACTTCGGGGCTAACACCCTTCACTTTTCCAGCAATTGGGGAAACAAAAGACGTGACTTTTCATGGTCTTGACAAGCTGCAGCATTTTTTAACTGACACACTGTAGCCTGTGCTGTACATTTACTGCCAGACTGACAACTTACTGCTAACCTTTTCCTCTGCTCTGCTAGCATTCACTGTCACTTTTCTGCTCTCACTCAACCACTCACTCACCTGCTATGCCCATTTTATGTACTGCCCTATTCCTTAAAAGGAGCTACGCTACCAAGAGTTTCCCAGGCAACAACACAGAGATTAACTCAAGTTTCGGAACAGCGCTGCACAGAGGCTGTGCTATTATGTGCTGTGCTATTATAGGGGAAACACTGGTGTGTGTGTTCATGGTTATGAAGGAACATGTCACCGTGTGCAGCGGTGTGGCTCACTGATGTGTTTTTAAAAGTTTTTGGACAACAATGTAGCTATATGGCACAGAGGAATAAGATATATCAGGGTTTGATACACACAATACTTGTTAGAAGATCAAATCATTGTCGGTTTGGATCTTTTAATTGATTTTGTTGATATTAACAAAATTATAGGACTTACCTATTAAATATCCCCTCCAGACATGTTTTAAGACATATAAAAATACTCTGCTTTGAAAATAATAAGTTATGTCTGATGTGGTTTTTCCACAACAAAAAATTGAAATGACCATTAAAAATTAATTCATCATTAAAAATTATTAAAATTACTTCTCCCTCTCCTTAAAGCTATGATATGTAACTATTTTGCATTAAAATGTCTAAAAACAACTAGACCTATGTTACATGTTATGTTGAGTTGTGTACTTTCATTATCCCAAATGTTTCCAACAATTTTCAAACCCAGAGAAATCTGCAATTTTAATAAAGGTAATGGTCCCTCTCATTTGGTCACCTGTCAATGGCATCATACCCCCTCTACCAAAGAGTAAACATGCACAAGATGCATGTGTTGGCATGTCTGCCACAATGCCATCTACCAAAAAGTATACACATACAAGTTAATACGTCAGCGTTTTGGTTATTCCCCACAAACATAAATTCATAAATTGACTCATAAGTTGACTTTTATTCAGTTTTAAGCCACATTTTTACAATAAACTTTCTAGATCTTGGTCGTTTTTAACCATATCTTTTGATGGGATGAATGGATCTTAAGTTATCAGAGAAACAAGATGAGCAAATGTTAGCAGCAGCTTGGCTCACACAGAGCTCTTCCAGACGTCCTCTGTCCGCCCAACAGCATCGGAGAAACACTGATTTTTTATATGAAACTGCTTTATTTAGTGTTTTTACCAATTTTACTCCTTGGGTACGTTTGTTTTAGAGAGGAGGGGACCTCTGCAAATAATTTGGCTCCCTGTTAGAACCTGCTGAACATGTTTATCCTCAATTTTAAATTGTCAGAGAAACCAGCTGCGCAAACGTTAGCAGCAGCTCGGCTTGCAGCCCCCTCTTATGTCCTGTATCCGCCAAACAGTGTCAGACAAAACACTGATTTTTAACATGAAACTGCTTTATTCAGTGTTTTTACTGGTTTTAATCCCCATGTACGTTTGTTTTGGAGAGGAGGAGACCTAACTCTGGGTAATCGTAACCCAGAGAAGCTGGTTATTTAACAATGAAGACAACAACTCCCATTATCCCACATTTCACAACATCATCAAACTCTGTCTTTTGTTATTGTTTTGATTGAGAGACCCCTAGTGCCAGAAATGACATGTTGTGGGTTTAACTAAAAAAAAAAAACAGAATCTATGAATATGTAAATATTTATCATTTCAAAATGTTTCCTAGCAGACATAAGATGTCTCCTACTTCACTGTGAAGTTGTGTATGTGCACTGGAGGCTTCAAGTTTCCATATCACACTTGTGTAAGTCTGACTTCTTATGTGAACATTATACTGTAACAATGATAAAGTAAGATTGATCATGAAGACCATTCCTTATGCTGAAACAGCTTTGTTTTTGTTGCCTTCAGTCAGAGAGAAGTGAGTAACTAGTTTCTGTTAGTGATGAATTGAAATAAAAACCTGCAGAGCCTTGGCTTTGTTGAATTGATTACTGAAAACCAATCTTGTAATTCATACAGGCCATCCTTGACAAAGCCACAAGTCACACTAAAAGTCTGCTGCAGAAGAGTGAGGAGACAGCCAAAGCTCTGGAGAAGGTAACTTTGTTTTTTGGTCTGTTGCTCATAAAGCGCAGGCTGCTCAAACAAGGGCTTGGTCTGTTTACATTTACATTGTACAGCAGGTTTCTGCTCAACAGTCAGGAACTAACTGCTCTTCTTCTATTTATCAAAGACAAAAGGACACACAACTGTAATGCCACAGGAACAGGTGGTTTAGACATTTCTCTGTTTACACTTACATTCTGACTGGATGAGAACTGGTGAGAGGTGCATTGCAGACAGAAAATTTATCAATTATATGAGAATGGTCCAAAAATAATTGGGTCAAGAATGATGAATGAAGAATTTATGTATATTTAAACGTAAACGTAGCTTGATTTGATTGTTGGTGATTTGACATAAACCGGGATTTCTCTGTTCTTAACAGGTGATTTAATCCCTCCCTTTTTTACTCCCTTGTTTCACTATTCCCTACTTAATAAGTACTCTAAAGTGAACAGTAAATTATGCTTATGAATAATTTTCACACGTATAAAGTATGAAACTTTGCATTGTGGGATTGTTAGCAGAAAGCAGTGATTTTTGAGAGTGCTATATAGTGCATACATTTCATACTCAAAAGCATTCAGACACACAAATAAAAGAAGTGGTATGACTTGATATCAGATATGGGTGTTGGGCTTGGGTGTGGCACACACAAATAAAAAGAGCATTATACTGTATAGTTTATCTAAAACTGTGGTGAATGCAACAAATCCTAATGCTCCAACATGCAAAAATGAAGCTTATATAAGCTAAGATCAACATTACCTTATTTTCAGTTGAGAGCATTAAATTACTGACAACTCATGAACATATATTTGTTGGTGTAATTATCACAATTTAATTTCCACAAGAGTAAAAAATAGTACAATAACATGTATATAAAGAAACAGATGCAACTAGAAGTTGTATAAAAGTTTGTTATTTTACCAATTAAACCAGACAACCTGTTAATTATAACATTTTGATGGCAATTTGTCATTAAACAGTAAATCTTATGAAATATACTTACATGATAGGTATATAAATGGTAAATGGTCTGTACTTCTATAGCGCCTTTCTAGTCTTCTGACCACTCAAAGTTTCTACACTACAAATCACATTCACCCATTCACACACTGAATGGTACAGGAGCTACCATGCAAGGTCCTAACCTGCCCATCAGTGGAAATCTAATCATTCATACACATCCACACACTGATGGCACAGCCATCAGGAGCAATTCAGGGTTAAGTGTCTTGCCCAAGGACACATCGACGTGTGGACTGGACGAGCTGGGAATCGAACCACAGATCTTCCGATTAGTGGACGACCCGCTCTACCTCCTGAGCCACAGCTGCCCCATATACAATACACCTGGATTGAAACAATCAATTAGTTTCAATCAAAATTGACTCACTTTGATGAATTATAGTTAATTTATTTAAGCAAGACCGATTGCTAAACTCTTCAGTGATTCAAGATTACTTTATTCAATTAAAAAGTATTCTTCAACTGTTTTCTGAATGTGAAGGATCACTCCATAGTCTGGTTAATTCAGACTATGCCATGTTGGAAGAACAAGCTTAGTTGTGTGTTAGGGTTTGTTTATATGACGATTGGATTATAAACCTGTGAAACTAATTGAAATGTGCTAATCATGATCTGCCACTTCCATCCCTCCAGGAGGTGAACAGCTTGCAGTGGGAGCTTAGCTTCAACCAGGTACAGATGAAGAAGTCTGAGCAGTCCTGGGAGCAGAAATACAGCAGGTCAGATTTACTCCACATATAGTCATGTCTGTGGTATTTTCACTGGATTGTTTCATAACTTTATTGTTGTTGTTGTCGTTGGAACCAGAATTTTGAGCGAGAACAAGACTCTGACTGACAACCTGGAGGAAAGAGAGTGTGAGATCCAGCAACTCCGAGCAGAGAATTCTAGTAAATGCTGAATAATAAACTCTTTTTAAACAGCTTAGTCTGTACATATGCAGCTTCTGACCCTCACTGTTTGAGTTTGGCACCAGCAGTCAGCCTCTCCAAATGTTTTGCATCTTAAAATAATCTTGACTGATGGTCCTCTTATTAACTTTTTTAGAGCTTTCAACCCTATCTCACAGTATTTATCACCAAATGGAGTTAACGTAGTTGTGATCACAGGAATTATGTGTGTGTGCAGCTCTCAGTCAGCAGTTCTTGGAGCTTTTTTCCATGTTGAATGTGAAGCAGCAGAGGACTTATCAAGGAACCAAACCTCAGTACAGCCCAGAGAGAGACACAAGTGTTCTGGAGGTGAGAGAGCACCATTAAACATAACAGACAGAGAGGGAGGCAAAAATATTCATAGTCGTATCAAGTATGAATACTAATTCTTTTAGCTAGTAATTTGTTTTTCAGTAATTTGACTACACAACAATTTATTTGGGAATATGCCACATGTAAGCATGATATAAACTGGAATAACAAAGCCATTGCATTTAGATTTGAACTCTATTAGACAGGGCCTGAAGCTAATGTTAGGCTTGATCATGGCTGGTTGAAAAAGATGCAGAAGCTGTGTTATTAAAATTTCAATGTGTAAGAGTTGGACACCTTATCCAAACAAATAGAGGGCAGCATATCACTGATTTTTTTAATCATTCAAATTTGGTTTGGTGGTTAATTACACATTTTTCTGTGGTGTGACAAACTCAGAACACATATGTATTATTGCTTTACACAGATGTTAATTGCATGCCATTTTGCAACACAGTAATCCAGTACAGACCGAATTTATTGATATGATAGTTCAATATTGATTGAGCTTATGTGCTACAATGCTAAATGGCCAGCTTTCACATAGCTGGTGCAACCCAGTGCAGTTCATATGTCTTACTTTTACTTATGTTTAATTTATGAGTAGCTTGTACTCAGGTGTTGATGTAGTGGCACTCTTCATCCTCGCTGTGTGTTTTCCAGCTGGCAGTGTTGGGGGCCTGCAGGTGTCTCGGTGTTACTGAAGCATGTCCATGTAGTCGGACGGCTGCTGCCACCAGGAAGCAGCTCGTCCAGCTACAACAGGAGGTAAACTACATCTAACCTCTTCACGTGCCAAATCCATCTTTGTCTTCTTTCATCACCATGTCAGTACTGATGCAGTAAGTGCTGAGTTAGTATTAGCAGTAGCTTCATGCATCACACTCAATTTACTGCAGCAGAACAGCAAATTCATGTTCTCCACAGAGACAGTTACTGTTGGTGACCTACTGACCTTCCTACCCGCATGTTTTTACTACTTAAAAATTGACAACACATTTTTATTTTCGTGGAGTTTAATGTGACTGCTAACTGTCTCACTAAGTTATTGTTCACCAGGAATGCAATCTGAAACAACATAACTGTACTAAACATGCTAAACGTGCTATAAAAAACACTAAGTATGACAAGTACAAGGAGAGAGAAAGACAAGTTGTGCAGGGAACAGAAATCTGCCTATGACTTTGGCCAAAAAGTCAGAAATAGCTTTTCAAATACAGTCATATAGTATAAATAAATCATAAATCATATAGCTGAGGCAACACGCAAGCAACTGATGTAGTATCAACAAAACCTGAACATTAATAAGGTGACTGTTCAGTTGCATTTGATTACATTGTACAGGTATATCTGTGTTTATCCACTCTCTCAGTACTAACTACAAGTATTAGTAGTATATAATTACAATTCAAACTGGACCATACAGCCAAAAATGCATGAGCAATACAATTACTTTTAGTGCCTTCTTTCTCCTTTAAAATTCTCTGTAAGGTCTGAACTAATGACTTGGAGAAAATACTATGAGTACTTTGGCTAATTTGCATATCAGAATTTCTGAATAAAGAGAATAATGTAATCCTACTAACTAAACCTAGACCAGTTCATCCTCTTCTTCCTACCACTTTAGCTGTAAAACCCTGACTGGTGTTTTCACTGGTCTCACTCTGCTCCTCATCTCTGACTGCTGTCTGCAGCTGCTGCTGAGAAATGCATAACAAGTTATTTTGAATTATTTGGATGGTTCTGTTGTGTTGTTGTATGTGTGGTTGTATTTCCAGCTTGATGCTCAGCGCTTGAGGAGAGAGGAAGCACTGATGGTTGCGGATGCTTTTCGCATTGCCTTTGAACAGCAGCTGAGGAAACGAAGTGAACACTTTCTCCTGTTGGCTGAGGCCAGCATCCTAAAATCCCATCATTGCAAGCTTGAAAGCAAGTCTGCCATCAGTACAGTACATATTCCATGGTTTTTCAATTGTTAGAAGGTTGACTGATCAAATTTTTCCAGACAGGATTAAAAAAGCTCTCATTTTTTATATTAATTCAATCACAAACTTTGAACATTATTGCACACGCAAAACCCTAAAATGCTTTAGCATACTGTTTTTGTAACAAATAGTTAAAAAAGTTTTCTTTAGTCCTCAGTGTAGATGGATCACAGAGCTGTTGTTACTTAAATGTACACATAGGAAGGGGGATTCAGGTGAATTGTTTTTTTGGCCAGGGATGCTTCTTGGGCAGGAATGAGTCCTTGTCAAGATTTACTGTAATTTCTTTGAACACTATAGTGTTAGGTCAGTATAATCAGTGGTGGTCAGTATTCCCTATTTCTTGATGAAGCTATATTTCATCCTTCTGAAAGTCTCATAATTTCCATTTATTGGAACCATTAAAACTATCTGTCCTTTCCATCCAGGTGCTAACAGGAGTCCTTTAATCAGTGTCAGTCAGAAGTTGAGGGGTTTGCTGCCTTCCAGTTTGGAGATGAAGATGCCTGATGATCTTTTAGAGACTCTCTACAGACTGCTGGACTTGGTTAGTATCTCCTCTAACATCTGCAGGTTATCTGCACATCACAACTCAGAGTGTATGAGGTCCTTGTGTAGCAGCTGAAGGATGGTTGCTCACAGGGTGAAGAACACCAGTCACACCAGGAATCAGGATCTGCACATTTATTGTCTATAAGAGTAGCATGGAGTACAGTCAGTGCACAGACACACAGTGGCAGGCTCTCTTTCAGTCCCCAGCACAAAAGCTGTCCAACCTCTTTGTGTGTTAAACAAAACAAACTACTGCTATAAATAAAATATGTGCACACTAAAAAAAAATGTATGCCCTTACAGTGGTTATACATATGTATTTGAAATCAGAGTTTACAATCAATGTAAAAACAAAAGTAATAATTGAGTAAAATGAATATCCACTGAAACAAAATTTAATGCCTCACCCTCTAGTTTGCATGTAAATATATAATCTCTTCAGAAGAAAAATAAAAATACACATTAAATAAAACGCTTATTTATTGTTGTTAGGCTACACATTCAATGTGGTCCTTCCATAAACATACACAAGAATATTACAAATAACAATTTAACACCATAACGCACCCATAAGAATAGTGTGGAGCACAGTCAGTACACAGACACACAGTGGCAGTTCTCTCTCAGTCCCCTGCAGCGAGTCAGAAAATATGCAAATGAGAGAAAATCTCTGACAGATTTAACAGAAGTAATTTACATTACATTTACATACAGTTTAAACCAGAATAAATTACTTTAAATGTGCCAACTTAACCAAGGGAAAGAGAGCATCACAAAACATCTTACCAGCACAAAAGCTGTCCAACTTTTGCCGGAAATTTGCAGCTGCGTCACAATTTGCACGTCTTTTGTGTGTCATTAATTAAAGCGCCCCTGCTACAACAGGTCAACCAGAACTATGAAGATACATTCATTCATTCAATGTAAGGTTGGCAATACACAGAAGTTTGAACTTTATGGCAGAGAATATTACACACAGGTTTTGAGAATATTCCTCAAAATAAAAATAACATGAACAACATATTGACTCAGCTACACTTGTCTTTCACTAGGGAGGTTGAACCTCTGCCGTATCATTCTTGTTATTGTGCCATCCCCATGAACTAGAAAATAAATCCAAAACTCTCCCCTCTCTATGTTAAGGCCTTAAACTATCTTAAAGGGGACCCCTTATGCTTTTCCTTATTTTCAGACATATATACAATGTCACAATGTCGGACGTTCATGTTAAAAGTGGCCGATGTGTCAAATAATGAGGTAAACATTGTAGAGGTAATCCCTGTGCACAAAAAGCACCGGCTTCAGGCTGCACTGAACATTCGGTTTCCAATGTGTTTTTCTACTTTAAGCCAGAGCTGATGTCGGCTTGTGACTGATTTCCCTATATATAGTCATCTGCTCCATGCACAGCGCGTGAGTACGCTGCTCCGCTCCATGGTTACTCACGACGAGCCATGACTCCATCACACGCCAGGGCAAAGTAAAATAAGTTATTTACCTGTAGGAGGTGTGCTGGTCATCTTCAGCTCTTCGTCAAACATCATCATCACTGTGGCTGTTTCTGCTTGTACTATTCCACTCTGCATTATTTCGAACTGTTGTTTCGACCAGTTTTTAGCACCGCTAAAGAAGCTCTGCTAATTCAGTGAGTAATACATTTAACTTCCTGTAAATTCTTCGCAATAAAAGTCTCTTGTTATTTAGTCATTTAAAAGCTTTTAATTTGAAGCAGTAAACAGGAAATGTTTGGTTTGCATTGGTGGTAAAGTTACAAAACTCTGATATGTAAAGATATGTAAACAACAGAGTGGGTTCATCGGGAGGGGAGCCTTTAAGAGACATGAGCTAAAACGGCCTGTTAAGAGAGACAGTGTATACTGAGGAGCAGCATAAAGGGTCAGTATAAGATAAATAAGGAGTTTTTTGAATTGTAAATCATGCAAAGCATAAAATAAAAAATTAGAGCTGAAATGAAAATGAATAGGTCCTCTTTCAAGTAGAGAGTCAGAGTCAGAAGTGTTTCTGTTCTGAATGGCCACACTTTACAACGGGGAGAAAAGCCAGCTGTCATAAGGAGGAGAAAGTTTAAGAGACAGCGTTATTTTGGCATTATTCAAATTCATGTTCATCTTCAAGTGATTTCTCTAAAAATGTTTAGACCAACACTGAGTCCTATGGCAAAGCTTCCTGAATACATAATGTGTTTCAGTAACTTGTTCTTCATACATCTGTCCATGATCTAAAATATTATTTATGCTTAACTTTGTAGCATAAACTCTAAACATTGCTACACTGCAGTAAAGTTTGTTTGTGGAGTTGGTGGAGCTAAAGTTCATCATGTAAGAAGTCATTGTACTTAGGATTTTTGTTTCCAGAGAATATAAGTTACTAATGGTGTGTTTCCTGCTGTAGCTGAATGACAAGGAAGAGGCGCTGGCCCACCAGAGGAAGGTGAGCATCATGCTAGCCCACAGTGCTGAGGAGCTACAGAGACAGTTGCAAATAGATTCACATTACCAGCCACCAGAACCATCAGAGTCCAGGATCCCATCAAAGCAACCACAAGAGCCATCAGAGAACCACAGCCAACTTCAGCAAACATCTGATTCAGCAGAGTCCAAGATTCAACCACTAATCCTGTCAGAGTCCAGCATTCAAGATCAGCAACAACTAGACTAGAGTCCCAGCTTCAGTCAGTACAACCACTACAGGAGCTATCACAGGCCAAAGGCCAGCCTGTGTTTAACCACAACACCCACCAGTCCTGAATGTAACAATCAGACCTATCAGAGTCCTGATCTACCCACATGATCTATCATACTATATGCCGCAGCCACAGGAGTCAGCACTGATTGTGAGACACAAACATTAGAGTTTGATTTATGAAGATGTGGATACAGGGGTTAAATTGGGCCAGAGCCCACCAGAGCTGAGTTACGTCTCCTTCAGTATCACAGCCTTGCCAGCACTCACACATGACATGAAACATCCACTTTAATGTAGACTTTGACTTTATTAAACAGCTGTGACCACCACACAACAACAGGATCGACACATGTCTCCAAACTGAGAGTGTCTGTGTGCAGTTTACACATGTGGCACAGCAGCAGCACAACTTCATTAAGCATTCAAATCTTCTGATGTGCCATTACAATCTTACAGTAGCCTTGTAAGCCTATGCTTTCCTGCACAGCAATCAGGTCAGCTGTTACACAAGGTTATACAGTGAAATAATTAGGAACAAGGCAGCTGTACTCGGGAGTCCAGCACCATCGAAGACCTCTAACTTTTACATTTCAGGTTGATTTTTTCTCTCTGACTGTTCAGACAACATAACCAGATGAAAGAAGATCTGAGTCGATAAAAATGCTCATATGCTCATCTGAGTTGCCTTCAATCATTAATGTGTGTTCATAGTAAGAAACTTAATTAGCAGTGAGTGCATGGCAGCCTGAAAAGGAACACTGCAGACACTACTCATTACTAGAAAACAATTCTACATTCTCTGAATATTTATGGGGTTAAAACAAAAATTAGTAGCTACTGCATTAACAATACAGAAGCTTAAATAACAAATCTGTTTTTGTTATATTAACATTAATATAGAAAGGAACAATAACATATTCACTGATGGCATTTTTTGAACTTCATTGTCATTCACATAATACAAGCCCAATTTGATAATTAATGTTTTATATGACATGATACAGTACTGGCCAGATGATGTATTCTGAGATATAACTTGTGCTTTAACAACCAAAAAGGAATTGTACAATGACTATGACACACTTGTTTTCTGTCTATTAAGTACAGCATATGGGATATTAAATGGTAAATGGACTGTTCTTGTATAGCGCTTTTCTAGTCTTCCAACAACTCAAAGCACTTCTACACTACGTGTCACATTCACCCATTCACACACACATTCATACACTGAATGGGTACAGGGGCTACCATGCAAGGTCCCAACCTGCCTGGACGACGCGCTCTACCTCCTGAGCCACACCCGCTCATTATTGTATTTCCACTATTTTTCGGACACTAGTTATTAGCCTGTGCTTTCATTTAGCTGGTATGACAATTAAATATGGCATTACACTACTTAAAACTTTGTTAAAAGAAGTGTATCCTCTGCTTCTATAATAAATGCTAGATGTAGATTCTGATGGTGCGCAAGAATGCAAAGCAAACTTTCAGACATTTTGGCCAAAAAAACAGTTACTAATTCTGTGCTGCAAATAGTTTTATTCATTCCATCTTTGTTTCATGTTTAAGTTATTTTGTAATTTCCTGGTAACAAGCAGCTTCTAAAGTAATTAAAGCTACAAGCAGCGTTGAACGGGCCTTCGCACCCTTGCACACGTCAGGGTGCGGTGCAGTCCAAGGGCTTCTGTCACGGGCATGCAGATGTCTTCAGACCCGGGCTATTTTCAGACAATGCAAGAAGGAGATAAACATCACTTCCTCTGTCCACTGTTAGGCCCGATGCTGGGGACGCTATTCAGCCAGTTTGCAACACTATGGAATATTGTCATGTAGATGTGTTCAGGCCAGGACTCTTATCAAACATGTAAAGTTTGGTGCAGACTGGAGCATGTACAATAAAGTTATAGCAACTTCCTCTGTCATGGCGAAGCATCAAATCTCAACAGTGTGAGGATGAGAATTTTCTGCACGGTGAGACATGGCTGCCTTGCTCACAACTGTGTCATAAAAATCATGCAAGTTTTGTGCCCATTCACTTGAATTTCAATTAGTAAATTGACAACCCTTGATGAGTTTGTGTGTAAAACAAATTAATTTCCTAATTTACATCAAGTCTATTTTTAGTAATGTAAACACTTTTAACATGGGATGCACGACATTGGATTTTTGCCGATATCCGATATGCTGATATTTCCAACTCATTGTGGCCGATTGCCGATGCCGATATATGCACATATTTTTACCAGCTGGCTGAGGAGGCTATTTTGCATGCAAGCATAGATTATACTATGATCAAGAAAGACAATGTATGAAGGAAGAACTTAGGAAGACTGGAGTTCAGTAGCTCAGCATTAAAGTTCTTCCCTCATGTAGGTTAAAGTCTTTCTTGATCATTAGTACAATATATGATTGCATGTATAATAGTCTCCTCAGCTAAGAGGGAAAAAATATGTGCATATATCAACATCAGCAATTGGCAAAAATTACAGTCAAAAAGTGACCATGTTGAATAATCATGATCTCAATATTGAACAAAAATGATCATGATTACAATTTTTGCCATAATCAAGCACCCCTAAAAACAACAAATTGTGATTTACACACACACACACACACACACAGTGTTTAAATATGTATGTGATAAATTGTAAATATGTATGTAATGAACTGTTTTCTTTAAGAAACTGTTACTTGAACGTTTTTCAGTGTGCTCCAAAAGTTATATGTATGCTCCTAATTTCTTTCATTTAGGAGCACATGTACTCCTTGAAAAGAAGTAAGGATTGAACACTCCTGTCAGATGTGTAGAAACACTAAGTAAGTGGAGTGTGGCACAGTCTAAGGGCTTCTGTCACAGGCAGTAGATGTTTACTTTACCCATCCCCCCCTCCCATTCTCTCTCTCTCTCCCTCTCAGCTGCAGAGAAGGATATTAGTGTACTCTACTTGTGAAATATCCCCATAAATCCCATAACTTTGGCCAAATCCTACATAAAAATCACATTGTTTTGTAGGAATTTTCGTCGCGAATCCATTGATACAGGTTTGAAAGTGGTTGGACTTATAGTTTAGACTCCAGATGCCCCAGTTTGGCACAAAGTCCATGCCCAGAGATTGCCTCCCCATTGGTTTACATTGTAAGGTGTAATGTCGCACTCCAACTTTCAGGGCTTACTGAATCAAAACCGTTCAAGTTATTACAAAGTTTTTAATAACTTTTGCTCAACACAGTGTGATAAGTCATGTATTCAAGTTTGAAGCCGATACCATTAACGCCCTAGGAGGAGATAGCGTTTATTGAAGGTCCAAAATTGGCACAAAATCATATTTTGAAATGGACATTGCGGACTTCCTGTTGGATTTAGGTCAGGGGTGTCAGCATATGATTTGCAGGTCTTGATGAGACGAATAATTGAGTTTTGGTTCGATCTCTCTATGACATTCCTATGGGCCGTGGCGGCCTCTCGAGCACATTTTGGCACTTCGGTGGTTAATTTTTACATTTTATCAAATTTTTCACCAGACCTGATGTGCGTGCCAAATTTGGTGAGTTTTTGAGCATGTTTAGGGGGTTAAATTTAGAGTTAAAGTGGCGTATTAATAAAGAAAGAATAATAAAGAAACAAACACACGAAAAACAATGGGGTCTTCGCCCTTTGGGCTCAGGCCCTAATAAAGAAACAAACACACGAAAAACAATAGGGTCTTCGCCCTTTGGGCTCAGGCCCTAATAAGAAAGAAACAAACACACGAAAAACAATAGGGTCTTCGCCCTTTGGGCTCAGGCCCTAATAATAATAAGAAAGAAACAAACACACGAAAAACAATAGGGTCTTCGCCCTTTGGGCTCAGGCCCTAATAATAATTCCTTTGGAAACAATAGGGCTTCGCACTGGTCCGCGCTCGGGCCCTAATAATAATAATAATAATTAAAGCTGCAAGCAGCGTTGAACGGGCCTTCGCACCCTTGCGCACAGCAGGCCGCGGCGCAGTCACCTAAGCTTCTGGGAACCAAGAAAACGTTTGGAGATGATCAGTGTGAGAGTCTTTAGACACACAATACTAACCAGTGTCTCTCTGTGAGCCCACCCCTCTGTTCACAAACAATTATGGGTAATTATAGATTATGAAATCAAAATATTGTTCACCTTAATCAATAATTCAGGCACCAACTGTAGGATCTGCAAGGAACACAGTTGCTATAATTATCAATTGTCAATAATAAATAATTATAACAATTAACAGAATTATTAATATGAACTAACAAATACGGAGCACCACCCGGAAACCGGGACTAATAACCGAACAAGGTAATCTCATAAATGGGAGTTCACCTAGAATGTTAATATCTGAGAGATATCAACATTCAAGGGTAAACAAAGAACGGTTGAATTCGAGCTCTGACTCCTTCAATCAGCCACTTTTCACAATATGTTACCAATAATGACAAAAGAACTTCTCTTTAAAGATATAACAGTGTTTATGAAACTTAGCAAAATTAACAAAGTTAACAAATGCTTCATTCAATAAATAGCTATTCTAAAATCTAATTCTACCAAACAAAACACAAACAGCTTTGCACAGGGTTGGACACTTGCAGGTTGGACACTTTTGTCCGACGTTATATGACCATCAGATGTGCAAAACGATGTCGGTGCGTGTATCTGTGCGCACGTGAGTATGGTGTTAGTCACAAGAGAGGGAGGAGGGAAAGCGATCGTGAGAGAGAGAGAAGCGGTTCTTTTTCCACAGAGAGCGCACGTATGGACAGCAGTCTGTAACGCACGTTGTCTGGTTTCAGATCGACAAATCAGTTTACTTTCTCACTCAAGGCAGCACAAACACAGTAGTCCCGAGCGAGACAAACACAAAATAGTCTAGCGTGGTGAACACAACTAACAGGCAGCAAACAGGCAGCAGCGGAGCGTTAACTGCAGCATGACCGAAAGAAGCACAACCAGTTAGCCTCTGCTAGCCTCTCAGCTAACCCCGGCTCTCTGTTTAGATCCAAACGGAGCACCGAGTCCCGATTTGTTATTTAGGTTAAAGCGGAGAACAGGCAGCAAACAGGCAGCAGCGGAGCGTTAACTGCAGCATGACCGGAAAGAAGCACAACCAGTTAGCCTCTCCTAGCCTCTTAGCTAACCCTGGCTATCTGTTTAGATCCAACCGGAGCACCGAGCCCCGATATGTTATTTAGGTTAAGGTGGAGAGAACCAGCGGGTCTGTCGGCCAGCTGAGTAAGTGAAACCTACGGAAAAAACACCGTGACCATCACGGTAAAACAGTACGTAGAGAACTGCTGTGTTCAGCTGCACAGATAGGAAATCCCTCGGCTGACAGGATGTACCACTCTGTGCGGGAAAATATTTTACCCTCCTATTTCTGGTGTATAACAATGATTGACAACCAGAATATTAGGTGCATTACTGCCACCCTCCGCTTCAGGCTGTGAACCAATGATTAAATCCTACACATTATTCCTGTCTGTCTAATAAACTACATAACGAACCTGCTGCTCCACCCATCCCCCCCCCCCCCCATTCTCTCTCTCTCCCTCTCAACTGCAGAGAAGGATATTAGTGTACTCTACTTGTGAAATATCCTCATAAATCCCATGACTTTGGCCAAATTCTACATAAAAATCACATTTTTTTGTAGGAATTTTCGTCGCGAATCCATTGATACAGGTTTGAAAGTGGTCGGACTTATACTTTAGACACCAGATGCCCCAGTTTGGCACAAAGTCCATGCCCAGAGATTGCCTCCCCATTGGTTTACATTGTAAGGTGTAATGTCGCACTCCAACTTTCAGGGCTTACTAAATCTAAGCCGTTCGAGTTATTACAAAGTTTTTAATAACTTTTGCTCAACACAGTGTGATAAGTTAAGTATTAAAGTTTGAAGCCGATACCATTAACGCCCTAGGAGGAGATAGTGTTTATTCAAGGTCCAAAATTGGCACAAAATCATATTTTGAAATTGAGATTGCGGACAATGATGAGATACATAAACGCGAAAAATGACCACTTTTATCAAGATGGCCGACTTCCTGTAGGACTTACAATACGGCTCCAAGAGGCTTTTTTGTGCGTCTTCACATGATACATAAGCCTCCCGAATTTCTTTTTCCTAGGTTAATCTGGAAGGCGGGGCTACAATTTTGAAATTTTCAAGGGGGCGCTGTTGAGCCATATTGTCACGTCTATGCAAATGAAGTATTGAGGATTTTAACTGGTGTCACTCCAGACATGTGTGCCAAGTTTTGTGATTGTATACCCATCCCTTGTCCCTAAAATACAGCATCGTATTTCATGGCGAAGGATGTGTCGCCATGGCAACGGCGTTTGGTCATGGGTCATGACCTGCCCAATGTAGCATCACCAAGGTCTTACATCTTAGCTGAGTCAATTTCAGGTGCATCGGCCAAATTTCCTAGGAGTAATACAACAAAGAACGATGCATGATACTTCCTGTTGCGCTCTGGCCCGTCGGGATCAGATCACGCTTTTTAAAAATGAGGGATATTTCTTACAAGTGTGGTGTGCTTTTATTTTGAAAGTTTGATTGACATGTGTACTGTCAGGTGTGTAGAGACAATAAGTAACTGCAGCTGGACACAGAAAAATACTCATATATTTTTGAATGGAGAGTGTGAGCGAACCCACACCTTTTTGAACATTTACTGCTTCCACATAATTTTAGATACAAACTTCATTTGAACTTTAAATGAGTCACGAGACTTTGACCTACAAATCTTGAATTTACATGTTTTTTCTATCTTTTATTGTTTTTGAGATATTAGAGTGTGAGTTTTAAAGTCTTTTCTTGCTCCTCCTGTGATTTTATAATGAGTGTGTATTGCGGAATGTTTCACAGCACTGAGGGAGTGACATCACCAGGAGCAGTTGGAGAGGAGGATATTAGAGAACGCTTCTTGTGAAATATCCTCATAAATCCCATGACTTTGGCCAAATCCTACATAAAAATCACATTTTTTTGTAGGAATTTTCGTCGCGAATCCATTGATACAGGTTTGAAAGTGGTCGGACTTATAGTTTAGACGCCAGATGCCCCAGTTTGGCACAAAGTCCATGCCCAGAGATTGCCTCCCCATTGGTTTACATTGTAAGGTGTAATGTCGCACTCCAACTTTCAGGGCTTACTAAATCTAAACCGTTCGAGTTATTACAAAGTTTTTAATAACTTTTGCTCAACACAGTGTGATAAGTCATGTATTAAAGTTTGAAGCCGATACCATTAACGCCCTCGGAGGAGATAGCGTTTGTTCGGGGGCCAAAATTGGGGCAAAGTCTTATTTTGAAAAGCTGATTGCAGACTTCCTGTTGGATTTAGGTCAGGGGTGTCAGCGTATGATTTGTAGGTCTTGATGAGACGAATAATTGAGTTTTGGTTCGATCTCTCTACGACATTCCTACGGGCCGTGGCGGCCGTTTTAGATACATAGGTGGCGCTAGAGAGCACATTTTGGCACTTCGGGGGTTAATTTTTACATTTTATCAAATTTTTCACCAGACCTGATGTGCGTGCCAAATTTGGTGAGTTTTTGAGCATGTTTAGGGGGTCAAATTTAGAGTTAAAGTGGCGGATTAATAAAGAATTAAAGCTGCAAGCAGCGTTGGACGGGCCTTCGCGCCCTTGCGCACAGCAGGCCGCGGCGCAGTCACCTAAGCTTCTGGGAACCAAGAAAACGTTTGGAGATGATCAGTGTGAGAGTCTTTAGACACACAATACTAACCAGTGTCTCTCTGTGAGCCCACCCCTCTGTTCACAAACAATTATGGGTAATTATAGATTATGAAATCAAAATATTGTTCACCTTAATCAATAATTCAGGCACCAACTGTAGGATCTGCAAGGAACACAGTTGCTATAATTATCAATTATCAATAATAATTAATTATAACAATTAACAGAATTATTAATATGAACTAACAAAGACGGAGCACCACCCGGAAACCGGGACTAATAACCGAACAAGGTAATCTCATAAATGGGAGTTCACCTAGAATGTTAATATCTGAGAGATATCAACATTCAAGGGTGAACAAAGAACGGTTGAATTCGAGCTCTGACTCCTTCAATCAGCCACTTTTCACAATATGTTACCAATAATGACAAAAGAACTTCTCTTTAAAGATATAACAGTGTTTATGAAACTTAGCAAAATTAACAAAGTTAACTAATGCTTCATTCAATAAATAGCTATTCTAAAATCTAATTCTACCAAACAAAACACAAACAGCTTTGCACAGGGTTGGACACTTGCAGGTTGGACACTTTTGTCCGACGTTATCTGACCATCAGATGTGCAAAACGATGTCGGTGCGTGTATCTGTGCGCGCGTGAGTGTGGTGTTAGTCACAAGAGAGGGAGGAGGGAAAGCGATCGTGAGAGAGAGAGAGAAGCGGTTCTTTTTCCACAGAGAGCGCACGTATGGACGGCAGTCTGTAACGCACGTTGTCTGGTTTAAGATCGACAAATCAGTTTACTTTCTCACTCAAGGCAGCACAAACACAGTAGTCCCGAGCGAGACAAACACAAAATAGTCTAGCGTGGTGAACACAACTAACAGGCAGCAAACAGGCAGCAGCGGAGCGTTAACTGCAGCATGACCGAAAGAAGCACAACCAGTTAGCCTCTGCTAGCCTCTCAGCTAACCCCGGCTCTCTGTTTAGATCCAAACGGAGCACCGAGTCCCGATTTGTTATTTAGGTTAAAGCGGAGAACAGGCAGCAAACAGGCAGCAGCGGAGCGTTAACTGCAGCATGACCGGAAAGAAGCACAACCAGTTAGCCTCTGCTAGCCTCTTAGCTAACCCCGGCTATCTGTTTAGATCCAACCGGAGCACCGAGCCCCGATATGTTATTTAGGTTAAGGTGGAGAGAACCAGCGGGTCTGTCGGCCAGCTGAGTAAGTGAAACCTACGGAAAAAACACCGTGACCATCACGGTAAAACAGTACGTAGAGAACTGCTGTGTTCAGCTGCACACATAGGAAATCCCTCGGCTGACAGGATGTACCACTCTGTGTGGGAAAATATTTTACCCTCCTATTTCTGGTTTATAACAATGATTGACAACCAGAATATTAGGTGCATTACTGCCACCCTCCGCTTCAGGCTGTGAACCAATGATTAAATCCTACACATTATTCCTGTCTGTCTAATAAACTACATAACGAACCTGCTGCTCCACCCATCCCCCCCCCCCCCCCCCCCCATTCTCTCTCTCTCCCTCTCAACTGCAGAGAAGGATATTAGTGTACTCTACTTGTGAAATATCCTCATAAATCCCATAACTTTGGCCAAATTCTACATAAAAATCACATTTTTTTGTAGGAATTTTCGTCGCGAATCCATTGATACAGGTTTGAAAGTGGTCGGACTTATAGTTTAGACACCAGATGCCCCAGTTTGGCACAAAGTCCATGCCCAGAGATTGCCTCCCCATTGGTTTACATTGTAAGGTGTAATGTCGCACTCCAACTTTCAGGGCTTACTAAATCTAAACCGTTCGAGTTATTACAAAGTTTTTAATAACTTTTGCTCAACACAGTGTGATAAGTTAAGTATTAAAGTTTGAAGCCGATACCATTAACGCCCTAGGAGGAGATAGCGTTTATTCAAGGTCCAAAATTGGCACAAAATCATATTTTGAAATTGAGATTGCGGACAATGATGAGATACATAAACGCGAAAAATGACCACTTTTATCAAGATGGCCGACTTCCTGTAGGACTTACAATACGGCTCCAAGAGGCTTTTTTGTGCGTCTTCACATGATACATAAGCCTCCCGAATTTCTTTTTCCTAGGTTAATCTGGAAGGCGGGGCTACAATTTTGAAAATTTCAAGGGGGCGCTGTTGAGCCATATTGTCACGTCTATGCAAATGAAGTTTCGAGGATTTTAACTGGTGTCGCTCCAGACATGTGTGCCAAGTTTTGTGATTGTTGACCCATCCCTTGTCCCTAAAATACAGCATCGTATTTCATGGCGAAGGATGTGTCGCCATGGCAACGGCGTTTGGTCATGGGTCATGACCTGCCCAATGTAGCATCACCAAGGTCTTACATCTTAGCTGAGTCAATTTCAGGTGCATCGGCCAAATTTCCTAGGAGCAATACAACAAAGAACGACGCATGATACTTCCTGTTGCGCTCTGGCCCGTCGGGATCAGATCACGCTTTTTAAAAATGAGGGATATTTCTTACAAGTGTGGTGTGCTTTTATTTTGAAAGTTTGATTGACATGTGTACTGTCAGGTGTGTAGAGACAATAAGTAACTGCAGCTGGACACAGAAAAATACTCATATATTTTTGAATGGAGAGTGTGAGCGAACCCACACCTTTTTGAACATTTACTGCTTCCACATAATTTTAGATACAAACTTCATTTGAACTTTAAATGAGTCACGAGACTTTGACCTACAAATCTTGAATTTACATGTGTTTTCTATCTTTTATTGTTTTTGAGATATTAGAGTGTGAGTTTTAAAGTCTTTTCTTGCTCCTCCTGTGATTTTATAATGAGTGTGTATTGCGGAATGTTTCACAGCACTGAGGGAGTGACATCACCAGGAGCAGTTGGAGAGGAGGATATTAGAGAACGCTTCTTGTGAAATATCCTCATAAATCCCATGACTTTGGCCAAATCCTACATAAAAATCACATTTTTTTGTAGGAATTTCCGTCGCGAATCCATTGATACAGGTTTGAAAGTGGTCGGACTTATAGTTTAGACGCCAGATGCCCCAGTTTGGCACAAAGTCCATGCCCAGAGATTGCCTCCCCATTGGTTTACATTGTAAGGTGTAATGTCGCACTCCAACTTTCAGGGCTTACTAAATCTAAACCGTTCGAGTTATTACAAAGTTTTTAATAACTTTTGCTCAACACAGTGTGATTAGTCATGTATTCAAGTTTGAAGCCGATACCATTAACGCCCTCGGAGGAGATAGCGTTTGTTCGGGGGCCAAAATTGGGGCAAAGTCTTATTTTGAAAAGCTGATTGCAGACTTCCTGTTGGATTTAGGTCAGGGGTGTCAGTGTATGATTTGTAGGTCTTGATGAGACGAATAATTGAGTTTTGGTTCGATCTCTCTACGACATTCCTACGGGCCGTGGCGGCCATTTTAGATACATAGGTGGCGCTAGAGAGCACATTTTGGCACTTCGGGGGTTAATTTTTACATTTTATCAAATTTTTCACCAGACCTGATGTGCGTGCCAAATTTGGTGAGTTTTTGAGCATGTTTAGGGGGTCAAATTAAGGATTGAAGTGGCGTATTAATAAAGAATAATAATAAAGAAACAAACGCACGAAAAACAATAGGGTCTTCGCCCTTTGGGCTCAGGCCCTAATTAAAGCTGCAAGCAGCGTTGGACGGGCCTTCGCGCCCTTGCGCACATCGGGCCGCGGCGCAGTCAGCTAAGCTTCTGGGAACCAAGAAAACGTTTGGAGATGATCAGTGTGAGAGTCTTTTGACACACAATGCTAACCAGTGTCTCTCTGTGAGCCCACCCCTCTGTTCACAGACAATTATATATATGAGGGATATTTATTACAAGTGTGGTGTGCTTTTATTTTGAAAGTTTGATTGACATGTGTACTGTCAGGTGTGTAGAGACAATAAGTAACTGCAGCTGGACACAGAAAAATACTCATATATTTGAATGGAGAGTGTGAGCGAACCCACACCTTTTTGAACATTTACTGCTTCCACATAATTTTAGATACAAACTTCATTTGAACTTTAAATGAGTCACGAGACTTTGACCTACAAATCTTGAATTTACATGTGTAATATCTCAAAAACAATAAAAGATAGAAAAGAGTGTGAGTTTTAAGGTCTTTTCTTGCTCCTCCTGTGATTTTATAATGAGTGTGTATTGCGGAATGTTTCAGAGCACTGAGGGAGTGACATCACCAGGAGCAGTTGGAGAGGAGGATATTAGAGAACGCTTCTTGTGAAATATCCTCATAAATCCCATGACTTTGGCCAAATCCTACATAAAAATCACATTTTTTTGTAGGAATTTTCGTCACGAATCCATTGATACAGGTTTGAAAGTGGTCGGACTTATAGTTTAGACGCCAGATGCCCCAGTTTGGCACAAAGTCCATGCCCAGAGATTGCCTCCCCATTGGTTTACATTGTAAGGTGTAATGTCGCACTCCAACTTTCAGGGCTTACTAAATCTAAACCGTTCGAGTTATTACAAAGTTTTTAATAACTTTTGCTCAACACAGTGTGATAAGTCATGTATTAAAGTTTGAAGCCGATACCATTGACGCCCTCGGAGGAGATAGCGTTTGTTCGGGGGCCAAAATTGGGGCAAAGTCTTATTTTGAAAAGCTGATTGCAGACTTCCTGTTGGATTTAGGTCAGGGGTGTCAGCGTATGATTTGTAGGTCTTGATGAGACGAATAATTGAGTTTTGGTTCAATCTCTCTACGACATTCCTACGGGCCGTGGCGGCCGTTTTAGATACATAGGTGGCGCTAGAGAGCACATTTTGGCACTTCGGGGGTTAATTTTTACATTTTATCAAATTTTTCACCAGACCTGATGTGCGTGCCAAATTTGGTGAGTTTTTGAGCATGTTTAGGGGGTCAAATGAAGGATTGAAGTGGCGTATTAATAAAGAATAATAATAAAGAAACAAACGCACGAAAAACAATAGGGTCTTCGCCCTTTGGGCTCAGGCCCTAATAATTAAAGCTGCAAGCAGCGTTGAACGGGCCTTCGCGCCCTTGCGCACAGCGGGCCGCGGCGCAGTCAGCTAAGCTTCTGGGAACCAAGAAAACGTTTGGAGATGATCAGTGTCAGAGTCTTTTGACACACAATACTAACCAGTGTCTCTCTGTGAGCCCACCCCTCTGTTCACAGACAATTATATATATGAGGGATATTTCTTACAAGTGTGGTGTGCTTTTATTTTGAAAGTTTGATTGACATGTGTACTGTCAGGTGTGTAGAGACAATAAGTAACTGCAGCTGGACACACAAAAATACTCATATATTTGAATGGAGAGTGTGAGCGAACCCACACCTTTTTGAACATTTACTGCTTCCACATAGTTTTAGATACAAACTTCATTTGAACTTTAAATGAGTCACGAGACTTTGACCTACAAATCTTGAATTTACATGTGTTTTCTATCTTTTATTGTTTTTGAGATATTAGAGTGTGAGTTTTAAAGTCTTTTCTTGCTCCTCCTGTGATTTTATAATGAGTGTGTATTGCGGAATGTTTCACAGCACTGAGGGAGTGACATCACCAGGAGCAGTTGGAGAGGAGGATATTAGAGAACGCTTCTCGTGAAATATCCTCATAAATCCCATAACTTTGGCCAAATCCTACATAAAAATCACATTTTTTTGTAGGAATTTTCGTCGCGAATCCATTGATACAGGTTTGAAAGTGGTCGGACTTATAGTTTAGACGCCAGATGCCCCAGTTTGGCACAAAGTCCATGCCCAGAGATTGCCTCCCCATTGGTTTACATTGTAAGGTGTAATGTCGCACTCCAACTTTCAGGGCTTACTAAATCTAAACCGTTCGAGTTATTACAAAGTTTTTAATAACTTTTGCTCAACACAGTGTGATAAGTCATGTATTCAAGTTTGAAGCCGATACCATTAACGCCCTCGGAGGAGATAGCGTTTGTTCGGGGGCCAAAATTGGGGCAAAGTTATTATTATTATTATTTTGAAAAGCTGATTGCAGACTTCCTGTTGGATTTAGGTCAGGGGTGTCAGCATATGATTTGTAGGTCTTGATGAGACGAATAATTGAGTTTTGGTTTGATCTCTCTACGACATTCCTACGGGCCGTGGCGGCCGTTTTAGATACATAGGTGGCGCTAGAGAGCACATTTTGGAACTTCGGGGGTTAATTTTTACATTTTATCAAATTTTTCACCAGACCTGATGTGCGTGCCAAATTTGGTGAGTTTTTGAGCATGTTTAGGGGGTCAAATTAAGGATTGAAGTGGCGTATTAATAAAGAATAATAATAAAGAAACAAACGCACGAAAAACAATAGGGTCTTCGCCCTTTGGGCTCAGGCCCTAATTAAAGCTGCAAGCAGCGTTGGACGGGCCTTCGCGCCCTTGCGCACAGCGAGCCGCGGCGCAGTCAGTTGAGCTTGTGGGAACCAAGAAAACGTGTGGAGATGATCAGTGTGAGAGTCTTTTGACACACAATACTAACCAGTGTCTCTCTGTGAGCCCACCCCTCTGTTCACAGACAATTATGAATTATGAAATCAAAATATTGTTAACCTTAATCAATAATTCAGGTACCAACTGTAGGGTCTGCGAAGAACACAGTTAATTATTTGCTATAATTATCAATTATCAATAATAATTAATTATAACAATTAACAGAATTATTAATATGAACTAACAGATACGTAGCACCACCCCGAAACCGGGACCAGTAACCGAGCAAGGTAGTCTCATAAATGGGAGTTCTCCTAGAATGTTAATATCTGAGAGATAATCATTCAAGGGTGAACAAAGAAGGGTTGAATTCGAGCTCTGACTCCTTCAATCAGCCACTTTTCACAATATGTTACCAATAATGACTAAAGAACTTCTCTTTAAAGATATAACAGTGTTTATGAAACTTAGCAAAATTAACAAAGTTAACAAATGCTTCACTCAATAAATAGCTATTCTAAAATCTAATTCTACCAAACAAAACACAAACAGCTTTGCACAGAGTTGGACACTTGCAGGGGAATGCGTGTATGTATGTATGTATATATATGTGTGTGTGTGTGTGTGTTAATAGCAAGAGAGGAAGGAGGGAAAGCGATCGTGAGAGAGAGAGAAGCGGTTCTTTTTCCACAGAGAGCGCACGTATGGACGGCAGTCTGTAACGCACGTTGTCTGGTTTAAGATCGACAAATCAGTTTACTTTCTCACTCACGGCAGCACAAACACAGTAGTCCCGAGCGGGACAAACACAAAATAGTCTAGCGTGGTGAACACAACTAACAGGCAGCAAACAGGCAGCAGCGGAGCGTTAACTGCAGCATGACCGAAAGAAGCACAACCAGTTCGCCTCTGCTAGCCTCTCAGCTAACCCCGGCTCTCTGTTTAGATCCAAACGGAGCACCGAGTCCCGAATTGCTATTTAGGTTAAAGCGGAGAGAATCAGCGGGTCTGTCGGCCAGCTGAGTGAAGTGAAACCTGCGGAAAAAACACCGTGACCATCACGGTAAAACAGGTCGGCGAAAACACGGCAGCTGGCTCTGAGTGGAGTGGCGGAGAGAACAGCAGACACGACTCGGCGAAGACGCGCGGGGCAGAGCCGGTCCACGTTATCCCGAAGTAACTTCATTTCCTCTTTCTCGGGGGAATTTGAGGACGCTGGTTGCAGCAGCGGTCTCTCTCGGGTCCAGGAATGTGTTCGGGTGAACACGGGCAAAGTCTCGTCTCGTCCGACGAGGGGAGTCTTCGATGAGGGGAAAACATGTTCGTGGGGTAGTCAAGCTAACTCACAGGGGAACAGGAGTTACCCCTAGCTCAGTGACATGGGAAAGACGTGTAGTTTGGGCGTGCTCGCTTATAAAGGGGTGGTGATGTCATGGCTGCGTCCTCAGGACGCTCCGCTGTGCAGGAGCGTCTCCGCCAATGAGGGACCGATGTTGACTGCTCCCTGCTGAGGTGTGAAAATCGCAAAGCATTCTTGGAAATGGAGTTTGCTCCACCCTCATGGCAGGTCCATTACAGTTTTAATACGGAGCTCCGGAACTCCAGCCTTCCTGAGTTTTTCCCTCATATAGGCTATAGTTTTTCTTAATCATTACTACAATATATGATTACATATGTAATAGTCTCCTCAGCCAAGTTAGAAAAAATATGTGCATGTATGAACAACAGCAATTGGAGAAGATGACAGTCAAAAAGTAATCATGTTAAATAATCATGATCTCAATATTGAACAAAAATGATTGTGATTATAATTTTTGCCATAATCAAGCACCCCTAAAAACAGCAAATTGTGATTTACATACACACACACACACACACACACACACACACACACACAGAGTTTAAATATGTATGTGATCAATTGTAAATATGTATGTAATGAATTGTTTTCTTTAAGAAACTCTTACTTGAACATTTTTCAGTGTGCTCCTAAAGTTATATGTATGCTCCTAATGTCTGTCATTTAGGAGCACATGTACTCCTTGAAAAGAAGTAATGATTGAACACTGCTGTCACTGCTGCAGTCCAAGGGCTTCTGTCACAGGCAGTAGATGTTTACTTTACCCATCCCCCCCCTCCCATTCTCTCTCTCTCCCTCACAGCTGCAGAGAAGATTTTAGTGTACTCTACTTGTGAAATATGCTCATAAATCCCATAACTTTGGCCAAATCCTACATAAAAATATCATTTTTTTGTAGGAATTTTCGTCGCGAATCCATTGATACAGGTTTGAAAGTGGTCGGACTTATAGTTTAGACGCCAGATGCCCCAGTTTGGCACAAAGGCCATGCCCAGAATTTGCCTCCCCATTGGTTTACATTGTAAGGTGTAATGTCGCACTCCAACTTTCAGGGCTTACTAAATCTAAACCGTTCGAGTTATTACAAAGTTTTTAATAACTTTTGCTCAACACAGTGTGATAAGTCATGTATTCAAGTTTGAAGCCGATACCATTAACGCCCTAGGAGGAGATAGCGTTTATTCAAGGTCCAAAATTGGCAAAAAATCATACTTTGAAATGGACATTGCAGATTTCCTGTTGGATTTAGGTCAGGGGTGTCAGCGTATGATTTGTAGGTCTTGATGAGACGAATAATTGGGTTTTGGTTCGATCTCTCTACGACATTCCTACGGGCCGTGGCGGCCGTTTTAGATACATAGGTGGCGCTAGAGAGCACATTTTGGCACTTTGGGGTTTAATTTTTACATTTTATCAAATTTTTCACCATTCCTGATGTGCGTGCCAAATTTGGTGAGTTTTTGAGCATGTTTAGGGGGTCAAATTTAGAGTTAAAGTGGCGTAACAAGAAAGAAAGAATAATAAGAAACAAACAAACACTCGAAAAACAATAGGGTCTTCGCCCTTTGGGCTCAGGCCCTAATAATAATAAGAAAGAAACAAACGCACGAAAAACAATAGGGTCTTCGCCCTTTGGGCTCAGGCCCTAATAATAATAATGAAACAAACGCACGAAAAACAATAGGGTCTTCGCCCTTTGGGCTCAGGCCCTAATTAAAGCTGCAAGCAGCGATGTTCGGGCCCTCGCACCCCAGCGCATGTCCAAGTGACGCTCAGTCGAAGGGCTTTTGTCAGTGACTTGTTGTGTAAAGTTTGAGGCAGATCCAACCGTGTACACTCAAGTTATATCAATTTCCTCTGTCATGGCGAAACATCAAAAGTCAACGCCACGCCACGGCCAAACCATCATGATCATACACTAGTCTAGATGACACACACTGATTTTGAAGTCCTTACGATGGATTCTGTAGGAGGAGTTCTTTAAAATACAAGGTATGCGAAATGGCCAAGAAAAGGCCAAAATGTACCATTTTTTTCAAGATGGCCGACTTCCTGTTCCACTTACAATAAGGCTTCAAGAGGCTTTTTTGTGCGTGTTGACATTATACATGTGCCCTGTGAATTTCATCTTTCTACGTTAATCTGGAAGGCGGGGCTGCAATTTTGAAATTTTAAAGGGGGCGCTGTTGAGCCATTTTGCCACGCCCATTCAAAGTGACCACATAGGATTTGAGCTGACATCACTCTAGACATGTGTGTCAAGTTTCATGACTGTAGAGCAATCCCTTCTCCCTGAAAAACAGTATCGTATTTCATGGCGAAGGATGTGTCGCCATGGTAACAGCATTCAGTTTTGGGTCATGAGCGGCCAAATGTAGCATCACCAAGGTCTTGTTTATTAGCTGACTTAATTTCAGGTGCATCAGCCAAATTTCCTAGGAGTAATAAGACAAAGTACGACACATGATACTTCCTGTTGCCAGTAGGTGGCGCTATGACTTTCGCTAAATATGAGACTGAACATGTGTTCAGATTGGGACTCTTAACAAGCATATGAAATTTGGAAAAGATCAGACCACGTGGAGTCAAGTTATAAGGCATTGAAATTTCATGGCGTCACATCGAAATTGGCCGCGTCGCCATGGCAACACCTTTCAACGAAGGGTCACCAACTTCATAATATAAGATCTCCAAGGTCTTGAGGCTATTCTCAGTAAATTTCAGCTGGATTCCATCACCGTGCTGCCCACAGGGCGTCAGAGCGTAAAACATGTAACTTCCTGTTGCCAGGAGGTGGCGCTATGACTCATATCCTGTATTGTCACATGGACCCGTTCAGGGCGGAACTCTTATGAAGCACAAAAGGTTTGGCTCTCTTAGGATCATGTATGCCAGAGTTATAGCCGTTTCATTTTTCATGGCGAAGGATCGAAATTCGCCGCCCAGCCACGCCCCCTAGGAAAGACTAATGAGAATTGTTTTAATAACTTTTAATCTCCTATGCCTGTAGATGATACGGACCGAATTTGAAAGTCCTGGGGTCAAATCTCTAGGAGGAGTTCGTTAAAGTATGCGGGCTGGAAATGACAAAATCGGTGCAAAATTTCAACTTTGATACAAAATGGCCGACTTCCTGTTGGAGTTAGGCTAAGTGTCCTTGAGACTTTTTGGTGCGTCTGGTCATGATACATATGCATACCGAATTTCGTTCTCCTACGACAATCTGTATCGAGGGGCTCAATTTTCTTGACTTTCTAGGTGGCGCTGTCGAGCCATTTTGTCCCGCTTTATTTCGAGACCCATAAAATATCGCAATTTTCGCCAGTCCTGACATCTGTGCAAATTTTCATGAGTTTTCGTGCATGTTTAGGCCCTCAAAAATGTGTTTGTTTCGGAGGAATAATAATAATAATTAAAGCTGCAAGCAGCGTTGGACGGGCCTTCGCGCCCTTGCGCACATCGGGCCGCGGCGCAGTCAGCTAAGCTTCTGGGAACCAAGAAAACGTTTGGAGATGATCAGTGTGAGAGTCTTTTGACACACAATGCTAACCAGTGTCTCTCTGTGAGCCCACCCCTCTGTTCACAGACAATTATATATATGAGGGATATTTCTTACAAGTGTGGTGTGCTTTTATTTTGGAAGTTTGATTGACATGTGTACTGTCAGGTGTGTAGAGACAATAAGTAACTGCAGCTGGACACAGAAAAATACTCATATATTTGAATGGAGAGTGTGAGCGAACCCACACCTTTTTGAACATTTACTGCTTCCACATAATTTTAGATACAAACTTCATTTGAACTTTAAATGAGCCACGAGACTTTGACCTACAAATCTTGAATTTACATGTGTTTTCTATCTTTTATTGTTTTTGAGATATTAGAGTGTGAGTTTTAAAGTCTTTTCTTGCTCCTCCTGTGATTTTATAATGAGTGTGTATTGCGGAATGTTTCAGAGCACTGAGGGAGTGACATCACCAGGAGCAGTTGGAGAGGAGGATATTAGAGAACACTTCTTGTGAAATATCCTCATAAATCCCATGACTTTGGCCAAATCCTACATAAAAATCACATTTTTTTGTAGGAATTTTCGTCGCGAATCCATTGATACAGGTTTGAAAGTGGTCGGACTTATAGTTTAGACGCCAGATGCCCCAGTTTGGCACAAAGTCCATGCCCAGAGATTGCCTCCCCATTGGTTTACATTGTAAGGTGTAATGTCGCACTCCAACTTTCAGGGCTTACTAAATCTAAACCGTTCGAGTTATTACAAAGTTTTTAATAACTTTTGCTCAACACAGTGTGATAAGTCATGTATTCAAGTTTGAAGCCGATACCATTAACGCCCTCGGAGGAGATAGCGTTTGTTCGGGGGCCAAAATTGGGGCAAAGTCTTATTTTGAAAAGCTGATTGCAGACTTCCTGTTGGATTTAGGTCAGGGGTGTCAGCATATGATTTGTAGGTCTTGATGAGACGAATAATTGAGTTTTGGTTCGATCTCTCTACGACATTCCTACGGGCCGTGGCGGCCGTTTTAGATACATAGGTGGCGCTAGAGAGCACATTTTGGCACTTCGGGGGTTAATTTTTACATTTTATCAAATTTTTCACCAGACCTGATGTGCGTGCCAAATTTGGTGACTTTTTGAGCATGTTTAGTGGGTCAAATTTAGAGTTAAAGTGGCGTAACAAGAAAGAAGAAAGAAACAGACACACGAAAAACAATAGGGTCTTCGCCCTTTGGGCTCAGGCCCTAATTAAAGCTGCAAGCAGCGATGATCGGGCCCTCGCACCCCAGCGCATGTCGAAGTGACGCTCAGTCGAAGGGCTTTTGTCAGTGACTTGTTGTGTAAAGTTTGAGGCAGATCCAACCGTGTACACTCAAGTTATATCAATTTCCTCTGTCATGGCGAAACATCAAAACTCAACGCCACGCCACGGCCAAACCATCATGATCATACACTAGTCTAGATGACACACACTGATTTTGAAGTCCTTACCATGGATAATGTAGGAGGAGTTCTTTAAAATACAAGGTATGCGAAATGGCCAAGAAAAGGCCAAAATGTACCATTTTTTTCAAGATGGCCGACTTCCTGTTCCACTTACAATAAGGCTTCAAGAGGCTTTTTTGTGCGTGTTGACATTATACATGTGCCCTGTGAATTTCATCTTTCTACGTTAATCTGGAAGGCGGGGCTGCAATTTTGAAATTTTCAAGGGGGCGCTGTTGAGCCATATTGTCACGTCTATGCAAATGAAGTTTCGAGGATTTTAACTGGTGTCACTCCAGACATGTGTGCCAAGTTTTGTGATTGTGGACCCATCCCTTGTCCCTAAAATACAGCATCGTATTTCATGGCGAAGGATGTGTCGCCATGGCAACGGCGTTTGGTCATGGGTCATGACCTGCCCAATGTAGCATCACCAAGGTCTTACATCTTAGCTGAGTCAATTTCAGGTGCATCGGCCAAATTTCCTAGGAGCAATACAACAAAGAATGACGCATGATACTTCCTGTTGCGCTCTGGCCCGTCGGGATCAGATCACGCTTTTTAAAAATGAGGGATATTTCTTACAAGTGTGGTGTGCTTTTATTTTGAAAGTTTGATTGACATGTGTACTGTCAGGTGTGTAGAGACAATAAGTAACTGCAGCTGGACACACAAAAATACTCATATATTTGAATGGAGAGTGTGAGCGAACCCACACCTTTTTGAACATTTACTGCTTCCACATAATCTTAGATACAAACTTCATTTGAACTTTAAATGAGTCACGAGACTTTGACCTACAAATCTTGAATTTACATGTGTTTTCTATCTTTTATTGTTTTTGAGATATTAGAGTGTGAGTTTTAAGGTCTTTTCTTGCTCCTCCTGTGATTTTATAATGAGTGTGTATTGCGGAATGTTTCAGAGCACTGAGGGAGTGACATCACCAGGAGCAGTTGGAGAGGAGGATATTAGAGAACGCTTCTTGTGAAATATCCTCATAAATCCCATGACTTTGGCCAAATCCTACATAAAAATCACATTTTTTTGTAGGAATTTTCGTCGCGAATCCATTGATACAGGTTTGAAAGTGGTCGGACTTATACTTTAGACGCCAGATGCCCCAGTTTGGCACAAAGTCCATGCCCAGAGATTGCCTCCCCATTGGTTTACATTGTAAGGTGTAATGTCGCACTCCAACTTTCAGGGCTTACTAAATCTAAACCGTTCGAGTTATTACAAAGTTTTTAATAACTTTTGCTCAACACAGTGTGATAAGTCATGTATTAAAGTTTGAAGCCGATACCATTGACGCCCTCGGAGGAGATAGCGTTTGT
This sequence comes from Thunnus albacares, assembly GCF_914725855.1. NCBI lineage: Eukaryota > Metazoa > Chordata > Actinopteri > Scombriformes > Scombridae > Thunnus > Thunnus albacares. Next base: position 4,504,943 of record NC_058107.1, read on the forward strand.
TCGGGGGCCAAAATTGGGGCAAAGTCTTATTTTGAAAAGCTGATTGCAGACTTCCTGTTGGATTTAGGTCAGGGGTGTCAGCGTATGATTTGTAGGTCTTGATGAGACGAATAATTGAGTTTTGGTTCGATCTCTCTACGACATTCCTACGGGCCGTGGCGGCCGTTTTAGATACATAGGTGGCGCTAGAGAGCACATTTTGGCACTTCGGGGGTTAATTTTTACATTTTATCAAATTTTTCACCAGACCTGATGTGCGTGCCAAATTTGGTGAGTTTTTGAGCATGTTTAGGGGGTCAAATTTAGAGTTAAAGTGGCGGATTAATAAAGAATAATAATAATAATTAAAGCTGCAAGCAGCGTTTGACGGGCCTTCGCGCCCTTGCGCACATCGGGCCGCGGCGCAGTCAGCTAAGCTTCTGGGAACCAAGAAAACGTTTGGAGATGATCAGTGTGAGAGTATTTTGACACACAATGCTAACCAGTGTCTCTCTGTGAGCCCACCCCTCTGTTCACAGACAATTATATATATGAGGGATATTTCTTACAAGTGTGGTGTGCTTTTATTTTGAAAGTTTGATTGACATGTGTACTGTCAGGTGTGTAGAGACAATAAGTAACTGCAGCTGGACACAGAAAAATACTCATATATTTGAATGGAGGGTGTGAGCGAACCCACACCTTTTTGAACATTTACTGCTTCCACATAATTTTAGATACAAACTTCATTTGAACTTTATATGAGCCACGAGACTTTGACCTACAAATCTTGAATTTACATGTGTTTTCTATCTTTTATTGTTTTTGAGATATTAGAGTGTGAGTTTTAAAGTCTTTTCTTGCTCCTCCTGTGATTTTATAATGAGTGTGTATTGCGGAATGTTTCAGAGCACTGAGGGAGTGACATCACCAGGAGCAGTTGGAGAGGAGGATATTAGAGAACGCTTCTTGTGAAATATCCTCATAAATCCCATGACTTTGGCCAAATCCTACATAAAAATATCATTTTTTTGTAGGAATTTTCGTCGCGAATCCATTGATACAGGTTTGAAAGTGGTCGGACTTATAGTTTAGACGCCAGATGCCCCAGTTTGGCACAAAGTCCATGCCCAGAGATTGCCTCCCCATTGGTTTACATTGTAAGGTGTAATGTCGCACTCCAACTTTCAGGGCTTACTAAATCTAAACCGTTCGAGTTATTACAAAGTTTTTAATAACTTTTGCTCAACACAGTGTGATAAGTCATGTATTCAAGTTTGAAGCCGATACCATTAACGCCCTCGGAGGAGATAGCGTTTGTTCGGGGGCCAAAATTGGGGCAAAGTCTTATTTTGAAAAGCTGATTGCAGACTTCCTGTTGGATTTAGGTCAGGGGTGTCAGCGTATGATTTGTAGGTCTTGATGAGACGAATAATTGAGTTTTGGTTTGATCTCTCTATGACATTCCTACGGGCCGTGGCGGCCATTTTAGATACATAGGTGGCGCTCTCGAGCACATTTTGGCACTTCGGGGGTTAATTTTTACATTTTATCAAATTTTTCACCAGACCTGATGTGCGTGCCAAATTTGGTGAGTTTTTGAGCATGTTTAGGGGGTCAAATTAAGGATTGAAGTGGCGTATTAATAAAGAATAATAAAGAAACAAACGCACGAAAAACAATAGGGTCTTCGCCCTTTGGGCTCAGGCCCTAATAATAATAATGAAACAAACGCACGAAAAACAATAGGGTCTTCGCCCTTTGGGCTCAGGCCCTAATTAAAGCTGCAAGCAGCGATGATCGGGCCCTCGCACCCCAGCGCATGTCCAAGTGACGCTCAGTCGAAGGGCTTTTGTCAGTGACTTGTTGTGTAAAGTTTGAGGCAGATCCAACCGTGTACACTCAAGTTATATCAATTTCCTCTGTCATGGCGAAACATCAAAACTCATCGCCACGCCACGGCCAAACCATCATGATCATACACTAGTCTAGATGACACACACTGATTTTTAAGTCCTTACGATGGATTCTGTAGGAGGAGTTCTTTAAAATACAAGGTATGCGAAATGGCCAAGAAAAAGCGAAAATGTACCATTTTTTTCAAGATGGACGACTTCCTGTTCGACTTACAATAAGACTTCAAGAGGCTTTTTTGTGCGTGTTGACATTATACATGTGCCCTGTGAATTTCATCTTTCTACGTTAATCTGGAAGGCGGGGCTGCAATTTTGAAATTTTAAAGGCGGCGCTGTTGAGCCATTTTGCCACGCCCATTCAAAGCGACCACATAGGATTTGAGCTGACATCACTCTAGACATGTGTGTCAAGTTTCATGACTGTAGAGCAATCCCTTCTCCCTGAAAAACAGTATCATATTTCATGGCGAAGGATGTGTCGCCATGGTAACAGCATTCAGTTTTGGGTCATGAGCTGCCAAATGTAGCATCACCAAGGTCTTGTTTATTAGCTGACTTAATTTCAGGTGCATCAGCCAAATTTCCTAGGAGTAATTAGACAAAGTACGACGCATGATACTTCCTGTTGCCAGTAGGTGGCGCTATGACTTTCGCTAAATATGAGACTGAACATGTGTTCAGATCGGGACTCTTAACAAGCATATGAAATTTGGAAAAGATCAGACCACGTGGAGTCAAGTTATAAGGCATTGAAATTTCATGGCGTCACATCGAAATTGGCCGCGTCGCCATGGCAACACCTTTCAACGAAGGGTCACCAACTTCATAATATAAGATCTCCAAGGTCTTGAGGCTATTCTCAGTAAATTTCAGCTGGATTCCATCACCGTGCTGCCCACAGGGCGTCAGAGCGTAAAACATGTAACTTCCTGTTGCCAGGAGGTGGCGCTATGACTCATATCCTGTATTGTCACATGGACCCGTTCAGGGCGGGACTCTTATGAAGCACAAAAGGTTTGGCTCTCTTAGGATCATGTATGCCGGAGTTATAGCCGTTTCATTTTTTAAAGGGGGCGCTGTTGAGCCATTTTGCCACGCCCATTCAAAGTGACCACATAGGATTTTAGCTGACATCACTCTAGACATGTGTGTCAAGTTTCATGACTGTAGAGCAATCCCTTCTCCCTGAAAAACAGTATCGTATTTCATGGCGAAGGATGTGTCGCCATGGTCACAGCATTCAGTTTTGGGTCATGAGCTGCCAAATGTAGCATCACCAAGGTCTTGTTTATTAGCTGACTTAATTTCAGGTGCATCAGCCAAATTTCCTAGGAGTAATTAGACAAAGTACGACGCATGATACTTCCTGTTGCCAGTAGGTGACGCTATGACTTTCGCTAAGTATGAGACTGAACATGTGTTCAGATCGGGACTCTTAACAAGCATATGAAATTTGGAAAAGATCAGACCACGTGGAGTCAAGTTATAAGGCATTGAAATTTCATGGCGTCACATCGAAATTCGCCGCGTCGCCATGGCAACACCTTTCAACGAAGGGTCACCAACTTCATAATATAAGATCTCCAAGGTCTTGAGGCTATTCTCAGTAAATTTCAGCTGGATTCCATCACCGTGCTGCCCACAGGGCGTCAGAGCGTAAAACATGTAACTTCCTGTTGCCAGGAGGTGGCGCTATGACTCATATCCTGTATTGTCACATGGACCCGTTCAGGGCGGGACTCTTATGAAGCACAAAAGGTTTGGCTCTCTTAGGATCATGTATGCCGGAGTTATAGCCGTTTCATTTTTCATGGCGAAGGATCGAAATTCGCCGCCCAGCCACGCCCCCTAGGAAAGACTAATGAGAATTGTTTTAATAACTTTTAATCTCCTATGCCTGTAGATGATACGGACCGAATTTGAAAGTCCTGGGGTCAAATCTCTAGGAGGAGTTCGTTAAAGTATGCGGGCTGGAAATGACAAAATCGGTGCAAAATTTCAACTTTGATACAAAATGGCCGACTTCCTGTTGGAGTTAGGCTATGTGTCCTTGAGACTTTTTGGTGCGTCTGGTCATGATACATATGCATACCGAATTTCGTTCTCCTACGACAATCTGTATCGAGGGGCTCAATTTTCTTGACTTTCTAGGTGGCGCTGTCGAGCCATTTTGTCCCGCTTTATTTCGAGACCCATAAAATATCGCAATTTTCGCCAGTCCTGACATCTGTGCAAATTTTCATGAGTTTTCGTGCATGTTTAGGCCCTCAAAAATGCGTTTGTTTCGGAGGAATAATAATAATTAAAGCTGCAAGCAGCGATGATCGGGCCCTCGCGTCCTTGCGTATGTCGGGGCTCGGCGCTGGTGAAGGGCTTCTGTCACGGGCATATAGATGTCCCCTGACCTGGGGTCCGTTTTACAAAGCAGGTTTAGTGAAAACTCAGAGTCTGTTAACCCTGAAATGAGGGAAACTCTGAGTTTTCCGTTTCAAAAAGGGAGGTAACTCAAACCAGAGAAAGAGGGATAACTCTAGCCTGTTTCAGAGAGAGGGGTAACTTAAGCTCTCGGTCAGTTACCGTAGCAACAGACTCTATGAAGCTAACCTGGTCGGGACCAGGTTTTTCTCAATGAACCTCGACTTTCTCTCAGTCTCCGCCCTCTTTCAGAGCCACACACTCCATTTGATTTCCTCATTCATTCAGGCAGCAGGCGAGTTTTGGCGTAGCCTAGTTCTGCCGTCTGTCATTTAAAACAATCATTAAAAAAAATAAATAAATTAAAAAAAAAATCAGAGTCAGTATATTAGAAGTCCATTAGGCACAGTAAGTGGCGACTTTTTTTCACTAACATGGCATGTCCTTTTGATAACGATCCCGTGGATGAAGGTGCAGCATTACTGCGCAGAGAATTAAATATTCGTCGAGAGATGGTTATCAGACCACGCATAGATGTTCTAGCATTTCCAGCCATTATCTTTTTGAGCGGTACCATTTCACGTCACAGTCCATCATCTACATACACAACCTAAGCCGTCTTTACATTTGCAACATTACCAATCGTAATCATGCTCTCACATCCCAGCAGATATTGTGTGTTGCGCTGCGTTTCTTTGCAAACGGAAGTTTTTTTGTACAGTGTCGGGGCCAGCCACTGGCCTTCCTATGTTCTGGCTTAGGGCCAGCTCCTCTGCCTCCGTTAGAGGTGGCGGTGCTGGACCACCACCCGTTTTACAGACATCTGCCTTCTTTCTGTTGGCTGAGTAGAAGTCTGTGTTAGTTTAAATAGGATTAATTATTTAACAGAACATGATGTAGATGAGAAGACATTTATGTGTGTGAAACCAGATTTATGTTGGGGATAAAACAACTGCACAGTCAAACAGCCACTTAATATTTACTTTACAATGTAAAACATGATCAAAATGAGGTACCCCCATGAGATTATGCCGAGGTCTCACCTGTTTGAACAATGTTTTTAAATTTCATCCTAAACTGCTGCCAAGTGCGCTTGGACCTAAATGAAATAAATTAATAGGCCACCATTCAAGCAGTTTTCCTCTGTAATATTATTGTGATTACAAAGGACTACATTTAAACTTACGCAATGACCGAGCAGCAGCCGTCTCCCTCTCTTTTGCAGCTGCAGCGGTGTTGCACTTCTTTCTGAAAACATGCTCAAACTCGTCGTATGAGCGAATTAAGATGTCTAGTTCTAGGGGGGCGAAAAACGCAGCCATCCTCTTCCCCGTTGCCATGGTGACTGGTTGAATTGGGGCTCCATTGATGCTGGCTTTTTATAGTTGTGGTGCACGCGCTTAACTCCAGGTGAAACTACTCCGAGTTGATTAAACTGACTCAAATCAGCTGTTCTGGAACCGGAAACTCAGAGTTTTCTATCTCAGAGTAGATCAACTCAGAGTTCAGGATTAGACTCAGAGTTTGTTGAACCTGCTTTGTGAAACGGACCCCTGAGCTGTTTTCAGACAGTGCAAGGGGAAATTAACGTCACATCCTCAATCACCTACTCTGCCTGCTGCAGGGGCTGCTGCATTGAAATGTCGTAGGGGGCGCTATGGAGCCAGTTTTCATCACTGACTGAATATTGCTATTTAGACGTGTTCAGGCTGGGAGTCTTATCAAACATGTAAAGTTTGGTGTAGACTCCAGCATTTACACTAAACTTATAGCAATTTCGCCTGTCATGGCGAAACATCAAAACTCAACGCCACGCCACGGCCACACGCTTCAATGCTAAGTAAATGTTTTGATAACTTTTGATCACACACTAGTGTAGATGACACACACTGATTTTGAAGTCGTTACCATGAATTCTGTAGGAGGAGTTCGTTAAAATACAAGGTATGCCAAATGGTCAAAATGACCACTTTTATCAAGATGGCCGACTTCCTGTAGGACTTACGATATGGCTCCAAGAGGCTTTTTTGTGCGTCTTGACATGATACATTAGCCTCCCGAATTTCATTTTCCTAGGTTCATCTGGAAGGCGGGGCTACAATTTTGAAATTTTCAAGGGGGCGCTGTTGAGCCATATTGTCACGTCTATGCAAATGACCTATCCAGGATTTTAGCTGGTGTCGCTCCAGACATGTGTGCCAAGTTTCGTGACTGTAGACCCATCCCTTATCCCTAAAATACAGCATCGTATTTCATGGCGAAGGATGTGTCGCCATGGCAACGGCGTTTGGTCATGGGTCACGACCTACCCAATGTAGCATCACCAAGGTCTTACATCTTAGCTGAGTCAATTTCAGATGCATCGGCCAAATTTCCTAGGAGTAATACAACAAAGAACGACGCATGATACTTCCTGTTGCCAGTAGGTGGCGCTATGACTCTCACTAAATATGGGCCTGACAATGTGTTCAGACCGGGACTCTTAACAAGCATATGAAATTTGGAAAAGATCAGACCATGTGGAGTCAAGTTATAAGGCTTTGAAATTTCATGGCGAGACATCGAAATTCGCCGCGTCGTCATGGCAACACCTTTCCACGAAAAGTCACCAACTTCATAATATACCATCTCCAAGGTCTTTAGGCTATTCTGAGTAAATTTGAGGTGGATCCCATCACCGTGCCACCCACAGAGCGTCAAAGTGTAAAACATGTAACTTCCTGTTGCCAGTAGGTGGCGCTATGACTTACATCCAATATTGACACATGGATGTGTTCAGGACGGGACTCTTTCCAAGCACAAAAGGTTTGGGTCTCTTAGGATCGTGCATGCCGGAGTTATGGCTGTTTGAATTTTCACGGCGAAGGATCGAAATTCGCCGCCCGACCACACCCCCTCAACAATGTCGAAAACTCACCGTTTTGATAAGTTTTCATCTCCCAGGTCTGTAGATGATACTGACCGAATTTCAAGTTGCTCAGGTCAAATCCCTAGGAGGAGTTCGTTAAAGTACGCGGGCTAAAAACGGCAAAATTGGCCTGAAAATCGCAACTTTGAACCAAAATGGCCGACTTCCTGTTGGATTTAGGGTATGGCTCCAAGAGAGTTTTTGGTGCATCTGGTCATGATATATAAGCACACCAAATTTCATTGTTCTACGACCATCTGTATCGTGGGGCTCGCTTTTCTTAATTTTCTAGGTGGCGCTGTCGAGCCATTTTTCCCCGCATTTTTTGCGAGACGCATAAAATCTGCGATTTTCACCAGAACTGACACGCACGCCAATTTCGGTGAGTTTTGGTACACGTTTGTAGAAGTTATTTGAGGTCAAAGAGTCGCAATAATAATAATAATAATAATAATAATAATAATAATAATAATAATAATAATAATTCCTTTGGAAACAAGAGGGCTTCGCGCTGGTCAGCGCTCGGGCCCTAATTAAAGCTGCAAGCAGCGATGATCGGGCCCTCGCACCCCAGCGCATGTCGAAGTGACGCTCAGTCGAAGGGCTTTTGTCAGTGACTTGTTGTGTAAAGTTTGAGGCAGATCCAACCGTGTACACTCAAGTTATATCAATTTCCTCTGTCATGGCGAAACATCAAAACTCAACGCCACGCCACGGCCAAACCATCATGATCATACACTAGTCTAGATGACACACACTGATTTTTAAGTCCTTACGATGAATTCTGTAGAAGGAGTTCTTTAAAATACAAGGTATGCGAAATGGCCAAGAAAAGGCGAAAATTGACCAGTTTTTCAAGATGGCCGACTTCCTGTTCGACTTACAATAAGGCTTCAAGAGACTTTTTTGTGCGTGTTGACATTATACATGTGCCCTGTGAATTTCATCTTTCTATGTTAATCTGGAAGGCGGGGCTGCAATTTTGAAATTTTAAAGGGGGCGCTGTTGAGCCATTTTGCCACGCCCATTCAAAGCGACCACATAGGATTTGAGCTGACATCACTCTAGACATGTGTGTCAAGTTTCATGATTGTAGAGCAATCCCTTCTCCCTGAAAAACAGTATCATATTTCATGGCGAAGGATGTGTCGCCATGGTAACAGCATTCAGTTTTGGGTCATGAGCTGCCAAATGTAGCATCACCAAGGTCTTGTTTATTAGCTGACTTAATTTCAGGTGCATCAGCCAAATTTCCTAGGAGTAATTAGACAAAGTACGACGCATGATACTTCCTGTTGCCAGTAGGTGGCGCTATGACTTTGGCTAAATATGAGACTGAACATGTGTTCAGATCGGGACTCTTAACAAGCATATGAAATTTGGAAAAGATCAGACCACGTGGAGTCAAGTTATAAGGCATTGAAATTTCATGGCGTCACATCGAAATTGGCCGCGTCGCCATGGCAACACCTTTCAACGAAGGGTCACCAACTTCATAATATAAGATCTCCAAGGTCTTGAGGCTATTCTCAGTAAATTTCAGCTGGATTCCATCACCGTGCTGCCCACAGGGCGTCAGAGCGTAAAACATGTAACTTCCTGTTGCCAGGAGGTGGCGCTATGACTCATATCCTGTATTGTCACATGGACCCGTTCAGGGCGGGACTCTTATGAAGCACAAAAGGTTTGGCTCTCTTAGGATCATGTATGCCGGAGTTATAGCCGTTTCATTTTTTAAAGGGGGCGCTGTTGAGCCATTTTGCCACGCCCATTCAAAGCGACCACACAGGATTTTAGCTGACATCACTCTAGACATGTGTGTCAAGTTTCATGACTGTAGAGCAATCCATTCTCCCTGAAAAACAGTATCGTATTTCATGGCGAAGGATGTGTCGCCATGGTAACAGCATTCCGTTTTGGGTCATGAGCTGCCAAATGTAGCATCACCAAGGTCTCGTTTATTAGCTGACTTAATTTCAGGGGCATCAGCCAAATTTCCTAGGAGTAATTAGACAAAGTACGACGCATGATACTTCCTGTTGCCAGTAGGTGGCGCTATGACTTTGGCTAAATATGAGACTGAACATGTGTTCAGATCGGGACTCTTAACAAGCATATGAAATTTGGAAAAGATCAGACCACGTGGAGTCAAGTTATAAGGCATTGAAATTTCATGGCGTCACATCGAAATTCGCCGCGTCGCCATGGCAACACCTTTCAACGAAGGGTCACCAACTTCATAATATAAGATCTCCAAGGTCTTGAGGCTATTCTCTGTAAATTTCAGCTGGATTCCATCACCGTGCTGCCCACAGGGCGTCAGAGCGTAAAACATGTAACTTCCTGTTGCCAGGAGGTGGCGCTATGACTCATATCCTGTATTGTCACATGGACCCGTTCAGGGCGGGACTCTTATGAAGCACAAAAGGTTTGGCTCTCTTAGGATCATGTATGCCGGAGTTATAGCCGTTTCATTTTTTAAAGGGGGCGCTGTTGAGCCATTTTGCCACGCCCATTCAAAGCGACCACACAGGATTTTAGCTGACATCACTCTAGACATGTGTGTCAAGTTTCATGACTGTAGAGCAATCCATTCTCCCTGAAAAACAGTATCGTATTTCATGGCGAAGGATGTGTCGCCATGGTAACAGCATTCCGTTTTGGGTCATGAGCTGCCAAATGTAGCATCACCAAGGTCTCGTTTATTAGCTGACTTAATTTCAGGGGCATCAGCCAAATTTCCTAGGAGTAATTAGACAAAGTACGACGCATGATACTTCCTGTTGCCAGTAGGTGGCGCTATGACTTTGGCTAAATATGAGACTGAACATGTGTTCAGATCGGGACTCTTAACAAGCATATGAAATTTGGAAAAGATCAGACCACGTGGAGTCAAGTTATAAGGCATTGAAATTTCATGGCGTCACATCGAAATTCGCCGCGTCGCCATGGCAACACCTTTCAACGAAGGGTCACCAACTTCATAATATAAGATCTCCAAGGTCTTGAGGCTATTCTCTGTAAATTTCAGCTGGATTCCATCACCGTGCTGCCCACAGGGCGTCAGAGCGTAAAACATGTAACTTCCTGTTGCCAGGAGGTGGCGCTATGACTCATATCCTGTATTGTCACATGGACCCGTTCAGGGCGGGACTCTTATGAAGCACAAAAGGTTTGGCTCTCTTAGGATCATGTATGCCGGAGTTATAGCCGTTTCATTTTTTAAAGGGGGCGCTGTTGAGCCATTTTGCCACGCCCATTCAAAGCGACCACACAGGATTTTAGCTGACATCACTCTAGACATGTGTGTCAAGTTTCATGACTGTAGAGCAATCCCTTCTCCCTGAAAAACAGTATCGTATTTCATGGCGAAGGATGTGTCGCCATGGTAACAGCATTCCGTTTTGGGTCATGAGCTGCCAAATGTAGCATCACCAAGGTCTCGTTTATTAGCTGACTTAATTTCAGGTGCATCAGCCAAATTTCCTAGGAGTAATTAGACAAAGTACGACGCATGATACTTCCTGTTGCCAGTAGGTGGCGCTATGACTTTGGCTAAATATGAGACTGAACATGTGTTCAGATCGGGACTCTTAACAAGCATATGAAATTTGGAAAAGATCAGACCACGTGGAGTCAAGTTATAAGGCATTGAAATTTCATGGCGTCACATCGAAATTGGCCGCGTCGCCATGGCAACACCTTTCAACGAAGGGTCACCAACTTCATAATATAAGATCTCCAAGGTCTTGAGGCTATTCTCTGTAAATTTCAGCTGGATTCCATCACCGTGCTGCCCACAGGGCGTCAGAGCGTAAAACATGTAACTTCCTGTTGCCAGGAGGTGGCGCTATGACTCATATCCTGTATTGTCACATGGACCCGTTCAGGGCGGGACTCTTATGAAGCACAAAAGGTTTGGCTCTCTTAGGATCATGTATGCCGGAGTTATAGCCGTTTCATTTTTTAAAGGGGGCGCTGTTGAGCCATTTTGCCACGCCCATTCAAAGCGACCACACAGGATTTTAGCTGACATCACTCTAGACATGTGTGTCAAGTTTCATGACTGTAGAGCAATCCCTTCTCCCTGAAAAACAGTATCGTATTTCATGGCGAAGGATGTGTCGCCATGGTAACAGCATTCCGTTTTGGGTCATGAGCTGCCAAATGTAGCATCACCAAGGTCTCGTTTATTAGCTGACTTAATTTCAGGTGCATCAGCCAAATTTCCTAGGAGTAATTAGACAAAGTACGACGCATGATACTTCCTGTTGCCAGTAGGTGGCGCTATGACTTTGGCTAAATATGAGACTGAACATGTGTTCAGATCGGGACTCTTAACAAGCATATGAAATTTGGAAAAGATCAGACCACGTGGAGTCAAGTTATAAGGCATTGAAATTTCATGGCGTCACATCGAAATTCGCCGCGTCGCCATGGCAACACCTTTCAACGAAGGGTCACCAACTTCATAATATAAGATCTCCAAGGTCTTGAGGCTATTCTCTGTAAATTTCAGCTGGATTCCATCACCGTGCTGCCCACAGGGCGTCAGAGCGTAAAACATGTAACTTCCTGTTGCCAGGAGGTGGCGCTATGACTCATATCCTGTATTGTCACATGGACCCGTTCAGGGCGGGACTCTTATGAAGCACAAAAGGTTTGGTTCTCTTAGGATCATGTATGCCGGAGTTATAGCCGTTTCATTTTTCATGGCGAAGGATCGAAATTCGCCGCCCAGCCACGCCCCCTAGGAAAGACTAATGAGAATTGTTTTAATAACTTTTAGTCTCCTATGCCTGTAGATGATACGGACCGAATTTGAAAGTCCTGGGGTCAAATCTCTAGGAGGAGTTCGTTAAAGTATGCGGGCTGGAAATGACAAAATCGGTGCAAAATTTCAACTTTGATACAAAATGGCCGACTTCCTGTTGGAGTTAGGCTATGTGTCCTTGAGACTTTTTGGTGCGCCTGGTCATGATACATATGCATACCGAATTTCGTTCTCCTACGACAATCTGTATCGAGGGGCTCAATTTTCTTGACTTTCTAGGTGGCGCTGTCGAGCCATTTTGTCCCGCTTTATTTCAAGACCCATAAAATATCGCAATTTTCGCCAGTCCTGACATCTGTGCAAATTTTCATGAGTTTTCGTGCATGTTTAGGCCCTCAAAAATGCGTTTGTTTCGGAGGAATAATAATAATAATAATAATAATAATAACTCCTTCAGTTTCAATAGGGCTTCGCACCGGTCGGTGCTCGGGCCCTAATAATAATTAAAGCTGCAAGCAGCGATGATCGGGCCCTCGCACCCCAGCGCATGTCGAAGTGACGCTCAGTCGAAGGGCTTTTGTCAGTGACTTGTTGTGTAAAGTTTGAGGCAGATCCAACCGTGTACACTCAAGTTATATCAATTTCCTCTGTCATGGCGAAACATCAAAACTCAACGCCACGCCACGGCCAAACCATCATGATCATACACTAGTCTAGATGACACACACTGATTTTTAAGTCCTTACCATGGATTCTGTAGGAGGAGTTCTTTAAAATACAAGGTATGCGAAATGGCCAAGAAAAGGCGAAAATGTACCATTTTTTTCAAGATGGCCGACTTCCTGTTCGACTTACAATAAGGCATCAACAGACTTTTTTGTGCGTGTTGACATTATACATGTGCCCTGTGAATTTCATCTTTCTACGTTAATCTGGAAGGCGGGGCTGCAATTTTGAAATTTTAAAGGGGGCGCTGTTGAGCCATTTTGCCACGCCCATTCAAAGCGACCACATAGGATTTTAGCTGACATCACTCTAGACATGTGTGTCAAGTTTCATGACTGTAGAGCAATCCCTTCTCCCTGAAAAACAGTATCATATTTCATGGCGAAGGATGTGTCGCCATGGTAACAGCATTCAGTTTTGGGTCATGAGCTGCCAAATGTAGCATCACCAAGGTCTTGTTTATTAGCTGACTTAATTTCAGGTGCATCAGCCAAATTTCCTAGGAGTAATTAGACAAAGTACGACGTATGATACTTCCTGTTGCCAGTAGGTGGCGCTATGACTTTGGCTAAATATGAGACTGAACATGTGTTCAGATTGGGACTCTTAACAAGCATATGAAATTTGGAAAAGATCAGACCACGTGGAGTCAAGTTATAAGGCATTGAAATTTCATGGCGTCACATCGAAATTCGCCGCGTCGCCATGGCAACACCTTTCGACGAAGGGTCACCAACTTCATAATATAAGATCTCCAAGGTCTTGAGGCTATTCTCAGTAAATTTCAGCTGGATTCCATCACCGTGCTGCCCACAGGGCGTCAGAGCGTAAAACATGTAACTTCCTGTTGCCAGGAGGTGGCGCTATGACTCATATCCTGTATTGTCACATGGACCCGTTCAGGGCGGGACTCTTATGAAGCACAAAAGGTTTGGCTCTCTTAGGATCATGTATGCCGGAGTTATAGCCGTTTCATTTTTTAAAGGGGGCGCTGTTGAGCCATTTTGCCACGCCCATTCAAAGTGACCACATAGGATTTTAGCTGACATCACTCTAGACATGTGTGTCAAGTTTCATGACTGTAGAGCAATCCCTTCTCCCTGAAAAACAGTATCGTATTTCATGGCGAAGGATGTGTCGCCATGGTAACAGCATTCAGTTTTGGGTCATGAGCTGCCAAATGTAGCATCACCAAGGTCTTGTTTATTAGCTGACTTAATTTCAGGTGCATCAGCCAAATTTCCTAGGAGTAATAAGACAAAGTACGACGCATGATACTTCCTGTTGCCAGTAGGTGGCGCTATGACTTTGGCTAAATATGAGACTGAACATGTGTTCAGATCGGGACTCTTAACAAGCATATGAAATTTGGAAAAGATCAGACCACGTGGAGTCAAGTTATAAGGCATTGAAATTTCATGGCGTCACATCGAAATTCGCCGCGTCGCCATGGCAACACCTTTCCACGAAGGGTCACCAACTTCATAATATAAGATCTCCAAGGTCTTGAGGCTATTCTCAGTAAATTTCAGCTGGATTCCATCACCGTGCTGCCCACAGGGCGTCAGAGCGTAAAACATGTAACTTCCTGTTGCCAGGAGGTGGCGCTATGACTCATATCCTGTATTGTCACATGGACCCGTTCAGGGCGGGACTCTTATGAAGCACAAAAGGTTTGGCTCTCTTAGGATCATGTATGCCGGAGTTATAGCCGTTTCATTTTTCATGGCGAAGGATCGAAATTCGCCGCCCAGCCACGCCCCCTAGGAAAGACTAATGAGAATTGTTTTAATAACTTTTAATCTCCTATGCCTGTAGATGATACGGACCGAATTTGAAAGTCCTGGGGTCAAATCTCTAGGAGGAGTTCGTTAAAGTATGCGGGCTGGAAATGACAAAATTTCAACTTTGATACAAAATGGCCGACTTCCTGTTGGAGTTAGGCTATGTGTCCTTGGGACTTTTTGGTGCGTCTGGTCATGATACATATGCATACCGAATTTCGTTCTCCTACGACAATCTGTATCGAGGGGGTCAATTCTAGGTGGCGCTGTCGAGCCATTTTGTCCCGCTTTATTTCGAGACCCATAAAATATCGCAATTTTCGCCAGTCCTGACATCTGTGCAAATTTTCATGAGTTTTCGTGCATGTTTAGGCCCTCAAAAATGCGTTTGTTTCGGAGGAATAATAATAATTAAAGCTGCAAGCAGCGATGATCGGGCCCTCGCACCCCAGCGCATGTCGAAGTGACGCTCAGTCGAAGGGCTTTTGTCAGTGACTTGTTGTGTAAAGTTTGAGGCAGATCCAACCGTGTACACTCAAGTTATATCAATTTCCTCTGTCATGGCGAAACATCAAAACTCAACGCCACGCCACGGCCAAACCATCATGATCATACACTAGTCTAGATGACACACACTGATTTTTAAGTCCTTACGATGAATTCTGTAGGAGGAGTTCTTTAAAATACAAGGTATGCGAAATGGCCAAGAAAAGGCGAAAATTGACCAGTTTTTCAAGATGGCCGACTTCCTGTTCGACTTACAATAAGGCTTCAAGAGGCTTTTTTGTGCGTGTTGACATTATACATGTGCCCTGTGAATTTCATCTTTCTACGTTAATCTGGAAGGCGGGGCTGCAATTTTGAAATTTTAAAGGGGGCGCTGTTGAGCCATTTTGCCACGCCCATTCAAAGTGACCACATAGGATTTTAGCTGACATCACTCTAGACATGTGTGTCAAGTTTCATGACTGTAGAGCAATCCCTTCTCCCTGAAAAACAGTATCGTATTTCATGGCAAAGGATGTGTCGCCATGGTAACAGCATTCAGTTTTGGGTCATGAGCTGCCAAATGTAGCATCACCAAGGTCTTGTTTATTAGCTGACTTAATTTCAGGTGCATCAGCCAAATTTCCTAGGAGTAATTAGACAAAGTACGACGCATGATACTTCCTGTTGCCAGTAGGTGGCGCTATGACTTTCGCTAACTATGAGACTGAACATGTGTTCAGATCGGGACTCTT
Source organism: Thunnus albacares (assembly GCF_914725855.1). Taxonomy (NCBI): domain Eukaryota; kingdom Metazoa; phylum Chordata; class Actinopteri; order Scombriformes; family Scombridae; genus Thunnus; species Thunnus albacares. The sequence goes on from NC_058107.1 coordinate 4,520,686, forward strand.
AACAAGCATATGAAATTTGGAAAAGATCAGACCACGTGGAGTCAAGTTATAAGGCATTGAAATTTCATGGCGTCACATCGAAATTGGCCGCGTCGCCATGGCAACACCTTTCAACGAAGGGTCACCAACTTCATAATATAAGATCTCCAAGGTCGTGAGGCTATTCTCAGTAAATTTCAGCTGGATTCCATCACCGTGCTGCCCACAGGGCGTCAGAGCGTAAAACATGTAACTTCCTGTTGCCAGGAGGTGGCGCTATGACTCATATCCTGTATTGTCACATGGACCCGTTCAGGGCGGGACTCTTATGAAGCACAAAAGGTTTGGCTCTCTTAGGATCATGTATGCCGGAGTTATAGCCGTTTCATTTTTTAAAGGGGGCGCTGTTGAGCCATTTTGCCACGCCCATTCAAAGTGACCACATAGGATTTTAGCTGACATCACTCTAGACATGTGTGTCAAGTTTCATGACTGTAGAGCAATCCCTTCTCCCTGAAAAACAGTATCATATTTCATGGCGAAGGATGTGTCGCCATGGTAACAGCATTCAGTTTTGGGTCATGAGCTGCCAAATGTAGCATCACCAAGGTCTTGTTTATTAGCTGACTTAATTTCAGGTGCATCAGCCAAATTTCCTAGGAGTAATTAGACAAAGTACGACGCATGATACTTCCTGTTGCCAGTAGGTGGCGCTATGACTTTCGCTAAATATGAGACTGAACATGTGTTCAGATCGGGACTCTTAACAAGCATATGAAATTTGGAAAAGATCAGACCACGTGGAGTCAAGTTATAAGGCATTGAAATTTCATGGCGTCACATCGAAATTGGCCGCGTCGCCATGGCAACACCTTTCCACGAAGGGTCACCAACTTCATAATATAAGATCTCCAAGGTCTTGAGGCTATTCTCAGTAAATTTCAGCTGGATTCCATCACCGTGCTGCCCACAGGGCGTCAGAGCGTAAAACATGTAACTTCCTGTTGCCAGGAGGTGGCGCTATGACTCATATCCTGTATTGTCACATGGACCCGTTCAGGGCGGGACTCTTATGAAGCACAAAAGGTTTGGCTCTCTTAGGATCATGTATGCCGGAGTTATAGCCGTTTCATTTTTTAAAGGGGGCGCTGTTGAGCCATTTTGCCACGCCCATTCAAAGTGACCACATAGGATTTTAGCTGACATCACTCTAGACATGTGTGTCAAGTTTCATGACTGTAGAGCAATCCCTTCTCCCTGAAAAACAGTATCATATTTCATGGCGAAGGATGTGTCGCCATGGTAACAGCATTCAGTTTTGGGTCATGAGCTGCCAAATGTAGCATCACCAAGGTCTTGTTTATTAGCTGACTTAATTTCAGGTGCATCAGCCAAATTTCCTAGGCGTAATTAGACAAAGTACGACGCATGATACTTCCTGTTGCCAGTAGGTGGCGCTATGACTTTCGCTAAATATGAGACTGAACATGTGTTCAGATCGGGACTCTTAACAAGCATATGAAATTTGGAAAAGATCAGACCACGTGGAGTCAAGTTATAAGGCATTGAAATTTCATGGCGTCACATCGAAATTGGCCGCGTCGCCATGGCAACACCTTTCAACGAAGGGTCACCAACTTCATAATATAAGATCTCCAAGGTCTTGAGGCTATTCTCAGTAAATTTCAGCTGGATTCCATCACCGTGCTGCCCACAGGGCGTCAGAGCGTAAAACATGTAACTTCCTGTTGCCAGGAGGTGGCGCTATGACTCATATCCTGTATTGTCACATGGACCCGTTCAGGGCGGGACTCTTATGAAGCACAAAAGGTTTGGCTCTCTTAGGATCATGTATGCCGGAGTTATAGCCGTTTCATTTTTCATGGCGAAGGATCGAAATTCGCCGCCCAGCCACGCCCCCTAGGAAAGACTAATGAGAATTGTTTTAATAACTTTTAATCTCCTATGCCTGTAGATGATACGGACCGAATTTGAAAGTCCTGGGGTCAAATCTCTAGGAGGAGTTCGTTAAAGTATGCGGGCTGGAAATGACAAAATCGGTGCAAAATTTCAACTTTGATACAAAATGGCCGACTTCCTGTTGGAGTTAGGCTATGTGTCCTTGAGACTTTTTGGTGCGTCTGGTCATGATACATATGCATACCGAATTTCGTTCTCCTACGACAATCTGTATCGAGGGGCTCAATTTTCTTGACTTTCTAGGTGGCGCTGTCGAGCCATTTTGTCCCGCTTTATTTCGAGACCCATAAAATATCGCAATTTTCGCCAGTCTTGACATCTGTGCAAATTTTCATGAGTTTTCGTGCATGTTTAGGCCCTCAAAAATGCGTTTGTTTCGGAGGAATAATAATAATAATAATTAAAGCTGCAAGCAGCGATGATCGGGCCCTCGCACCCCAGCGCATGTCGAAGTGACGCTCAGTCGAAGGGCTTTTGTCAGTGACTTGTGTAAAGTTTGAGGCAGATCCAACCGTGTACACTCAAGTTATATCAATTTCCTCTGTCATGGCGAAACATCAAAACTCAATGCCACGCCACGGCCAAACCATCATGATCATACACTAGTCTAGATGACACACACTGATTTTGAAGTCCTTACCATGGATTCTGTAGGAGGAGTTCTTTAAAATACAAGGTATGCGAAATGGCCAAGAAAAGGCGAAAATGTACCATTTTTTTCAAGATGGCCGACTTCCTGTTCGACTTACAATAAGGCTTCAAGAGGCTTTTTTGTGCGTGTTGACATTATACATGTGCCCTGTGAATTTCATCTTTCTACGTTAATCTGGAAGGCGGGGCTGCAATTTTGAAATTTTAAAGGGGGCGCTGTTGAGCCATTTTGCCACGCCCATTCAAAGCGACCACATAGGATTTTAGCTGACATCACTCTAGACATGTGTGTCAAGTTTCATGACTGTAGAGCAATCCCTTCTCCCTGAAAAACAGTATCGTATTTCATGGCGAAGGATGTGTCGCCATGGTAACAGCATTCAGTTTTGGGTCATGAGCTGCCAAATGTAGCATCACCAAGGTCTCGTTTATTAGCTGACTTAATTTCAGGTGCATCAGCCAAATTTCCTAGGAGTAATTAGACAAAGTACGACGCATGATACTTCCTGTTGCCAGTAGGTGGCGCTATGACTTTCGCTAAATATGAGACTGAACATGTGTTCAGATCGGGACTCTTAACAAGCATATGAAATTTGGAAAAGATCAGACCACGTGGAGTCAAGTTATAAGGCATTGAAATTTCATGGCGTCACATCGAAATTCGCCGCGTCGCCATGGCAACACCTTTCGACGAAGGGTCACCAACTTCATAATATAAGATCTCCAAGGTCTTGAGGCTATTCTCTGTAAATTTTAGCTGGATGCCATCACCGTGCTGCCCACAGGGCGTCAGAGCGTAAAACATGTAACTTCCTGTTGCCAGGAGGTGGCGCTATGACTCATATCCTGTATTGTCACATGGACCCGTTCAGGGCGGGACTCTTATGAAGCACAAAAGGTTTGGCTCTCTTAGGATCATGTATGCCGGAGTTATAGCCGTTTCATTTTTTAAAGGGGGCGCTGTTGAGCCATTTTGCCACGCCCATTCAAAGCGACCACACAGGATTTTAGCTGACATCACTCTAGACATGTGTGTCAAGTTTCATGACTGTAGAGCAATCCCTTCTCCCTGAAAAACAGTATCGTATTTCATGGCGAAGGATGTGTCGCCATGATAACAGCATTCAGTTTTGGGTCATGAGCTGCCAAATGTAGCATCACCAAGGTCTCGTTTATTAGCTGACTTAATTTCAGGTGCATCAGCCAAATTTCCTAGGAGTAATTAGACAAAGTACGACGCATGATACTTCCTGTTGCCAGTAGGTGGCGCTATGACTTTCGCTAAATATGAGACTGAACATGTGTTCAGATCGAGACTCTTAACAAGCATATGAAATTTGGAAAAGATCAGACCACGTGGAGTCAAGTTATAAGGCATTGAAATTTCATGGCGTCACATCGAAATTCGCCGCGTCGCCATGGCAACACCTTTCGACGAAGGGTCACCAACTTCATAATATAAGATCTCCAAGGTCTTGAGGCTATTCTCTGTAAATTTCAGCTGGATTCCATCACCGTGCTGCCCACAGGGCGTCAGAGCATAAAACATGTAACTTCCTGTTGCCAGGAGGTGGCGCTATGACTCATATCCTGTATTGTCACATGGACCCGTTCAGGGCGGGACTCTTATGAAGCACAAAAGGTTTGGCTCTCTTAGGATCATGTATGCCGGAGTTATAGCCGTTTCATTTTTCATGGCGAAGGATCGAAATTCGCCGCCCAGCCACGCCCCCTAGGAAAGACTAATGAGAATTGTTTTAATAACTTTTAATCTCCTATGCCTGTAGATGATACGGACCGAATTTGAAAGTCCTGGGGTCAAATCTCTAGGAGGAGTTCGTTAAAGTATGCGGGCTGGAAATGACAAAATTTCAACTTTGATACAAAATGGCCGACTTCCTGTTGGAGTTAGGCTATGTGTCCTTGGGACTTTTTGGTGCGTCTGGTCATGATACATATGCATACCGAATTTCGTTCTCCTACGACAATCTGTATCGAGGGGGTCAATTCTAGGTGGCGCTGTCGAGCCATTTTGTCCCGCTTTATTTCGAGACCCATAAAATATCGCAATTTTCGCCAGTCCTGACATCTGTGCAAATTTTCATGAGTTTTCGTGCATGTTTAGGCCCTCAAAAATGCGTTTGTTTCGGAGGAATAATAATAATAATAATTAAAGCTGCAAGCAGCGATGATTGGGCCCTCGCACCCCAGCGCATGTCGAAGTGACGCTCAGTCGAAGGGCTTTTGTCAGTGACTTGTTGTGTAAAGTTTGAGGCAGATCCAACCGTGTACACTCAAGTTATATCAATTTCCTCTGTCATGGCGAAACATCAAAACTCAACACCACGCCACGGCCAAACCATCATGATCATACACTAGTCTAGATGACACACACTGATTTTGAAGTCCTTACGATGGATTCTGTAGGAGGAGTTCTTTAAAATACAAGGTATGCGAAATGGCCAAAAAAAGGCGAAAATTGACAATTTTTTTCAAGATGGCCGACTTCCTGTTCGACTTACAATAAGGCTTCAAGAGGCTTTTTTGTGCGTGTTGACATTATACATGTGCCCTGTGAATTTCATCTTTCTACGTTAATCTGGAAGGCGGGGCTGCAATTTTGAAATTTTAAAGGGGGCGCTGTTGAGCCATTTTGCCACGCCCATTCAAAGTGACCACATAGGATTTTAGCTGACATCACTCTAGACATGTGTGTCAAGTTTCATGACTGTAGAGCAATCCCTTCTCCCTGAAAAACAGTATCGTATTTCATGGCAAAGGATGTGTCGCCATGGTAACAGCATTCAGTTTTGGGTCATGAGCTGCCAAATGTAGCATCACCAAGGTCTTGTTTATTAGCTGACTTAATTTCAGGTGCATCAGCCAAATTTCCTAGGAGTAATTAGACAAAGTACGACGCATGATACTTCCTGTTGCCAGTAGGTGGCGCTATGACTTTCGCTAAATATGAGACTGAACATGTGTTCAGATCGGGACTCTTAACAAGCATATGAAATTTGGAAAAGATCAGACCACGTGGAGTCAAGTTATAAGGCATTGAAATTTCATGGCGTCACATCGAAATTCGCCGCGTCGCCATGGCAACACCTTTCAACGAAGGGTCACCAACTTCATAATATAAGATCTCCAAGGTCTTGAGGCTATTCTCAGTAAATTTCAGCTGGATTCCATCACCGTGCTGCCCACAGGGCGTCAGAGCGTAAAACATGTAACTTCCTGTTGCCAGGAGGTGGCGCTATGACTCATATCCTGTATTGTCACATGGACCCGTTCAGGGCGGGACTCTTATGAAGCACAAAAGGTTTGGCTCTCTTAGGATCATGTATGCCGGAGTTATAGCCGTTTCATTTTTTAAAGGGGGCGCTGTTGAGCCATTTTGCCACGCCCATTCAAAGTGACCACATAGGATTTTAGCTGACATCACTCTAGACATGTGTGTCAAGTTTCATGACTGTAGAGCAATCCCTTCTCCCTGAAAAACAGTATCGTATTTCATGGCGAAGGATGTGTCGCCATGGTAACAGCATTCAGTTTTGGGTCATGAGCTGCCAAATGTAGCATCACCAAGGTCTTGTTTATTAGCTGACTTAATTTCAGGTGCATCAGCCAAATTTCCTAGGAGTAATTAGACAAAGTACGACGCATGATACTTCCTGTTGCCAGTAGGTGGCGCTATGACTTTCGCTAAATATGAGACTGAACATGTGTTCAGATCGGGACTCTTAACAAGTATATGAAATTTGGAAAAGATCAGACCACGTGGAGTCAAGTTATAAGGCATTGAAATTTCATGGCGTCACATCGAAATTCGCCGCGTCGCCATGGCAACACCTTTCAACGAAGGGTCACCAACTTCATAATATAAGATCTCCAAGGTCTTGAGGCTATTCTCAGTAAATTTCAGCTGGATTCCATCACCGTGCTGCCCACAGGGCGTCAGAGCGTAAAACATGTAACTTCCTGTTGCCAGGAGGTGGCGCTATGACTCATATCCTGTATTGTCACATGGACCCGTTCAGGGCGGGACTCTTATGAAGCACAAAAGGTTTGGCTCTCTTAGGATCATGTATGCCGGAGTTATAGCCGTTTCATTTTTCATGGCGAAGGATCGAAATTCGCCGCCCAGCCACGCCCCCTAGGAAAGACTAATGAGAATTGTTTTAATAACTTTTAATCTCCTATGCCTGTAGATGATACGGACCGAATTTGAAAGTCCTGGGGTCAAATCTCTAGGAGGAGTTCGTTAAAGTATGCGGGCTGGAAATGACAAAATCGGTGCAAAATTTCAACTTTGATACAAAATGGCCGACTTCCTGTTGGAGTTAGGCTATGTGTCCTTGAGACTTTTTGGTGCGTCTGGTCATGATACATATGCATACCGAATTTCGTTCTCCTACGACAATCTGTATCGAGGGGCTCAATTTTCTTGACTTTCTAGGTGGCGCTGTCGAGCCATTTTGTCCCGCTTTATTTCGAGACCCATAAAATATCGCAATTTTCGCCAGTCTTGACATCTGTGCAAATTTTCATGAGTTTTCGTGCATGTTTAGGCCCTCAAAAATGCGTTTGTTTCGGAGGAATAATAATAATAATAATAATAATAATAATAATAATAACTCCTTCAGTTTCAATAGGGCTTCGCACCGGTCGGTGCTCGGGCCCTAATTAAAGCTGCAAGCAGCGATGATCGGGCCCTCGCACCCCAGCGCATGTCCAAGTGACGCTCAGTCGAAGGGCTTTTGTCAGTGACTTGTTGTGTAAAGTTTGAGGCAGATCCAACCGTGTACACTCAAGTTATATCAATTTCCTCTGTCATGGCGAAACATCAAAACTCAACGCCACGCCACGGCCAAACCATCATGATCATACACTAGTCTAGATGACACACACTGATTTTGAAGTCCTTACGATGAATTCTGTAGGAGGAGTTCTTTAAAATACAAGGTATGCGAAATGGCCAAGAAAAGGCGAAAATTGACCAGTTTTTCAAGATGGCCGACTTCCTGTTCGACTTACAATAAGGCTTCAAGAGGCTTTTTTGTGCGTGTTGACATTATACATGTGCCCTGTGAATATCATCTTTCTACGTTAATCTGGAAGGCGGGGCTGCAATTTTGAAATTTTAAAGGGGGCGCTGTTGAGCCATTTTGCCACGCCCATTCAAAGCGACCACATAGGATTTTAGCTGACATCACTCTAGACATGTGTGTCAAGTTTCATGACTGTAGAGCAATCCCTTCTCCCTGAAAAACAGTATCATATTTCATGGCGAAGGATGTGTCGCCATGGTAACAGCATTCAGTTTTGGGTCATGAGCTGCCAAATGTAGCATCACCAAGGTCTTGTTTATTAGCTGACTTAATTTCAGGTGCATCAGCCAAATTTCCTAGGAGTAATTAGACAAAGTACGACGCATGATACTTCCTGTTGCCAGTAGGTGGCGCTATGACTTTCGCTAAATATGAGACCGAACATGTGTTCAGATTGGGACTCTTAACAAGCATATGAAATTTGGAAAAGATCAGACCACATGGAGTCAAGTTATAAGGCATTGAAATTTCATGGCGTCACATCGAAATTCGCCGCGTCGCCATGGCAACACCTTTCCACGAAGGGTCACCAACTTCATAATATAAGATCTCCAAGGTCTTGAGGCTATTCTCAGTAAATTTCAGCTGGATTCCATCACCGTGCTGCCCACAGGGCGTCAGAGCGTAAAACATGTAACTTCCTGTTGCCAGGAGGTGGCGCTATGACTCATATCCTGTATTGTCACATGGACCCGTTCAGGGCGGGACTCTTATGAAGCACAAAAGGTTTGGCTCTCTTAGGATCATGTATGCCGGAGTTATAGCCGTTTCATTTTTTAAAGGGGGGCGCTGTTGAGCCATTTTGCCACGCCCATTCAAAGTGACCACATAGGATTTTAGCTGACATCACTCTAGACATGTGTGTCAAGTTTCATGACTGTAGAGCAATCCCTTCTCCCTGAAAAACAGTATCGTATTTCATGGCGAAGGATGTGTCGCCATGGTAACAGCATTCAGTTTTGGGTCATGAGCTGCCAAATGTAGCATCACCAAGGTCTTGTTTATTAGCTGACTTAATTTCAGGTGCATCAGCCAAATTTCCTAGGAGTAATTAGACAAAGTACGACGCATGATACTTCCTGTTGCCAGTAGGTGGCGCTATGACTTTGGCTAAATATGAGACTGAACATGTGTTCAGATCGGGACTCTTAACAAGCATATGAAATTTGGAAAAGATCAGACCACGTGGAGTCAAGTTATAAGGCATTGAAATTTCATGGCGTCACATCGAAATTCGCCGCGTCGCCATGGCAACACCTTTCAACGAAGGGTCACCAACTTCATAATATAAGATCTCCAAGGTCTTGAGGCTATTCTCAGTAAATTTCATCTGGATTCCATCACCGTGCTGCCCACAGGGCGTCAGAGCGTAAAACATGTAACTTCCTGTTGCCAGGAGGTGGCGCTATGACTCATATCCTGTATTGTCACATGGACCCGTTCAGGGCGGGACTCTTATGAAGCACAAAAGGTTTGGCTCTCTTAGGATCATGTATGCCGGAGTTATAGCCGTTTCATTTTTCATGGCGAAGGATCGAAATTCGCCGCCCAGCCACGCCCCCTAGGAAAGACTAATGAGAATTGTTTTAATAACTTTTAATCTCCTATGCCTGTAGATGATACGGACCGAATTTGAAAGTCCTGGGGTCAAATCTCTAGGAGGAGTTCGTTAAAGTATGCGGGCTGGAAATGACAAAATCGGTGCAAAATTTCAACTTTGATACAAAATGGCCGACTTCCTGTTGGAGTTAGGCTATGTGTCCTTGAGACTTTTTGGTGCGTCTGGTCATGATACATATGCATACCGAATTTCGTTCTCCTACGACAATCTGTATCGAGGGGCTCAATTTTCTTGACTTTCTAGGTGGCGCTGTCGAGCCATTTTGTCCCGCTTTATTTCGAGACCCATAAAATATCGCAATTTTCGCCAGTCTTGACATCTGTGCAAATTTTCATGAGTTTTCGTGCATGTTTAGGCCCTCAAAAATGCGTTTGTTTCGGAGGAATAATAATAATAATAATAATAATAATAATAATAATAATAATAATAATAACTCCTTCAGTTTCAATAGGGCTTCGCACCGGTCGGTGCTCGGGCCCTAATAATAATAACTCCTTCAGTTTCAATAGGGCTTCGCACCGGTCGGTGCTCGGGCCCTAATAATAATAATAATAATAATAATAACTCCTTCAGTTTCAATAGGGCTTCGCACCGGTCGGTGCTCGGGCCCTAATAATTCCTTCAGTTTCAATAGGGCTTCGCACCGGTCGGTGCTCGGGCCCTAATTAAAGCTGCAAGCAGCGATGATCGGGCCCTCGCACCCCAGCGCATGTCGAAGTGACGCTCAGTCGAAGGGCTTTTGTCAGTGACTTGTGTAAAGTTTGAGGCAGATCCAACCGTGTACACTCAAGTTATATCAATTTCCTCTGTCATGGCGAAACATCAAAACTCAACGCCACGCCACGGCCAAACCATCATGATCATACACTAGTCTAGATGACACACACTGATTTTTAAGTCCTTACCATGGATTCTGTAGGAGGAGTTCTTTAAAATACAAGGTATGCGAAATGGCCAAGAAAAGGCGAAAATGTACCATTTTTTTCAAGATGGCCGACTTCCTGTTCCACTTACAATAAGGCTTCAAGAGGCTTTTTTGTGCGTGTTGACATTATACATGTGCCCTGTGAATTTCATCTTTCTACGTTAATCTGGAAGGCGGGGCTGCAATTTTGAAATTTTAAAGGGGGCGCTGTTGAGCCATTTTGCCACGCCCATTCAAAGTGACCACATAGGATTTTAGCTGACATCACTCTAGACATGTGTGTCAAGTTTCATGACTGTAGAGCAATCCCTTCTCCCTGAAAAACAGTATCGTATTTCATGGCAAAGGATGTGTCGCCATGGTAACAGCATTCAGTTTTGGGTCATGAGCTGCCAAATGTAGCATCACCAAGGTCTTGTTTATTAGCTGACTTAATTTCAGGTGCATCAGCCAAATTTCCTAGGAGTAATTAGACAAAGTACGACGCATGATACTTCCTGTTGCCAGTAGGTGGCGCTATGACTTTCGCTAAATATGAGACTGAACATGTGTTCAGATCGGGACTCTTAACAAGCATATGAAATTTGGAAAAGATCAGACCACGTGGAGTCAAGTTATAAGGCATTGAAATTTCATGGCGTCACATCGAAATTGGCCGCGTCGCCATGGCAACACCTTTCAACGAAGGGTCACCAACTTCATAATATAAGATCTCCAAGGTCTTGAGGCTATTCTCAGTAAATTTCAGCTGGATTCCATCACCGTGCTGCCCACAGGGCGTCAGAGCGTAAAACATGTAACTTCCTGTTGCCAGGAGGTGGCGCTATGACTCATATCCTGTATTGTCACATGGACCCGTTCAGGGCGGGACTCTTATGAAGCACAAAAGGTTTGGCTCTCTTAGGATCATGTATGCCGGAGTTATAGCCGTTTCATTTTTTAAAGGGGGCGCTGTTGAGCCATTTTGCCACGCCCATTCAAAGTGACCACATAGGATTTTAGCTGACATCACTCTAGACATGTGTGTCAAGTTTCATGACTGTAGAGCAATCCCTTCTCCCTGAAAAACAGTATCATATTTCATGGCGAAGGATGTGTCGCCATGGTAACAGCATTCAGTTTTGGGTCATGAGCTGCCAAATGTAGCATCACCAAGGTCTTGTTTATTAGCTGACTTAATTTCAGGTGCATCAGCCAAATTTCCTAGGAGTAATTAGACAAAGTACGACGCATGATACTTCCTGTTGCCAGTAGGTGGCGCTATGACTTTCGCTAAATATGAGACTGAACATGTGTTCAGATCGGGACTCTTAACAAGCATATGAAATTTGGAAAAGATCAGACCACGTGGAGTCAAGTTATAAGGCATTGAAATTTCATGGCGTCACATCGAAATTGGCCGCGTCGCCATGGCAACACCTTTCAACGAAGGGTCACCAACTTCATAATATAAGATCTCCAAGGTCTTGAGGCTATTCTCAGTAAATTTCAGCTGGATTCCATCACCGTGCTGCCCACAGGGCGTCAGAGCGTAAAACATGTAACTTCCTGTTGCCAGGAGGTGGCGCTATGACTCATATCCTGTATTGTCACATGGACCCGTTCAGGGCGGGACTCTTATGAAGCACAAAAGGTTTGGCTCTCTTAGGATCATGTATGCCGGAGTTATAGCCGTTTCATTTTTTAAAGGGGGCGCTGTTGAGCCATTTTGCCACGCCCATTCAAAGTGACCACATAGGATTTTAGCTGACATCACTCTAGACATGTGTGTCAAGTTTCATGACTGTAGAGCAATCCCTTCTCCCTGAAAAACAGTATGATATTTCATGGCGAAGGATGTGTCGCCATGGTAACAGCATTCAGTTTTGGGTCATGAGCTGCCAAATGTAGCATCACCAAGGTCTTGTTTATTAGCTGACTTAATTTCAGGTGCATCAGCCAAATTTCCTAGGAGTAATTAGACAAAGTACGACGCATGATACTTCCTGTTGCCAGTAGGTGGCGCTATGACTTTGGCTAAATATGAGACTGAACATGTGTTCAGATCGGGACTCTTAACAAGCATATGAAATTTGGAAAAGATCAGACCACGTGGAGTCAAGTTATAAGGCATTGAAATTTCATGGCGTCACATCGAAATTGGCCGCGTCGCCATGGCAACACCTTTCAACGAAGGGTCACCAACTTCATAATATAAGATCTCCAAGGTCTTGAGGCTATTCTCAGTAAATTTCAGCTGGATTCCATCACCGTGCTGCCCACAGGGCGTCAGAGCGTAAAACATGTAACTTCCTGTTGCCAGGAGGTGGCGCTATGACTCATATCCTGTATTGTCACATGGACCCGTTCAGGGCGGGACTCTTATGAAGCACAAAAGGTTTGGCTCTCTTAGGATCATGTATGCCGGAGTTATAGCCGTTTCATTTTTCATGGCGAAGGATCGAAATTCGCCGCCCAGCCACGCCCCCTAGGAAAGACTAATGAGAATTGTTTTAATAACTTTTAATCTCCTATGCCTGTAGATGATACGGACCGAATTTGAAAGTCCTGGGGTCAAATCTCTAGGAGGAGTTCGTTAAAGTATGCGGGCTGGAAATGACAAAATTTCAACTTTGATACAAAATGGCCGACTTCCTGTTGGAGTTAGGCTATGTGTCCTTGGGACTTTTTGGTGCGTCTGGTCATGATACATATGCATACCGAATTTCGTTCTCCTACGACAATCTGTATCGAGGGGGTCAATTCTAGGTGGCGCTGTCGAGCCATTTTGTCCCGCTTTATTTCGAGACCCATAAAATATCGCAATTTTCGCCAGTCCTGACATCTGTGCAAATTTTCATGAGTTTTCGTGCATGTTTAGGCCCTCAAAAATGCGTTTGTTTCGGAGGAATAATAATAATTAAAGCTGCAAGCAGCGATGATCGGGCCCTCGCACCCCAGCGCATGTCGAAGTGACGCTCAGTCGAAGGGCTTTTGTCAGTGACTTGTTGTGTAAAGTTTGAGGCAGATCCAACCGTGTACACTCAAGTTATATCAATTTCCTCTGTCATGGCGAAACATCAAAACTCAACGCCACGCCACGGCCAAACCATCATGATCATACACTAGTCTAGATGACACACACTGATTTTTAAGTCCTTACGATGAATTCTGTAGGAGGAGTTCTTTAAAATACAAGGTATGCGAAATGGCCAAGAAAAGGCGAAAATTGACCAGTTTTTCAAGATGGCCGACTTCCTGTTCGACTTACAATAAGGCTTCAAGAGGCTTTTTTGTGCGTGTTGACATTATACATGTGCCCTGTGAATTTCATCTTTCTACGTTAATCTGGAAGGCGGGGCTGCAATTTTGAAATTTTAAAGGGGGCGCTGTTGAGCCATTTTGCCACGCCCATTCAAAGTGACCACATAGGATTTTAGCTGACATCACTCTAGACATGTGTGTCAAGTTTCATGACTGTAGAGCAATCCCTTCTCCCTGAAAAACAGTATCGTATTTCATGGCAAAGGATGTGTCGCCATGGTAACAGCATTCAGTTTTGGGTCATGAGCTGCCAAATGTAGCATCACCAAGGTCTTGTTTATTAGCTGACTTAATTTCAGGTGCATCAGCCAAATTTCCTAGGAGTAATTAGACAAAGTACGACGCATGATACTTCCTGTTGCCAGTAGGTGGCGCTATGACTTTCGCTAAATATGAGACTGAACATGTGTTCAGATCGGGACTCTTAACAAGCATATGAAATTTGGAAAAGATCAGACCACGTGGAGTCAAGTTATAAGGCATTGAAATTTCATGGCGTCACATCGAAATTGGCCGCGTCGCCATGGCAACACCTTTCAACGAAGGGTCACCAACTTCATAATATAAGATCTCCAAGGTCTTGAGGCTATTCTCAGTAAATTTCAGCTGGATTCCATCACCGTGCTGCCCACAGGGCGTCAGAGCGTAAAACATGTAACTTCCTGTTGCCAGGAGGTGGCGCTATGACTCATATCCTGTATTGTCACATGGACCCGTTCAGGGCGGGACTCTTATGAAGCACAAAAGGTTTGGCTCTCTTAGGATCATGTATGCCGGAGTTATAGCCGTTTCATTTTTTAAAGGGGGCGCTGTTGAGCCATTTTGCCACGCCCATTCAAAGTGACCACATAGGATTTTAGCTGACATCACTCTAGACATGTGTGTCAAGTTTCATGACTGTAGAGCAATCCCTTCTCCCTGAAAAACAGTATCATATTTCATGGCGAAGGATGTGTCGCCATGGTAACAGCATTCAGTTTTGGGTCATGAGCTGCCAAATGTAGCATCACCAAGGTCTTGTTTATTAGCTGACTTAATTTCAGGTGCATCAGCCAAATTTCCTAGGAGTAATTAGACAAAGTACGACGCATGATACTTCCTGTTGCCAGTAGGTGGCGCTATGACTTTCGCTAAATATGAGACTGAACATGTGTTCAGATCGGGACTCTTAACAAGCATATGAAATTTGGAAAAGATCAGACCACGTGGAGTCAAGTTATAAGGCATTGAAATTTCATGGCGTCACATCGAAATTGGCCGCGTCGCCATGGCAACACCTTTCAACGAAGGGTCACCAACTTCATAATATAAGATCTCCAAGGTCTTGAGGCTATTCTCAGTAAATTTCAGCTGGATTCCATCACCGTGCTGCCCACAGGGCGTCAGAGCGTAAAACATGTAACTTCCTGTTGCCAGGAGGTGGCGCTATGACTCATATCCTGTATTGTCACATGGACCCGTTCAGGGCGGGACTCTTATGAAGCACAAAAGGTTTGGCTCTCTTAGGATCATGTATGCCGGAGTTATAGCCGTTTCATTTTTTAAAGGGGGCGCTGTTGAGCCATTTTGCCACGCCCATTCAAAGTGACCACATAGGATTTTAGCTGACATCACTCTAGACATGTGTGTCAAGTTTCATGACTGTAGAGCAATCCCTTCTCCCTGAAAAACAGTATGATATTTCATGGCGAAGGATGTGTCGCCATGGTAACAGCATTCAGTTTTGGGTCATGAGCTGCCAAATGTAGCATCACCAAGGTCTTGTTTATTAGCTGACTTAATTTCAGGTGCATCAGCCAAATTTCCTAGGAGTAATTAGACAAAGTACGACGCATGATACTTCCTGTTGCCAGTAGGTGGCGCTATGACTTTCGCTAAATATGAGACTGAACATGTGTTCAGATCGGGACTCTTAACAAGCATATGAAATTTGGAAAAGATCAGACCACGTGGAGTCAAGTTATAAGGCATTGAAATTTCATGGCGTCACATCGAAATTGGCCGCGTCGCCATGGCAACACCTTTCAACGAAGGGTCACCAACTTCATAATATAAGATCTCCAAGGTCTTGAGGCTATTCTCAGTAAATTTCAGCTGGATTCCATCACCGTGCTGCCCACAGGGCGTCAGAGCGTAAAACATGTAACTTCCTGTTGCCAGGAGGTGGCGCTATGACTCATATCCTGTATTGTCACATGGACCCGTTCAGGGCGGGACTCTTATGAAGCACAAAAGGTTTGGCTCTCTTAGGATCATGTATGCCGGAGTTATAGCCGTTTCATTTTTCATGGCGAAGGATCGAAATTCGCCGCCCAGCCACGCCCCCTAGGAAAGACTAATGAGAATTGTTTTAATAACTTTTAATCTCCTATGCCTGTAGATGATACGGACCGAATTTGAAAGTCCTGGGGTCAAATCTCTAGGAGGAGTTCGTTAAAGTATGCGGGCTGGAAATGACAAAATCGGTGCAAAATTTCAACTTTGATACAAAATGGCCGACTTCCTGTTGGAGTTAGGCTATGTGTCCTTGAGACTTTTTGGTGCGTCTGGTCATGATACATATGCATACCGAATTTCGTTCTCCTACGACAATCTGTATCGAGGGGCTCAATTTTCTTGACTTTCTAGGTGGCGCTGTCGAGCCATTTTGTCCCGCTTTATTTCGAGACCCATAAAATATCGCAATTTTCGCCAGTCTTGACATCTGTGCAAATTTTCATGAGTTTTCGTGCATGTTTAGGCCCTCAAAAATGCGTTTGTTTCGGAGGAATAATAATAATAATAATAATAATAATAATAATAATAATAATAACTCCTTCAGTTTCAATAGGGCTTCGCACCGGTCGGTGCTCGGGCCCTAATAATAATTCCTTCAGTTTCAATAGGGCTTCGCACCGGTCGGTGCTCGGGCCCTAATAATTCCTTCAGTTTCAATAGGGCTTCGCACCGGTCGGTGCTCGGGCCCTAATTAAAGCTGCAAGCAGCGATGATCGGGCCCTCGCACCCCAGCGCATGTCGAAGTGACGCTCAGTCGAAGGGCTTTTGTCAGTGACTTGTGTAAAGTTTGAGGCAGATCCAACCGTGTACACTCAAGTTATATCAATTTCCTCTGTCATGGCGAAACATCAAAACTCAACGCCACGCCACGGCCAAACCATCATGATCATACACTAGTCTAGATGACACACACTGATTTTTAAGTCCTTACCATGGATTCTGTAGGAGGAGTTCTTTAAAATACAAGGTATGCGAAATGGCCAAGAAAAGGCGAAAATGTACCATTTTTTTCAAGATGGCCGACTTCCTGTTCCACTTACAATAAGGCTTCAAGAGGCTTTTTTGTGCGTGTTGACATTATACATGTGCCCTGTGAATTTCATCTTTCTACGTTAATCTGGAAGGCGGGGCTGCAATTTTGAAATTTTAAAGGGGGCGCTGTTGAGCCATTTTGCCACGCCCATTCAAAGTGACCACATAGGATTTTAGCTGACATCACTCTAGACATGTGTGTCAAGTTTCATGACTGTAGAGCAATCCCTTCTCCCTGAAAAACAGTATCGTATTTCATGGCAAAGGATGTGTCGCCATGGTAACAGCATTCAGTTTTGGGTCATGAGCTGCCAAATGTAGCATCACCAAGGTCTTGTTTATTAGCTGACTTAATTTCAGGTGCATCAGCCAAATTTCCTAGGAGTAATTAGACAAAGTACGACGCATGATACTTCCTGTTGCCAGTAGGTGGCGCTATGACTTTCGCTAAATATGAGACTGAACATGTGTTCAGATCGGGACTCTTAACAAGCATATGAAATTTGGAAAAGATCAGACCACGTGGAGTCAAGTTATAAGGCATTGAAATTTCATGGCGTCACATCGAAATTCGCCGCGTCGCCATGGCAACACCTTTCAACGAAGGGTCACCAACTTCATAATATAAGATCTCCAAGGTCTTGAGGGTATTCTCAGTAAATTTCAGCTGGATTCCATCACCGTGCTGCCCACAGGGCGTCAGAGCGTAAAACATTTAACTTCCTGTTGCCAGGAGGTGGCGCTATGACTCATATCCTGTATTGTCACATGGACCCGTTCAGGGCGGGACTCTTATGAAGCACAAAAGGTTTGGCTCTCTTAGGATCATGTATGCCGGAGTTATAGCCGTTTCATTTTTTAAAGGGGGCGCTGTTGAGCCATTTTGCCACGCCCATTCAAAGCGACCACATAGGATTTGAGCTGACATCACTCTAGACATGTGTGTCAAGTTTCATGACTGTAGAGCAATCCCTTCTCCCTGAAAAACAGTATGATATTTCATGGCGAAGGATGTGTCGCCATGGTAACAGCATTCAGTTTTGGGTCATGAGCTGCCAAATGTAGCATCACCAAGGTCTTGTTTATTAGCTGACTTAATTTCAGGTGCATCAGCCAAATTTCCTAGGAGTAATTAGACAAAGTACGACGCATGATACTTCCTGTTGCCAGTAGGTGGCGCTATGACTTTGGCTAAATATGAGACTGAACATGTGTTCAGATCGGGACTCTTAACAAGCATATGAAATTTGGAAAAGATCAGACCACGTGGAGTCAAGTTATAAGGCATTGAAATTTCATGGCGTCACATCGAAATTGGCCGCGTCGCCATGGCAACACCTTTCAACGAAGGGTCACCAACTTCATAATATAAGATCTCCAAGGTCTTGAGGCTATTCTCAGTAAATTTCAGCTGGATTCCATCACCGTGCTGCCCACAGGGCGTCAGAGCGTAAAACATGTAACTTCCTGTTGCCAGGAGGTGGCGCTATGACTCATATCCTGTATTGTCACATGGACCCGTTCAGGGCGGGACTCTTATGAAGCACAAAAGGTTTGGCTCTCTTAGGATCATGTATGCCGGAGTTATAGCCGTTTCATTTTTTAAAGGGGGCGCTGTTGAGCCATTTTGCCACGCCCATTCAAAGTGACCACATAGGATTTTAGCTGACATCACTCTAGACATGTGTGTCAAGTTTCATGACTGTAGAGCAATCCCTTCTCCCTGAAAAACAGTATGATATTTCATGGCGAAGGATGTGTCGCCATGGTAACAGCATTCAGTTTTGGGTCATGAGCTGCCAAATGTAGCATCACCAAGGTCTTGTTTATTAGCTGACTTAATTTCAGGTGCATCAGCCAAATTTCCTAGGAGTAATTAGACAAAGTACGACGCATGATACTTCCTGTTGCCAGTAGGTGGCGCTATGACTTTCGCTAAATATGAGACTGAACATGTGTTCAGATCGGGACTCTTAACAAGCATATGAAATTTGGAAAAGATCAGACCACGTGGAGTCAAGTTATAAGGCATTGAAATTTCATGGCGTCACATCGAAATTGGCCGCGTCGCCATGGCAACACCTTTCAACGAAGGGTCACCAACTTCATAATATAAGATCTCCAAGGTCTTGAGGCTATTCTCAGTAAATTTCAGCTGGATTCCATCACCGTGCTGCCCACAGGGCGTCAGAGCGTAAAACATGTAACTTCCTGTTGCCAGGAGGTGGCGCTATGACTCATATCCTGTATTGTCACATGGACCCGTTCAGGGCGGGACTCTTATGAAGCACAAAAGGTTTGGCTCTCTTAGGATCATGTATGCCGGAGTTATAGCCGTTTCATTTTTCATGGCGAAGGATCGAAATTCGCCGCCCAGCCACGCCCCCTAGGAAAGACTAATGAGAATTGTTTTAATAACTTTTAATCTCCTATGCCTGTAGATGATACGGACCGAATTTGAAAGTCCTGGGGTCAAATCTCTAGGAGGAGTTCGTTAAAGTATGCGGGCTGGAAATGACAAAATCGGTGCAAAATTTCAACTTTGATACAAAATGGCCGACTTCCTGTTGGAGTTAGGCTATGTGTCCTTGAGAATTTTTGGTGCGTCTGGTCATGATACATATGCATACCGAATTTCGTTCTCCTACGACAATCTGTATCGAGGGGCTCAATTTTCTTGACTTTCTAGGTGGCGCTGTCGAGCCATTTTGTCCCGCTTTATTTCGAGACCCATAAAATATCGCAATTTTCGCCAGTCTTGACATCTGTGCAAATTTTCATGAGTTTTCGTGCATGTTTAGGCCCTCAAAAATGCGTTTGTTTCGGAGGAATAATAATAATAATAATAATTAAAGCTGCAAGCAGCGATGATCGGGCCCTCGCACCCCAGCGCATGTCGAAGTGACGCTCAGTCGAAGGGCTTTTGTCAGTGACTTGTTGTGTAAAGTTTGAGGCAGATCCAACCTTGTACACTCAAGTTATATCAATTTCCTCTGTCATGGCGAAACATCAAAACTCAACGCCACGCCACGGCCAAACCATCATGATCATACACCAGTCTAGATGACACACACTGATTTTGAAGTCCTTACGATGGATTCTGTAGGAGGAGTTCTTTAAAATACAAGGTATGCGAAATGGCCAAGAAAAGGCGAAAATGTACCATTTTTTTCAAGATGGCCGACTTCCTGTTCGACTTACAATAAGGCTTCAAGAGGCTTTTTTGTGCGTGTTGACATTATACATGTGCCCTGTGAATTTCATCTTTCTACGTTAATCTGGAAGGCGGGGCTGCAATTTTGAAATTTTAAAGGGGGCGCTGTTGAGCCATTTTGCCACGCCCATTCAAAGCGACCACATAGGATTTGAGCTGACATCACTCTAGACATGTGTGTCAAGTTTCATGACTGTAGAGCAATCCCTTCTCCCTGAAAAACAGTATCATATTTCATGGCGAAGGATGTGTCGCCATGGTAACAGCATTCAGTTTTGGGTCATGAGCTGCCAAATGTAGCATCACCAAGGTCTCGTTTATTAGCTGACTTAATTTCAGGTGCATCAGCCAAATTTCCTAGGAGTAATTAGACAAAGTACGACGCATGATACTTCCTGTTGCCAGTAGGTGGCGCTATGACTTTCGCTAAATATGAGACTGAACATGTGTTCAGATCGGGACTCTTAACAAGCATATGAAATTTGGAAAAGATCAGACCACGTGGAGTCAAGTTATAAGGCATTGAAATTTCATGGCGTCACATCGAAATTCGCCGCGTCGCCATGGCAACACCTTTCGACGAAGGGTCACCAACTTCATAATATAAGATCTCCAAGGTCTTGAGGCTATTCTCAGTAAATTTCAGCTGGATTCCATCACCGTGCTGCCCACAGGGCGTCAGAGCGTAAAACATGTAACTTCCTGTTGCCAGGAGGTGGCGCTATGACTCATATCCTGTATTGTCACATGGACCCGTTCAGGGCGGGACTCTTATGAAGCACAAAAGGTTTGGCTCTCTTAGGATCATGTATGCCGGAGTTATAGCCGTTTCATTTTTTAAAGGGGGCGCTGTTGAGCCATTTTGCCACGCCCATTCAAAGTGACCACATAGGATTTTAGCTGACATCACTCTGGACAACTCCGGAGTTATAGCCGTTTCATTTTTCATGGCGAAGGATCGAAATTCGCCGCCCAGCCACGCCCCCTAGGAAAGACTAATGAGAATTGTTTTAATAACTTTTAATCTCCTATGCCTGTAGATGATACGGACCGAATTTGAAAGTCCTGGGGTCAAATCTCTAGGAGGAGTTCGTTAAAGTATGCGGGCTGGAAATGACAAAATCGGTGCAAAATTTCAACTTTGATACAAAATGGCCGACTTCCTGTTGGAGTTAGGCTATGTGTCCTTGAGACTTTTTGGTGCGTCTGGTCATGATACATATGCATACCGAATTTCGTTCTCCTACGACAATCTGTATCGAGGGGCTCAATTTTCTTGACTTTCTAGGTGGCGCTGTCGAGCCATTTTGTCCCGCTTTATTTCGAGACCCATAAAATATCGCAATTTTCGCCAGTCTTGACATCTGTGCAAATTTTCATGAGTTTTCGTGCATGTTTAGGCCCTCAAAAATGCGTTTGTTTCGGAGGAATAATAATAATAATAATAATTAAAGCTGCAAGCAGCGATGATCGGGCCCTCGCACCCCAGCGCATGTCGAAGTGACGCTCAGTCGAAGGGCTTTTGTCAGTGACTTGTTGTGTAAAGTTTGAGGCAGATCCAACCGTGTACACTCAAGTTATATCAATTTCCTCTGTCATGGCGAAACATCAAAAGTCAACGCCACGCCACGGCCAAACCATCATGATCATACACTAGTCTAGATGACACACACTGATTTTGAAGTCCTTACCATGGATTCTGTAGGAGGAGTTCTTTAAAATACAAGGTATGCGAAATGGCCAAGAAAAGGCGAAAATGTACCATTTTTTTCAAGATGGCCGACTTCCTGTTCGACTTACAATAAGGCTTCAAGAGGCTTTTTTGTGCGTGTTGACATTATACATGTGCCCTGTGAATTTCATCTTTCTACGTTAATCTGGAAGGCGGGGCTGCAATTTTGAAAGTTTAAAGGGGGCGCTGTTGAGCCATTTTGCCACGCCCATTCAAAGCGACCACATAGGATTTGAGCTGACATCACTCTAGACATGTGTGTCAAGTTTCATGACTGTAGAGCAATCCCTTCTCCCTGAAAAACAGTATCATATTTCATGGCGAAGGATGTGTCGCCATGGTAACAGCATTCAGTTTTGGGTCATGAGCTGCCAAATGTAGCATCACCAAGGTCTTGTTTATTAGCTGACTTAATTTCAGGTGCATCAGCCAAATTTCCTAGGAGTAATTAGACAAAGTACGACGCATGATACTTCCTGTTGCCAGTAGGTGGCGCTATGACTTTCGCTAAATATGAGACTGAACATGTGTTCAGATTGGGACTCTTAACAAGCATATGAAATTTGGAAAAGATCAGACCACGTGGAGTCAAGTTATAAGGCATTGAAATTTCATGGCGTCACATCGAAATTCGCCGCGTCGCCATGGCAACACCTTTCGACGAAGGGTCACCAACTTCATAATATAAGATCTCCAAGGTCTTGAGGCTATTCTCAGTAAATTTCAGCTGGATTCCATCACCGTGCTGCCCACAGGGCGTCAGAGCGTAAAACATGTAACTTCCTGTTGCCAGGAGGTGGCGCTATGACTCATATCCTGTATTGTCACATGGACCCGTTCAGGGCGGGACTCTTATGAAGCACAAAAGGTTTGGCTCTCTTAGGATCATGTATGCCGGAGTTATAGCCGTTTCATTTTTCATGGCGAAGGATCGAAATTCGCCGCCCAGCCACGCCCCCTAGGAAAGACTAATGAGAATTGTTTTAATAACTTTTAATCTCCTATGCCTGTAGATGATACGGACCGAATTTGAAAGTCCTGGGGTCAAATCTCTAGGAGGAGTTCGTTAAAGTATGCGGGCTGGAAATGACAAAATCGGTGCAAAATTTCAACTTTGATACAAAATGGCCGACTTCCCGTTGGAGTTAGGCTATGTGTCCTTGAGACTTTTTGGTGCGTCTGGTCATGATACATATGCATACCGAATTTCGTTCTCCTACGACAATCTGTATCGAGGGGCTCAATTTTCTTGACTTTCTAGGTGGCGCTGTCGAGCCATTTTGTCCCGCTTTATTTCGAGACCCATAAAATATCGCAATTTTCGCCAGTCCTGACATCTGTGCAAATTTTCATGAGTTTTCGTGCATGTTTAGGCCCTCAAAAATGCATTTGTTTCGGAGGAATAATAATAATAATAATAATAATAATAATAATAATAATTCCTTCAGTTTCAATAGGGCTTCGCACCGGTCGGTGCTCGGGCCCTAATAATTAAAGCTGCAAGCAGCGTTGGACGGGCCTTCGCGCCCTTGCGCACGTCGGGCCGCGGCGCAGTCAGTTGAGCTTGTGGGAACCAAGAAAACGTTTGGAGATGATCAGTGTGAGAGTCTTTTGACACACAATACTAACTACTTTCTCTCCGTGAGCGCACGCCTCTGTTTATCACAGATAATTATGGCTTATGAAATTAAAATATTGTTAACCTTAATCAATAATTCAGGCACCAACTGTAGCATGTATGAGGAACACAGTTGATTATTTGCCATAATTATCAATTATCTAAGATAATTAACTAATTATAATAATTAATAGAATTATTAATATGAACTAACAAGCACGGAGCACCACCTGGAAACCAGGACCAATAACCGAACAAGGTAATCTCATAAATGGGATTTCACCTAGAATGCTAATATCTGCGAGATATCAACATTCAAGGGTGAACAAAGAAGGGTTGAATTCAAGCTCTGACTCCTTTAATCAGCCACTTCTCACAATATGTTACACACAATAATGACAAAAGAACTTCTCTTTAAAGATATAACATTGTTTATTAAACTTAGCAAAATTAACAAAGTTAACAAATACTTCATTCAATAAACAGCTATTCTAAAATCTAATTCTACCAAACAAAACACAAACAGCTTTGCACAGAGTTGGACACTTGCAGGGGAATGCGTGTGTGTGTGTGTGTGTGTGTGTTAGTAGCAAGAGAGGAAGGAGGGAAAGCGATCGTGAGAGGGAGAGAAGCGGCTCTTTTGACCACAGAGAGCGCACGTACGGACGGCAGTCTGTAACGTACGTTGTCTGGTTTCTGATCGACAAATCAATTTACTTTCTCACTCACGGTGGCACAAAAGTAGCAGTTGTCCCGACCGGGAAAAACACAAAATAGTCTAGCGTGGTGAACACAACTAACAGGCAGCAAACTTAAAATACTCCTCAGAGTAAAGCAGAGAAAAATGGACTCAGCGGTCCGTCAACTCACACAACAAGAACAACAGCAATAAAGCTAAAAAGGCTAAATGCTAAACAACAGCAACTGATGCTGAAAAGAACACACAACACTGCCTATGCCCAGACTTATGCCTCTTACTTGGTCGCTTCAGAAAGTGCGCAGGTTGTGTGTGTGTGTAGTCCGTCTTAATGTCCATCTTTGTTCTTGGCTCGGAGGCAGACGGTGCCGTTCTCGCACGTCGTCGAAAACAAGGCAGCTGGCTCTGAGTGGAGTGGCGGAGAGAACAGCAGAGATGACTCGGCGAAGACGCGCAGGGCAGAGCCGGTCCACGTTATCCCGAAGTAACTTCATTTCCTCTTTCTCGGGGGAATTTGAGGACGCTGGTTGCAGCAGCGGTCTCTCTCGGGTCCAGGAATGTGTTCGGGTGAACACGGGCAAAGTCTCGTCTCGTCCGACGAGGGGAGTCTTCGATGAGGGGAAAACATGTTCGTGGGGTAGTCAAGCTAACTCACAGGGGAACAGGAGTTAACCCTAGTTCAGTGACATGGGAAAGACGTATATTTCGGGCGTGCTCGCTTATAAAGGGGTGGTGATGTCATGGCTGCGTCCTCAGGACGCTCCGCTGTGCAGGAGCGTCTCCGCCAATGAGGGACCGATGTTGACTGCTCCCTGCTGAAGTGTGAAAATCGCAAAGCATCCTTGGAAATGGAGTTTGCTCCACCCTCATGGCAGGTCCATTACAGTTTTAATACGGAGCTCCGGAACTCCAGCCTTCCTGAGTTTTTCCCTCATATAGGCTATAGTTTTTCTTAATCATTACTACAATATATGATTACATATGTAATAGTCTCCTCAGCCAAGTTAGAAAAAGTATGTGCATGTATGAACAACAGCAATTGGAGAAGATGACAGTCAAAAAGTAATCATGTTAAATAATCATGATCTCAATATTGAACAAAAATGATTGTGATTATAATTTTTGCCATAATCAAGCACCCCTAAAAACAGCAAATTGTGATTTACATACACATACACACACACACACACACACACACACACACACACACAGTTTAAATATGTATGTGATAAATTGTAAATATGTATGTAATGAATTGTTTTCTTTAAGAAACTCTTACTTGAACATTTTTCAGTGTGCTCCTAAAGTTATATGTATGCTCCTAATTTCTGTCATTTAGGAGCACATGTACTCCTTGAAAAGAAGTAAGGATTGAACACTGCTGTCACTGCTGCAGTCCAAGGGCTTCTGTCACAGGCAGTAGATGTTTACTTTACCCATCCCCCCCCTCCCATTCTCTCTCTCTCCCTCACAGTTGGAAGGAAAGATTTTAAAGTGATCTTCTTGTGGAAAATCCTCATAAATCCCATAACTTTGGCCAAATCCTACATAAAAATATCATTTTTTTGTAGGAATTTTCGTCACGAATCCATTGATACAGGTTTGAAAGTGGTCGGACTTATAGTTTAGACGCCAGATGCCCCAGTTTGGCACAAAGTCCATGCCCAGAATTTGCCTCCCCATTGGTTTACATTGTAAGGTGTAATGTCGCACTCCAACTTTCAGGGCTTACTAAATCTAAACCGTTCGAGTTATTACAAAGTTTTTAATAACTTTTGCTCAACACAGTGTGATAAGTCATGTATTAAAGTTTGAAGCCGATACCATTAACGCCCTAGGAGGAGATAGCGTTCATTCAAGGTCCAAAATTGGCAAAAAATCATACTTTGAAATGGACATTGCGGATTTCCTGTTGGATTTAGGTCAGGGGTGTCAGCGTATGATTTCTAGGTCTTGATGAGACGAATAATTGAGTTTTGGTTCGATCTCTCTACGACATTCCTACGGGCCGTGGTGGCCGTTTTAGATACATAGGTGGCGCTAGAGAGCACATTTTGGCACTTTGGGGTTTAATTTTTACATTTTATCAAATTTTTCACCAGACCTGGTGTGCGTGCCAAATTTGGTGAGTTTTTGAGCATGTTTAGGGGGTCAAATTTAGATTTAAAGTGGCGTAATAATAAAGAATAATAAGAAGAAAGAAACAAACACACGAAAAACAATAGGGTCTTCGCCCTTTGGGCTCAGGCCCTAATAATAATAACTCCTTCAGTTTCAATAGGGCTTCGCACCGGTCGGTGCTCGGGCCCTAATAATAATAATAATAACTCCTTCAGTTTCAATAGGGCTTCGCACCGGTCGGTGCTCGGGCCCTAATAATAATTCCTTCAGTTTCAATAGGGCTTCGCACCGGTCGGTGCTCGGGCCCTAATAATTCCTTCAGTTTCAATAGGGCTTCGCACCGGTCGGTGCTCGGGCCCTAATTAAAGCTGCAAGCAGCGATGATCGGGCCCTCGCACCCCAGCGCATGTCGAAGTGACGCTCAGTCGAAGGGCTTTTGTCAGTGACTTGTGTAAAGTTTGAGGCAGATCCAACCGTGTACACTCAAGTTATATCAATTTCCTCTGTCATGGCGAAACATCAAAACTCAACGCCACGCCACGGCCAAACCATCATGATCATACACTAGTCTAGATGACACACACTGATTTTTAAGTCCTTACCATGGATTCTGTAGGAGGAGTTCTTTAAAATACAAGGTATGCGAAATGGCCAAGAAAAGGCGAAAATGTACCATTTTTTTCAAGATGGCCGACTTCCTGTTCCACTTACAATAAGGCTTCAAGAGGCTTTTTTGTGCGTGTTGACATTATACATGTGCCCTGTGAATTTCATCTTTCTACGTTAATCTGGAAGGCGGGGCTGCAATTTTGAAATTTTAAAGGGGGCGCTGTTGAGCCATTTTGCCACGCCCATTCAAAGTGACCACATAGGATTTTAGCTGACATCACTCTAGACATGTGTGTCAAGTTTCATGACTGTAGAGCAATCCCTTCTCCCTGAAAAACAGTATCGTATTTCATGGCAAAGGATGTGTCGCCATGGTAACAGCATTCAGTTTTGGGTCATGAGCTGCCAAATGTAGCATCACCAAGGTCTTGTTTATTAGCTGACTTAATTTCAGGTGCATCAGCCAAATTTCCTAGGAGTAATTAGACAAAGTACGACGCATGATACTTCCTGTTGCCAGTAGGTGGCGCTATGACTTTCGCTAAATATGAGACTGAACATGTGTTCAGATCGGGACTCTTAACAAGCATATGAAATTTGGAAAAGATCAGACCACGTGGAGTCAAGTTATAAGGCATTGAAATTTCATGGCGTCACATCGAAATTCGCCGCGTCGCCATGGCAACACCTTTCAACGAAGGGTCACCAACTTCATAATATAAGATCTCCAAGGTCTTGAGGCTATTCTCAGTAAATTTCAGCTGGATTCCATCACCGTGCTGCCCACAGGGCGTCAGAGCGTAAAACATTTAACTTCCTGTTGCCAGGAGGTGGCGCTATGACTCATATCCTGTATTGTCACATGGACCCGTTCAGGGCGGGACTCTTATGAAGCACAAAAGGTTTGGCTCTCTTAGGATCATGTATGCCGGAGTTATAGCCGTTTCATTTTTTAAAGGGGGCGCTGTTGAGCCATTTTGCCACGCCCATTCAAAGCGACCACATAGGATTTGAGCTGACATCACTCTAGACATGTGTGTCAAGTTTCATGACTGTAGAGCAATCCCTTCTCCCTGAAAAACAGTATGATATTTCATGGCGAAGGATGTGTCGCCATGGTAACAGCATTCAGTTTTGGGTCATGAGCTGCCAAATGTAGCATCACCAAGGTCTTGTTTATTAGCTGACTTAATTTCAGGTGCATCAGCCAAATTTCCTAGGAGTAATTAGACAAAGTACGACGCATGATACTTCCTGTTGCCAGTAGGTGGCGCTATGACTTTCGCTAAATATGAGACTGAACATGTGTTCAGATCGGGACTCTTAACAAGCATATGAAATTTGGAAAAGATCAGACCACGTGGAGTCAAGTTATAAGGCATTGAAATTTCATGGCGTCACATCGAAATTGGCCGCGTCGCCATGGCAACACCTTTCAACGAAGGGTCACCAACTTCATAATATAAGATCTCCAAGGTCTTGAGGCTATTCTCAGTAAATTTCAGCTGGATTCCATCACCGTGCTGCCCACAGGGCGTCAGAGCGTAAAACATGTAACTTCCTGTTGCCAGGAGGTGGCGCTATGACTCATATCCTGTATTGTCACATGGACCCGTTCAGGGCGGGACTCTTATGAAGCACAAAAGGTTTGGCTCTCTTAGGATCATGTATGCCGGAGTTATAGCCGTTTCATTTTTCATGGCGAAGGATCGAAATTCGCCGCCCAGCCACGCCCCCTAGGAAAGACTAATGAGAATTGTTTTAATAACTTTTAATCTCCTATGCCTGTAGATGATACGGACCGAATTTGAAAGTCCTGGGGTCAAATCTCTAGGAGGAGTTCGTTAAAGTATGCGGGCTGGAAATGACAAAATCGGTGCAAAATTTCAACTTTGATACAAAATGGCCGACTTCCTGTTGGAGTTAGGCTATGTGTCCTTGAGACTTTTTGGTGCGTCTGGTCATGATACATATGCATACCGAATTTCGTTCTCCTACGACAATCTGTATCGAGGGGCTCAATTCTCTTGACTTTCTAGGTGGCGCTGTCGAGCCATTTTGTCCCGCTTTATTTCGAGACCCATAAAATATCGCAATTTTCGCCAGTCTTGACATCTGTGCAAATTTTCATGAGTTTTCGTGCATGTTTAGGCCCTCAAAAATGCGTTTGTTTCGGAGGAATAATAATAATTAAAGCTGCAAGCAGCGATGATCGGGCCCTCGCACCCCAGCGCATGTCGAAGTGACGCTCAGTCGAAGGGCTTTTGTCAGTGACTTGTTGTGTAAAGTTTGAGGCAGATCCAACCGTGTACACTCAAGTTATATCAATTTCCTCTGTCATGGCGAAACATCAAAAGTCAACGCCACGCCACGGCCAAACCATCATGATCATACACTAGTCTAGATGACACACACTGATTTTGAAGTCCTTACCATGGATTCTGTAGGAGGAGTTCTTTAAAATACAAGGTATGCGAAATGGCCAAGAAAAGGCGAAAATGTACCATTTTTTTCAAGATGGCCGACTTCCTGTTCGACTTACAATAAGGCTTCAAGAGGCTTTTTTGTGCGTGTTGACATTATACATGTGCCCTGTGAATTTCATCTTTCTACGTTAATCTGGAAGGCGGGGCTGCAATTTTGAAATTTTAAAGGGGGCGCTGTTGAGCCATTTTGCCACGCCCATTCAAAGCGACCACATAGGATTTGAGCTGACATCACTCTAGACATGTGTGTCAAGTTTCATGACTGTAGAGCAATCCCTTCTCCCTGAAAAACAGTATCATATTTCATGGCGAAGGATGTGTCGCCATGGTAACAGCATTCAGGGTCATGAGCTGCCAAATGTAGCATCACCAAGGTCTTGTTTATTAGCTGACTTAATTTCAGGTGCATCAGCCAAATTTCCTAGGAGTAATTAGACAAAGTACGACGCATGATACTTCCTGTTGCCAGTAGGTGGCGCTATGACTTTCGCTAAATATGAGACTGAACATGTGTTCAGATCGGGACTCTTAACAAGCATATGAAATTTGGAAAAGATCAGACCACGTGGAGTCAAGTTATAAGGCATTGAAATTTCATGGCGTCACATCGAAATTCGCCGCGTCGCCATGGCAACACCTTTCGACGAAGGGTCACCAACTTCATAATATAAGATCTCCAAGGTCTTGAGGCTATTCTCTGTAAATTTCAGCTGGATTCCATCACCGTGCTGCCCACAGGGCGTCAGAGCGTAAAACATGTAACTTCCTGTTGCCAGGAGGTGGCGCTATGACTCATATCCTGTATTGTCACATGGACCCGTTCAGGGCGGGACTCTTATGAAGCACAAAAGGTTTGGCTCTCTTAGGATCATGTATGCCGGAGTTATAGCCGTTTCATTTTTTAAAGGGGGCGCTGTTGAGCCATTTTGCCACGCCCATTCAAAGCGACCACACAGGATTTTAGCTGACATCACTCTAGACATGTGTGTCAAGTTTCATGACTGTAGAGCAATCCCTTCTCCCTGAAAAACAGTATCGTATTTCATGGCGAAGGATGTGTCGCCATGGTAACAGCATTCCGTTTTGGGTCATGAGCTGCCAAATGTAGCATCACCAAGGTCTCGTTTATTAGCTGACTTAATTTCAGGTGCATCAGCCAAATTTCCTAGGAGTAATTAGACAAAGTACGACGCATGATACTTCCTGTTGCCAGTAGGTGGCGCTATGACTTTGGCTAAATATGAGACTGAACATGTGTTCAGATCGGGACTCTTAACAAGCATATGAAATTTGGAAAAGATCAGACCACGTGGAGTCAAGTTATAAGGCATTGAAATTTCATGGCGTCACATCGAAATTCGCCGCGTCGCCATGGCAACACCTTTCGACGAAGGGTCACCAACTTCATAATATAAGATCTCCAAGGTCTTGAGGCTATTCTCTGTAAATTTCAGCTGGATTCCATCACCGTGCTGCCCACAGGGCGTCAGAGCGTAAAACATGTAACTTCCTGTTGCCAGGAGGTGGCGCTATGACTCATATCCTGTATTGTCACATGGACCCGTTCAGGGCGGGACTCTTATGAAGCACAAAAGGTTTGGCTCTCTTAGGATCATGTATGCCGGAGTTATAGCCGTTTCATTTTTCATGGCGAAGGATCGAAATTCGCCGCCCAGCCACGCCCCCTAGGAAAGACTAATGAGAATTGTTTTAATAACTTTTAATCTCCTATGCCTGTAGATGATACGGACCGAATTTGAAAGTCCTGGGGTCAAATCTCTAGGAGGAGTTCGTTAAAGTATGCGGGCTGGAAATGACAAAATCGGTGCAAAATTTCAACTTTGATACAAAATGGCCGACTTCCTGTTGGAGTTAGGCTATGTGTCCTTGAGACTTTTTGGTGCGTCTGGTCATGATACATATGCATACCGAATTTCGTTCTCCTACGACAATCTGTATCGAGGGGCTCAATTCTCTTGACTTTCTAGGTGGCGCTGTCGAGCCATTTTGTCCCGCTTTATTTCGAGACCCATAAAATATCGCAATTTTCGCCAGTCTTGACATCTGTGCAAATTTTCATGAGTTTTCGTGCATGTTTAGGCCCTCAAAAATGCGTTTGTTTCGGAGGAATAATAATAATTAAAGCTGCAAGCAGCGATGATCGGGCCCTCGCACCCCAGCGCATGTCGAAGTGACGCTCAGTCGAAGGGCTTTTGTCAGTGACTTGTTGTGTAAAGTTTGAGGCAGATCCAACCGTGTACACTCAAGTTATATCAATTTCCTCTGTCATGGCGAAACATCAAAAGTCAACGCCACGCCACGGCCAAACCATCATGATCATACACTAGTCTAGATGACACACACTGATTTTGAAGTCCTTACCATGGATTCTGTAGGAGGAGTTCTTTAAAATACAAGGTATGCGAAATGGCCAAGAAAAGGCGAAAATGTACCATTTTTTTCAAGATGGCCGACTTCCTGTTCGACTTACAATAAGGCTTCAAGAGGCTTTTTTGTGCGTGTTGACATTATACATGTGCCCTGTGAATTTCATCTTTCTACGTTAATCTGGAAGGCGGGGCTGCAATTTTGAAATTTTAAAGGGGGCGCTGTTGAGCCATTTTGCCACGCCCATTCAAAGCGACCACATAGGATTTGAGCTGACATCACTCTAGACATGTGTGTCAAGTTTCATGACTGTAGAGCAATCCCTTCTCCCTGAAAAACAGTATCATATTTCATGGCGAAGGATGTGTCGCCATGGTAACAGCATTCAGGGTCATGAGCTGCCAAATGTAGCATCACCAAGGTCTTGTTTATTAGCTGACTTAATTTCAGGTGCATCAGCCAAATTTCCTAGGAGTAATTAGACAAAGTACGACGCATGATACTTCCTGTTGCCAGTAGGTGGCGCTATGACTTTCGCTAAATATGAGACTGAACATGTGTTCAGATCGGGACTCTTAACAAGCATATGAAATTTGGAAAAGATCAGACCACGTGGAGTCAAGTTATAAGGCATTGAAATTTCATGGCGTCACATCGAAATTCGCCGCGTCGCCATGGCAACACCTTTCGACGAAGGGTCACCAACTTCATAATATAAGATCTCCAAGGTCTTGAGGCTATTCTCTGTAAATTTCAGCTGGATTCCATCACCGTGCTGCCCACAGGGCGTCAGAGCGTAAAACATGTAACTTCCTGTTGCCAGGAGGTGGCGCTATGACTCATATCCTGTATTGTCACATGGACCCGTTCAGGGCGGGACTCTTATGAAGCACAAAAGGTTTGGCTCTCTTAGGATCATGTATGCCGGAGTTATAGCCGTTTCATTTTTTAAAGGGGGCGCTGTTGAGCCATTTTGCCACGCCCATTCAAAGCGACCACACAGGATTTTAGCTGACATCACTCTAGACATGTGTGTCAAGTTTCATGACTGTAGAGCAATCCCTTCTCCCTGAAAAACAGTATCGTATTTCATGGCGAAGGATGTGTCGCCATGGTAACAGCATTCCGTTTTGGGTCATGAGCTGCCAAATGTAGCATCACCAAGGTCTCGTTTATTAGCTGACTTAATTTCAGGTGCATCAGCCAAATTTCCTAGGAGTAATTAGACAAAGTACGACGCATGATACTTCCTGTTGCCAGTAGGTGGCGCTATGACTTTGGCTAAATATGAGACTGAACATGTGTTCAGATCGGGACTCTTAACAAGCATATGAAATTTGGAAAAGATCAGACCACGTGGAGTCAAGTTATAAGGCATTGAAATTTCATGGCGTCACATCGAAATTCGCCGCGTCGCCATGGCAACACCTTTCGACGAAGGGTCACCAACTTCATAATATAAGATCTCCAAGGTCTTGAGGCTATTCTCTGTAAATTTCAGCTGGATTCCATCACCGTGCTGCCCACAGGGCGTCAGAGCGTAAAACATGTAACTTCCTGTTGCCAGGAGGTGGCGCTATGACTCATATCCTGTATTGTCACATGGACCCGTTCAGGGCGGGACTCTTATGAAGCACAAAAGGTTTGGCTCTCTTAGGATCATGTATGCCGGAGTTATAGCCGTTTCATTTTTCATGGCGAAGGATCGAAATTCGCCGCCCAGCCACGCCCCCTAGGAAAGACTAATGAGAATTGTTTTAATAACTTTTAGTCTCCTATGCCTGTAGATGATACGGACCGAATTTGAAAGTCCTGGGGTCAAATCTCTAGGAGGAGTTCGTTAAAGTATACGGGCTGGAAATGACAAAATTTCAACTTTGATACAAAATGGCCGACTTCCTGTTGGAGTTAGGCTATGTGTCCTTGAGACTTTTTGGTGCGTCTGGTCATGATACATATGCATACCGAATTTCGTTCTCCTACGACAATCTGTATCGAGGGGGTCAATTCTAGGTGGCGCTGTCGAGCCATTTTGTCCCGCTTTATTTCGAGACCCATAAAATATCG
Source organism: Thunnus albacares (assembly GCF_914725855.1). Classification (NCBI taxonomy): domain Eukaryota; kingdom Metazoa; phylum Chordata; class Actinopteri; order Scombriformes; family Scombridae; genus Thunnus; species Thunnus albacares. Next base: position 4,554,497 of record NC_058107.1, read on the forward strand.
CAATTTTCGCTAGTCCTGACATCTGTGCAAATTTTCATGAGTCTTCGTGCATGTTTAGGCCCTCAAAAATGCGTTTGTTTCGGAGGAATAATAATAATAATAATAATAATAACTCCTTCAGTTTCAATAGGGCTTCGCACCGGTCGGTGCTCGGGCCCTAATTAAAGCTGCAAGCAGCGTTGGACGGGCCTTCGCGCCCTTGCGCACAGCGAGCCGCGGCGCAGTCAGTTGAGCTTGTGGGAACCAAGAAAACGTTTGGAGATGATTAGTGTGAGAGTCTTTTGACACACAATACTAACCAGTGTCTCTCTGTGAGCCCACCCCTCTGTTCACAGACAATTATGAATTATGAAATCAAAATATTGTTAACCTTAATCAATAATTCAGGTACCAACTGTAGGGTCTGCGAAGAACACAGTTAATTATTTGCTATAATTATCAATTATCAATAATAATTAATTATAACAATTAACAGAATTATTAATATGAACTAACAGATACGAAGCACCACCCCAAAACCGGGACCAGTAACCGAGCAAGGTAGTCTCATAAATGGGAGTTCTCCTTGAATGTTAATATCTGAGAGATAATCATTCAAGGGTGAACAAAGAAGGGTTGAATTCGAGCTCTGACTCCTTCAATCAGCCACTTTTCACAATATGTTACCAATAATGACTAAAGAACTTCTCTTTAAAGATATAACAGTGTTTATGAAACTTAGCAAAATTAACAAAGTTAACAAATGCTTCACTCAATAAATAGCTATTCTAAAATCTAATTCTACCAAACAAAACACAAACAGCTTTGCACAGAGTTGGACACTTGCAGGGGAATGCGTGTATGTATGTATGTATATATATATGTGTGTGTGTGTGTGTGTTAATAGCAAGAGAGGAAGGAGGGAAAGCGATCGTGAGAGAGAGAGAAGCGGTTCTTTTTCCACAGAGAGCGCACGTATGGACGGCAGTCTGTAACGCACGTTGTCTGGTTTAAGATCGACAAATCAGTTTACTTTCTCACTCACGGCAGCACAAACACAGTAGTCCCGAGCGGGACAAACACAAAATAGTCAAGCGTGGTGAACACAACTAACAGGCAGCAAACAGGCAGCAGCGGAGCGTTAACTGCAGCATGACCGAAAGAAGCACAACCAGTTAGCCTCTGCTAGCCTCTCAGCCAACCCCGACTTTCTGTTTAGATCCAAACGGAGCACCGAGTCCCGAATTGCTATTTAGGTTAAAGCGGAGAGAATCAGCGGGTCTGTCGGCCAGCTGAGTGAAGTGAAACCTGCGGAAAAAACACCGTGACCATCAAGGTAAAACAGGTCGGCGAAAACACGGCAGCTGGCTCTGAGTGGAGTGGCGGAGAGAACAGCAGAGATGACTCGGCGAAGACGCGCAGGGCAGAGCCGGTCCACGTTATCCCGAAGTAACTTCATTTCCTCTTTCTCGGGGGAATTTGAGGACGCTGGTTGCAGCAGCGGTCTCTCTCGGGTCTAGGAATGTGTTCGGGTGAACACGGGCAAAGTCTCGTCTCGTCCGACGAGGGGAGTCTTCGATGAGGGGAAAACATGTTCGTGGGGTAGTCAAGCTAACTCACAGGGGAACAGGAGTTACCCCTAGCTCAGTGACATGGGAAAGACGTATATTTCGGGCGTGCTCGCTTATAAAGGGGTGGTGATGTCATGGCTGCGTCCTCAGGACGCTCCGCTGTGCAGGAGCGTCTCCGCCAATGAGGGACCGATGTTGACTGCTCCCTGCTGAAGTGTGAAAATCGCAAAGCATCCTTGGAAATGGAGTTTGCTCCACCCTCATGGCAGGTCCATTACAGTTTTAATACGGAGCTCCGGAACTCCAGCCTTCCTGAGTTTTTCCCTCATATAGGCTATAGTTTTTCTTAATCATTACTACAATATATGATTACATATGTAATAGTCTCCTCAGCCAAGTTAGAAAAAATATGTGCATGTATGAACAACAGCAATTGGAGAAGATGACAGTCAAAAAGTAATCATGTTAAATAATCATGATCTCAATATTGAACAAAAATGATTGTGATTATAATTTTTGCCATAATCAAGCACCCCTAAAAACAGCAAATTGTGATTTACATACACACACACACACACACATACACACACACACACAAACACACACACACACACACACACACACAGTTTAAATATGTATGTGATAAATTGTAAATATGTATGTAATGAATTGTTTTCTTTAAGAAACTCTTACTTGAACATTTTTCAGTGTGCTCCTAAAGTTATATGTATGCTCCTAATTTCTGTCATTTAGGAGCACATGTACTCCTTGAAAAAAAGTAAGGATTGCACACTGCTGTCACTGCTGCAGTCCAAGGGCTTCTGTCACAGGCAGTAGATGTTTACTTTACCCATCCCCCCCCTCCCATTCTCTCTCTCTCCCTCACAGCTGCAGAGAAGATTTTAGTGTACTCTACTTGTGAAATATGCTCATAAATCCCATAACTTTGGCCAAATCCTACATAAAAATATCATTTTTTTGTAGGAATTTTCGTCGCGAATCCATTGATACAGGTTTGAAAGTGGTCGGACTTATAGTTTAGACGCCAGATGCCCCAGTTTGGCACAAAGGCCATGCCCAGAATTTGCCTCCCCATTGGTTTACATTGTAAGGTGTAATGTCGCACTCCAACTTTCAGGGCTTACTAAATCTAAACCGTTCGAGTTATTACAAAGTTTTTAATAACTTTTGCTCAACACAGTGTGATAAGTCATGTATTCAAGTTTGAAGCCGATACCATTAACGCCCTAGGAGGAGATAGCGTTTATTCAAGGTCCAAAATTGGCAAAAAATCATACTTTGAAATGGACATTGCAGATTTCCTGTTGGATTTAGGTCAGGGGTGTCAGCGTATGATTTGTAGGTCTTGATGAGACGAATAATTGGGTTTTGGTTCGATCTCTCTACGACATTCCTACGGGCCGTGGCGGCCGTTTTAGATACATAGGTGGCGCTAGAGAGCACATTTTGGCACTTTGGGGTTTAATTTTTACATTTTATCAAATTTTTCACCATTCCTGATGTGCGTGCCAAATTTGGTGAGTTTTTGAGCATGTTTAGGGGGTCAAATTTAGAGTTAAAGTGGCGTAATAATAAAGAATAATAATAATAATAAGAAAGAAACAAACGGACGAAAAACAATAGGGTCTTTGCCCTTTGGGCTCAGGCCCTAATAATAATAATTAAAGCTGCAAGCAGCGATGATCGGGCCCTCGCACCCCAGCGCATGTCGAAGTGACGCTCAGTCGAAGGGCTTTTGTCAGTGACTTGTTGTGTAAAGTTTGAGGCAGATCCAACCGTGTACACTCAAGTTATATCAATTTCCTCTGTCATGGCGAAACATCAAAACTCAACGCCACGCCACGGCCAAACCATCATGATCATACACTAGTCTAGATGACACACACTGATTTTTAAGTCCTTACCATGGATTCTGTAGGAGGAGTTCTTTAAAATACAAGGTATGCGAAATGGCCAAGAAAAGGCCAAAATGTACCATTTTTTTCAAGATGGCCGACTTCCTGTTCGACTTACAATAAGGCTTCAAGAGGCTTTTTTGTGCGTGTTGACATTATACATGTGCCCTGTGAATTTCATCTTTCTACGTTAATCTGGAAGGCGGGGCTGCAATTTTGAAATTTTAAAGGGGGCGCTGTTGAGCCATTTTGCCACGCCCATTCAAAGCGACCACATAGGATTTTAGCTGACATCACTCTAGACATGTGTGTCAAGTTTCATGACTGTAGAGCAATCCCTTCTCCCTGAAAAACAGTATCGTATTTCATGGCGAAGGATGTGTCGCCATGGTAACAGCATTCCGTTTTGGGTCATGAGCTGCCAAATGTAGCATCACCAAGGTCTCGTTTATTAGCTGACTTAATTTCAGGTGCATCAGCCAAATTTCCTAGGAGTAATTAGACAAAGTACGACGCATGATACTTCCTGTTGCCAGTAGGTGGCGCTATGACTTTGGCTAAATATGAGACTGAACATGTGTTCAGATCGGGACTCTTAACAAGCATATGAAATTTGGAAAAGATCAGACCACGTGGAGTCAAGTTATAAGGCATTGAAATTTCATGGCGTCACATCGAAATTCGCCGCGTCGCCATGGCAACACCTTTCGACGAAGGGTCACCAACTTCATAATATAAGATCTCCAAGGTCTTGAGGCTATTCTCTGTAAATTTCAGCTGGATTCCATCACCGTGCTGCCCACAGGGCGTCAGAGCGTAAAACATGTAACTTCCTGTTGCCAGGAGGTGGCGCTATGACTCATATCCTGTATTGTCACATGGACCCGTTCAGGGCGGGACTCTTATGAAGCACAAAAGGTTTGGCTCTCTTAGGATCATGTATGCCAGAGTTATAGCCGTTTCATTTTTTAAAGGGGGCGCTGTTGAGCCATTTTGCCACGCCCATTCAAAGCGACCACACAGGATTTTAGCTGACATCACTCTAGACATGTGTGTCAAGTTTCATGACTGTAGAGCAATCCCTTCTCCCTGAAAAACAGTATCGTATTTCATGGCGAAGGATGTGTCGCCATGGTAACAGCATTCCGTTTTGGGTCATGAGCTGCCAAATGTAGCATCACCAAGGTCTCGTTTATTAGCTGACTTAATTTCAGGTGCATCAGCCAAATTTCCTAGGAGTAATTAGACAAAGTACGACGCATGATACTTCCTGTTGCCAGTAGGTGGCGCTATGACTTTGGCTAAATATGAGACTGAACATGTGTTCAGATCGGGACTCTTAACAAGCATATGAAATTTGGAAAAGATCAGACCACGTGGAGTCAAGTTATAAGGCATTGAAATTTCATGGCGTCACATCGAAATTCGCCGCGTCGCCATGGCAACACCTTTCGACGAAGGGTCACCAACTTCATAATATAAGATCTCCAAGGTCTTGAGGCTATTCTCTGTAAATTTCAGCTGGATTCCATCACCGTGCTGCCCACAGGGCGTCAGAGCGTAAAACATGTAACTTCCTGTTGCCAGGAGGTGGCGCTATGACTCATATCCTGTATTGTCACATGGACCCGTTCAGGGCGGGACTCTTATGAAGCACAAAAGGTTTGGCTCTCTTAGGATCATGTATGCCGGAGTTATAGCCGTTTCATTTTTCATGGCGAAGGATCGAAATTCGCCGCCCAGCCACGCCCCCTAGGAAAGACTAATGAGAATTGTTTTAATAACTTTTAGTCTCCTATGCCTGTAGATGATACGGACCGAATTTGAAAGTCCTGGGGTCAAATCTCTAGGAGGAGTTCGTTAAAGTATGCGGGCTGGGAATGACAAAATTTCAACTTTGATACAAAATGGCCGACTTCCTGTTGGAGTTAGGCTATGTGTCCTTGAGACTTTTTGGTGCGTCTGGTCATGATACATATGCATACCGAGTTTCGTTCTCCTACGACAATCTGTATCGAGGGGGTCAATTCTAGGTGGCGCTGTCGAGCCATTTTGTCCCGCTTTATTTCGAGACCCATAAAATATCGCAATTTTCGCTAGTCCTGACATCTGTGCAAATTTTCATGAGTTTTCGTGCATGTTTAGGCCCTCAAAAATGCGTTTGTTTCGGAGGAATAATAATAATAATAATTAAAGCTGCAAGCAGCGATGATCGGGCCCTCGCACCCCAGCGCATGTCGAAGTGACGCTCAGTCGAAGGGCTTTTGTCAGTGACTTGTGTAAAGTTTGAGGCAGATCCAACCGTGTACACTCAAGTTATATCAATTTCCTCTGTCATGGCGAAACATCAAAACTCAACGCCACGCCACGGCCAAACCATCATGATCATACACTCGTCTAGATGACACACACTGATTTTGAAGTCCTTACCATGGATTCTGTAGGAGGAGTTCTTTAAAATACAAGGTATGCGAAATGGCCAAGAAAAGGCGAAAATGTACCATTTTTGTCAAGATGGCCGACTTCCTGTTCCACTTACAATAAAGCTTCAAGAGGCTTTTTTGTGCGTGTTGACATTATACATGTGCCCTGTGAATTTCATCTTTCTACGTTAATCTGGAAGGCGGGGCTGCAATTTTGAAATTTTAAAGGGGGCGCTGTTGAGCCATTTTGCCACGCCCATTCAAAGTGACCACATAGGATTTTAGCTGACATCACTCTAGACATGTGTGTCAAGTTTCATGACTGTAGAGCAATCCCTTCTCCCTGAAAAACAGTATCGTATTTCATGGCAAAGGATGTGTCGCCATGGTAACAGCATTCAGTTTTGGGTCATGAGCTGCCAAATGTAGCATCACCAAGGTCTTGTTTATTAGCTGACTTAATTTCAGGTGCATCAGCCAAATTTCCTAGGAGTAATTAGACAACGTACGACGCATGATACTTCCTGTTGCCAGTAGGTGGCGCTATGACTTTCGCTAAATATGAGACTGAACATGTGTTCAGATCGGGACTCTTAACAAGCATATGAAATTTGGAAAAGATCAGACCACGTGGAGTCAAGTTATAAGGCATTGAAATTTCATGGCGTCACATCGAAATTGGCCGCGTCGCCATGGCAACACCTTTCAACGAAGGGTCACCAACTTCATAATATAAGATCTCCAAGGTCTTGAGGCTATTCTCAGTAAATTTCAGCTGGATTCCATCACCGTGCTGCCCACAGGGCGTCAGAGCGTAAAACATGTAACTTCCTGTTGCCAGGAGGTGGCGCTATGACTCATATCCTGTATTGTCACATGGACCCGTTCAGGGCGGGACTCTTATGAAGCACAAAAGGTTTGGCTCTCTTAGGATCATGTATGCCGGAGTTATAGCCGTTTCATTTTTTAAAGGGGGCGCTGTTGAGCCATTTTGCCACGCCCATTCAAAGTGACCACATAGGATTTTAGCTGACATCACTCTAGACATGTGTGTCAAGTTTCATGACTGTAGAGCAATCCCTTCTCCCTGAAAAACAGTATCGTATTTCATGGCGAAGGATGTGTCGCCATGGTAACAGCATTCAGTTTTGGGTCATGAGCTGCCAAATGTAGCATCACCAAGGTCTTGTTTATTAGCTGACTTAATTTCAGGTGCATCAGCCAAATTTCCTAGGAGTAATTAGACAAAGTACGACGCATGATACTTCCTGTTGCCAGTAGGTGGCGCTATGACTTTCGCTAAATATGAGACTGAACATGTGTTCAGATCGGGACTCTTAACAAGCATATGAAATTTGGAAAAGATCAGACCACGTGGAGTCAAGTTATAAGGCATTGAAATTTCATGGCGTCACATCGAAATTCGCCGCGTCGCCATGGCAACACCTTTCAACGAAGGGTCACCAACTTCATAATATAAGATCTCCAAGGTCTTGAGGCTATTCTCAGTAAATTTCAGCTGGATTCCATCACCGTGCTGCCCACAGGGCGTCAGAGCGTAAAACATGTAACTTCCTGTTGCCAGGAGGTGGCGCTATGACTCATATCCTGTATTGTCACATGGACCCGTTCAGGGCGGGACTCTTATGAAGCACAAAAGGTTTGGCTCTCTTAGGATCATGTATGCCGGAGTTATAGCCGTTTCATTTTTCATGGCGAAGGATCGAAATTCGCCGCCCAGCCACGCCCCCTAGGAAAGACTAATGAGAATTGTTTTAATAACTTTTAATCTCCTATGCCTGTAGATGATACGGACCGAATTTGAAAGTCCTGGGGTCAAATCTCTAGGAGGAGTTCGTTAAAGTATGCGGGCTGGAAATGACAAAATCGGTGCAAAATTTCAACTTTGATACAAAATGGCCGACTTCCTGTTGGAGTTAGGCTATGTGTCCTTGAGACTTTTTGGTGCGTCTGGTCATGATACATATGCATACCGAATTTCGTTCTCCTACGACAATCTGTATCGAGGGGCTCAATTTTCTTGACTTTCTAGGTGGCGCTGTCGAGCCATTTTGTCCCGCTTTATTTCGAGACCCATAAAATATCGCAATTTTCGCCAGTCTTGACATCTGTGCAAATTTTCATGAGTTTTCGTGCATGTTTAGGCCCTCAAAAATGCGTTTGTTTCGGAGGAATAATAATAATAATAATAATAATAATAATAATAATAACTCCTTCAGTTTCAATAGGGCTTCGCACCGGTCGGTGCTCGGGCCCTAATAATAACTCCTTCAGTTTCAATAGGGCTTCGCACCGGTCGGTGCTCGGGCCCTAATAATTCCTTCAGTTTCAATAGGGCTTCGCACCGGTCGGTGCTCGGGCCCTAATTAAAGCTGCAAGCAGCGTTGGACGGGCCTTCGCGCCCTTGCGCACGTCGGGCCGCGGCGCAGTCAGTTGAGCTTGTGGGAACCAAGAAAACGTTTGGAGATGATCAGTGTGAGAGTCTTTTGACACAGAATACTAACTACTTTCTCTCCGTGAGCGCACGCCTCTGTTTATCACAGATAATTATGGCTTATGAAATTAAAATATTGTTAACCTTAATCAATAATTCAGGCACTAACTGTAGCATGTATGAGGAACACAGTTGATTATTTGCCATAATTATCAATTATCTAAGATAATTAACTAACTATAATAATTAATAGAATTATTAATATGAACTAACAAGCACGGAGCACCACCCGGAAACCAGGACCAATAACCGAACAAGGTAATCTCATAAATGGGATTTCACCTAGAATGCTAATATCTGCGAGATATCAACATTCAAGGGTGAACAAAGAAGGGTTGAATTCAAGCTCTGACTCCTTTAATCAGCCACTTCTCACAATATGTTACACACAATAATGACAAAAGAACTTCTCTTTAAAGATATAACATTGTTTATTAAACTTAGCAAAATTAACAAAGTTAACAAATACTTCATTCAATAAACAGCTATTCTAAAATCTAATTCTACCAAACAAAACACAAACAGCTTTGCACAGAGTTGGACACTTGCAGGGGAATGCGTGTGTGTGTGTGTGTGTGTGTGTGTGTGTGTGTGTGTGTGTGTGTGTGTGTGTGTGTGTGTGTGTGTTAGTAGCAAGAGAGGAAGGAGGGAAAGCGATCGTGAGAGGGAGAGAAGCGGCTCTTTTGACCACAGAGAGCGCACGTACGGACGGCAGTCTGTAACGTACGTTGTCTGGTTTCTGATCTCACGGTGGCACAAAAGTAGCAGTTGTCCCGACCGGGAAAAACACAAAATAGTCTAGCGTGGTGAACACAACTAACAGGCAGCAAACTTAATACTCCTCAGAGTAAAGCAGAGAAAAATGGACTCGGCGGTCCGTCAACTCACACAACAAGAACAATAGCAATAAAGCTAAAAAGGCTAAATGCTAAACAACAGCAACTGATGCTGAAAAGAACACACAACTAACACTGCCTATGCCCAGACTTATGCCTCTTACTTGGTCGCTTCAGAAAGTGCGCAGGTTGTGTGTGTGTGTAGTCCGTCTTAATGTCCATCTTTGTTCTTGGCTCGGAGGCAGACGGTGCCGTTCTCGCACGTCGTCGAAAACACGGCAGCTGGCTCTGAGTGGAATGGCGGAGAGAACAGCAGAGACAACTCGGCGAAGACGCGCAGGGCAGAGCCGGTCCACGTTATCCCGAAGTAACTTCATTTCTTCTTTCTCGGGGGAATTTGAGGACGCTGGTTGCAGCAGCGGTCTCTCTCGGATCCAGGAATGTGTTCGGGTGAACACGGGCAAAGTCTCGTCTCGTCCGACGAGGGGAGTCTTCGATGAGGGGAAAACATGTTCGTGGGGTAGTCAAGCTAACTCACAGGGGAACAGGAGTTACCCCTAGCTCAGTGACATGGGAAAGACGTGTAGTTTGGGCGTGCTCGCTTATAAAGGGGTGGTGATGTCATGGCTGCGTCCTCAGGACGCTCCGCTGTGCAGGAGCGTCTCCGCCAATGAGGGACCGATGTTGACTGCTCCCTGCTGAAGTGTGAAAATCGCAAAGCATCCTTGGAAATGGAGTTTGCTCCACCCTCATGGCAGGTCCATTACAGTTTTAATACGGAGCTCCGGAACTCCAGCCTTCCTGAGTTTTTCCCTCATATAGGCTATAGTTTTTCTTAATCATTACTACAATATATGATTACATATGTAATAGTCTCCTCAGCCAAGTTAGAAAAAGTATGTGCATGTATGAACAACAGCAATTGGAGAAGATGACAGTCAAAAAGTAATCATGTTAAATAATCATGATCTCAATATTGAACAAAAATGATTGTGATTATAATTTTTGCCATAATCAAGCACCCCTAAAAACAGCAAATTGTGATTTACATACACATACACACACACACACACAGTTTAAATATGTATGTGATAAATTGTAAATATGATATCCATAATATGGATCGAAATTCGCCGCCCGACCACACCCCCTCAACAATGTCGAAAACTCACCGTTTTGATAACTTTTCATCTCCCAGGTCTGTAGATGATACTGACCGAATTTCAAGTTGCTCAGGTCAAATCCCTAGGAGGAGTTCGTTAAAGTACGCGGGCTAAAAACGGCAAAATTGGCCTGAAAATCGCAACTTTGAACCAAAATGGCCGACTTCCTGTTGGATTTAGGGTATGGCTCCAAGAGACTTTTTGGTGCGTCTGGTCATGATATATAAGCACACCAAATTTCATTGTTCTACGACCATCTGTATCGTGGGGCTCGCTTTTCTTAATTTTCTAGGTGGCGCTGTCGAGCCATTTTTCCCCGCATTTTTTGCGAGACGCATAAAATCTGCGATTTTCACCAGAACTGACGCGCACGCCAATTTCGGTGAGTTTTGGTACACGTTTGTAGAAGTTATTTGAGGTCAAAGAGTCGCAATAATAATAATAATAATAATAATAATAATAATAATAATTCCTTTGGAAACAAGAGGGCTTCGCGCTGGTCAGCGCTCGGGCCCTAATAATAATAATTATTATAATAATAATAATAATAATTAAAGCTGCAAGCAGCGATGATCGGGCCCTCGCACCCCAGCGCATGTCGAAGTGACGCTCAGTCGAAGGGCTTTTGTCAGTGACTTGTTGTGTAAAGTTTGAGGCAGATCCAACCGTGTACACTCAAGTTATATCAATTTCCTCTGTCATGGCGAAACATCAAAACTCAACGCCACGCCACGGCCAAACCATCATGATCATACACTAGTCTAGATGACACACACTGATTTTGAAGTCCTTACCATGGATTCTGTAGGAGGAGTTCTTTAAAATACAAGGTATGCGAAATGGCCAAGAAAAGGCCAAAATGTACCATTTTTTTCAAGATGGCCGACTTCCTGTTCGACTTACAATAAGGCTTCAAGAGGCTTTTTTGTGCGTGTTGACATTATACATGTGCCCTGTGAATTTCATCTTTCTACATTAATCTGGAAGGCGGGGCTGCAATTTTGAAATTTTAAAGGGGGCGCTGTTGAGCCATTTTGCCACGCCCATTCAAAGCGACCACATAGGATTTGAGCTGACATCACTCTAGACATGTGTGTCAAGTTTCATGACTGTAGAGCAATCCCTTCTCCCTGAAAAACAGTATCATATTTCATGGCGAAGGATGTGTCGCCATGGTAACAGCATTCAGTTTTGGGTCATGAGCTGCCAAATGTAGCATCACCAAGGTCTTGTTTATTAGCTGACTTAATTTCAGGTGCATCAGCCAAATTTCCTAGGAGTAATTAGACAAAGTACGACGCATGATACTTCCTGTTGCCAGTAGGTGGCGCTATGACTTTCGCTAAATATGAGACTGAACATGTGTTCAGATCGGGACTCTTAACAAGCATATGAAATTTGGAAAAGATCAGACCACGTGGAGTCAAGTTATAAGGCATTGAAATTTCATGGCGTCACATCGAAATTCGCCGCGTCGCCATGGCAACACCTTTCAACGAAGGGTCACCAACTTCATAATATAAGATCTCCAAGGTCTTGAGGCTATTCTCAGTAAATTTCAGCTGGATTCCATCACCGTGCTGCCCACAGGGCGTCAGAGCGTAAAACATGTAACTTCCTGTTGCCAGGAGGTGGCGCTATGACTCATATCCTGTATTGTCACATGGACCCGTTCAGGGCGGGACTCTCATGAAGCACAAAAGGTTTGGCTCTCTTAGGATCATGTATGCCGGAGTTATAGCCGTTTCATTTTTCATGGCGAAGGATCGAAATTCGCCGCCCAGCCACGCCCCCTAGGAAAGACTAATGAGAATTGTTTTAATAACTTTTAATCTCCTATGCCTGTAGATGATACGGACCGAATTTGAAAGTCCTGGGGTCAAATCTCTAGGAGGAGTTCGTTAAAGTATGCGGGCTGGAAATGACAAAATCGGTGCAAAATTTCAACTTTGATACAAAATGGCCGACTTCCTGTTGGAGTTAGGCTATGTGTCCTTGAGACTTTTTGGTGCGTCTGGTCATGATACATATGCATACCGAATTTCGTTCTCCTACGACAATCTGTATCGAGGGGCTCAATTTTCTTGACTTTCTAGGTGGCGCTGTCGAGCCATTTTGTGCCGCTTTATTTCGAGACCCATAAAATATCGCAATTTTCGCCAGTCCTGACATCTGTGCAAATTTTCATGAGTTTTCGTGCATGTTTAGGCCCTCAAAAATGCGTTTGTTTCGGAGGAATAATAATAATAATAATAATAATAATAATAATAATAATAATAATAATAATAACTCCTTCAGTTTCAATAGGGCTTCGCACCGGTCGGTGCTCGGGCCCTAATAATAATAATTCCTTTGGAAACAAGAGGGCTTCGCGCTGGTCAGCGCTCGGGCCCTAATTAAAGCTGCTCATAAATCCCATAACTTTGGCCAAATCCTACATAAAAATATCATTTTTTTGTAGAAATTTTCGTCGCGAATCCATTGATACAAGTTTGAAAGTGGTCGGACTTATAGTTTAGACGCCAGATGCCCCAGTTTGGCACAAAGGCCATGCCCAGAATTTGCCTCCCCATTGGTTTACATTGTAAGGTGTAATGTCGCACTCCAACTTTCAGGGCTTACTAAATCTAAACCGTTCGAGTTATTACAAAGTTTTTAATAACTTTTGCTCAACACAGTGTGATAAGTCATGTATTCAAGTTTGAAGCCGATACCATTAACGCCCTAGGAGGAGATAGCGTTTATTCAAGGTCCAAAATTGGCAAAAAATCATACTTTGAAATGGACATTGCAGATTTCCTGTTGGATTTAGGTCAGGGGTGTCAGCGTATGATTTGTAGGTCTTGATGAGACGAATAATTGGGTTTTGGTTCGATCTCTCTACGACATTCCTACGGGCCGTGGCGGCCGTTTTAGATACATAGGTGGCGCTAGAGAGCACATTTTGGCACTTTGGGGTTTAATTTTTACATTTTATCAAATTTTTCACCATTCCTGATGTGCGTGCCAAATTTGGTGAGTTTTTGAGCATGTTTAGGGGGTCAAATTTAGAGTTAAAGTGGCGTAATAATAAAGAATAATAATAATTAAAGCTGCAAGCAGCGTTGGACGGGCCTTCGCGCCCTTGCGCACAGCGAGCCGCGGCGCAGTCAGTTGAGCTTGTGGGAACCAAGAAAACGTTTGGAGATGATCAGTGTGAGAGTCTTTTGACACACAATACTAAGCAGTGTCTCTCTGTGAGCCCACCCCTCTGTTCGCAGACAATTATGAATTATGACATCAAAATATTGTTAACCTTAATCAGTAATTCAGGTACCAACTGTAGGGTCTGCGAAGAACACAGTTAATTATTTGCTATAATTATCAATTATCAACAATAATTAAGTATAACAATTAACAGAATTATTAATATGAACTAACAGATACGAAGCACCACCCCGAAACCGGGACCAGTAACCGAGCAAGGTAGTCTCATAAATGGGAGTTCTCCTAGAATGTTAATATCTGAGAGATAATCATTCAAGGGTGAACAAAGAAGGGTTGAATTCGAGCTCTGACTCCTTCAATCAGCCACTTTTCACAATATGTTACCAATAATGACTAAAGAACTTCTCTTTAAAGATATAACAGTGTTTATGAAACTTAGCAAAATTAACAAAGTTAACAAATGCTTCACTCAATAAATAGCTATTCTAAAATCTAATTCTACCAAACAAAACACAAACAGCTTTGCACAGAGTTGGACACTTGCAGGGGAATGCGTGTATGTATGTATGTATATATATGTGTGTGTGTGTGTGTGTTAATAGCAAGAGAGGAAGGAGGGAAAGCGATCGTGAGAGAGAGAGAAGCGGTTCTTTTTCCACAGAGAGCGCACGTATGGACGGCAGTCTGTAACGCACGTTGTCTGGTTTAAGATCGACAAATCAGTTTACTTTCTCACTCACGGCAGCACAAACACAGTAGTCCCGAGCGGGACAAACACAAAATAGTCTAGCGTGGTGAACACAACTAACAGGCAGCAAACAGGCAGCAGCGGAGCGTTAACTGCAGCATGACCGAAAGAAGCACAACCAGTTCGCCTCTGCTAGCCTCTCAGCTAACCCCGGCTCTCTGTTTAGATCCAAACGGAGCACCGAGTCCCGAATTGCTATTTAGGTTAAAGCGGAGAGAATCAGCGGGTCTGTCGGCCAGCTGAGTGAAGTGAAACCTGCGGAAAAAACACCGTGACCATCACGGTAAAACAGGTCGGCGAAAACACGGCAGCTGGCTCTGAGTGGAGTGGCGGAGAGAACAGCAGACACGACTCGGCGAAGACGCGCGGGGCAGAGCCGGTCCACGTTATCCCGAAGTAACTTCATTTCCTCTTTCTCGGGGGAATTTGAGGACGCTGGTTGCAGCAGCGGTCTCTCTCGGGTCCAGGAATGTGTTCGGGTGAACACGGGCAAAGTCTCGTCTCGTCCGACGAGGGGAGTCTTCGATGAGGGGAAAACATGTTCGTGGGGTAGTCAAGCTAACTCACAGGGGAACAGGAGTTACCCCTAGCTCAGTGACATGGGAAAGACGTGTAGTTTGGGCGTGCTCGCTTATAAAGGGGTGGTGATGTCATGGCTGCGTCCTCAGGACGCTCCGCTGTGCAGGAGCGTCTCCGCCAATGAGGGACCGATGTTGACTGCTCCCTGCTGAGGTGTGAAAATCGCAAAGCATTCTTGGAAATGGAGTTTGCTCCACCCTCATGGCAGGTCCATTACAGTTTTAATACGGAGCTCCGGAACTCCAGCCTTCCTGAGTTTTTCCCTCATATAGGCTATAGTTTTTCTTAATCATTACTACAATATATGATTACATATGTAATAGTCTCCTCAGCCAAGTTAGAAAAAATATGTGCATGTATGAACAACAGCAATTGGAGAAGATGACAGTCAAAAAGTAATCATGTTAAATAATCATGATCTCAATATTGAACAAAAATGATTGTGATTATAATTTTTGCCATAATCAAGCACCCCTAAAAACAGCAAATTGTGATTTACATACACACACACACACACACACACACACACACACACACACACACACACACAGAGTTTAAATATGTATGTGATCAATTGTAAATATGTATGTAATGAATTGTTTTCTTTAAGAAACTCTTACTTGAACATTTTTCAGTGTGCTCCTAAAGTTATATGTATGCTCCTAATGTCTGTCATTTAGGAGCACATGTACTCCTTGAAAAGAAGTAATGATTGAACACTGCTGTCACTGCTGCAGTCCAAGGGCTTCTGTCACAGGCAGTAGATGTTTACTTTACCCATCCCCCCCCTCCCATTCTCTCTCTCTCCCTCACAGCTGCAGAGAAGATTTTAGTGTACTCTACTTGTGAAATATGCTCATAAATCCCATAACTTTGGCCAAATCCTACATAAAAATATCATTTTTTTGTAGGAATTTTTGTTGCGAATCCATTGATACAGGTTTGAAAGTGGTCAGACTTATAGTTTAGACGCCAGATGCCCCAGTTTGGCACAAAGGCCATGCCCAGAATTTGCCTCCCCATTGGTTTACATTGTAAGGTGTAATGTCGCACTCCAACTTTCAGGGCTTACTAAATCTAAACCGTTCGAGTTATTACAAAGTTTTTAATAACTTTTGCTCAACACAGTGTGATAAGTCATGTATTCAAGTTTGAAGCCGATACCATTAACGCCCTAGGAGGAGATAGCGTTTATTCAAGGTCCAAAATTGGCAAAAAATCATACTTTGAAATGGACATTGCAGATTTCCTGTTGGATTTAGGTCAGGGGTGTCAGCGTATGATTTGTAGGTCTTGATGAGACGAATAATTGGGTTTTGGTTCGATCTCTCTACGACATTCCTACGGGCTGTGGCGGCCGTTTTAGATACATAGGTGGCGCTAGAGAGCACATTTTGGCACTTTGGGGTTTAATTTTTACATTTTATCAAATTTTTCACCATTCCTGATGTGCGTGCCAAATTTGGTGAGTTTTTGAGCATGTTTAGGGGGTCAAATTTAGAGTTAAAGTGGCGTAATAATAAAGAATAATAATAATTAAAGCTGCAAGCAGCGTTGGACGGGCCTTCGCGCCCTTGCACACGTCGGGCCGCGGCGCACTCAGTTGAGCTTGTGGGAACCAAGAAAACGTTTGGAGATGATTAGTGTGAGAGTCTTTTGACACACAATACTAACCAGTGTCTCTTTGTGAGCCCACCCCTCTGTTCACAGACAATTATGAATTATGAAATCAAAATATTGTTAACCTTAATCAATAATTCAGGTACCAACTGTAGGATCTGCGAAGAACACAGTTAATTATTTGCTATAATTATCAATTATCAATAATAATTAACTATAACAATTAACAGAATTATTAATATGAACTAACAGATACGAAGCACCACCCCGAAACCGGGACCAATAACCGAGCAAGGTAGTCTCATAAATGGGAGTTCACCTAGAATGTTAATATCTGAGAGATAATCATTCAAGGGTGAACAAAGAAGGGTTGAATTCGAGCTCTGACTCCTTCAATCAGCCACTTTTCACAATATGTTACCAATAATGACTAAAGAACTTCTCTTTAAAGATATAACAGTGTTTATTAAACTTAGCAAAATTAACAAAGTTAACAAATGCTTCACTCAATAAATAGCTATTCTAAAATCTAATTCTACCAAACAAAACACAAACAGCTTTGCACGGGGTTGGACACCTGCAGGTTGGACACTTTTTCCGACGTTATCTGACCATCAGATGTGCAAAACGATGTCGGTGCGTGTATCTGTGCGCGCGTGAGTGTGGTGTTAGTCACAAGAGACGGAGGAGGGAAAGCGATCGTGAGAGAGAGAGAGAAGCGGTTCTTTTTCCACAGAGAGTGCACGTACGGACGGCAGTCTGTAACGCACGTTGTCTGGTTTAAGATCGACAAATCAGTTTACTTTTTCACTCACGGCAGCACAAACACAGTAGTCCCGAGCGGGACAAACACAAAATAGTCAAGCGTGGTGAACACAACTAACATGCAGCAAACAGGCAGCAGCGGAGCGTTAACTGCAGCATGACCGAAAGAAGCACAACCAGTTCGCCTCTGCTAGCCTCTCAGCTAACCCTGGCTCTCTGTTTAGATCCAAACGGAGCACTGAGTCCCGATTTGTTATTTAGGTTAAAGCGGACAGAATCAGCGGGTCTGTCGGCCAGCTGAGTGAAGTGAAACCTGCGGAAAAAACACCGTGACCATCACGGTTAAACAGTCCGTAGAGAACTACCGTGTTCAGCTGCACAGATAGGAAATCCCTCGGCTGACAGGATGTACCACTCAGTGAGGAAAAATATTTTACCCTCGCCTTTTTGGTTGGCAACAACGGTTGGCAACCAGCATATTGGGTGCATTACTGCCACCCTCTTCGTGAGTTTTTCCCTCATATCAGCTATAGTCTTTCTTGATCATTAGTACAATATATGATCACATATGTAATAGTCCCCTCAGCCAAGTCAGAAAAAATATGTGCATGTATGAACAACAGCAATTGGAGAAGATGACAGTCAAAAAGTAATCATGTTAAATAATCATGATCTCAATATTGAAAAAAAATGATCGTGATTATATTTTTTGCCATAATCAAGCACCCCTAAAAACAGCAAATTGTGATTTATATACACACACACGTACACACACACACACACAGAGTTTAAATATGTATGTGATCAATTGTAAATATGTATGTAATGAATTGTTTTCTTTAAGAAACTCTTACTTGAACATTTTTCAGTGTGCTCCTAAAGTTATATGTATGCTCCTAATTTCTGTTGTTTAGGAGCACATGTACTCCTTGAAAAAAAGTAAGGATTGAACACTGCTGTCAGATATGTAGAAGCATTAAGTAAGTGGAGTGTAGTGCAGTCCAAGGGCTTCTGTCACAGGCAGTAGATGTTTACTTTACCCATCCCCCCCCCCCATTCTCTCTCTCTCCCTCACAGTTGGAAGGAAAGATTTTAAAGTGATCTTCTTGTGAAAAATCCTCATACATCCCATAACTTTGGCCAAATCCTACATAAAAATATCATTTTTTTGTAGGAATTTTCGTCGCGAATCCATTGATACAGGTTTGAAAGTGGTGGGACTTATAGTTTAGACGCCAGATGCCCCAGTTTGGCACAAAGTCCATGCCCAGAATTTGCCTCCCCATTGATTTGCATTGTAAGGTGTAATGTCGCACTCCAACTTTCAGGGCTTACTAAATCTAAACCGTTCGAGTTATTACAAAGTTTTTAATAACTTTTGCTCAACACAGTGTGATAAGTCATGTATTAAAGTTTGAAGCCGATACCATTAACGCCCTAGGAGGAGATAGCGTTTATTCAAGGTCCAAAATTGGCAAAAAATCGTACTTTGAAATGGACATTGCGGATTTCCTGTTGGATTTAGGTCAGGGGTGTCAGCGTATGATTTGTAGGTCTTGATGAGACGAATAATTGGGTTTTGGTTCGATCTCTCTACGACATTCCTACGGGCCGTGGCGGCCGTTTTAGATACATAGGTGGCGCTAGAGAGCACATTTTGGCACTTTGGGGTTTAACTTTTACATTTTATCAAATTTTTCACCATTCCTGATGTGCGTGCCAAATTTGGTGAGTTTTTGAGCATGTTTAGGGGGTCAAATTTAGAGTTAAAGTGGCGTAACAAGAAAGAATAATAAAGAAACAAACGCACGAAAAACAATAGGGTCTTCGCCCTTTGGGCTCAGGCCCTAATTAAAGCTGCAAGCAGCGATGATCGGGCCCTCGCACCCCAGCGCATGTCGAAGTGACGCTCAGTCGAAGGGCTTTTGTCAGTGACTTGTTGTGTAAAGTTTGAGGCAGATCCAACCGTGTACACTCAAGTTATATCAATTTCCTCTGTCATGGCGAAACATCAAAACTCAACACCACGCCACGGCCAAACCATCATGATCATACACTAGTCTAGATGACACACACTGATTTTGAAGTCCTTACGATGGATTCTGTAGGAGGAGTTCTTTAAAATACAAGGTATGCGAAATGGCCAAGAAAAGGCGAAAATGTACCATTTTTTTCAAGATGGCCGACTTCCTGTTCGACTTACAATAAGGCTTCAAGAGGCTTTTTTGTGCGTGTTGACATTATACATGTGCCCTGTGAATTTCATCTTTCTACGTTAATCTGGAAGGCGGGGCTGCAATTTTGAAATTTTAAAGGGGGCGCTGTTGAGCCATTTTGCCACGCCCATTCAAAGCGACCACATAGGATTTTAGCTGACATCACTCTAGACATGTGTGTCAAGTTTCATGACTGTAGAGCAATCCCTTCTCCCTGAAAAACAGTATCGTATTTCATGGCGAAGGATGTGTCGCCATGGTAACAGCATTCAGTTTTGGGTCATGAGCTGCCAAATGTAGCATCACCAAGGTCTCGTTTATTAGCTGACTTAATTTCAGGTGCATCAGCCAAATTTCCTAGGAGTAATTAGACAAAGTACGACGCATGATACTTCCTGTTGCCAGTAGGTGGCGCTATGACTTTGGCTAAATATGAGACTGAACATGTGTTCAGATCGGGACTCTTAACAAGCATATGAAATTTGGAAAAGATCAGACCACGTGGAGTCAAGTTATAAGGCATTGAAATTTCATGGCGTCACATCGAAATTCGCCACGTCGCCATGGCAACACCTTTCGACGAAGGGTCACCAACTTCATAATATAAGATCTCCAAGGTCTTGAGGCTATTCTCTGTAAATTTCAGCTGGATTCCATCACCGTGCTGCCCACAGGGCGTCAGAGCGTAAAACATGTAACTTCCTGTTGCCAGGAGGTGGCGCTATGACTCATATCCTGTATTGTCACATGGACCCGTTCAGGGCGGGACTCTTATGAAGCACAAAAGGTTTGGCTCTCTTAGGATCATGTATGCCGGAGTTATAGCCGTTTCATTTTTTAAAGGGGGCGCTGTTGAGCCATTTTGCCACGCCCATTCAAAGCGACCACACAGGATTTTAGCTGACATCACTCTAGACATGTGTGTCAAGTTTCATGACTGTAGAGCAATCCCTTCTCCCTGAAAAACAGTATCGTATTTCATGGCGAAGGATGTGTCGCCATGGTAACAGCATTCAGTTTTGGGTCATGAGCTGCCAAATGTAGCATCACCAAGGTCTCGTTTATTAGCTGACTTAATTTCAGGTGCATCAGCCAAATTTCCTAGGAGTAATTAGACAAAGTACGACGCATGATACTTCCTGTTGCCAGTAGGTGGCGCTATGACTTTGGCTAAATATGAGACTGAACATGTGTTCAGATCGGGACTCTTAACAAGCATATGAAATTTGGAAAAGATCAGACCACGTGGAGTCAAGTTATAAGGCATTGAAATTTCATGGCGTCACATCGAAATTCGCCGCGTCGCCATGGCAACACCTTTCGACGAAGGGTCACCAACTTCATAATATAAGATCTCCAAGGTCTTGAGGCTATTCTCTGTAAATTTCAGCTGGATTCCATCACCGTGCTGCCCACAGGGCGTCAGAGCGTAAAACATGTAACTTCCTGTTGCCAGGAGGTGGCGCTATGACTCATATCCTGTATTGTCACATGGACCCGTTCAGGGCGGGACTCTTATGAAGCACAAAAGGTTTGGCTCTCTTAGGATCATGTATGCCGGAGTTATAGCCGTTTCATTTTTTAAAGGGGGCGCTGTTGAGCCATTTTGCCACGCCCATTCAAAGCGACCACACAGGATTTTAGCTGACATCACTCTAGACATGTGTGTCAAGTTTCATGACTGTAGAGCAATCCCTTCTCCCTGAAAAACAGTATCGTATTTCATGGCGAAGGATGTGTCGCCATGGTAACAGCATTCAGTTTTGGGTCATGAGCTGCCAAATGTAGCCTCACCAAGGTCTCGTTTATTAGCTGACTTAATTTCAGGTGCATCAGCCAAATTTCCTAGGAGTAATTAGACAAAGTACGACGCATGATACTTCCTGTTGCCAGTAGGTGGCGCTATGACTTTGGCTAAACATGAGACTGAACATGTGTTCAGATCGGGACTCTTAACAAGCATATGAAATTTGGAAAAGATCAGACCACGTGGAGTCAAGTTATAAGGCATTGAAATTTCATGGCGTCACATCGAAATTCGCCGCGTCGCCATGGCAACACCTTTCGACGAAGGGTCACCAACTTCATAATATAAGATCTCCAAGGTCTTGAGGCTATTCTCTGTAAATTTCAGCTGGATTCCATCACCGTGCTGCCCACAGGGCGTCAGAGCGTAAAACATGTAACTTCCTGTTGCCAGGAGGTGGCGCTATGACTCATATCCTGTATTGTCACATGGACCCGTTCAGGGCGGGACTCTTATGAAGCACAAAAGGTTTGGCTCTCTTAGGATCATGTATGCCGGAGTTATAGCCGTTTCATTTTTCATGGCGAAGGATCGAAATTCGCCGCCCAGCCACGCCCCCTAGGAAAGACTAATGAGAATTGTTTTAATAACTTTTAGTCTCCTATGCCTGTAGATGATACGGACCGAATTTGAAAGTCCTGGGGTCAAATCTCTAGGAGGAGTTCGTTAAAGTATGCGGGCTGGAAATGACAAAATTTCAACTTTGATACAAAATGGCCGACTTCCTGTTGGAGTTAGGCTATGTGTCCTTGGGACTTTTTGGTGCGTCTGGTCATGATACATATGCATACCGAATTTCGTTCTCCTACGACAATCTGTATCGAGGGGATCAATTCTAGGTGGCGCTGTCGAGCCATTTTGTCCCACTTTATTTCGAGACCCATAAAATATCGCAATTTTCGCCAGTCCTGACATCTGTGCAAATTTTCATGAGTTTTCGTGCATGTTTAGGCCCTCAAAAATGCGTTTGTTTCGGAGGAATAATAATAATAATAATAATAATAATAATAATAATAATAATAATAATAATAATAATAATAATAATAATAACTCCTTCAGTTTCAATAGGGCTTCGCACCGGTCGGTGCTCGGGCCCTAATTAAAGCTGCAAGCAGCGTTGGACGGGCCTTCGCGCCCTTGCGCACGTCGGGCCGCGGCGCAGTCAGTTGAGCTTGTGGGAACCAAGAAAACGTTTGGAGATGATCAGTGTGAGAGTCTTTTGACACACAATACTAACTACTTTCTCTCCGTGAGCGCACGCCTCTGTTTATCACAGATAATTATGGCTTATGAAATTAAAATATTGTTAACCTTAATCAATAATTCAGGCACCAACTGTAGCATGTATGAGGAACACAGTTGATTATTTGCCATAATTATCAATTATCTAAGATAATTAACTAATTATAATAATTAATAGAATTATTAATATGAACTAACAAGCACGGAGCACCACCCGGAAACCAGGACCAATAACCGAACAAGGTAATCTCATAAATGGGATTTCACCTAGAATGCTAATATCTGCGAGATATCAACATTCAAGGGTGAACAAAGAAGGGTTGAATTCAAGCTCTGACTCCTTTAATCAGCCACTTCTCACAATATGTTACACACAATAATGACAAAAGAACTTCTCTTTAAAGATATAACATTGTTTATTAAACTTAGCAAAATTAACAAAGTTAACAAATACTTCATTCAATAAACAGCTATTCTAAAATCTAATTCTACCAAACAAAACACAAACAGCTTTGCACAGAGTTGGACACTTGCAGGGGAATGCGTGTGTGTGTGTGTGTGTGTGTGTGTGTGTGTGTGTGTGTGTGTGTGTGTTAGTAGCAAGAGAGGAAGGAGGGAAAGCGATCGTGAGAGGGAGAGAAGCGGCTCTTTTGACCACAGAGAGCGCACGTACGGACGGCAGTCTGTAACGTACGTTGTCTGGTTTCTGATCTCACGGTGGCACAAAAGTAGCAGTTGTCCCGACCGGGAAAAACACAAAATAGTCTAGCGTGGTGAACACAACTAACAGGCAGCAAACTTAAAATACTCCTCAGAGTAAAGCAGAGAAAAATGGACTCGGCGGTCCGTCAACTCACACAACAAGAACAACAGCAATAAAGCTAAAAAGGCTAAATGCTAAACAACAGCAACTGATGCTGAAAAGAACACACAACTAACAGTGCCTATGCCCAGAGTTATGCCTCTTACTTGGTCGCTTCAGAAAGTGCGCAGGTTGTGTGTGTGTGTAGTCCGTCTTAATGTCCATCTTTGTTCTTGGCTCGGAGGCAGACGGTGCCGTTCTCGCACGTCGTCGAAAACACGGCAGCTGGCTCTGAGTGGAATGGCGGAGAGAACAGCAGAGACAACTCGGCGAAGACGCGCAGGGCAGAGCCGGTCCACGTTATCCCGAAGTAACTTCATTTCCTCTTTCTCGGGGGAATTTGAGGACGCTGGTTGCAGCAGCGGTCTCTCTCGGGTCCAGGAATGTGTTCGGGTGAACACGGGCAAAGTCTCGTCTCGTCCGACGAGGGGAGTCTTCGATGAGGGGAAAACATGTTCGTGGGGTAGTCAAGCTAACTCACAGGGGAACAGGAGTTACCCCTAGCTCAGTGACATGGGAAAGACGTGTAGTTTGGGCGTGCTCGCTTATAAAGGGGTGGTGATGTCATGGCTGCGTCCTCAGGACGCTCCGCTGTGCAGGAGCGTCTCCGCCAATGAGGGACCGATGTTGACTGCTCCCTGCTGAAGTGTGAAAATCGCAAAGCATCCTTGGAAATGGAGTTTGCTCCACCCTCATGGCAGGTCCATTACAGTTTTAATACGGAGCTCCGGAACTCCAGCCTTCCTGAGTTTTTCCCTCATATAGGCTATAGTTTTTCTTAATCATTACTACAATATATGATTACATATGTAATAGTCTCCTCAGCCAAGTTAGAAAAAGTATGTGCATGTATGAACAACAGCAATTGGAGAAGATGACAGTCAAAAAGTAATCATGTTAAATAATCATGATCTCAATATTGAACAAAAATGATTGTGATTATAATTTTTGCCATAATCAAGCACCCCTAAAAACAGCAAATTGTGATTTACATACACATACACAAACACACACACACACACACACACACACAGAGTTTAAATATGTATGTGATCAATTGTAAATATGTATGTAATGAATTGTTTTATTTAAGAAACTCTTACTTGAACATTTTTCAGTGTGCTCCTAAAGTTATATGTATGCTCCTAATTTCTGTCATTTAGGAGCACATGTACTCCTTGAAAAGAAGTAAGGATTGAACACTGCTGTCACTGCTGCAGTCCAAGGGCTTCTGTCACAGGCAGTAGATGTTTACTTTACCCATCCCCCCCCTCCCATTCTCTCTCTCTCCCTCACAGCTGCAGAGAAGATTTTAGTGTACTCTACTTGTGAAATATGCTCATAAATCCCATAACTTTGGCCAAATCCTACATAAAAATATCATTTTTTTGTAGGAATTTTTGTTGCGAATCCATTGATACAGGTTTGAAAGTGGTGGGACTTATAGTTTAGACGCCAGATGCCCCAGTTTGGCACAAAGTCCATGCCCAGAATTTGCCTCCCCATTGGTTTACATTGTAAGGTGTAATGTCGCACTCCAACTTTCAGGGCTTACTAAATCTAAACCGTTCGAGTTATTACAAAGTTTTTAATAACTTTTGCTCAACACAGTGTGATAAGTCATGTATTAAAGTTTGAAGCCGATACCGTTAACGCCCTAGGAGGAGATAGCGTTTATTCAAGGTCCAAAATTGGCAAAAAATCATACTTTGAAATGCACATTGCAGATTTCCTGTTGGATTTAGGTCAGGGGTGTCAGCGTATGATTTGTAGGTCTTGATGAGACGAATAATTGGGTTTTGGTTCGATCTCTCTACGACATTCCTACGGGCCGTGGCGGCCGTTTTAGATACATAGGTGGCGCTAGAGAGCACATTTTGGCACTTTGGGGTTTAATTTTTACATTTTATCAAATTTTTCACCATTCCTGATGTGCGTGCCTAATTTGGTGAGTTTTTGAGCATGTTTAGGGGGTCAAATTTAGAGTTAAAGTCGCGTAACAAGAAAGAAAGAATAATAATAATAAAGAAACAAACGCACGAAAAACAATAGGGTCTTCGCCCTTTGGGCTCAGGCCCTAATTAAAGCTGCAAGCAGCGTTGGACGGGCCTTCGCGCCCTTGCGCACAGCGGGCCGCGGCGCAGTCACCTAAGCTCCTGGGAACCAAGAAAACATTTGGAGATGATCAGTGTGAGAGTCTTGACGCACAATACTAACCAGTGTCTCTCTGTGAGCCCACCCCTCTGTTCACAGACAATTATGGATTACGAAATCAAAATATTGTTAACCTTAACAACCTTATCAACTTTCAAGGGTGAACAAAGAAGGGTTGAATTCAAGCTCTGACTCCTTCAATTAGCCACATCTCACAATATGTTACACACAATAATGACAAAAGAACTTCTCTTTAAAGATATAACATTGTTTATTAAACTTAGCAAAATTAACAAAGTTAACAAATACTTCATTCAATAAACAGCTATTCTAAAATCTAATTCTACCAAACAAAACACAAACAGCTTTGCACAGAGTTGGACACTTGCAGGGGAATGCGTATATGTATGTATGTAAAGATGTGTGTGTGAGAGAGATGACGACGGGGCCTGACGTGATGACGTCGAAGGTCTGCGACGCGGACGTGACTGTGGGAGTATGTAACGTCACGCGAGACTCGATGGCATTAGTACGGCGGTGTCTTACAAGGTGACTGGTGGTCGGCGTCTTGCCCTCACCCAATTCCGTGAAAAACACACGTGTCTGATGGCGGATAACGAAAGACAAAGCAAAGCTTTGTCTGATGTTATCTGACCGTCAGATGTGCAAAAAGATGTCGGTGCGTGTGTCTGTGCGCGCGTGTGAGTGTGTGTGTTAGTCGCAAGAGAGGGAGGAGGGAAAGCGATCGTGAGAGGGAGAGAAGCTTTTGTCCACAGAGAGCGCACGTACGGACGGCAGTCTGTAACGTACGTTGTCTGGTTTCTGATCGACAAATCAATTTACTTTCTCACTCACGGTGGCACAAAAGAAGCAGTTGTCCCGACCGGGAAAAACACAAAATAGTCTAGCGTGGTGAACACAACTAACAGGAAGCAAACTTAAAATACTCCTCACAGTAAAGCAGAGAAAAATGGACTCGGCGGTCCGTCAACTCACACAACAAGAACAATAGCAATAAAGCTAAAAAGGCTAAATGCTAAACAACAGCAACTGATGCTGAAAAGAACACACAACTAACACTGCCTATGCCCAGATTTATGCCTCTTACTTGGTCGCTTCAGAAAGTGCGCAGGTTGCGTGTGTGTGTGTAGTCCGTCTTAATGTCCATCTTTGTTCTTGGCTCGGAGGCAGACGGTGCCGTTCTCGCACGTCAGCGAAAACAAGGCAGCTGGCTCTGAGTGGAGTGGCGGAGAGAGCAGCAGAGACGACTCGGCGAAGACGCGCAGGGCAGAGCCGGTCCACGTTATCCCGAAGTAACTTCATTTCTTCTTTCTCGAGGGAATTTGAGGACGCTGGTTGCAGCAGCGGTCTCTCTCGGATCCAGGAATGTGTTCGGGTGAACACGGGCAAAGTCTCGTCTCGTCCGATGAGGGGAAAACATGTTCGTGGGGTAGTTAAGCTAACTCACAGGGGAACAGGAGTTACCCCTAGCTCAGTGACATGGGAAAGACGTGTAGTTTGGGCGTGCTCGCTTATAAAGGGGTGGTGATGTCATGGCTGTGTCCTCGAGACGCTCCGCTGTACAGGAGCGTCTCCGCCAATGAGGGACCAATGTGGACTGCTCCCTGCTGAGGTGTGAAAATCGCAAAGCATCCTTGGAAATGGAGTTTGCTCCACCCTCTGTCACAGGCAGTAGATGTTTACTTTACCCATCCCCCCCTCCCATTCTCTCTCTCTCCCTCACAGTTGGAAGGAAAGATTTCAAAGTGATCTTCTTGTGGAAAATCCTCATAAATCCCATAACTTTGGCCAAATCCTACATAAAAATATCATTTTTTTGTAGGAATTTTCGTCGCGAATCCATTGATACAGGTTTGAAAGTGGTGGGACTTATAGTTTAGACGCCAGATGCCCCAGTTTGGCACAAAGTCCATGCCCAGAATTTGCCTCCCCATTGGTTTACATTGTAAGGTGTAATGTCGCACTCCAACTTTCAGGGCTTACTAAATCTAAACCGTTCGAGTTATTACAAAGTTTTTAATAACTTTTGCTCAACACAGTGTGATAAGTCATGTATTCAAGTTTGAAGCCGATACCATTAACGCCCTAGGAGGAGATAGCGTTTATTCAAGGTCCAAAATTGGCAAAAAATCATACTTTGAAATTGACATTGCGGATTTCCTGTTGGATTTAGGTCAGGGGTGTCAGCGTATGATTTGTAGGTCTTGATGAGACGAATAATTGAGTTTTGGTTCGATCTCTCTACGACATTCCTACGGGCCGTGGCGGCCGTTTTAGATACATAGGTGGCGCTCTCGAGCACATTTTGGCACTTTGGGGTTTAATTATTACATTTTATCAAATTTTTCACCATTCCTGATGTGCGTGCCAAATTTGGTGAGTTTTTGAGCATGTTCAGGGGGTCAAATTTAGAGTTAAAGTGGCGTAACAAGAAAGAATAATAATAATTAAAGCTGCAAGCAGCGTTGGACGGGCCTTCGCGCCCTTGCGCACAGCGGGCCGCGGCGCAGTCACCTAAGCTCCTGGGAACCAAGAAAACATTTGGAGATGATCAGTGTGAGAGTCTTGACGCACAATACTAACCAGTGTCTCTCTGTGAGCCCACCCCTCTGTTCACAGACAATTATGGATTACGAAATCAAAATATTGTTAACCTTAACAACCTTATCAACTTTCAAGGGTGAACAAAGAAGGGTTGAATTCAAGCTCTGACTCCTTCAATTAGCCACATCTCACAATATGTTACACACAATAATGACAAAAGAACTTCTCTTTAAAGATATAACATTGTTTATTAAACTTAGCAAAATTAACAAAGTTAACAAATACTTCATTCAATAAACAGCTATTCTAAAATCTAATTCTACCAAACAAAACACAAACAGCTTTGCACAGAGTTGGACACTTGCAGGGGAATGCGTATATGTATGTATGTAAAGATGTGTGTGTGAGAGAGATGACGACGGGGCCTGACGTGATGACGTCGAAGGTCTGCGACGCGGACGTGACTGTGGGAGTATGTAACGTCACGCGAGACTCGATGGCATTAGTACGGCGGTGTCTTACAAGGTGACTGGTGGTCGGCGTCTTGCCCTCACCCAATTCCGTGAAAAACACACGTGTCTGATGGCGGATAACGAAAGACAAAGCAAAGCTTTGTCTGATGTTATCTGACCGTCAGATGTGCAAAAAGATGTCGGTGCGTGTGTCTGTGCGCGCGTGTGAGTGTGTGTGTTAGTCGCAAGAGAGGGAGGAGGGAAAGCGATCGTGAGAGGGAGAGAAGCTTTTGTCCACAGAGAGCGCACGTACGGACGGCAGTCTGTAACGTACGTTGTCTGGTTTCTGATCGACAAATCAATTTACTTTCACACTCACGGTGGCACAAAAGTAGCAGTTGTCCCGACCGGGAAAAACACAAAATAGTCTAGCGTGGTGAACACAACTAACAGGAAGCAAACTTAAAATACTCCTCACAGTAAAGCAGAGAAAAATGGACTCGGCGGTCCGTCAACTCACACAAGAACAATAGCAATAAAGCTAAAAAGGCTAAATGCTAAACAACAGCAACTGATGCTGAAAAGAACACACAACTAACACTGCCTATGCCCAGATTTATGCCTCTTACTTGGTCGCTTCAGAAAGTGCGCAGGTTGTGTGTGTGTGTGTAGTCCGTCTTAATGTCCATCTTTGTTCTTGGCTCGGAGGCAGACGGTGCCGTTCTCGCACGTCAGCGAAAACAAGGCAGCTGGCTCTGAGTGGAATGGCGGAGAGAGCAGCAGAGACGACTCGGCGAAGACGCGCAGGGCAGAGCCGGTCCACGTTATCCCGAAGTAACTTCATTTCTTCTTTCTCGAGGGAATTTGAGGACGCTGGTTGCAGCAGCGGTCTCTCTCGGATCCAGGAATGTGTTCGGGTGAACACGGGCAAAGTCTCGTCTCGTCCGATGAGGGGAAAACATGTTCGTGGGGTAGTTAAGCTAACTCATAGGGGAACAGGAGTTACCCCTAGCTCAGTGACATGGGAAAGACGTGTAGTTTGGGCGTGCTCGCTTATAAAGGGGTGGTGATGTCATGGCTGTGTCCTCGAGACGCTCCGCTGTACAGGAGCGTCTCCGCCAATGAGGGACCAATGTGGACTGCTCCCTGCTGAGGTGTGAAAATCGCAAAGCATCCTTGGAAATGGAGTTTGCTCCACCCTCTGTCACAGGCAGTAGATGTTTACTTTACCCATCCCCCCCTCCCATTCTCTCTCTCTCCCTCACAGTTGGAAGGAAAGATTTCAAAGTGATCTTCTTGTGGAAAATCCTCATAAATCCCATAACTTTGGCCAGATCCTACATAAAAATATCATTTTTTTGTAGGAATTTTCGTCGCGAATCCATTGATACAGGTTTGAAAGTGGTGGGACTTATAGTTTAGACGCCAGATGCCCCAGTTTGGCACAAAGTCCATGCCCAGAATTTGCCTCCCCATTGGTTTACATTGTAAGGTGTAATGTCGCACTCCAACTTTCAGGGCTTACTAAATCTAAACCGTTCGAGTTATTACAAAGTTTTTAATAACTTTTGCTCAACACAGTGTGATAAGTCATGTATTCAAGTTTGAAGCCGATACCATTAACGCCCTAGGAGGAGATAGCGTTTATTCAAGGTCCAAAATTGGCAAAAAATCATACTTTGAAATTGACATTGCGGATTTCCTGTTGGATTTAGGTCAGGGGTGTCAGCGTATGATTTGTAGGTCTTGATGAGACGAATAATTGAGTTTTGGTTCGATCTCTCTACGACATTCCTACGGGCCGTGGCGGCCGTTTTAGATACATAGGTGGCGCTCTCGAGCACATTTTGGCACTTTGGGGTTTAATTATTACATTTTATCAAATTTTTCACCATTCCTGATGTGCGTGCCAAATTTGGTGAGTTTTTGAGCATGTTCAGGGGGTCAAATTTAGAGTTAAAGTGGCGTAACAAGAAAGAATAATAATAATTAAAGCTGCAAGCAGCGTTGAACGGGCCTTCGCGCCCTTGCGCACGTCGGGCCGCGGCGCAGTCAGTTGAGCTTGTGGGAACCAAGAAAACGTTTGGAGATGATCAGTGTGAGAGTCTTTTTACACACAATACTAACCAGTGTCTCTCTGTGAGCCCACCCCTCTGTTTATCACAGACAATTATGAATTATGAAATCAAAATATTGTTAACCTTAATCAATAATTCAGGCACCCACTGTCGGATCTGTGAGGAACACAGTTGATTATTTGCCATAATTATCAATTATCTAAGATAATTAACTAATTATAATAACTAATAGAATTATTAATATGAACTAACAGATACGAAGCACCACCCGGAAACCAGGACCAATAACCGAACAAGGTAATCTCATAAATGGGAGTTCACCTAGAATGTTAATATCTGCGAGATATCAACATTCAAGAGTGAACAAAGAAGGATTGAATTCAAGCTCTGACTCCTTTAATCAGCCACTTCTCACAATATGTTACACACAATAATGACAAAAGCACTTCTCTTTAAAGATATAACATTGTTTATTAAACTTAGCAAAATTAACAAAGTTAACAAATACTTCATTCAATAAACAGCTATTCTAAAATCTAATTCTACCAAACAAAACACAAACAGCTTTGCACAGAGTTGGACACTTGCAGGGGAATGCGTGTGTGTGTGTGTGTGTGTGTGTGTGTGTGTGTTAGTAGCAAGAGAGGAAGGAGGGAAAGCGATCGTGAGAGGGAGAGAAGCGGCTCTTTTGACCACAGAGAGCGCACGTACGGACGGCAGTCTGTAACGTACGTTGTCTGGTTTCTGATCTCACGGTGGCACAAAAGTAGCAGTTGTCCCGACCGGGAAAAACACAAAATAGTCTAGCGTGGTGAACACAACTAACAGGCAGCAAACTTAAAATACTCCTCAGAGTAAAGCAGAGAAAAATGGACTCGGCGGTCCGTCAACTCACACAACAAGAACAACAGCAATAAAGCTAAAAAGGCTAAATGCTAAACAACAGCAACTGATGCTGAAAAGAACACACAACTAACACTGCCTATGCCCAGAGTTATGCCTCTTACTTGGTCGCTTCAGAAAGTGCGCAGGTTGTGTGTGTGTGTAGTCCGTCTTAATGTCCATCTTTGTTCTTGGCTCGGAGGCAGACGGTGCCGTTCTCGCACGTCGTCGAAAACACGGCAGCTGGCTCTGAGTGGAATGGCGGAGAGAACAGCAGAGACAACTCGGCGAAGACGCGCAGGGCAGAGCCGGTCCACGTTATCCCGAAGTAACTTCATTTCCTCTTTCTCGGGGGAATTTGAGGACGCTGGTTGCAGCAGCGGTCTCTCTCGGGTCCAGGAATGTGTTCGGGTGAACACGGGCAAAGTCTCGTCTCGTCCGACGAGGGGAGTCTTCGATGAGGGGAAAACATGTTCGTGGGGTAGTCAAGCTAACTCACAGGGGAACAGGAGTTACCCCTAGCTCAGTGACATGGGAAAGACGTGTAGTTTGGGCGTGCTCGCTTATAAAGGGGTGGTGATGTCATGGCTGCGTCCTCAGGACGCTCCGCTGTGCAGGAGCGTCTCCGCCAATGAGGGACCGATGTTGACTGCTCCCTGCTGAAGTGTGAAAATCGCAAAGCATCCTTGGAAATGGAGTTTGCTCCACCCTCATGGCAGGTCCATTACAGTTTTAATACGGAGCTCCGGAACTCCAGCCTTCCTGAGTTTTTCCCTCATATAGGCTATAGTTTTTCTTAATCATTACTACAATATATGATTACATATGTAATAGTCTCCTCAGCCAAGTTAGAAAAAGTATGTGCATGTATGAACAACAGCAATTGGAGAAGATGACAGTCAAAAAGTAATCATGTTAAATAATCATGATCTCAATATTGAACAAAAATGATTGTGATTATAATTTTTGCCATAAACAAGCACCCCTAAAAACAGCAAATTGTGATTTACATACACACACACACACACACACACACACACAGAGTTTAAATATGTATGTGATCAATTGTAAATATGTATGAAATGAATTGTTTTCTTTAAGAAATTCTTACTTGAACATTTTTCAGTGTGCTCCTAAAGTTATATGTTATATGTATGCTCCTAATTTCTTTCATTTAGGAGCACATGCGCTCCTTGAAAAGAAGTAAGGATTGAACACTGCTGTCACATGTGTGAAAGCACTAAGTAAGTGGAGTGTGGCCAGTCCAAGGGCTTCTGTCACAGGCAGTAGATGTTTACTTTACCCATCCCCCCCCTCCCATTCTCTCTCTCTCCCTCACAGTTGGAAGGAAAGATTTCAAAGTGATCTTCTTGTGAAAAATCCTCATAAATCCCATAACTTTGGCCAAATCCTACATAAAAATATCATTTTTTTGTAGGAATTTTCGTCGCGAATCCATTGATACAGGTTTGAAAGTGGTCGGACTCATAGTTTAGACGCCAGATGCCCCAGTTTGGCACAAAGTCCATGCCCAGAATTTGCCTCCCCATTGGTTTACATTGTAAGGTGTAATGTCGCACTCCAACTTTCAGGGCTTACTAAATCTAAACCGTTCGAGTTATTACAAAGTTTTTAATAACTTTTGCTCAACACAGTGTGATAAGTCATGTATTAAAGTTTGAAGCCGATACCATTAACGCCCTAGGAGGAGATAGCGTTTATTCAAGGTCCAAAATTGGCAAAAAAATCATACTTTGAAATTGACATTGCAGATTTCCTGTTGGACTTAGGTCAGGGGTGTCAGCGTATGATTTGTAGGTCTTGATGAGACGAATAATTGGGTTTTGGTTCGATCTCTCTACGACATTCCTACGGGCCGTGGTGGCCGTTTTAGATACATAGGTGGCGCTAGAGAGCACATTTTGGCACTTTGGGGTTTAATTTTTACATTTTATCAAATTTTTCACCATTCCTGATGTGCGTGCCAAATTTGGTGAGTTTTTGAGCATGTTTAGGGGGTCAAATTTAGAGTTAAAGTCGCGTAACAAGAAAGAAAGAATAATAATAATAATAATAATAAAGAAACAAACGCACGAAAAACAATAGGGTCTTCGCCCTTTGGGCTCAGGCCCTAATAAAGAAACAAACACACGAAAAACAATAGGGTCTTCGCCCTTTGGGCTCAGGCCCTAATTAAAGCTGCAAGCAGCGTTGGACGGGCCTTCGCGCCCTTGCGCACAGCGGGCCGCGGCGCAGTCAGTTGAGCTTGTGGGAACCCAGAAAACGTTTGGAGATGATTAGTGTGAGAGTCTTTTGACACACAATACTAACCAGTGTCTCTCTGTGAGCCCACCCCTCTGTTCACAGACAATTATGAATTATGACATCAAAATATTGTTAACCTTAATCAGTAATTCAGGTACCAACTGTAGGAATCTGCGAAAAACACAGTTAATTATTTGCTATAATTATCAATTATCAATAATAATTAATTATAACAATTAACAGAATTATTAATATGAACTAACAGATACGAAGCACCACCCCGAAACCGGGGCCAATAACCGAGCAAGGTAGTCTCATAAATGGGAGTTCACCTAGAATGTTAATATCTGAGAGATAATCATTCAAGGGTGAACAAAGAAGGGTTGAATTCGAGCTCTGACTCCTTCAATCAGCCACTTTTCACAATGTGTTACCAATAATGACAAAAGAACTTCTCTTTAAAGATATAACAGTGTTTATGAAACTTAGCAAAATTAACAAAGTTAACAAATGCTTCATTCAATAAATAGCTATTCTAAAATCTAATTCTACCAAACAAAACACAAACAGCTTTGCACAGAGTTGGACACTTGCAGGGGAATGCGTGTATGTATGTATGTATATATATGTGTGTGTGTGTGTGTGTTAATAGCAAGAGAGGAAGGAGGGAGAGCGATCGTGAGAGAGAGAGAAGCGATTCTTTTTCCACAGAGAACGCACGTATGGACGGCAGTCTGTAACGCACGTTGTCTGGTTTAAGATCGACAAATCAGTTTACTTTCTCACTCACGGCAGCACAAACACAGTAGTCCCGAGCGGGACAAACACAAAATAGTCAAGCGTGGTGAACACAACTAACAGGCAGCAAACAGGCAGCAGCGGAGCGTTAACTGCAGCATGACCGAAAGAAGCACAACCAGTTAGCCTCTGCTAGCCTCTCAGCTAACCCCGGCTCTCTGTTTAGATCCAAACGGAGCACCGAGTCCCGAATTGCTATTTAGGTTAAAGCGGAGAGAATCAGCGGGTCTGTCGGCCAGCTGAGTGAAGTGAAACCTGCGGAAAAAACACCGTGACCATCACGGTAAAACAGGTCGGCGAAAACACGGCAGCTGGCTCTGAGTGGAGTGGCGGAGAGAACAGCAGAGATGACTCGGCGAAGACGCGCAGGGCAGAGCCGGTCCACGTTATCCCGAAGTAACTTCATTTCCTCTTTCTCGGGGGAATTTGAGGACGCTGGTTGCAGCAGCGGTCTCTCTCGGGTCCAGGAATGTGTTCGGGTAAACACGGGCAAAGTCTCGTCTCGTCCGACGAGGGGAGTCTTCGATGAGGGGAAAACATGTTCGTGAGGTAGTCAAGCTAACTCACAGGGGAACAGGAGTTAACCCTAGCTCAGTGACATGGGAAAGACGTGTATTTTGGGCGTGCTCGCTTATAAAGGGGTGGTGATGTCATGGCTGCGTCCTCAGGACGCTCCGCTGTGCAGGAGCGTCTCCGCCAATGAGGGACCGATGTTGCCTGCTCCCTGCTGAAGTGTGAAAATCGCAAAGCATCCTTGGAAATGGAGTTTGCTCCACCCTCATGGCAGGTCCATTACAGTTTTAATACGGAGCTCCGGAACTCCGGCCTTCCTGAGTTTTTCCCTCATATAGGCTATAGTTTTTCTTAATCATTACTACAATATATGATTACATATGTAATAGTCTCCTCAGCCAAGTTAGAAAAAGTATGTGCATGTATGAACAACAGCAATTGGAGAAGATGACAGTCAAAAAGTAATCATGTTAAATAATCATGATCTCAATATTGAACAAAAATTATTGTGATTATAATTTTTGCCATAAACAAGCACCCCTAAAAACAGCAAATTGTGATTTACATACACACACACACACACACACACACACACACACACAGAGTTTAAATATGTATGTGATCAATTGTAAATATGTATGAAATGAATTGTTTTCTTTAAGAAATTCTTACTTGAACATTTTTCAGTGTGCTCCTAAAGTTATATGTTATATGTATGCTCCTAATTTCTTTCATTTAGGAGCACATGCGCTCCTTGAAAAGAAGTAAGGATTGAACACTGCTGTCACATGTGTGAAAGCACTAAGTAAGTGGAGTGTGGCCAGTCCAAGGGCTTCTGTCACAGGCAGTAGATGTTTACTTTACCCATCCCCCCCCTCCCATTCTCTCTCTCTCCCTCACAGTTGGAAGGAAAGATTTCAAAGTGATCTTCTTGTGAAAAATCCTCATAAATCCCATAACTTTGGCCAAATCCTACATAAAAATATCATTTTTTTGTAGGAATTTTCGTCGCGAATCCATTGATACAGGTTTGAAAGTGGTCGGACTCATAGTTTAGACGCCAGATGCCCCAGTTTGGCACAAAGTCCATGCCCAGAATTTGCCTCCCCATTGGTTTACATTGTAAGGTGTAATGTCGCACTCCAACTTTCAGGGCTTACTAAATCTAAACCGTTCGAGTTATTACAAAGTTTTTAATAACTTTTGCTCAACACAGTGTGATAAGTCATGTATTAAAGTTTGAAGCCGATACCATTAACGCCCTAGGAGGAGATAGCGTTTATTCAAGGTCCAAAATTGGCAAAAAAATCATACTTTGAAATTGACATTGCAGATTTCCTGTTGGACTTAGGTCAGGGGTGTCAGCGTATGATTTGTAGGTCTTGATGAGACGAATAATTGGGTTTTGGTTCGATCTCTCTACGACATTCCTACGGGCCGTGGTGGCCGTTTTAGATACATAGGTGGCGCTAGAGAGCACATTTTGGCACTTTGGGGTTTAATTTTTACATTTTATCAAATTTTTCACCATTCCTGATGTGCGTGCCAAATTTGGTGAGTTTTTGAGCATGTTTAGGGGGTCAAATTTAGAGTTAAAGTCGCGTAACAAGAAAGAAAGAATAATAATAATTAAAGCTGCAAGCAGCGTTGGACGGGCCTTCGCGCCCTTGCGCACGTCGGGCCGCGGCGCAGTCAGTTGAGCTTGTGGGAACCAAGAAAACGTTTGGAGATGATCAGTGTGAGAGTCTTTTGACACACAATACTAAGCAGTGTCTCTCTGTGAGCCCACCCCTCTGTTCGCAGACAATTATGAATTATGACATCAAAATATTGTTAACCTTAATCAGTAATTCAGGTACCAACTGTAGGAATCTGCGAAGAACACAGTTAATTATTTGCTATAATTATCAATTATCAACAATAATTAATTATAACAATTAACAGAATTATTAATATGAACTAACAGATACGAAGCACCACCCCGAAACCGGGACCAGTAACCGAGCAAGGTAGTCTCATAAATGGGAGTTCTCCTAGAATGTTAATATCTGAGAGATAA
Organism: Thunnus albacares; assembly: GCF_914725855.1. Classification (NCBI taxonomy): domain Eukaryota; kingdom Metazoa; phylum Chordata; class Actinopteri; order Scombriformes; family Scombridae; genus Thunnus; species Thunnus albacares. Next base: position 4,591,712 of record NC_058107.1, read on the forward strand.
TCATTCAAGGGTGAACAAAGAAGGGTTGAATTCGAGCTCTGACTCCTTCAATCAGCCACTTTTCACAATATGTTACCAATAATGACTAAAGAACTTCTCTTTAAAGATATAACAGTGTTTATGAAACTTAGCAAAATTAACAAAGTTAACAAATGCTTCACTCAATAAATAGCTATTCTAAAATCTAATTCTACCAAACAAAACACAAACAGCTTTGCACAGAGTTGGACACTTGCAGGGGAATGCGTGTATGTATGTATGTGTATGTATGTATATGTGTGTGTGTGTGTGTGTGTGTGTGTGTGTTAATAGCAAGAGAGGAAGGAGGGAAAGCGATCGTGAGAGAGAGAGAAGCGGTTCTTTTTCCACAGAGAGCGCACGTATGGACGGCAGTCTGTAACGCACGTTGTCTGGTTTAAGATCGACAAATCAGTTTACTTTCTCACTCACGGCAGCACAAACACAGTAGTCCCGAGCGGGACAAACACAAAATAGTCTAGCGTGGTGAACACAACTAACAGGCAGCAAACAGGCAGCAGCGGAGCGTTAACTGCAGCATGACCGAAAGAAGCACAACCAGTTCGCCTCTGCTAGCCTCTCAGCTAACCCCGGCTCTCTGTTTAGATCCAAACGGAGCACCGAGTCCCGAATTGCTATTTAGGTTAAAGCGGAGAGAATCAGCGGGTCTGTCGGCCAGCTGAGTGAAGTGAAACCTGCGGAAAAAACACCGTGACCATCAAGGTAAAACAGGTCGGCGAAAACACGGCAGCTGGCTCTGAGTGGAGTGGCGGAGAGAACAGCAGAGATGACTCGGCGAAGACGCGCAGGGCAGGGCCGGTCCACGTTATCCCGAAGTAACTTCATTTCCTCTTTCTCGGGGGAATTTGAGGACGCTGGTTGCAGCAGCGGTCTCTCTCGGGTCCAGGAATGTGTTCGGGTGAACACGGGCAAAGTCTCGTCTCGTCCGACGAGGGGAGTCTTCCATGAGGGGAAAACATGTTCGTGGGGTAGTCAAGCTAACTCACAGGGGAACAGGAGTTACCCCTAGCTCAGTGACATGGGAAAGACGTGTATTTTGGGCGTGCTCGCTTATAAAGGGGTGGTGATGTCATGGCTGCGTCCTCAGGACGCTCCGCTGTGCAGGAGCGTCTCCGCCAATGAGGGACCGATGTTGCCTGCTCCCTGCTGAAGTGTGAAAATCGCAAAGCATCCTTGGAAATGGAGTTTGCTCCACCCTCATGTCAGGTCCATTACAGTTTTAATACGGAGCTCCGGAACTCCGGCCTTCCTGAGTTTTTCCCTCATATAGGCTATAGTTTTTCTTAATCATTACTACAATATATGATTACATATGTAATAGTCTCCTCAGCCAAGTTAGAAAAAATATGTGCATGTATGAACAACAGCAATTGGAGAAGATGACAGTCAAAAAGTAATCATGTTAAATAATCATGATCTCAATATTGAACAAAAATGATTGTGATTATAATTTTTGCCATAATCAAGCACCCCTAAAAACAGCAAATTGTGATTTACATACACACACACACACACACACAGAGTTTAAATATGTATGTGATAAATTGTAAATATGTATGAAATGAATTGTTTTCTGTAAGAAACTCTTACTTGAACATTTTCCAGTGTGCTCCTAAAGTTATATGTATGCTCCTAATTTCTGTCATTTAGGAGCACATGTACTCCTTGAAAAAAAGTAAGGATTGAACACTGCTGTCACTGCTGCAGTCCAAGGGCTTCTGTCACAGGCAGTAGATGTTTACTTTACCCATCCCCCCCCTCCCATTCTCTCTCTCTCCCTCACAGCTGCAGAGAAGATTTTAGTGTACTCTACTTGTGAAATATGCTCATAAATCCCATAACTTTGGCCAAATCCTACATAAAAATATCATTTTTTTGTAGGAATTTTCGTCGCGAATCCATTGATACAGGTTTGAAAGTGGTGGGACTCATAGTTTAGACGCCAGATGCCCCAGTTTGGCACAAAGTCCATGCCCAGAATTTGCCTCCCCATTGGTTTACATTGTAAGGTGTAATGTCGCACTCCAACTTTCAGGGCTTACTAAATCTAAACTGTTCGAGTTATTACAAAGTTTTTAATAACTTTTGCTCAACACAGTGTGATAAGTCATGTATTAAAGTTTGAAGCCGATACCATTAACGCCCTAGGAGGAGATAGCGTTTATTCAAGGTCCAAAATTGGCAAAAAAATCATACTTTGAAATTGACATTGCAGATTTCCTGTTGGATTTAGGTCAGGGGTGTCAGCGTATGATTTGTAGGTCTTGATGAGACGAATAATTGGGTTTTGGTTCGATCTCTCTACGACATTCCTACGGGCCGTGGTGGCCGTTTTAGATACATAGGTGGCGCTAGAGAGCACATTTTGGCACTTTGGGGTTTAATTTTTACATTTTATCAAATTTTTCACCATTCCTGATGTGCGTGCCAAATTTGGTGAGTTTTTGAGCATGTTTAGGGGGTCAAATTTAGAGTTAAAGTCGCGTAACAAGAAAGAAAGAATAATAATAATTAAAGCTGCAAGCAGCGTTGGACGGGCCTTCGCGCCCTTGCGCACAGCGAGCCGCGGCGCAGTCAGTTGAGCTTGTGGGAACCAAGAAAACGTTTGGAGATGATTAGTGTGAGAGTCTTTTGACACACAATACTAACCAGTGTCTCTCTGTGAGCCCACCCCTCTGTTCACAGACAATTATGAATTATGAAATCAAAATATTGTTAACCTTAATCAATAATTCAGGTACCAACTGTAGGGTCTGCGAAGAACACAGTTAATTATTTGCTATAATTATCAATTATCAATAATAATTAATTATAACAATTAACAGAATTATTAATATGAACTAACAGATACGAAGCACCACCCCGAAACCGGGACCAGTAACCGAGCAAGGTAGTCTCATAAATGGGAGTTCTCCTAGAATGTTAATATCTGAGAGATAATCATTCAAGGGTGAACAAAGAAGGGTTGAATTCGAGCTCTGACTCCGTCAATCAGCCACTTTTCACAATATGTTACCAATAATGACTAAAGAACTTCTCTTTAAAGATATAACAGTGTTTATGAAACTTAGCAAAATTAACAAAGTTAACAAATGCTTCACTCAATAAATAGCTATTCTAAAATCTAATTCTACCAAACAAAACACAAACAGCTTTGCACAGAGTTGGACACTTGCAGGGGAATGCGTGTATGTATGTATGTATATATATGTGTGTGTGTGTGTGTGTTAATAACAAGAGAGGAAGGAGGGAAAGCGATCGTGAGAGAGAGAGAAGCGGTTCTTTTTCCACAGAGAGCGCACGTATGGACGGCAGTCTGTAACGCACGTTGTCTGGTTTAAGATCGACAAATCAGTTTACTTTCTCACTCACGGCAGCACAAACACAGTAGTCCCGAGCGGGACAAACACAAAATAGTCAAGCGTGGTGAACACAACTAACAGGCAGCAAACAGGCAGCAGCGGAGCGTTAACTGCAGCATGACCGAAAGAAGCACAACCAGTTCGCCTCTGCTAGCCTCTCAGCTAACCCCGGCTCTCTGTTTAGATCCAAACGGAGCACCGAGTCCCGAATTGCTATTTAGGTTAAAGCGGAGAGAATCAGCGGGTCTGTCGGCCAGCTGAGTGAAGTGAAACCTGCGGAAAAGACACCGTGACCATCAAGGTAAAACAGGTCGGCGAAAACACGGCAGCTGGCTCTGAGTGGAGTGGCGGAGAGAACAGCAGAGATGACTCGGCGAAGACGCGCAGGGCAGGGCCGGTCCACGTTATCCCGAAGTAACTTCATTTCCTCTTTCTCGGGGGAATTTGAGGACGCTGGTTGCAGCAGCGGTCTCTCTCGGGTCCAGGAATGTGTTCGGGTGAACACGGGCAAAGTCTCGTCTCGTCCGACGAGGGGAGTCTTCCATGAGGGGAAAACATGTTCGTGGGGTAGTCAAGCTAACTCACAGGGGAACAGGAGTTACCCCTAGCTCAGTGACATGGGAAAGACGTGTATTTTGGGCGTGCTCGCTTATAAAGGGGTGGTGATGTCATGGCTGCGTCCTCAGGACGCTCCGCTGTGCAGGAGCGTCTCCGCCAATGAGGGACCGATGTTGCCTGCTCCCTGCTGAAGTGTGAAAATCGCAAAGCATCCTTGGAAATGGAGTTTGCTCCACCCTCATGGCAGGTCCATTACAGTTTTAATACGGAGCTCCGGAACTCCGGCCTTCCTGAGTTTTTCCCTCATATAGGCTATAGTTTTTCTTAATCATTACTACAATATATGATTACATATGTAATAGTCTCCTCAGCCAAGTTAGAAAAAATATGTGCATGTATGAACAACAGCAATTGGAGAAGATGACAGTCAAAAAGTAATCATGTTAAATAATCATGATCTCAATATTGAACAAAAATGATTGTGATTATAATTTTTGCCATAATCAAGCACCCCTAAAAACAGCAAATTGTGATTTACATACACACACACACACACACACAGAGTTTAAATATTTATGTGATAAATTGTAAATATGTATGAAATGAATTGTTTTCTGTAAGAAACTCTTACTTGAACATTTTCCAGTGTGCTCCTAAAGTTATATGTATGCTCCTAATTTCTGTCGTTTAGGAGCACATGTACTCCTTGAAAAAAAGTAAGGATTGAACACTGCTGTTACTGCTGCAGTCCAAGGGCTTCTGTCACAGGCAGTAGATGTTTACTTTACCCATCCCCCCCCTCCCATTCTCTCTCTCTCCCTCACAGCTGCAGAGAAGATTTTAGTGTACTCTACTTGTGAAATATGCTCATAAATCCCATAACTTTGGCCAAATCCTACATAAAAATATCATTTTTTTGTAGGAATTTTCGTCTCGAATCCATTGATACAGGTTTGAAAGTGGTCGGACTTATAGTTTAGACGCCAGATGCCCCAGTTTGGCACAAAGGCCATGCCCAGAATTTGCCTCCCCATTGGTTTACATTGTAAGGTGTAATGTCGCACTCCAACTTTCAGGGCTTACTAAATCTAAACCGTTCGAGTTATTACAAAGTTTTTAATAACTTTTGCTCAACACAGTGTGATAAGTCATGTATTCAAGTTTGAAGCCGATACCATTAACGCCCTAGGAGGAGATAGCGTTTATTCAAGGTCCAAAATTGGCAAAAAATCATACTTTGAAATGGACATTGCAGATTTCCTGTTGGATTTAGGTCAGGGGTGTCAGCGTATGATTTGTAGGTCTTGATGAGACGAATAATTGGGTTTTGGTTCGATCTCTCTACGACATTCCTACGGGCCGTGGCGGCCGTTTTAGATACATAGGTGGCGCTAGAGAGCACATTTTGGCACTTTGGGGTTTAACTTTTACATTTTATCAAATTTTTCACCATTCCTGATGTGCGTGCCAAATTTGGTGAGTTTTTGAGCATGTTTAGGGGGTCCAATTTAGAGTTAAAGTGGCGTAACAAGAAAGAAAGAATAATAATAATAATAATAATAATAATAATAATAATAAAGAAACAAACACACGAAAAACAATAGGGTCTTCGCCCTTTGGGCTCAGGCCCTAATAATAATAAAGAAACAAACGCACGAAAAACAAGAGGGTCTTCGCCCTTTGGGCTCAGGCCCTAATAATAATAATAAAGAAACAAACGCACGAAAAACAAGAGGGTCTTCGCCCTTTGGGCTCAGGCCCTAATTAAAGCTGCAAGCAGCGTTGGACGGGCCTTCGCGCCCTTGCGCACAGCGAGCCGCGGCGCAGTCAGTTGAGCTTGTGGGAACCAAGAAAACGTGTGGAGATGATCAGTGTGAGAGTCTTTTGACACACAATACTAACCAGTGTCTCTCTGTGAGCCCACCCCTCTGTTCACAGACAATTATGAATTATGAAATCAAAATATTGTTAACCTTAATCAATAATTCAGGTACCAACTGTAGGGTCTGCGAAGAACACAGTTAATTATTTGCTATAATTATCAATTATCAATAATAATTAATTATAACAATTAACAGAATTATTAATATGAACTAACAGATACGAAGCACCACCCCGAAACCGGGACCAGTAACCGAGCAAGGTAGTCTCATAAATGGGAGTTCTCCTAGAATGTTAATATCTGAGAGATAATCATTCAAGGGTGAACAAAGAAGGGTTGAATTCGAGCTCTGACTCCTTCAATCAGCCACTTTTCACAATATGTTACCAATAATGACTAAAGAACTTCTCTTTAAAGATATAACAGTGTTTATGAAACTTAGCAAAATTAACAAAGTTAACAAATGCTTCACTCAATAAATAGCTATTCTAAAATCTAATTCTACCAAACAAAACACAAACAGCTTTGCACAGAGTTGGACACTTGCAGGGGAATGCGTGTATGTATGTATGTATATATATGTGTGTGTGTGTGTGTGTTAATAGCAAGAGAGGAAGGAGGGAAAGCGATCGTGAGAGAGAGAGAAGCGGTTCTTTTTCCACAGAGAGCGCACGTATGGACGGCAGTCTGTAACGCACGTTGTCTGGTTTAAGATCGACAAATCAGTTTACTTTCTCACTCACGGCAGCACAAACACAGTAGTCCCGAGCGGGACAAACACAAAATAGTCTAGCGTGGTGAACACAACTAACAGGCAGCAAACAGGCAGCAGCGGAGCGTTAACTGCAGCATGACCGAAAGAAGCACAACCAGTTCGCCTCTGCTAGCCTCTCAGCTAACCCCGGCTCTCTGTTTAGATCCAAACGGAGCACCGAGTCCCGAATTGCTATTTAGGTTAAAGCGGAGAGAATCAGCGGGTCTGTCGGCCAGCTGAGTGAAGTGAAACCTGCGGAAAAAACACCGTGACCATCACGGTAAAACAGGCCGGCGAAAACACGGCAGCTGGCTCTGAGTGGAGTGGCGGAGAGAACAGCAGACACGACTCGGCGAAGACGCGCGGGGCAGAGCCGGTCCACGTTATCCCGAAGTAACTTCATTTCCTCTTTCTCGGGGGAATTTGAGGACGCTGGTTGCAGCAGCGGTCTCTCTCGGGTCCAGGAATGTGTTCGGGTGAACACGGGCAAAGTCTCGTCTCGTCCGACGAGGGGAGTCTTCGATGAGGGGAAAACATGTTCGTGGGGTAGTCAAGCTAACTCACAGGGGAACAGGAGTTACCCCTAGCTCAGTGACATGGGAAAGACGTGTAGTTTGGGCGTGCTCGCTTATAAAGGGGTGGTGATGTCATGGCTGCGTCCTCAGGACGCTCCGCTGTGCAGGAGCGTCTCCGCCAATGAGGGACCGATGTTGACTGCTCCCTGCTGAGGTGTGAAAATCGCAAAGCATTCTTGGAAATGGAGTTTGCTCCACCCTCATGGCAAGTCCATTACAGTTTTAATACGGAGCTCCGGAACTCCAGCCTTCCTGAGTTTTTCCCTCATATAGGCTATAGTTTTTCTTAATCATTACTACAATATATGATTACATATGTAATAGTCTCCTCAGCCAAGTTACAAAAAATATGTGCATGTATGAACAACAGCAATTGGAGAAGATGACAGTCAAAAAGTAATCATGTTAAATAATCATGATCTCAATATTGAACAAAAATGATTGTGATTATAATTTTTGCCATAATCAAGCACCCCTAAAAACAGCAAATTGTGATTTACATACACACACACACACACACACACACAGTTTAAATATGTATGTGATAAATTGTAAATATGTATGTAATGAATTGTTTTCTTTAAGAAACTCTTACTTGAACATTTTTCAGTGTGCTCCTAAAGTTATATGTATGCTCCTAATTTCTGTCATTTAGGAGCACATGTACTCCTTGAAAACAAGTAAGGATTAAACACTGCTGTCACTGCTGCAGTCCAAGGGCTTCTGTCACAGGCAGTAGATGTTTACTTTACCCATCCCCCCTCCCATTCTCTCTCTCTCCCTCACAGCTGCAGAGAAGGATATTAGTGAACTCTACTTGTTAAATATGCTCATAAATCCCATAACTTTGGCCAAATCCTACATAAAAATATCATTTTTTTGTAGGAATTTTCGTCGCGAATCCATTGATACAGGTTTGAAAGTGGTGGGACTTATAGTTTAGACGCCAGATGCCCCAGTTTGGCACAAAGTCCATGCCCAGAATTTGCCTCCCCATTGATTTGCATTGTAAGGTGTAATGTCGCACTCCAACTTTCAGGGCTTACTAAATCTAAACCGTTCGAGTTATTACAAAGTTTTTAATAACTTTTGCTCAACACAGTGTGATAAGTCATGTATTAAAGTTTGAAGCCGATACCATTAACGCCCTAGGAGGAGATAGCGTTTATTCAAGGTCCAAAATTGGCAAAAAATCGTACTTTGAAATGGACATTGCGGATTTCCTGTTGGATTTAGGTCAGGGGTGTCAGCGTATGATTTGTAGGTCTTGATGAGACGAATAATTGGGTTTTGGTTCGATCTCTCTACGACATTCCTACGGGCCGTGGCGGCCGTTTTAGATACATAGGTGGCGCTCTCGAGCACATTTTGGCACTTTGGGGTTTAATTTTTACATTTTATCAAATTTTTCACCACTCCTGATGTGCGTGCCAAATTTGGTGAGTTTTTGAGCATGTTTAGGGGGTCAAATTTAGAGTTAAAGTGGCGTAACAAGAAAGAAAGAAACAAACACACGAAAAACAATAGGGTCTTCGCCCTTTGGGCTCAGGCCCTAATTAAAGCTGCAAGCAGCGATGATCGGGCCCTCGCACCCCAGCGCATGTCGAAGTGACGCTCAGTCGAAGGGCTTTTGTCAGTGACTTGTTGTGTAAAGTTTGAGGCAGATCCAACCGTGTACACTCAAGTTATATCAATTTCCTCTGTCATGGCGAAACATCAAAAGTCAACGCCACGCCACGGCCAAACCATCATGATCATACACTAGTCTAGATGACACACACTGATTTTTAAGTCCTTACCATGGATTCTGTAGGAGGAGTTCTTTAAAATACAAGGTATGCGAAATGGCCAAGAAAAGGCGAAAATGTACCATTTTTTTCAAGATGGCCGACTTCCTGTTCGACTTACAATAAGGCTTGAAGAGGCTTTTTTGTGCGTGTTGACATTATACATGTGCCCTGTGAATTTCATCTTTCTACGTTAATCTGGAAGGCGGGGCTGCAATTTTGAAATTTTAAAGGGGGCGCTGTTGAGCCATTTTGCCACGCCCATTCAAAGTGACCACATAGGATTTTAGCTGACATCACTCTAGACATGTGTGTCAAGTTTCATGACTGTAGAGCAATCCCTTCTCCCTGAAAAACAGTATCGTATTTCATGGCGAAGGATGTGTCGCCATGGTAACAGCATTCAGTTTTGGGTCATGAGCTGCCAAATGTAGCATCACCAAGGTCTTGTTTATTAGCTGACAAGCATATGAAATTTGGAAAAGATCAGACCACGTGGAGTCAAGTTATAAGGCATTGAAATTTCATGGCGTCACATCGAAATTCGCCGCGTCGCCATGGCAACACCTTTCAACGAAGGGTCACCAACTTCATAATATAAGATCTCCAAGGTCTTGAGGCTATTCTCAGTAAATTTCAGCTGGATTCCATCACCGTGCTGCCCACAGGGCGTCAGAGCGTAAAACATGTAACTTCCTGTTGCCAGGAGGTGGCGCTATGACTCATATCCTGTATTGTCACATGGACCCGTTCAGGGCAGGACTCTTATGAAGCACAAAAGGTTTGGCTCTCTTAGGATCATGTATGCCGGAGTTATAGCCGTTTCATTTTTTAAAGGGGGCGCTGTTGAGCCATTTTGCCACGCCCATTCAAAGCGACCACATAGGATTTTAGCTGACATCACTCTAGACATGTGTGTCAAGTTTCATGACTGTAGAGCAATCCCTTCTCCCTGAAAAACAGTATCGTATTTCATGGCGAAGGATGTGTCGCCATGGTAACAGCATTCAGTTTTGGGTCATGAGCTGCCAAATGTAGCATCACCAAGGTCTTGTTTATTAGCTGACTTAATTTCAGGTGCATCAGCCAAATTTCCTAGGAGTAATTAGACAAAGTACGACACATGATACTTCCTGTTGCCAGTAGGTGGCGCTATGACTTTGGCTAAATATGAGACTGAACATGTGTTCAGATCGGGACTCTTAACAAGCATATGAAATTTGGAAAAGATCAGACCACGTGGAGTCAAGTTATAAGGCATTGAAATTTCATGGCGTCACATCGAAATTGGCCGCGTCGCCATGGCAACACCTTTCAACGAAGGGTCACCAACTTCATAATATAAGATCTCCAAGGTCTTGAGGCTATTCTCAGTAAATTTCAGCTGGATTCCATCACCGTGCTGCCCACAGGGCGTCAGAGCGTAAAACATGTAACTTCCTGTTGCCAGGAGGTGGCGCTATGACTCATATCCTGTATTGTCACATGGACCCGTTCAGGGCGGGACTCTTATGAAGCACAAAAGGTTTGGCTCTCTTAGGATCATGTATGCCGGAGTTATAGCCGTTTCATTTTTCATGGCGAAGGATCGAAATTCGCCGCCCAGCCACGCCCCCTAGGAAAGACTAATGAGAATTGTTTTAATAACTTTTAATCTCCTATGCCTGTAGATGATACGGACCGAATTTGAAAGTCCTGGGGTCAAATCTCTAGGAGGAGTTCGTTAAAGTATGCGGGCTGGAAATGACAAAATTTCAACTTTGATACAAAATGGCCGACTTCCTGTTGGAGTTAGGCTATGTGTCCTTGGGACTTTTTGGTGCGTCTGGTCATGATACATATGCATACCGAATTTCGTTCTCCTACGACAATCTGTATCGAGGGGGTCAATTCTAGGTGGCGCTGTCGAGCCATTTTGTCCCGCTTTATTTCGAGACCCATAAAATATCGCAATTTTCGCCAGTCCTGACATCTGTGCAAATTTTCATGAGTTTTCGTGCATGTTTAGGCCCTCAAAAATGCGTTTGTTTCGGAGGAATAATAATAATAATAATTAAAGCTGCAAGCAGCGATGATCGGGCCCTCGCACCCCAGCGCATGTCGAAGTGACGCTCAGTCGAAGGGCTTTTGTCAGTGACTTGTTGTGTAAAGTTTGAGGCAGATCCAACCTTGTACACTCAAGTTATATCAATTTCCTCTGTCATGGCGAAACATCAAAACTCAACGCCACGCCACGGCCAAACCATCATGATCATACACCAGTCTAGATGACACACACTGATTTTGAAGTCCTTACGATGGATTCTGTAGGAGGAGTTCTTTAAAATACAAGGTATGCGAAATGGCCAAGAAAAGGCGAAAATGTACCATTTTTTTCAAGATGGCCGACTTCCTGTTCGACTTACAATAAGGCTTCAAGAGGCTTTTTTGTGCGTGTTGACATTATACATGTGCCCTGTGAATTTCATCTTTCTACGTTAATCTGGAAGGCGGGGCTGCAATTTTGAAATTTTAAAGGGGGCGCTGTTGAGCCATTTTGCCACGCCCATTCAAAGCGACCACATAGGATTTGAGCTGACATCACTCTAGACATGTGTGTCAAGTTTCATGACTGTAGAGCAATCCCTTCTCCCTGAAAAACAGTATCATATTTCATGGCGAAGGATGTGTCGCCATGGTAACAGCATTCAGTTTTGGGTCATGAGCTGCCAAATGTAGCATCACCAAGGTCTCGTTTATTAGCTGACTTAATTTCAGGTGCATCAGCCAAATTTCCTAGGAGTAATTAGACAAAGTACGACGCATGATACTTCCTGTTGCCAGTAGGTGGCGCTATGACTTTCGCTAAATATGAGACTGAACATGTGTTCAGATCGGGACTCTTAACAAGCATATGAAATTTGGAAAAGATCAGACCACGTGGAGTCAAGTTATAAGGCATTGAAATTTCATGGCGTCACATCGAAATTCGCCGCGTCGCCATGGCAACACCTTTCGACGAAGGGTCACCAACTTCATAATATAAGATCTCCAAGGTCTTGAGGCTATTCTCAGTAAATTTCAGCTGGATTCCATCACCGTGCTGCCCACAGGGCGTCAGAGCGTAAAACATGTAACTTCCTGTTGCCAGGAGGTGGCGCTATGACTCATATCCTGTATTGTCACATGGACCCGTTCAGGGCGGGACTCTTATGAAGCACAAAAGGTTTGGCTCTCTTAGGATCATGTATGCCGGAGTTATAGCCGTTTCATTTTTTAAAGGGGGCGCTGTTGAGCCATTTTGCCACGCCCATTCAAAGTGACCACATAGGATTTTAGCTGACATCACTCTAGACATGTGTGTCAAGTTTCATGACTGTAGAGCAATCCCTTCTCCCTGAAAAACAGTATCGTATTTCATGGCGAAGGATGTGTCGCCATGGTAACAGCATTCAGTTTTGGGTCATGAGCTGCCAAATGTAGCATCACCAAGGTCTTGTTTATTAGCTGACTTAATTTCAGGTGCATCAGCCAAATTTCCTAGGAGTAATTAGACAAAGTACGACGCATGATACTTCCTGTTGCCAGTAGGTGGCGCTATGACTTTGGCTAAATATGAGACTGAACATGTGTTCAGATCGGGACTCTTAACAAGCATATGAAATTTGGAAAAGATCAGACCACGTGGAGTCAAGTTATAAGGCATTGAAATTTCATGGCGTCACATCGAAATTGGCCGCGTCGCCATGGCAACACCTTTCAACGAAGGGTCACCAACTTCATAATATAAGATCTCCAAGGTCTTGAGGCTATTCTCAGTAAATTTCAGCTGGATTCCATCACCGTGCTGCCCACAGGGCGTCAGAGCGTAAAACATGTAACTTCCTGTTGCCAGGAGGTGGCGCTATGACTCATATCCTGTATTGTCACATGGACCCGTTCAGGGCGGGACTCTTATGAAGCACAAAAGGTTTGGCTCTCTTAGGATCATGTATGCCGGAGTTATAGCCGTTTCATTTTTCATGGCGAAGGATCGAAATTCGCCGCCCAGCCACGCCCCCTAGGAAAGACTAATGAGAATTGTTTTAATAACTTTTAATCTCCTATGCCTGTAGATGATACGGACCGAATTTGAAAGTCCTGGGGTCAAATCTCTAGGAGGAGTTCGTTAAAGTATGCGGGCTGGAAATGACAAAATTTCAACTTTGATACAAAATGGCCGACTTCCTGTTGGAGTTAGGCTATGTGTCCTTGGGACTTTTTGGTGCGTCTGGTCATGATACATATGCATACCGAATTTCGTTCTCCTACGACAATCTGTATCGAGGGGGTCAATTCTAGGTGGCGCTGTCGAGCCATTTTGTCCCGCTTTATTTCGAGACCCATAAAATATCGCAATTTTCGCCAGTCCTGACATCTGTGCAAATTTTCATGAGTTTTCGTGCATGTTTAGGCCCTCAAAAATGCGTTTGTTTCGGAGGAATAATAATAATAATAATAATAATAATAATAACTCCTTCAGTTTCAATAGGGCTTCGCACCGGTCGGTGCTCGGGCCCTAATTAAAGCTGCAAGCAGCGTTGGACGGGCCTTCGCGCCCTTGCGCACGTCGGGCCGCGGCGCAGTCAGTTGAGCTTGTGGGAACCAAGAAAACGTTTGGAGATGATCAGCGTGAGAGTCTTTTTACACACAATACTAACCAGTGTCTCTCTGTGAGCCCACCCCTCTGTTCGCAGACAATTATGAATTATGACATCAAAATATTGTTAACCTTAATCAGTAATTCAGGTACCAACTGTAGGAATCTGCGAAGAACACAGTTAATTATTTGCTATAATTATCAATTATCAATAATAATTAATTATAACAATTAACAGAATTATTAATATGAACTAACAGATACGAAGCACCACCCCGAAACCGGGGCCAATAACCGAGCAAGGTAGTCTCATAAATGGGAGTTCACCTAGAATGTTAATATCTGAGAGATAATCATTCAAGGGTGAACAAAGAAGGGTTGAATTCGAGCTCTGACTCCTTCAATCAGCCACTTTTCACAATATGTTACCAATAATGACTAAAGAACTTCTCTTTAAAGATATAACAGTGTTTATTAAACTTAGCAAAATTAACAAAGTTAACAAATGCTTCACTCAATAAATAGCTATTCTAAAATCTAATTCTACCAAACAAAACACAAACAGCTTTGCACGGGGTTGGACACCTGCAGGTTGGACACTTTTGTCCGACGTTATCTGACCATCAGATGTGCAAAACGATGTCGGTGCGTGTATCTGTGCGCGCGTGAGTGTGGTGTTAGTCACAAGAGACGGAGGAGGGAAAGCGATCGTGAGAGAGAGAGAGAAGCGGTTCTTTTTCCACAGAGAGCGCACGTACGGACGGCAGTCTGTAACGCACGTTGTCTGGTTTCAGATCGACAAATCAGTTTATTTTTTCACTCACGGCAGCACAAACACAGTAGTCCCGAGCGGGACAAACACAAAATAGTCTAGCGTGGTGAACACAACTAACAGGCAGCAAACAGGCAGCAGCGGAGCGTTAACTGCAGCATGACCGAAAGAAGCACAACCAGTTCGCCTCTGCTAGCCTCTCAGCTAACCCTGGCTCTCTGTTTAGATCCAAACGGAGCACCGAGTCCCGATTTGTTGTTTAGGTTAAAGCGGACAGAATCAGCGGGTCTGTCGGCCAGCTGAGTGAAGTGAAACCTGCGGAAAAAACACCGTGACCATCACGGTAAAACAGTCCGTAGAGAACTACCGTGTTCAGCTGCACAGATAGGAAATCCCTCGGCTGACAGGATGTACCACTCAGTGAGGAAAAATATTTTACCCTCGCCTTTTTGGTTGGCAACAATGGTTGGCAACCAGCATATTGGGTGCATTACTGCCATCCTCTTCCTGAGTTTTTCCCTCATATCAGCTATAGTCTTTCTTGATCATTAGTACAATATATGATCACATATGTAATAGTCCCCTCAGCCAAGTCAGAAAAAATATGTGCATGTATGAACAACAGCAATTGGAGAAGATGACAGGCAAAAAGTAATCATGTTAAATAATCATGATCTCAATATTGAAAAAAAATGATTGTGATTATATTTTTTGCCATAATCAAGCACCCCTAAAAACAGCAAATTGTGATTTACATACACACACACATACACACACACACAGAGTTTAAATATGTATGTGATAAATTGTAAATATGTATGTAATGAATTGTTTTTTTTAAGAAACTCTTACTTGAACATTTTTCAGTGTGCTCCTAAAGTTATATGTATGCTCCTAATTTCTGTCATTTAGGAGCACATGTACTCCTTGAAAAAAAGTAAGGATTGAACACTGCTGTCAGATATGTAGAAGCATTAAGTAACTGGAGTGTGTTGCAGTCCAAGGGCTTCTGTCACAGGCAGTAGATGTTTACTTTACCCATCCCCCCCCTCCCATTCTCTCTCTCTCCCTCACAGTTGGAAGGAAAGATTTTAAAGTGATCTTCTTGTTAAATATCCTCATAAATCCCATAACTTTGGCCAAATCCTACATAAAAATATCATTTTTTTGTAGGAATTTTCGTCGCGAATCCATTGATACAGGTTTGAAATTGGTGGGACTTATAGTTTAGACACCAGATGCCCCAGTTCGGCACAAAGTCCATGCCCAGAATTTGCCTCCCCATTGGTTTACATTGTAAGGTGTAATGTCGCACTCCAACTTTCAGGGCTTACTAAATCTAAACCGTTCGAGTTATTACAAAGTTTTTAATAACTTTTGCTCAACACAGTGTGATAAGTCATGTATTAAAGTTTGAAGCCGATACCATTAACGCCCTAGGAGGAGATAGCGTTTATTCAAGGTCCAAAATTGGCAAAAAAATCATACTTTGAAATTGACATTGCAGATTTCCTGTTGGATTTAGGTCAGGGGTGTCAGCGTATGATTTGTAGGTCTTGATGAGACGAATAATTGGGTTTTGGTTCGATCTCTCTACGACATTCCTACGGGCCGTGGTGGCCGTTTTAGATACATAGGTGGCGCTAGAGAGCACATTTTGGCACTTTAGGGTTTAATTTTTACATTTTATCAAATTTTTCACCATTCCTGATGTGCGTGCCAAATTTGGTGAGTTTTTGAGCATGTTTAGGGGGTCAAATTTAGAGTTAAAGTCGCGTAACAAGAAAGAAAGAATAATAATAATAATAAAGAAACAAACGCACGAAAAACAATAGGGTCTTCGCCCTTTGGGCTCAGGCCCTAATAACTCCTTCAGTTTCAATAGGGCTTCGCACCGGTCGGTGCTCGGGCCCTAATTAAAGCTGCAAGCAGCGTTGGACGGGCCTTCGCGCCCTTGCGCACGTCGGGCCGCGGCGCAGTCAGTTGAGCTTGTGGGAACCAAGAAAACGTTTGGAGATGATCAGTGTGAGAGTCTTTTGACACACAATACTAACTACTTCCTCTCCGTGAGCGCACGCCTCTGTTTATCACAGATAATTATGGCTTATGAAATTAAAATATTGTTAACCTTAATCAATAATTCAGGCACCAACTGTAGCATGTATGAGGAACACAGTTGTTTATTTGCCATAATTATCAATTATCTAAGATAATTAACTAATTATAATAATTAATAGAATTATTAATATGAACTAACAAGCACGGAGCACCACCCGGAAACCAGGACCAATAACCGAACAAGGTAATCTCATAAATGGGATTTCACCTAGAATGCTAATATCTGCGAGATATCAACATTCAAGGGTGAACAAAGAAGGGTTGAATTCAAGCTCTGACTCTTTTAATCAGCCACTTCTCACAATATGTTACACACAATAATGACAAAAGAACTTCTCTTTAAAGATATAACATTGTTTATTAAACTTAGCAAAATTAACAAAGTTAACAAATACTTCATTCAATAAACAGCTATTCTAAAATCTAATTCTACCAAACAAAACACAAACAGCTTTGCACAGAGTTGGACACTTGCAGGGGAATGCGTGTGTGTGTGTGTGTGTGTGTGTGTGTGTGTGTGTGTGTGTTAGTAGCAAGAGAGGAAGGAGGGAAAGCGATCGTGAGAGGGAGAGAAGCGGCTCTTTTGACCACAGAGAGCGCACGTACGGACGGCAGTCTGTAACGTACGTTGTCTGGTTTCTGATCTCACGGTGGCACAAAAGTAGCAGTTGTCCCGACCGGGAAAAACACAAAATAGTCTAGCGTGGTGAACACAACTAACAGGCAGCAAACTTAAAATACTCCTCAGAGTAAAGCAGAGAAAAATGGACTCGGCGGTCCGTCAACTCACACAACAAGAACAACAGCAATAAAGCTAAAAAGGCTAAATGCTAAACAACAGCAACTGATGCTGAAAAGAACACACAACTAACACTGCCTATGCCCAGACTTATGCCTCTTACTTGGTCGCTTCAGAAAGTGCGCAGGTTGTGTGTGTGTGTAGTCCGTCTTAATGTCCATCTTTGTTCTTGGCTCGGAGGCAGACGGTGCCGTTCTCGCACGTCGTCGAAAACACGGCAGCTGGCTCTGAGTGGAGTGGCGGAGAGAACAGCAGAGACAACTCGGCGAAGACGCGCAGGGCAGAGCCGGTCCACGTTATCCCGAAGTAACTTCATTTCCTCTTTCTCGGGGGAATTTGAGGACGCTGGTTGCAGCAGCGGTCTCTCTCGGGTCCAGGAATGTGTTCGGGTGAACACGGGCAAAGTCTCGTCTCGTCCGACGAGGGGAGTCTTCGATGAGGGGAAAACATGTTCGTGGGGTAGTCAAGCTAACTCACAGGGGAACAGGAGTTACCCCTAGCTCAGTGACATGGGAAAGACGTGTAGTTTGGGCGTGCTCGCTTATAAAGGGGTGGTGATGTCATGGCTGCGTCCTCAGGACGCTCCGCTGTGCAGGAGCGTCTCCGCCAATGAGGGACCGATGTTGACTGCTCCCTGCTGAAGTGTGAAAATCGCAAAGCATCCTTGGAAATGGAGTTTGCTCCACCCTCATGGCAGGTCCATTACAGTTTTAATACGGAGCTCCGGAACTCCAGCCTTCCTGAGTTTTTCCCTCATATAGGCTATAGTTTTTCTTAATCATTACTACAATATATGATTACATATGTAATAGTCTCCTCAGCCAAGTTAGAAAAAGTATGTGCATGTATGAACAACAGCAATTGGAGAAGATGACAGTCAAAAAGTAATCATGTTAAATAATCATGATCTCAATATTGAACAAAAATGATTGTGATTATAATTTTTGCCATAATCAAGCACCCCTAAAAACAGCAAATTGTGATTTACATACACATACACACACACACACACACACACACAGTTTAAATATGTATGTGATAAATTGTAAATATGTATGTAATGAATTGTTTTCTTTAAGAAACTCTTACTTGAACATTTTTCAGTGTGCTCCTAAAGTTATATGTATGCTCCTAATTTCTGTCATTTAGGAGCACATGTACTCCTTGAAAAAAAGTAAGGATTGAACACTGCTGTCACTGCTGCAGTCCAAGGGCTTCTGTCACAGGCAGTAGATGTTTACTTTACCCATCCCCCCCCTCCCATTCTCTCTCTCTCCCTCACAGTTGGAAGGAAAGATTTTAAAGTGATCTTCTTGTGGAAAATCCTCATAAATCCCATAACTTTGGCCAAATCCTACATAAAAATATCATTTTTTTGTAGGAATTTTCGTCGCGAATCCATTGATACAGGTTTGAAAGTGGTCGGACTTATAGTTTAGACGCCAGATGCCCCAGTTTGGCACAAAGTCCATGCCCAGAATTTGCCTCCCCATTGGTTTACATTGTAAGGTGTAATGTCGCACTCCAACTTTCAGGGCTTACTAAATCTAAACCGTTCGAGTTATTACAAAGTTTTTAATAACTTTTGCTCAACACAGTGTGATAAGTCATGTATTCAAGTTTGAAGCCGATACCATTAACGCCCTAGGAGGAGATAGCGTTTATTCAAGGTCCAAAATTGGCAAAAAATCGTACTTTGAAATGGACATTGCGGATTTCCTGTTGGATTTAGGTCAGGGGTGTCAGCGTATGATTTGTAGGTCTTGATGAGACGAATAATTGGGTTTTGGTTCGATCTCTCTACGACATTCCTACGGGCCGTGGCGGCCGTTTCAGATACATAGGTGGCGCTAGAGAGCACATTTTGGCACTTTGGGGTTTAATTTTTACATTTTATCAAATTTTTCACCATTCCTGATGTGCGTGCCAAATTTGGTGAGTTTTTGAGCATGTTTAGGGGGTCAAATTTAGAGTTAAAGTGGCGTAATAATAAAGAATAATAATAATTAAAGCTGCAAGCAGCGTTGAACGGGCCTTCGCGCCCTTGCGCACGTCGGGCCGCGGCGCAGTCAGTTGAGCTTGTGGGAACCAAGAAAACGTTTGGAGATGATCAGTGTGAGAGTCTTTTGACACACAATACTAACTACTTTCTCTCCGTGAGCGCACACCTCTGTTTATCACAGATAATTATGGCTTATGAAATTAAAATATTGTTAACCTTAATCAATAATTCAGGCACCAACTGTAGCATGTATGAGGAACACAGTTGATTATTTGCCATAATTATCAATTATCTAAGATAATTAACTAATTATAATAATTAATAGAATTATTAATATGAACTAACAAGCACGGAGCACCACCCGGAAACCAGGACCAATAACCGAACAAGGTAATCTCATAAATGGGATTTCACCTAGAATGCTAATATCTGCGAGATATCAACATTCAAGGGTGAACAAAGAAGGGTTGAATTCAAGCTCTGACTCCTTTAATCAGCCACTTCTCACAATATGTTACACACAATAATGACAAAAGAACTTCTCTTTAAAGATATAACATTGTTTATTAAACTTAGCAAAATTAACAAAGTTAACAAATACTTCATTCAATAAACAGCTATTCTAAAATCTAATTCTACCAAACAAAACACAAACAGCTTTGCACAGAGTTGGACACTTGCAGGGGAATGCGTGTGTGTGTGTGTGTGTGTGTGTGTGTGTGTGTGTGTGTGTGTTAGTAGCAAGAGAGGAAGGAGGGAAAGCGATCGTGAGAGGGAGAGAAGCGGCTCTTTTGACCACAGAGAGCGCACGTACGGACGGCAGTCTGTAACGTACGTTGTCTGGTTTCTGATCTCACGGTGGCACAAAAGTAGCAGTTGTCCCGACCGGGAAAAACACAAAATAGTCTAGCGTGGTGAACACAACTAACAGGCAGCAAACTTAAAATACTCCTCAGAGTAAAGCAGAGAAAAATGGACTCGGCGGTCCGTCAACTCACACAACAAGAACAACAGCAATAAAGCTAAAAAGGCTAAATGCTAAACAACAGCAACTGATGCTGAAAAGAACACACAACTAACACTGCCTATGCCCAGAGTTATGCCTCTTACTTGGTCGCTTCAGAAAGTGCGCAGGTTGTGTGTGTGTGTAGTCCGTCTTAATGTCCATCTTTGTTCTTGGCTCGGAGGCAGACGGTGCCGTTCTCGCACGTCGTCGAAAACACGGCAGCTGGCTCTGAGTGGAATGGCGGAGAGAACAGCAGAGACAACTCGGCGAAGACGCGCAGGGCAGAGCCGGTCCACGTTATCCCGAAGTAACTTCATTTCCTCTTTCTCGGGGGAATTTGAGGACGCCGGTTGCAGCAGCGGTCTCTCTCGGGTCCAGGAATGTGTTCGGGTGAACACGGGCAAAGTCTCGTCTCGTCCGACGAGGGGAGTCTTCGATGAGGGGAAAACATGTTCGTGGGGTAGTCAAGCTAACTCACAGGGGAACAGGAGTTAACCCTAGCTCAGTGACATGGGAAAGACGTGTAGTTTGGGCGTGCTCGCTTATAAAGGGGTGGTGATGTCATGGCTGCGTCCTCAGGACGCTCCGCTGTGCAGGAGCGTCTCCGCCAATGAGGGACCGATGTTGACTGCTCCCTGCTGAAGTGTGAAAATCGCAAAGCATCCTTGGAAATGGAGTTTGCTCCACCCTCATGGCAGGTCCATTACAGTTTTAATACGGAGCTCCGGAACTCCAGCCTTCCTGAGTTTTTCCCTCATATAGGCTATAGTTTTTCTTAATCATTACTACAATATATGATTACATATGTAATAGTCTCCTCAGCCAAGTTAGAAAAAGTATGTGCATGTATGAACAACAGCAATTGGAGAAGATGACAGTCAAAAAGTAATCATGTTAAATAATCATGATCTCAATATTGAACAAAAATGATTGTGATTATAATTTTTGCCATAATCAAGCACCCCTAAAAACAGCAAATTGTGATTTACATACACATACACACACACACACACACAGTTTAAATATGTATGTGATAAATTGTAAATATGTATGTAATGAATTGTTTTCTTTAAGAAACTCTTACTTGAACATTTTTCAGTGTGCTCCTAAAGTTATATGTATGCTCCTAATTTCTGTCATTTAGGAGCACATGTACTCCTTGAAAAACAGTAAGGATTCAACACTGCTGTCAGATATGTAGAAGCATTAAGTAACTGGAGTGTAGTGCAGTCCAAGGGCTTCTGTCACAGGCAGTAGATGTTTACTTTACCCATCCCCCCCTCCCATTCTCTCTCTCTCCCTCACAGCTGCAGAGAAGATTTTAGTGTACTCTACTTGTGAAATATGCTCATAAATCCCATAACTTTGGCCAAATCCTACATAAAAATATCATTTTTTTGTAGGAATTTTCGTCGCGAATCCATTGATACAGGTTTGAAAGTGGTCGGACTTATAGTTTAGACGCCAGATGCCCCAGTTTGGCACAAAGGCCATGCCCAGAATTTGCCTCCCCATTGGTTTACATTGTAAGGTGTAATGTCGCACTCCAACTTTCAGGGCTTACTAAATCTAAACCGTTCGAGTTATTACAAAGTTTTTAATAACTTTTGCTCAACACAGTGTGATAAGTCATGTATTCAAGTTTGAAGCCGATACCATTAACGCCCTAGGAGGAGATAGCGTTTATTCAAGGTCCAAAATTGGCAAAAAATCATACTTTGAAATGGACATTGCAGATTTCCTGTTGGATTTAGGTCAGGGGTGTCAGCGTATGATTTGTAGGTCTTGATGAGACGAATAATTGGGTTTTGGTTCGATCTCTCTACGACATTCCTACGGGCCGTGGCGGCCGTTTTAGATACATAGGTGGCGCTAGAGAGCACATTTTGGCACTTTGGGGTTTAATTTTTACATTTTATCAAATTTTTCACCATTCCTGATGTGCGTGCCAAATTTGGTGAGTTTTTGAGCATGTTTAGGGGGTCAAATTTAGAGTTAAAGTGGCGTAATAATAAAGAATAATAATAATTAAAGCTGCAAGCAGCGTTGGACGGGCCTTCGCGCCCTTGCGCACGTCGGGCCGCGGCGCAGTCAGTTGAGCTTGTGGGAACCAAGAAAACGTTTGGAGATGATCAGCGTGAGAGTCTTTTTACACACAATACTAACCAGTGTCTCTCTGTGAGCCCACCCCTCTGTTCGCAGACAATTATGAATTATGACATCAAAATATTGTTAACCTTAATCAGTAATTCAGGTACCAACTGTAGGAATCTGCGAAGAACACAGTTAATTATTTGCTATAATTATCAATTATCAATAATAATTAATTATAACAATTAACAGAATTATTAATATGAACTAACAGATACGAAGCACCACCCCGAAACCGGGGCCAATAACCGAGCAAGGTAGTCTCATAAATGGGAGTTCACCTAGAATGTTAATATCTGAGAGATAATCATTCAAGGGTGAACAAAGAAGGGTTGAATTCGAGCTCTGACTCCTTCAATCAGCCACTTTTCAAAATATGTTACCAATAATGACTAAAGAACTTCTCTTTAAAGATATAACAGTGTTTATTAAACTTAGCAAAATTAACAAAGTTAACAAATGCTTCACTCAATAAATAGCTATTCTAAAATCTAATTCTACCAAACAAAACACAAACAGCTTTGCACGGGGTTGGACACCTGCAGGTTGGACACTTTTGTCCGACGTTATCTGACCATCAGATGTGCAAAACGATGTCGGTGCGTGTATCTGTGCGCGCGTGAGTGTGGTGTTAGTCACAAGAGACGGAGGAGGGAAAGCGATCGTGAGAGAGAGAGAGAAGCGGTTCTTTTTCCACAGAGAGCGCACGTACGGACGGCAGTCTGTAACGCACGTTGTCTGGTTTCAGATCGACAAATCAGTTTACTTTTTCACTCACGGCAGCACAAACACAGTAGTCCCGAGCGGGACAAACACAAAATAGTCTAGCGTGGTGAACACAACTAACAGGCAGCAAACAGGCAGCAGTGGAGCGTTAACTGCAGCATGACCGAAAGAAGCACAACCAGTTCGCCTCTGCTAGCCTCTCAGCTAACCCTGGCTCTCTGTTTAGATCCAAACGGAGCACCGAGTCCCGATTTGTTGTTTAGGTTAAAGCGGACAGAATCAGCGGGTCTGTCGGCCAGCTGAGTGAAGTGAAACCTGCGGAAAAAACACCGTGACCATCACGGTAAAACAGTCCGTAGAGAACTACCGTGTTCAGCTGCACAGATAGGAAATCCCTCGGCTGACAGGATGTACCACTCAGTGAGGAAAAATATTTTACCCTCGCCTTTTTGGCTGGCAACAATGGTTGGCAACCAGCATATTGGGTGCATTACTGCCATCCTCTTCCTGAGTTTTTCCCTCATATCAGCTATAGTCTTTCTTGATCATTAGTACAATATATGATCACATATGTAATAGTCCCCTCAGCCAAGTCAGAAAAAATATGTGCATGTATGAACAACAGCAATTGGAGAAGATGACAGGCAAAAAGTAATCATGTTAAATAATCATGATCTCAATATTGAAAAAAAATGATTGTGATTATATTTTTTGCCATAATCAAGCACCCCTAAAAACAGCAAATTGTGATTTACATACACACACACATACACACACACACAGAGTTTAAATATGTATGTGATAAATTGTAAATATGTATGTAATGAATTGTTTTTTTTAAGAAACTCTTACTTGAACATTTTTCAGTGTGCTCCTAAAGTTATATGTATGCTCCTAATTTCTGTCATTTAGGAGCACATGTACTCCTTGAAAAAAAGTAAGGATTGAACACTGCTGTCAGATATGTAGAAGCATTAAGTAACTGGAGTGTGTTGCAGTCCAAGGGCTTCTGTCACAGGCAGTAGATGTTTACTTTACCCATCCCCCCCCTCCCATTCTCTCTCTCTCCCTCACAGTTGGAAGGAAAGATTTTAAAGTGATCTTCTTGTTAAATATCCTCATAAATCCCATAACTTTGGCCAAATCCTACATAAAAATATCATTTTTTTGTAGGAATTTTCGTCGCGAATCCATTGATACAGGTTTGAAATTGGTGGGACTTATAGTTTAGACACCAGATGCCCCAGTTCGGCACAAAGTCCATGCCCAGAATTTGCCTCCCCATTGGTTTACATTGTAAGGTGTAATGTCGCACTCCAACTTTCAGGGCTTACTAAATCTAAACCGTTCGAGTTATTACAAAGTTTTTAATAACTTTTGCTCAACACAGTGTGATAAGTCATGTATTAAAGTTTGAAGCCGATACCATTAACGCCCTAGGAGGAGATAGCGTTTATTCAAGGTCCAAAATTGGCAAAAAAATCATACTTTGAAATTGACATTGCAGATTTCCTGTTGGATTTAGGTCAGGGGTGTCAGCGTATGATTTGTAGGTCTTGATGAGACGAATAATTGGGTTTTGGTTCGATCTCTCTACGACATTCCTACGGGCCGTGGTGGCCGTTTTAGATACATAGGTGGCGCTAGAGAGCACATTTTGGCACTTTGGGGTTTAATTTTTACATTTTATCAAATTTTTCACCATTCCTGATGTGCGTGCCAAATTTGGTGAGTTTTTGAGCATGTTTAGGGGGTCAAATTTAGAGTTAAAGTCGCGTAACAAGAAAGAAAGAATAATAATAATAATAAAGAAACAAACGCACGAAAAACAATAGGGTCTTCGCCCTTTGGGCTCAGGCCCTAATTAAAGCTGCAAGCAGCGTTGGACGGGCCTTCGCGCCCTTGCGCACAGCGGGCCGCGGCGCAGTCAGTTGAGCTTGTGGGAACCCAGAAAACGTTTGGAGATGATTAGTGTGAGAGTCTTTTGACACACAATACTAACCAGTGTCTCTCTGTGAGCCCACCCCTCTGTTCACAGACAATTATGAATTATGACATCAAAATATTGTTAACCTTAATCAGTAATTCAGGTACCAACTGTAGGAATCTGCGAAAAACACAGTTAATTATTTGCTATAATTATCAATTATCAATAATAATTAATTATAACAATTAACAGAATTATTAATATGAACTAACAGATACGAAGCACCACCCCGAAACCGGGGCCAATAACCGAGCAAGGTAGTCTCATAAATGGGAGTTCTCCTAGAATGTTAATATCTGAGAGATAATCATTCAAGGGTGAACAAAGAAGGGTTGAATTCGAGCTCTGACTCCTTCAATCAGCCACTTTTCACAATATGTTACCAATAATGACAAAAGAACTTCTCTTTAAAGATATAACAGTGTTTATGAAACTTAGCAAAATTAACAAAGTTAACAAATGCTTCACTCAATAAATAGCTATTCTAAAATCTAATTCTACCAAACAAAACACAAACAGCTTTGCACAGAGTTGGACACTTGCAGGGGAATGCGTGTATGTATGTATGTATATATATATGTGTGTGTGTGTGTGTGTATTAATAGCAAGAGAGGAAGGAGGGAAAGCGATCGTGAGAGAGAGAGAAGCGGTTCTTTTTCCACAGAGAGCGCACGTATGGACGGCAGTCTGTAACGCACGTTGTCTGGTTTAAGATCGACAAATCAGTTTACTTTCTCACTCACGGCAGCACAAACACAGTAGTCCCGAGCGGGACAAACACAAAATAGTCTAGCATGGTGAACACAACTAACAGGCAGCAAACAGGCAGCAGCGGAGCGTTAACTGCAGCATGACCGAAAGAAGCACAACCAGTTCGCCTCTGCTAGCCTCTCAGCTAACCCCGGCTCTCTGTTTAGATCCAAACGGAGCACCGAGTCCCGAATTGCTATTTAGGTTAAAGCGGAGAGAATCAGCGGGTCTGTCGGCCAGCTGAGTGAAGTGAAACCTGCGGAAAAAACACCGTGACCATCACGGTAAAACAGGTCGGCGAAAACACGGCAGCTGGCTCTGAGTGGAGTGGCGGAGAGAACAGCAGACACGACTCGGCGAAGACGCGCGGGGCAGAGCCGGTCCACGTTATCCCGAAGTAACTTCATTTCCTCTTTCTCGGGGGAATTTGAGGACGCTGGTTGCAGCAGCGGTCTCTCTCGGGTCCAGGAATGTGTTCGGGTGAACACGGGCAAAGTCTCGTCTCGTCCGGCGAGGGGAGTCTTCGATGAGGGGAAAACATGTTCGTGGGGTAGTCAAGCTAACTCACAGGGGAACAGGAGTTACCCCTAGCTCAGTGACATGGGAAAGACGTGTAGTTTGGGCGTGCTCGCTTATAAAGGGGTGGTGATGTCATGGCTGCGTCCTCAGGACGCTCCGCTGTGCAGGAGCGTCTCCGCCAATGAGGGACCGATGTTGACTGGTCCCTGCTGAGGTGTGAAAATCGCAAAGCATTCTTGGAAATGGAGTTTGCTCCACCCTCATGGCAGGTCCATTACAGTTTTAATACGGAGCTCCGGAACTCCAGCCTTCCTGAGTTTTTCCCTCATATAGGCTATACTTTTTCTTAATCATTACTACAATATATGATTACATATGTAATAGTCTCCTCAGCCAAGTTAGAAAAAATATGTGCATGTATGAACAACAGCAATTGGAGAAGATGACAGTCAAAAAGTAATCATGTTAAATAATCATGATCTCAATATTGAACAAAAATGATTGTGATTATAATTTTTGCCATAATCAAGCACCCCTAAAAACAGCAAATTGTGATTTACATACACATACACACACACACACACACACACAGTTTAAATATGTATGTGATAAATTGTAAATATGTATGTAATGAATTGTTTTCTTTAAGAAACTCTTACTTGAACATTTTTCAGTGTGCTCCTAAAGTTATATGTATGCTCCTAATTTCTGTCATTTAGGAGCACATGTACTCCTTGAAAAAAAGTAAGGATTGAACACTGCTGTCACTGCTGCAGTCCAAGGGCTTCTGTCACAGGCAGTAGATGTTTACTTTACCCATCCCCCCCCTCCCATTCTCTCTCTCTCCCTCACAGCTGCAGAGAAGATTTTAGTGTACTCTACTTGTGAAATATGCTCATAAATCCCATAACTTTGGCCAAATCCTACATAAAAGTATCATTTTTTTGTAGGAATTTTCGTCGCGAATCCATTGATACAGGTTTGAAAGTGGTGGGACTTATAGTTTAGACGCCAGATGCCCCAGTTTGGCACAAAGGCCATGCCCAGAATTTGCCTCCCCATTGGTTTACATTGTAAGGTGTAATGTCGCACTCCAACTTTCAGGGCTTACTAAATCTAAACCGTTCGAGTTATTACAAAGTTTTTAATAACTTTTGCTCAACACAGTGTGATAAGTCATGTATTAAAGTTTGAAGCCGATACCATTAACGCCCTAGGAGGAGATAGCGTTTATTCAAGGTCCAAAATTGGCAAAAAAATCATACTTTGAAATGGACATTGCAGATTTCCTGTTGGATTTAGGTCAGGGGTGTCAGCGTATGATTTGTAGGTCTTGATGAGACGAATAATTGGGTTTTGGTTCGATCTCTCTACGACATTCCTACGGGCCGTGGCGGCCGTTTTAGATACATAGGTGGCGCTAGAGAGCACATTTTGGCACTTTGGGGTTTAATTTTTACATTTTATCAAATTTTTCACCATTCCTGATGTGCGTGCCAAATTTGGTGAGTTTTTGAGCATGTTTAGGGGGTCAAATTTAGAGTTAAAGTGGCGTAATAATAAAGAATAATAATAATAATAATAATAATAATAATAAGAAAGAAACAAACACACGAAAAACAATAGGGTCTTCGCCCTTTGGGCTCAGGCCCTAATTAAAGCTGCAAGCAGCGTTGAACGGGCCTTCGCGCCCTTGCGCACAGCGGGCCGCGGCGCAGTCAGTTGAGCTTGTGGGAACCAAGAAAACGTTTGGAGATGATCAGTGTGAGAGTCTTTTTACACACAATACTAACCAGTGTCTCTCTGTGAGCCCACCCCTCCGTTCACAGACAATTATGAATTATGACATCAAAATATTGTTAACCTTAATCAGTAATTCAGGTACCAACTGTAGGAATCTGCGAAGAACACAGTTAATTATTTTCTATAATTATCAATTATCAATAATAATTAATTATAACAATTAACAGAATTATTAATATGAACTAACACATACGAAGCACCACCCCGAAACCGGGGCCAATAACCGAGCAAGGTAGTCTCATAAATGGGAGTTCACCTAGAATGTTAATATCTGAGAGATAATCATTCAAGGGTGAACAAAGAAGGGTTGAATTCTAGCTCTGACTCCTTTAATCAGCCACTTTTCACAATATGTTACCAATAATGACTAAAGAACTTCTCTTTAAAGATATAACAGTGTTTATGAAACTTAGCAAAATTAACAAAGTTAACAAATGCTTCATTCAATAAATAGCTATTCTAAAATCTAATTCTACCAAACAAAACACAAACAGCTTTGCACAGGGTTGGACACTTGCAGGTTGGACACTTTTGTCCGACGTTATCTGACCATCAGATGTGCAAAACGATGTCGGTGCGTGTATCTGTGCGCACGTGAGTATGGTGTTAGTCACAAGAGAGGGAGGAGGGAGAGCGATCGTGAGAGAGAGAGAAGCGGTTCTTTTTCCACAGAGAGCGCACGTATGGACGGCAGTCTGTAACGCACGTTGTCTGGTTTAAGATCGACAAATCAGTTTACTTTCTCACTCACGGCAGCACAAACACAGTAGTCCCGAGCGGGACAAACACAAAATAGTCAAGCGTGGTGAACACAACTAACAGGCAGCAAACAGGCAGCAGCGGAGCGTTAACTGCAGCATGACCGGAAGAAGCACAACCAGTTAGCCTCTGCTAGCCTCTCAGCTAACCCCGGCTCTCTGTTTAGATCCAAACGGAGCACCGAGTCCCGAATTGCTATTTAGGTTAAAGCGGAGAGAATCAGCGGGTCTGTCGGCCAGCTGAGTGAAGTGAAACCTGCGGAAAAAACACCGTGACTATCAAGGTAAAACAGGTCGGCGAAAACACGGCAGCTGGCTCTGAGTGGAGTGGCGGAGAAAACAGCAGAGATGACTCGGCGAAGACGCGCAGGGCAGAGCCGGTCCACGTTATCCCGAAGTAGCTTCATTTCCTCTTTCTCGGGGGAATTTGAGGACGCTGGTTGCAGCAGCGGTCTCTCTCGGGTCCAGGAATGTGTTCGGGTGAACACGGGCAAAGTCTCGTCTCGTCCGACGAGGGGAGTCTTCGATGAGGGGAAAACATGTTCGTGGGGTAGTCAAGCTAACTCACAGGGGAACAGAAGTTACCCCTAGCTCAGTGACATGGGAAAGACGTGTATTTCGGGCGTGCTCGCTTATAAAGGGGTGGTGATGTCATGGCTGCGTCCTCAGGACGCTCCGCTGTGCAGGAGCGTCTCCGCCAATGAGGGACCGATGTTGACTGCTCCCTGCTGAGGTGTGAAAATCGCAAAGCATTCTTGGAAATGGAGTTTGCTCCACCCTCATGGCAGGTCCATTACAGTTTTAATACGGAGCTCCGGAACTCCAGCCATCCTGAGTTTTTCCCTCATATAGGCTATACTTTTTCTTAATCATTACTACAATATATGATTAGATGTGTAATAGTCTCCTCAGCCAAGTTAGAAAAAATATGTGCATGTATGAACAACAGCAATTGGAGAAGATGACAGGCAAAAAGTAATCATGTTAAATAATCATGATCTCAATATTGAACAAAAATGATTGTGATTATAATTTTTGCCATAGTCAAGCACCCCTAAAAACAGCAAATTGTGATTTACATACACACACACACACACACACACACACAGAGTTTAAATATGTATGTGATCAATTGTAAATATGTTATAATGAATTGTTTTCTTTAAGAAACTGTTACTTGAACATTTTTCAGTGTGCTTCTAAAGTTATATGTATGCTCCTAATTTCTTTCATTTAGGAGCACATGTACTCCTTGAAAAGAAGTAAGGACTGAACACTGCTGTCACGTGTAGAAGCACTGAGTAAATGCAGTGTGGCACAGTCTAAGGGCTTCTGTCACAGGCAGTAGATGTTTACTTTGCCCATCCCCCCCCTCCCATTCTCTCTCTCTCCCTCACAGCTGCAGAGGAAAATATAGTGTTCTCTCATTGTAAAAAATCCTCATAAATCCCATAACTTTGGCCACATCCTACATAAAAATATCATTTTTTTGTAGGAATTTTCGTCACGAATCCATTGATACAGGTTTGAAAGTGGTCGGACTTATAGTTTAGACGCCAGATGCCCCAGTTTGGCACAAAGGCCATGCCCAGAATTTGCCTCCCCATTGGTTTACATTGTAAGGTGTAATGTCGCACTCCAACTTTCAGGGCTTACTAAATCTAAACCGTTCGAGTTATTACAAAGTTTTTAATAACTTTTGCTCAACACAGTGTGATAAGTCATGTATTAAAGTTTGAAGCCGATACCATTAACGCCCTAGGAGGAGATAGCGTTTATTCAAGGTCCAAAATTGGCAAAAAATCGTACTTTGAAATTGACATTGCAGATTTCCTGTTGGATTTAGGTCAGGGGTGTCAGCGTATGATTTGTAGGTCTTGATGAGACGAATAATTGAGTTTTGGTTTGATCTCTCTACGACATTCCTACGGGCCGTGGTGGCCGTTTTAGATACATAGGTGGCGCTAGAGAGCACATTTTGGCACTTTGGGGGTTAATTTTTACATTTTATCAAATTTTTCACCATTCCTGATGTGCGTGCCAAATTTGGTGAGTTTTTGAGCATGTTTAGGGGGTCAAATTTAGAGTTAAAGTGGCGTAACAAGAAAGAAAGAATAAGAAAGAAAGAAACACACGAAAAACAATAGGGTCTTCGCCCTTTGGGCTCAGGCCCTAATTAAAGCTGCAAGCAGCGTTGGACGGGCCTTCGCGCCCTTGCGCACGTCGGGCCGCGGCGCAGTCAGTTCAGCTTGTGGGAACCAAGAAAACGTTTGGAGATGATTAGTGTGAGAGTCTTTTGACACACAATACTAACCAGTGTCTCTCTGTGAGCCCACCCCTCTGTTCACAGACAATTATGAATTATGAAATCAAAATATTGTTAACCTTAATCAATAATTCAGGTACCAACTGTAGGATCTGCGAAGAACACAATTAATTATTTGCTATAATTATCAATTATCAATAATAATTAACTATAACAATAAACAGAATTATTAATATGAACTAACAAGCACGGAGCACCACCCGGAAACCAGGACCAATAACCGAACAAGGTAATCTCATAAATGGGAGTTCACCTAGAATGTTAATATCTGCGAGATATCAACATTCAAGGGTGAACAAAGAAGGGTTGAATTCGAGCTCTGACTCCTTCAATCAGCCACTTCTCACAATATGTTACACACAATAATGACAAAAGAACTTCTCTTTAAAGATATAACATTGTTTATTAAACTTAGCAAAATTAACAAAGTTAACAAATACTTCATTCAATGAACAGCTATTCTAAAATCTAATTCTACCAAACAAAACACAAACAGCTTTGCACAGAGTTGGACACTTGCAGGGGAATGCGTGTATGTATGTATGTGTATGTATGTACGTGTGTGTGTGTGTGTGTGTGTGTGTGTGTGTGTGTGTGTGTGTGTGTGTGTGTGTGTGTGTGTGTGTTAGTAGCAAGAGAGGAAGGAGGGAAAGCGATCGTGAGAGGGA
The DNA here is from genome assembly GCF_914725855.1 of Thunnus albacares. Taxonomy (NCBI): domain Eukaryota; kingdom Metazoa; phylum Chordata; class Actinopteri; order Scombriformes; family Scombridae; genus Thunnus; species Thunnus albacares. Next base: position 4,623,672 of record NC_058107.1, read on the forward strand.
GAGAAGCGGCTCTTTTTCCAGAGAGCGCACGTACGGACGGCAGTCTGTAACGCACGTTGTCTGGTTTCTGATCGACAAATCAATTTACTTTCTCACTCACGGTGGCACAAAAGTAGCAGGTGTCCCGACCGGGAAAAACACAAAATAGTCTAGCGCGGTGAACACAACTAACAGGAAGCAAACTTAAAATACTCCTCAGAGTAAAGCAGAGAAAAATGGACTCGGCGGTCCGTCAACTCACACAACAAGAACAATAGCAATAAAGCTAAAAAGGCTAAATGCTAAACAACAGCAACTGATGTTGAAAAGAACACACAACTAACACTGCCTATGCCCAGACTTATGCCTCTTACTTGGTCGCTTCAGAAAGTGCGCAGGTTGTGTGTGTGTGTGTAGTCCGTCTTAATGTCCATCTTTGTTCTTGGCTCGGAGGCAGACAGTGCCGTTCCCGCACGTCGGCGAAAACACGGCAGCTGGCTCTGAGTGAAATGGCGGAGAGAACAGCAGAGACAACTCGGCGAAGACGCGCAGGGCAGAGCCGGTCCACGTTATCCCGAAGTAACTTCATTTCCTCTTTCTCGGGGGAATTTGAGGACGCTGGTTGCAGCAGCGGTCTCTCTCGGATCCAGGAATGTGTTCGGGTGAACACGGGCAAAGTCTCGTCTCGTCCGACGAGGGGAGTCTTCGATGAGGGGAAAACATGTTCGTGGGGTAGTCAAGCTAACTCACAGGGGAACAGGAGTTACCCCTAGCTCAGTGACATGGGAAAGACGTGTAGTTTGGGCGTGCTCGCTTATAAAGGGGTGGTGATGTCATGGCTGCGTCCTCAGGACGCTCCGCTGTGCAGGAGCGTCTCCGCCAATGAGGGACCGATGTTGACTGCTCCCTGCTGAAGTGTGAAAATCGCAAAGCATCCTTGGAAATGGAGTTTGCTCCACCCTCATGGCAGGTCCATTACAGTTTTAATACGGAGCTCCGGAACTCCAGCCTTCCTGAGTTTTTCCCTCATATAGGCTATAGTTTTTCTTAATCATTACTACAATATATGATTACATATGTAATAGTCTCCTCAGCCAAGTTAGAAAAAGTATGTGCATGTATGAACAACAGCAATTGGAGAAGATGACAGTCAAAAAGTAATCATGTTAAATAATCATGATCTCAAAATTGAACAAAAATGATTGTGATTATAATTTTTGCCATAATCAAGCACCCCCAAAAACAGCAAATTGTGATTTACATACACACACAAACACACACACACACACACACACACACAGTTTAAATATGTATGTGATAAATTGTAAATATGTATGTAATGAATTGTTTTCCTTAAGAAACTCTTACTTGAACATTTTTCAGTGTGCTCCTAAAGTTATATGTATGCTCCTAATTTCTGTCATTTAGGAGCACATGTACTCCTTGAAAAAAAGTAAGGATTGAACACTGCTGTCACTGCTGCAGTCCAAGGGCTTCTGTCACAGGCAGTAGATGTTTACTTTACCCATCCCCCCCCTCCCATTCTCTCTCTCTCCCTCACAGCTGCAGAGAAGATTTTAGTGTACTCTACTTGTGAAATATGCTCATAAATCCCATAACTTTGGCCAAATCCTACATAAAAATATCATTTTTTTGTAGGAATTTTCGTCGCGAATCCATTGATACAGGTTTGAAAGTGGTGGGACTTATAGTTTAGACGCCAGATGCCCCAGTTTGGCACAAAGGCCATGCCCAGAATTTGCCTCCCCATTGGTTTACATTGTAAGGTGTAATGTCGCACTCCAACTTTCAGGGCTTACTAAATCTAAACCGTTCGAGTTATTACAAAGTTTTTAATAACTTTTGCTCAACACAGTGTGATAAGTCATGTATTCAAGTTTGAAGCCGATACCATTAACGCCCTAGGAGGAGATAGCGTTTATTCAAGGTCCAAAATTGGCAAAAAATCATACTTTGAAATGGACATTGCAGATTTCCTGTTGGATTTAGGTCAGGGGTGTCAGCGTATGATTTGTAGGTCTTGATGAGACGAATAATTGGGTTTTGGTTCCATCTCTCTACGACATTCCTACGGGCCGTGGCGGCCGTTTTAGATACATAGGTGGCGCTAGAGAGCACATTTTGGCACTTTGGGGTTTAATTTTTACATTTTATCAAATTTTTCACCATTCCTGATGTGCGTGCCAAATTTGGTGAGTTTTTGAGCATGTTTAGGGGGTCAAATTTAGAGTTAAAGTGGCGTAACAAGAAAGAAAGAATAATAATAATAATAATTAAAGCTGCAAGCAGCGTTGGACGGGCCTTCGCGCCCTTGCGCACGTCGGGCCGCGGCGCAGTCAGTTGAGCTTGTGGGAACCAAGAAAACGTTTGGAGATGATCAGTGTGAGAGTCTTTTGACACACAATACTAAGCAGTGTCTCTCTGTGAGCCCACCCCTCTGTTCGCAGACAATTATGAATTATGACATCAAAATATTGTTAACCTTAATCAGTAATTCAGGTACCAACTGTAGGAATCTGCGAAGAACACAGTTAATTATTTGCTATAATTATCAATTATCAACAATAATTAAGTATAACAATTAACAGAATTATTAATATGAACTAACAGATACGAAGCACCACCCCGAAACCGGGACCAGTAACCGAGCAAGGTAGTCTCATAAATGGGAGTTCTCCTAGAATGTTAATATCTGAGAGATAATCATTCAAGGGTGAACAAAGAAGGGTTGAATTCGAGCTCTGACTCCTTCAATCAGCCACTTTTCACAATATGTTACCAATAATGACTAAAGAACTTCTCTTTAAAGATATAACAGTGTTTATGAAACTTAGCAAAATTAACAAAGTTAACAAATGCTTCTCTCAATAAATAGCTATTCTAAAATCTAATTCTACCAAACAAAACACAAACAGCTTTGCACAGAGTTGGACACTTGCAGGGTAATGCGTGTATGTATGTATGTATATATATGTGTGTGTGTGTGTGTGTGTGTGTGTGTGTTAATAGCAAGAGAGGAAGGAGGGAAAGCGATCGTGAGAGAGAGAGAAGCGGTTCTTTTTCCACAGAGAGCGCACGTATGGACGGCAGTCTGAAACGCACGTTGTCTGGTTTAAGATCGACAAATCAGTTTACTTTCTCACTCACGGCAGCACAAACACAGTAGTCCCGAGCGGGACAAACACAAAATAGTCTAGCGTGGTGAACACAACTAACAGGCAGCAAACAGGCAGCAGCGGAGCGTTAACTGCAGCATGACCGAAAGAAGCACAACCAGTTAGCCTCTGCTAGCCTCTCAGCTAACCCCGGCTCTCTGTTTAGATCCAAACGGAGCACCGAGTCCCGAATTGCTATTTAGGTTAAAGCGGAGATAATCAGCGGGTCTGTCGGCCAGCTGAGTGAAGTGAAACCTGCGGAAAAAACACCGTGACCATCACGGTAAAACAGGTCGGCGAAAACACGGCAGCTGGCTCTGAGTGGAGTGGCGGAGAGAACAGCAGACACGACTCGGCGAAGACGCGCGGGGCAGAGCCGGTCCACGTTATCCCGAAGTAACTTCATTTCCTCTTTCTCGGGGGAATTTGAGGACGCTGGTTGCAGCAGCGGTCTCTCTCGGGTCCAGGAATGTGTTCGGGTGAACACGGGCAAAGTCTCGTCTCGTCCGACGAGGGGAGTCTTCGATGAGGGGAAAACATGTTCGTGGGGTAGTCGAGCTAACTCACAGGGGAACAGGAGTTACCCCTAGCTCAGTGACATGGGAAAGACGTGTAGTTTGGGCGTGCTCGCTTATAAAGGGGTGGTGATGTCATGGCTGCGTCCTCAGGACGCTCCGCTGTGCAGGAGCGTCTCCGCCAATGAGGGACCGATGTTGACTGCTCCCTGCTGAAGTGTGAAAATCGCAAAGCATCCTTGGAAATGGAGTTTGCTCCACCCTCATGGCAGGTCCATTACAGTTTTAATACGGAGCTCCGGAACTCCAGCCTTCTTCCTGAGTTTTTCACTCATATAAGCTATAGTTTTTCTTAATCATTACTACAATATATGATTACATATGTAATAGTCTCCTCAGCCAAGTTAGAAAAAATATGTGCATGTATGAACAACAGCAATTGGAGAAGATGACAGTCAAAAAGTAATCATGTTAAATAATCATGATCTCAATATTGAAAAAAAATGATCGTGATTATATTTTTTGCCATAATCAAGCACCCCTAAAAATAGCAAATTGTGATTTACATACACACACACACACACACACACACACACGCACACAGAGTTTAAATATGTATGTGATCAATTGTAAATATGTATGTAATGAATTGTTTTCTTTAAGAAACTCTTACTTGAACATTTTTCAGTGTGCTCCTAAAGTTATATGTATGCTCCTAATTTCTGTTGTTTAGGAGCACATGTACTCCTTGAAAAAAAGTAAGGATTGAACACTGCTGTCAGATATGTAGAAGCATTAAGTAACTGGAGTGTAGTGCAGTCCAAGGGCTTCTGTCACAGGCAGTAGATGTTTACTTTACCCATCCCCCCCCTCCCATTCTCTCTCTCTCCCTCACAGTTGGAAGGAAAGATTTTAAAGTGATCTTCTTGTGAAAAATCCTCATAAATCCCATAACTTTGGCCAAATCCTACATAAAAATATCATTTTTTTGTAGGAATTTTCGTCGCGAATCCATTGATACAGGTTTGAAAGTGGTGGGACTTATAGTTTAGACGCCAGATGCCCCAGTTTGGCACAAAGTCCATGCCCAGAATTTGCCTCCCCATTGGTTTGCATTGTAAGGTGTAATGTCGCACTCCAACTTTCAGGGCTTACTAAATCTAAACCGTTCGAGTTATTACAAAGTTTTTAATAACTTTTGCTCAACACAGTGTGATAAGTCATGTATTCAAGTTTGAAGCCGATACCATTAACGCCCTAGGAGGAGATAGCGTTTATTCAAGGTCCAAAATTGGCAAAAAATCGTACTTTGAAATGGACATTGCGGATTTCCTGTTGGATTTAGGTCAGGGGTGTCAGCGTATGATTTGTAGGTCTTGATGAGACGAATAATTGAGTTTTGGTTCGATCTCTCTACGACGTTCCTACGGGCCGTGGTGGCCGTTTTAGATACATAGGTGGCGCTAGAGAGCACATTTTGGCACTTTGGGGTTTAACTTTTACATTTTATCAAATTTTTCACCATTCCTGATGTGCGTGCCAAATTTGGTGAGTTTTTGAGCATGTTTAGGGGGTCAAATTTAGAGTTAAAGTGGCGTAACAAGAAAGAATAATAATAATAATAAAGAAACAAACGCACGAAAAACAATAGGGTCTTCGCCCTTTGGGCTCAGGCCCTAATAAGAAACAAACAAACACACGAAAAACAATAGGGTCTTCGCCCTTTGGGCTCAGGCCCTAATTAAAGCTGCAAGCAGCGTTGGACGGGCCTTCGCACCCTTGCGCACGTCGGGCCGCGGCGCAGTCAGTTGAGCTTGTGGGAACCAAGAAAACATTTGGAGATGATTAGTGTGAGAGTCTTTTGACACACAATACTAACCAGTGTCTCTCTGTGAGCCCACCCCTCTGTTCACAGACAATTATGAATTATGAAATCAAAATATTGTTAACCTTAATCAATAATTCAGGTACCAACTGTAGGATCTGCGAAGAACACAATTAATTATTTGCTATAATTATCAATTATCAATAATAATTAACTATAACAATTAACAGAATTATTAATATGAACTAACAAGCACGGAGCACCACCCGGAAACCAGGACCAATAACCGAACAAGGTAATCTCATAAATGGGATTTCACCTAGAATGCTAATATCTGCGAGATATCAACACTCAAGGGTGAACAAAGAAGGGTTGAATTCAAGCTCTGACTCCTTTAATCAGCCACTTCTCACAATATGTTACACACAATAATGACAAAAGAACTTCTCTTTAAAGATATAACATTGTTTATTAAACTTAGCAAAATTAACAAAGTTAACAAATACTTCATTCAATAAACAGCTATTCTAAAATCTAATTCTACCAAACAAAACACAAACAGCTTTGCACAGAGTTGGACACTTGCAGGGGAATGCGTGTGTGTGTGTGTGTGTGTGTGTGTGTGTGTGTGTGTGTGTGTGTGTGTGTTAGTAGCAAGAGAAGAAGGAGGGAAAGCGATCGTGAGAGGGAGAGAAGCGGCTCTTTTGACCACAGAGAGCGCACGTACGGACGGCAGTCTGTAACGTACGTTGTCTGGTTTCTGATCGACAAATCAATTTACTTTCTCACTCACGGTGGCACAAAAGTAGCAGTTGTCCCGACCGGGAAAAACACAAAATAGTCTAGCGTGGTGAACACAACTAACAGGCAGCAAACTTAAAATACTCCTCAGAGTAAAGCAGAGAAAAATGGTCTCGGCGGTCCGTCAACTCACACAACAAGAACAATAGCAATAAAGCTAAAAAGGCTAAATGCTAAACAACAGCAACTGATGCTGAAAAGAACACACAACTAACACTGCCTATGCCCAGACTTATGCCTCTTACTTGGTCGCTTCAGAAAGTGCGCAGGTTGTGTGTGTGTGTAGTCCGTCTTAATGTCCATCTTTGTTCCTGGCTCGGAGGCAGACGGTGCCGTTCTCGCACGTCGTCGAAAACACGGCAGCTGGCTCTGAGTGGAATGGCGGAGAGAACAGCAGAGACAACTCGGCGAAGACGCGCAGGGCAGAGCCGGTCCACGTTATCCCGAAGTAACTTCATTTCCTCTTTCTCGGGGGAATTTGAGGACGCTGGTTGCAGCAGCGGTCTCTCTCGGGTCCAGGAATGTGTTCGGGTGAACACGGGCAAAGTCTCGTCTCGTCCGACGAGGGGAGTCTTCGATGAGGGGAAAACATGTTCGTGGGGTAGTCAAGCTAACTCACAGGGGAACAGGAGTTACCCCTAGCTCAGTGACATGGGAAAGACGTGTAGTTTGGGCGTGCTCGCTTATAAAGGGGTGGTGATGTCATGGCTGCGTCCTCAGGACGCTCCGCTGTGCAGGAGCGTCTCCGCCAATGAGGGACCGATGTTGACTGCTCCCTGCTGAAGTGTGAAAATCGCAAAGCATCCTTGGAAATGGAGTTTGCTCCACCCTCATGGCAGGTCCATTACAGTTTTAATACGGAGCTCCGGAACTCCAGCCTTCCTGAGTTTTTCCCTCATATAGGCTATAGTTTTTCTTAATCATTACTACAATATATGATTACATATGTAATAGTCTCCTCAGCCAAGTTAGAAAAAGTATGTGCATGTATGAACAACAGCAATTGGAGAAGATGACAGTCAAAAAGTAATCATGTTAAATAATCATGATCTCAATATTGAACAAAAATGATTGTGATTATAATTTTTGCCATAATCAAGCACCCCTAAAAACAGCAAATTGTGATTTACATACACATACACACACACACACACACACACACAGTTTAAATATGTATGTGATAAATTGTAAATATGTATGTAATGAATTGTTTTCTTTAAGAAACTCTTACTTGAACATTTTTCAGTGTGCTCCTAAAGTTATATGTATGCTCCTAATTTCTGTCATTTAGGAGCACATGTACTCCTTGAAAAAAAGTAAGGATTGAACACTGCTGTCACTGCTGCAGTCCAAGGGCTTCTGTCACAGGCAGTAGATGTTTACTTTACCCATCCCCCCCCTCCCATTCTCTCTCTCTCCCTCACAGTTGGAAGGAAAGATTTTAAAGTGATCTTCTTGTGGAAAATCCTCATAAATCCCATAACTTTGGCCAAATCCTACATAAAAATATCATTTTTTTGTAGGAATTTTCGTCACGAATCCATTGATACAGGTTTGAAAGTGGTCGGACTTATAGTTTAGACGCCAGATGCCCCAGTTTGGCACAAAGTCCATGCCCAGAATTTGCCTCCCCATTGGTTTACATTGTAAGGTGTAATGTCGCACTCCAACTTTCAGGGCTTACTAAATCTAAACCGTTCGAGTTATTACAAAGTTTTTAATAACTTTTGCTCAACACAGTGTGATAAGTCATGTATTAAAGTTTGAAGCCGATATCATGAACGCCCTAGGAGGAGATAGCGTTCATTCAAGGTCCAAAATTGGCAAAAAATCATACTTTGAAATGGACATTGCGGATTTCCTGTTGGATTTAGGTCAGGGGTGTCAGCGTATGATTTGTAGGTCTTGATGAGACGAATAATTGAGTTTTGGTTCGATCTCTCTACGACATTCCTACGGGCCGTGGTGGCCGTTTTAGATACATAGGTGGCGCTAGAGAGCACATTTTGGCACTTTGGGGTTTAATTTTTACATTTTATCAAATTTTTCACCAGACCTGGTGTGCGTGCCAAATTTGGTGAGTTTTTGAGCATGTTTAGGGGGTCAAATTTAGATTTAAAGTGGCGTAATAATAAAGAATAATAATAAGAAGAAAGAAACAAACACACGAAAAACAATAGGGTCTTCGCCCTTTGGGCTCAGGCCCTAATAAAGAAACAAACACACGAAAAACAATAGGGTCTTCGCCCTTTGGGCTCAGGCCCTAATTAAAGCTGCAAGCAGCGTTGGACGGGCCTTCGCGCCCTTGCGCACAGCGAGCCGCGGCGCAGTCAGTTGAGCTTGTGGGAACCAAGAAAACGTGTGGAGATGATCAGTGTGAGAGTCTTTTGACACACAATACTAACCAGTGTCTCTCTGTGAGCCCACCCCTCTGTTCACAGACAATTATGAATTATGAAATCAAAATATTGTTAACCTTAATCAATAATTCAGGTACCAACTGTAGGGTCTGCGAAGAACACAGTTAATTATTTGCTATAATTATCAATTATCAATAATAATTAATTATAACAATTAACAGAATTATTAATATGAACTAACAGATACGAAGCACCACCCCGAAACCGGGACCAGTAACCGAGCAAGGTAGTCTCATAAATGGGAGTTCTCCTAGAATGTTAATATCTGAGAGATAATCATTCAAGGGTGAACAAAGAAGGGTTGAATTCGAGCTCTGACTCCTTCAATCAGCCACTTTTCACAATATGTTACCAATAATGACTAAAGAACTTCTCTTTAAAGATATAACAGTGTTTATGAAACTTAGCAAAATTAACAAAGTTAACAAACGCTTCACTCAATAAATAGCTATTCTAAAATCTAATTCTACCAAACAAAACACAAACAGCTTTGCACAGAGTTGGACACTTGCAGGGGAATGCGTGTATGTATGTATGTATATATATGTGTGTGTGTGTGTGTGTTAATAGCAAGAGAGGAAGGAGGGAAAGCGATCGTGAGAGAGAGAGAAGCGGTTCTTTTTCCACAGAGAGCGCACGTATGGACGGCAGTCTGTAACGCACGTTGTCTGGTTTAAGATCGACAAATCAGTTTACTTTCTCACTCACGGCAGCACAAACACAGTATTCCCGAGCGGGACAAACACAAAATAGTCTAGCGTGGTGAACACAACTAACAGGCAGCAAACAGGCAGCAGCGGAGCGTTAACTGCAGCATGACCGAAAGAAGCACAACCAGTTCGCCTCTGCTAGCCTCTCAGCTAACCCCGGCTCTCTGTTTAGATCCAAACGGAGCACCGAGTCCCGAATTGCTATTTAGGTTAAAGCGGAGAGAATCAGCGGGTCTGTCGGCCAGCTGAGTGAAGTGAAACCTGCGGAAAAAACACCGTGACCATCACGGTAAAACAGGTCGGCGAAAACACGGCAGCTGGCTCTGAGTGGAGTGGCGGAGAGAACAGCAGACACGACTCGGCGAAGACGCGCGGGGCAGAGCCGGTCCACGTTATCCCGAAGTAACTTCATTTCCTCTTTCTCGGGGGAATTTGAGGACGCTGGTTGCAGCAGCGGTCTCTCTCGGGTCCAGGAATGTGTTCGGGTGAACACGGGCAAAGTCTCGTCTCGTCCGACGAGGGGAGTCTTCGATGAGGGGAAAACATGTTCGTGGGGTAGTCAAGCTAACTCACAGGGGAACAGGAGTTACCCCTAGCTCAGTGACATGGGAAAGACGTGTAGTTTGGGCGTGCTCGCTTATAAAGGGGTGGTGATGTCATGGCTGCGTCCTCAGGACGCTCCGCTGTGCAGGAGCGTCTCCGCCAATGAGGGACCGATGTTGACTGCTCCCTGCTGAAGTGTGAAAATCGCAAAGCATCCTTGGAAATGGAGTTTGCTCCACCCTCATGGCAGGTCCATTACAGTTTTAATACGGAGCTCCGGAACTCCAGCCTTCCTGAGTTTTTCCCTCATATAGGCTATAGTTTTTCTTAATCATTACTACAATATATGATTACATATGTAATAGTCTCCTCAGCCAAGTTAGAAAAAGTATGTGCATGTATGAACAACAGCAATTGGAGAAGATGACAGTCAAAAAGTAATCATGTTAAATAATCATGATCTCAATATTGAACAAAAATGATTGTGATTATAATTTTTGCCATAATCAAGCACCCCTAAAAACAGCAAATTGTGATTTACATACACATACACACACACACACACACACACACAGTTTAAATATGTATGTGATAAATTGTAAATATGTATGTAATGAATTGTTTTCTTTAAGAAACTCTTACTTGAACATTTTTCAGTGTGCTCCTAAAGTTATATGTATGCTCCTAATTTCTGTCATTTAGGAGCACATGTACTCCTTGAAAAAAAGTAAGGATTGAACACTGCTGTCACTGCTGCAGTCCAAGGGCTTCTGTCACAGGCAGTAGATGTTTACTTTACCCATCCCCCCCCTCCCATTCTCTCTCTCTCCCTCACAGTTGGAAGGAAAGATTTTAAAGTGATCTTCTTGTGGAAAATCCTCATAAATCCCATAACTTTGGCCAAATCCTACATAAAAATATCATTTTTTTGTAGGAATTTTCGTCACGAATCCATTGATACAGGTTTGAAAGTGGTCGGACTTATAGTTTAGACGCCAGATGCCCCAGTTTGGCACAAAGTCCATGCCCAGAATTTGCCTCCCCATTGGTTTACATTGTAAGGTGTAATGTCGCACTCCAACTTTCAGGGCTTACTAAATCTAAACCGTTCGAGTTATTACAAAGTTTTTAATAACTTTTGCTCAACACAGTGTGATAAGTCATGTATTAAAGTTTGAAGCCGATATCATGAACGCCCTAGGAGGAGATAGCGTTCATTCAAGGTCCAAAATTGGCAAAAAATCATACTTTGAAATGGACATTGCGGATTTCCTGTTGGATTTAGGTCAGGGGTGTCAGCGTATGATTTCTAGGTCTTGATGAGACGAATAATTGAGTTTTGGTTCGATCTCTCTACGACATTCCTACGGGCCGTGGTGGCCGTTTTAGATACATAGGTGGCGCTAGAGAGCACATTTTGGCACTTTGGGGTTTAATTTTTACATTTTATCAAATTTTTCACCAGACCTGGTGTGCGTGCCAAATTTGGTGAGTTTTTGAGCATGTTTAGGGGGTCAAATTTAGATTTAAAGTGGCGTAATAATAAAGAATAATAATAAGAAGAAAGAAACAAACACACGAAAAACAATAGGGTCTTCGCCCTTTGGGCTCAGGCCCTAATAAAGAAACAAACACACGAAAAACAATAGGGTCTTCGCCCTTTGGGCTCAGGCCCTAATTAAAGCTGCAAGCAGCGTTGGACGGGCCTTCGCGCCCTTGCGCACAGCGAGCCGCGGCGCAGTCAGTTGAGCTTGTGGGAACCAAGAAAACGTGTGGAGATGATCAGTGTGAGAGTCTTTTGACACACAATACTAACCAGTGTCTCTCTGTGAGCCCACCCCTCTGTTCACAGACAATTATGAATTATGAAATCAAAATATTGTTAACCTTAATCAATAATTCAGGTACCAACTGTAGGGTCTGCGAAGAACACAGTTAATTATTTGCTATAATTATCAATTATCAATAATAATTAATTATAACAATTAACAGAATTATTAATATGAACTAACAGATACGAAGCACCACCCCGAAACCGGGACCAGTAACCGAGCAAGGTAGTCTCATAAATGGGAGTTCTCCTAGAATGTTAATATCTGAGAGATAATCATTCAAGGGTGAACAAAGAAGGGTTGAATTCGAGCTCTGACTCCTTCAATCAGCCACTTTTCACAATATGTTACCAATAATGACTAAAGAACTTCTCTTTAAAGATATAACAGTGTTTATGAAACTTAGCAAAATTAACAAAGTTAACAAACGCTTCACTCAATAAATAGCTATTCTAAAATCTAATTCTACCAAACAAAACACAAACAGCTTTGCACAGAGTTGGACACTTGCAGGGGAATGCGTGTATGTATGTATGTATATATATGTGTGTGTGTGTGTGTGTTAATAGCAAGAGAGGAAGGAGGGAAAGCGATCGTGAGAGAGAGAGAAGCGGTTCTTTTTCCACAGAGAGCGCACGTATGGACGGCAGTCTGTAACGCACGTTGTCTGGTTTAAGATCGACAAATCAGTTTACTTTCTCACTCACGGCAGCACAAACACAGTATTCCCGAGCGGGACAAACACAAAATAGTCTAGCGTGGTGAACACAACTAACAGGCAGCAAACAGGCAGCAGCGGAGCGTTAACTGCAGCATGACCGAAAGAAGCACAACCAGTTCGCCTCTGCTAGCCTCTCAGCTAACCCCGGCTCTCTGTTTAGATCCAAACGGAGCACCGAGTCCCGAATTGCTATTTAGGTTAAAGCGGAGAGAATCAGCGGGTCTGTCGGCCAGCTGAGTGAAGTGAAACCTGCGGAAAAAACACCGTGACCATCACGGTAAAACAGGTCGGCGAAAACACGGCAGCTGGCTCTGAGTGGAGTGGCGGAGAGAACAGCAGACACGACTCGGCGAAGACGCGCGGGGCAGAGCCGGTCCACGTTATCCCGAAGTAACTTCATTTCCTCTTTCTCGGGGGAATTTGAGGACGCTGGTTGCAGCAGCGGTCTCTCTCGGGTCCAGGAATGTGTTCGGGTGAACACGGGCAAAGTCTCGTCTCGTCCGACGAGGGGAGTCTTCGATGAGGGGAAAACATGTTCGTGGGGTAGTCAAGCTAACTCACAGGGGAACAGGAGTTACCCCTAGCTCAGTGACATGGGAAAGACGTGTAGTTTGGGCGTGCTCGCTTATAAAGGGGTGGTGATGTCATGGCTGCGTCCTCAGGACGCTCCGCTGTGCAGGAGCGTCTCCGCCAATGAGGGACCGATGTTGACTGCTCCCTGCTGAGGTGTGAAAATCGCAAAGCATTCTTGGAAATGGAGTTTGCTCCACCCTCATGGCAGGTCCATTACAGTTTTAATACGGAGCTCCGGAACTCCAGCCTTCCTGAGTTTTTCCCTCATATAGGCTATAGTTTTTCTTAATCATTACTACAATATATGATTACATATGTAATAGTCTCCTCAGCCAAGTTACAAAAAATATGTGCATGTATGAACAACAGCAATTGGAGAAGATGACAGTCAAAAAGTAATCATGTTAAATAATCATGATCTCAATATTGAACAAAAATGATTGTGATTATAATTTTTGCCATAATCAAGCACCCCTAAAAACAGCAAATTGTGATTTACATACACACACACACACACACACACACACACACACACACACACAGAGTTTAAATATGTGTGTGATCAATTGTAAATATGTATGTAATGAATTGTTTTCTTTAAGAAACTCTTACTTGAACATTTTTCAGTGTGCTCCTAAAGTTATATGTATGCTCCTAATGTCTGTCATTTAGGAGCACATGTACTCCTTGAAAAGAAGTAATGATTGAACACTGCTGTCACTGCTGCAGTCCAAGGGCTTCTGTCACAGGCAGTAGATGTTTACTTTACCCATCCCCCCCCTCCCATTCTCTCTCTCTCCCTCACAGCTGCAGAGAAGATTTTAGTGTACTCTACTTGTGAAATATGCTCATAAATCCCATAACTTTGGCCAAATCCTACATAAAAATATCATTTTTTTGTAGGAATTTTCGTCGCGAATCCATTGATACAGGTTTGAAAGTGGTCGGACTTATAGTTTAGACGCCAGATGCCCCAGTTTGGCACAAAGGCCATGCCCAGAATTTGCCTCCCCATTGGTTTACATTGTAAGGTGTAATGTCGCACTCCAACTTTCAGGGCTTACTAAATCTAAACCGTTCGAGTTATTACAAAGTTTTTAATAACTTTTGCTCAACACAGTGTGATAAGTCATGTATTCAAGTTTGAAGCCGATACCATTAACGCCCTAGGAGGAGATAGCGTTTATTCAAGGTCCAAAATTGGCAAAAAATCATACTTTGAAATGGACATTGCAGATTTCCTGTTGGATTTAGGTCAGGGGTGTCAGCGTATGATGTGTAGGTCTTGATGAGACGAATAATTGGGTTTTGGTTCGATCTCTCTACGACATTCCTACGGGCCGTGGCGGCCGTTTTAGATACATAGGTGGCGCTAGAGAGCACATTTTGGCACTTTGGGGTTTAATTTTTACATTTTATCAAATTTTTCACCATTCCTGATGTGCGTGCCAAATTTGGTGAGTTTTTGAGCATGTTTAGGAGGTCAAATTTAGAGTTAAAGTGGCGTAACAAGAAAGAATAATAATAATTAAAGCTGCAAGCAGCGTTGAACGGGCCTTCGCGCCCTTGCGCACGTCGGGCCGCGGCGCAGTCAGTTGAGCTTGTGGGAACCAAGAAAACGTTTGGAGATGATCAGTGTGAGAGTCTTTTGACACACAATACTAACTACTTTCTCTCCGTGAGCGCACGCCTCTGTTTATCACAGATAATTATGGCTTATGAAATTAAAATATTGTTAACCTTAATCAATAATTCAGGCACCAACTGTAGCATGTATGAGGAACACAGTTGATTATTTGCCATAATTATCAATTATCTAAGATAATTAACTAATTATAATAATTAATAGAATTATTAATATGAACTAACAAGCACGGAGCACCACCCGGAAACCAGGACCAATAACCGAACAAGGTAATCTCATAAATGGGATTTCACCTAGAATGCTAATATCTGCGAGATATCAACATTCAAGGGTGAACAAAGAAGGGTTGAATTCAAGCTCTGACTCCTTTAATCAGCCACTTCTCACAATATGTTACACACAATAATGACAAAAGAACTTCTCTTTAAAGATATAACATTGTTTATTAAACTTAGCAAAATTAACAAAGTTAACAAATACTTCATTCAATAAACAGCTATTCTAAAATCTAATTCTACCAAACAAAACACAAACAGCTTTGCACAGAGTTGGACACTTGCAGGGGAATGCGTGTATGTATGTATGTGTATGTATGTACGTGTGTGTGTGTGTGTGTGTGTTAGTAGCAAGAGAGGAAGGAGGGAAAGCGATCGTGAGAGGGAGAGAAGCGGCTCTTTTTCCACAGAGAGCGCACGTACGGACGGCAGTCTGTAACGCACGTTGTCTGGTTTCTGATCGACAAATCAATTTACTTTCTCACTCACGGTGGCACAAAAGTAGCAGGTGTCCCGACCGGGAAAAACACAAAATAGTCTAGCGCGGTGAACACAACTAACAGGAAGCAAACTTAAAATACTCCTCAGAGTAAAGCAGAGAAAAATGGACTCGGCGGTCCGTCAACTCACACAACAAGAACAATAGCAATAAAGCTAAAAAGGCTAAATGCTAAACAACAGCAACTGATGTTGAAAAGAACACACAACTAACACTGCCTATGCCCAGACTTATGCCTCTTACTTGGTCGCTTCAGAAAGTGCGCAGGTTGTGTGTGTGTGTAGTCCGTCTTAATGTCCATCTTTGTTCTTGGCTCGGAGGCAGACAGTGCCGTTCTCGCACGTCGGCGAAAACACGGCAGCTGGCTCTGAGTGGAATGGCGGAGAGAACAGCAGAGACAACTCGGCGAAGACGCGCAGGGCAGAGCCGGTCCACGTTATCCCGAAGTAACTTCATTTCTTCTTTCTCGGGGGAATTTGAGGACGCTGGTTGCAGCAGCGGTCTCTCTCGGATCCAGGAATGTGTTCGGGTGAACACGGGCAAAGTCTCGTCTCGTCCGACGAGGGGAGTCTTCGATGAGGGGAAAACATGTTCGTGGGGTAGTTAAGCTAACTCACAGGGGAACAGGAGTTACCCCTAGCTCAGTGACATGGGAAAGACGTGTAGTTTGGGCGTGCTCGCTTATAAAGGGGTGGTGATGTCATGGCTGTGTCCTCGAGACGCTCCGCTGTACAGGAGCGTCTCCGCCAATGAGGGACCAATGTGGACTGCTCCCTGCTGAGGTGTGAAAATCGCAAAGCATCCTTGGAAATGGAGTTTGCTCCACCCTCTGTCACAGGCAGTAGATGTTTACTTTACCCATCCCCCCCCTCCCATTCTCTCTCTCTCCCTCACAGTTGGAAGGAAAGATTTCAAAGTGATCTTCTTGTGGAAAATCCTCATCAATCCCATAACTTTGGCCAAATCCTACATAAAAATATCATTTTTTTGTAGGAATTTTCGTCGCGAATCCATTGATACAGGTTTGAAAGTGGTGGGACCCATAGTTTAGACGCCAGATGCCCCAGTTTGGCACAAAGTCCATGCCCAGAATTTGCCTCCCCATTGGTTTACATTGTAAGGTGTAATGTCGCACTCCAACTTTCAGGGCTTACTAAATCTAAACCGTTCGAGTTATTACAAAGTTTTTAATAACTTTTGCTCAACACAGTGTGATAAGTCATGTATTAAAGTTTGAAGCCGATACCATTAACGCCCTAGGAGGAGATAGCGTTTATTCAAAGTCCAAAATTGGCAAAAAAGCATACTTTGAAATTGACATAGCAGATTTCCTGTTGGATTTAGGTCAGGGGTGTCAGCGTATGATTTGTAGGTCTTGATGAGACGAATAATTGGGTTTTGGTTCGATCTCTCTACGACATTCCTACGGGCCGTGGTGGCCGTTTTAGATACATAGGTGGCGCTAGAGAGCACATTTTGGCACTTTGGGGTTTAATTTTTACATTTTATCAAATTTTTCACCATTCCTGATGTGCGTGCCAAATTTGGTGAGTTTTTGAGCATGTTTAGGGGGTCAAATTTAGAGTTAAAGTGGCGTAATAATAAAGAAAGAAACAAACACACGAAAAACAATAGGGTCTTCGCCCTTTGGGCTCAGGCCCTAATTAAAGCTGCAAGCAGCGTTGGACGGGCCTTCGCGCCCTTGCGCACAGCGAGCCGCGGCGCAGTCAGTTGAGCTTGTGGGAACCAAGAAAACGTTTGGAGATGATTAGTGTGAGAGTCTTTTGACACACAATACTAACCAGTGTCTCTCTGTGAGCCCACCCCTCTGTTCACAGACAATTATGAATTATGAAATCAAAATATTGTTAACCTTAATCAATAATTCAGGTACCAACTGTAGGGTCTGCGAAGAACACAGTTAATTATTTGCTATAATTATCAATCATCAATAATAATTAATTATAACAATTAACAGAATTATTAATATGAACTAACAGATACGAAGCACCACCCCGAAACCGGGACCAGTAACCGAGCAAGGTAGTCTCATAAATGGGAGTTCTCCTAGAATGTTAATATCTGAGAGATAATCATTCAAGGGTGAACAAAGAAGGGTTGAATTCGAGCTCTGACTCCTTCAATCAGCCACTTTTCACAATATGTTACCAATAATGACTAAAGAACTTCTCTTTACAGATATAACAGTGTTTATGAAACTTAGCAAAATTAACAAAGTTAACAAATGCTTCACTCAATAAATAGCTATTCTAAAATCTAATTCTACCAAACAAAACACAAACAGCTTTGCACAGGGTTGGACACTTGCAGGGGAATGCGTGTATGTATGTATGTATATATATGTGTGTGTGTGTGTGTGTGTTAATAGCAAGAGAGGAAGGAGGGAAAGCGATCGTGAGAGAGAGAGAAGCGGTTCTTTTTCCACAGAGAGCGCACGTATGGACGGCAGTCTGTAACGCACGTTGTCTGGTTTAAGATCGACAAATCAGTTTACTTTCTCACTCACGGCAGCACAAACACAGTAGTCCCGAGCGGGACAAACACAAAATAGTCTAGCGTGGTGAACACAACTAACAGGCAGCAGCGGAGCGTTAACTGCAGCATGACCGAAAGAAGCACAACCAGTTCGCCTCTGCTAGCCTCTCAGCTAACCCCGGCTCTCTGTTTAGATCCAAACGGAGCACCGAGTCCCGAATTGCTATTTAGGTTAAAGCGGAGAGAATCAGCGGGTCTGTCGGCCAGCTGAGTGAAGTGAAACCTGCGGAAAAAACACCGTGACCATCACGGTAAAACAGGTCGGCGAAAACATGGCAGCTGGCTCTGAGTGGAGTGGCGGAGAGAACAGCAGACACGACTCGGCGAAGACGCGCGGGGCAGAGCCGGTCCACGTTATCCCGAAGTAACTTCATTTCCTCTTTCTCGGGGGAATTTGAGGACGCTGGTTGCAGCAGCGGTCTCTCTCGGGTCCAGGAATGTGTTCGGGTGAACACGGGCAAAGTCTCGTCTCGTCCGACGAGGGGAGTCTTCGATGAGGGGAAAACATGTTCGTGGGGTAGTCAAGCTAACTCACAGGGGAACAGGAGTTACCCCTAGCTCAGTGACATGGGAAAGACGTGTAGTTTGGGCGTGCTCGCTTATAAAGGGGTGGTGATGTCATGGCTGCGTCCTCAGGACGCTCCGCTGTGCAGGAGCGTCTCCGCCAATGAGGGACCGATGTTGACTGCTCCCTGCTGAAGTGTGAAAATCGCAAAGCATTCTTGGAAATGGAGTTTGCTCCACCCTCATGGCAGGTCCATTACAGTTTTAATACGGAGCTCCGGAACTCCAGCCTTCCTGAGTTTTTCCCTCATATAGGCTATAGTTTTTCTTAATCATTACTACAATATATGATTACATATGTAATAGTCTCCTCAGCCAAGTTAGAAAAAGTATGTGCATGTATGAACAACAGCAATTGGAGAAGATGACAGTCAAAAAGTAATCATGTTAAATAATCATGATCTCAATATTGAACAAAAATGATTGTGATTATAATTTTTGCCATAATCAAGCACCCCTAAAAACAGCAAATTGTGAATTACATACACATACACACACACACACACACACACACAGTTTAAATATGTATGTGATAAATTGTAAATATGTATGTAATGAATTGTTTTCTTTAAGAAACTCTTACTTGAACATTTTTCAGTGTGCTCCTAAAGTTATATGTATGCTCCTAATTTCTGTCATTTAGGAGCACATGTACTCCTTGAAAAAAAGTAAGGATTGAACACTGCTGTCACTGCTGCAGTCCAAGGGCTTCTGTCACAGGCAGTAGATGTTTACTTTACCCATCCCCCCCCTCCCATTCTCTCTCTCTCCCTCACAGCTGCAGAGAAGATTTTAGTGTACTCTACTTGTGAAATATGCTCATAAATCCCATAACTTTGGCCAAATCCTACATAAAAATATCATTTTTTTGTAGGAATTTTCGTCGCGAATCCATTGATACAGGTTTGAAAGTGGTCGGACTTATAGTTTAGACGCCAGATGCCCCAGTTTGGCACAAAGGCCATGCCCAGAATTTGCCTCCCCATTGGTTTACATTGTAAGGTGTAATGTCGCACTCCAACTTTCAGGGCTTACTAAATCTAAACCGTTCGAGTTATTACAAAGTTTTTAATAACTTTTGCTCAACACAGTGTGATAAGTCATGTGTTCAAGTTTGAAGCTGATACCATTAACGCCCTAGGAGGAGATAGCGTTTATTCAAGGTCCAAAATTGGCAAGAAATCATACTTTGAAATGGACATTGCAGATTTCCTGTTGGATTTAGGTCAGGGGTGTCAGCGTATGATTTGTAGGTCTTGATGAGACGAATAATTGGGTTTTGGTTCGATCTCTCTACGACATTCCTACGGGCCGTGGCGGCCGTTTTAGATACATAGGTGGCGCTAGAGAGCACATTTTGGCACTTTGGGGTTTAATTTTTACATTTTATCAAATTTTTCACCATTCCTGATGTGCGTGCCAAATTTGGTGAGTTTTTGAGCATGTTTAGGGGGTCAAATTTAGAGTTAAAGTGGCGTAACAAGAAAGAAAGAATAATAATAATAATAATAATAATAAAGAAACAAACACACGAAAAACAATAGGGTCTTCGCCCTTTGGGCTCAGGCCCTAATTAAAGCTGCAAGCAGCGTTGGACGGGCCTTCGCGCCCTTGCGCACGTCGGGCCGCGGCGCAGTCAGTTCAGCTTGTGGGAACCAAGAAAACGTTTGGAGATGATTAGTGTGAGAGTCTTTTGACACACAATACTAACCAGTGTCTCTCTGTGAGCCCACCCCTCTGTTCACAGACAATTATGAATTATGAAATCAAAATATTGTTAACCTTAATCAATAATTCAGGTACCAACTGTAGGATCTGCGAAGAACACAATTAATTATTTGCTATAATTATCAATTATCAATAATAATTAACTATAACAATAAACAGAATTATTAATATGAACTAACAAGCACGGAGCACCACCCGGAAACCAGGACCAATAACCGAACAAGGTAATCTCATAAATGGGAGTTCACCTAGAATGTTAATATCTGCGAGATATCAACATTCAAGGGTGAACAAAGAAGGGTTGAATTCGAGCTCTGACTCCTTCAATCAGCCACTTCTCACAATATGTTACACACAATAATGACAAAAGAACTTCTCTTTAAAGATATAACATTGTTTATTAAACTTAGCAAAATTAACAAAGTTAACAAATACTTCATTCAATGAACAGCTATTCTAAAATCTAATTCTACCAAACAAAACACAAACAGCTTTGCACAGAGTTGGACACTTGCAGGGGAATGCGTGTATGTATGTATGTGTATGTATGTACGTGTGTGTGTGTGTGTGTGTGTGTGTGTGTGTGTGTGTGTGTGTGTGTGTGTGTGTTAGTAGCAAGAGAGGAAGGAGGGAAAGCGATCGTGAGAGGGAGAGAAGCGGCTCTTTTTCCAGAGAGCGCACGTACGGACGGCAGTCTGTAACGCACGTTGTCTGGTTTCTGATCGACAAATCAATTTACTTTCTCACTCACGGTGGCACAAAAGTAGCAGGTGTCCCGACCGGGAAAAACACAAAATAGTCTAGCGCGGTGAACACAACTAACAGGAAGCAAACTTAAAATACTCCTCAGAGTAAAGCAGAGAAAAATGGACTCGGCGGTCCGTCAACTCACACAACAAGAACAATAGCAATAAAGCTAAAAAGGCTAAATGCTAAACAACAGCAACTGATGTTGAAAAGAACACACAACTAACACTGCCTATGCCCAGACTTATGCCTCTTACTTGGTCGCTTCAGAAAGTGCGCAGGTTGTGTGTGTGTGTAGTCCGTCTTAATGTCCATCTTTGTTCTTGGCTCGGAGGCAGACAGTGCCGTTCCCGCACGTCGGCGAAAACACGGCAGCTGGCTCTGAGTGAAATGGCGGAGAGAACAGCAGAGACAACTCGGCGAAGACGCGCAGGGCAGAGCCGGTCCACGTTATCCCGAAGTAACTTCATTTCCTCTTTCTCGGGGGAATTTGAGGACGCTGGTTGCAGCAGCGGTCTCTCTCGGATCCAGGAATGTGTTCGGGTGAACACGGGCAAAGTCTCGTCTCGTCCGACGAGGGGAGTCTTCGATGAGGGGAAAACATGTTCGTGGGGTAGTCAAGCTAACTCACAGGGGAACAGGAGTTACCCCTAGCTCAGTGACATGGGAAAGACGTGTAGTTTGGGCGTGCTCGCTTATAAAGGGGTGGTGATGTCATGGCTGCGTCCTCAGGACGCTCCGCTGTGCAGGAGCGTCTCCGCCAATGAGGGACCGATGTTGACTGCTCCCTGCTGAAGTGTGAAAATCGCAAAGCATCCTTGGAAATGGAGTTTGCTCCACCCTCATGGCAGGTCCATTACAGTTTTAATACGGAGCTCCGGAACTCCAGCCTTCCTGAGTTTTTCCCTCATATAGGCTATAGTTTTTCTTAATCATTACTACAATATATGATTACATATGTAATAGTCTCCTCAGCCAAGTTAGAAAAAGTATGTGCATGTATGAACAACAGCAATTGGAGAAGATGACAGTCAAAAAGTAATCATGTTAAATAATCATGATCTCAAAATTGAACAAAAATGATTGTGATTATAATTTTTGCCATAATCAAGCACCCCCAAAAACAGCAAATTGTGATTTACATACACACACAAACACACACACACACACACACACACACAGTTTAAATATGTATGTGATAAATTGTAAATATGTATGTAATGAATTGTTTTCCTTAAGAAACTCTTACTTGAACATTTTTCAGTGTGCTCCTAAAGTTATATGTATGCTCCTAATTTCTGTCATTTAGGAGCACATGTACTCCTTGAAAAAAAGTAAGGATTGAACACTGCTGTCACTGCTGCAGTCCAAGGGCTTCTGTCACAGGCAGTAGATGTTTACTTTACCCATCCCCCCCCTCCCATTCTCTCTCTCTCCCTCACAGCTGCAGAGAAGATTTTAGTGTACTCTACTTGTGAAATATGCTCATAAATCCCATAACTTTGGCCAAATCCTACATAAAAATATCATTTTTTTGTAGGAATTTTCGTCGCGAATCCATTGATACAGGTTTGAAAGTGGTGGGACTTATAGTTTAGACGCCAGATGCCCCAGTTTGGCACAAAGGCCATGCCCAGAATTTGCCTCCCCATTGGTTTACATTGTAAGGTGTAATGTCGCACTCCAACTTTCAGGGCTTACTAAATCTAAACCGTTCGAGTTATTACAAAGTTTTTAATAACTTTTGCTCAACACAGTGTGATAAGTCATGTATTCAAGTTTGAAGCCGATACCATTAACGCCCTAGGAGGAGATAGCGTTTATTCAAGGTCCAAAATTGGCAAAAAATCATACTTTGAAATGGACATTGCAGATTTCCTGTTGGATTTAGGTCAGGGGTGTCAGCGTATGATTTGTAGGTCTTGATGAGACGAATAATTGGGTTTTGGTTCGATCTCTCTACGACATTCCTACGGGCCGTGGCGGCCGTTTTAGATACATAGGTGGCGCTAGAGAGCACATTTTGGCACTTTGGGGTTTAATTTTTACATTTTATCAAATTTTTCACCATTCCTGATGTGCGTGCCAAATTTGGTGAGTTTTTGAGCATGTTTAGGGGGTCAAATTTAGAGTTAAAGTGGCGTAACAAGAAAGAAAGAATAATAATAATAATAATAATAATAATAATAATAATAATAATAATAATAATAATAATAAAGAAACAAACACACGAAAAACAATAGGGTCTTCGCCCTTTGGGCTCAGGCCCTAATTAAAGCTGCAAGCAGCGTTGGACGGGCCTTCGCGCCCTTGCGCACGTCGGGCCGCGGCGCAGTCAGTTGAGCTTGTGGGAACCAAGAAAACGTTTGGAGATGATCAGTGTGAGAGTCTTTTGACACACAATACTAACTACTTTCTCTCCGTGAGCGCACGCCTCTGTTTATCACAGATAATTATGGCTTATGAAATTAAAATATTGTTAACCTTAATCAATAATTCAGGCACCAACTGTAGCATGTATGAGGAACACAGTTGATTATTTGTCATAATTATCAATTATCTAAGATAATTAACTAATTATAATAATTAATAGAATTATTAATATGAACTAACAAGCACGGAGCACCACCCGGAAACCAGGACCAATAACCGAACAAGGTAATCTCATTAATGGGATTTCACCTAGAATGCTAATATCTGCGAGATATCAACATTCAAGGGTGAACAAAGAAGGGTTGAATTCAAGCTCTGACTCCTTTAATCAGCCACTTCTCACAATATGTTACACACAATAATGACAAAAGAACTTCTCTTTAAAGATATAACATTGTTTATTAAACTTAGCAAAATTAACAAAGTTAACAAATACTTCATTCAATAAACAGCTATTCTAAAATCTAATTCTACCAAACAAAACACAAACAGCTTTGCACAGAGTTGGACACTTGCAGGGGAATGCGTGTGTGTGTGTGTGTGTGTGTGTGTTAGTAGCAAGAGAGGAAGGAGGGAAAGCGATCGTGAGAGGGAGAGAAGCGGCTCTTTTGACCACAGAGAGCGCACGTACGGACGGCAGTCTGTAACGTACGTTGTCTGGTTTCTGATCTCACGGTGGCACAAAAGTAGCAGTTGTCCCGACCGGGAAAAACACAAAATAGTCTAGCGTGGTGAACACAACTAACAGGCAGCAAACTTAAAATACTCCTCAGAGTAAAGCAGAGAAAAATGGACTCGGCGGTCCGTCAACTCACACAACAAGAACAACAGCAATAAAGCTAAAAAGGCTAAATGCTAAACAACAGCAACTGATGCTGAAAAGAACACACAACTAACACTGCCTATGCCCAGACTTATGCCTCTTACTTGGTCGCTTCAGAAAGTGCGCAGGTTGTGTGTGTGTGTAGTCCG
Source organism: Thunnus albacares (assembly GCF_914725855.1). Taxonomy (NCBI): domain Eukaryota; kingdom Metazoa; phylum Chordata; class Actinopteri; order Scombriformes; family Scombridae; genus Thunnus; species Thunnus albacares. The sequence goes on from NC_058107.1 coordinate 4,648,186, forward strand.
TCTTAATGTCCATCTTTGTTCTTGGCTCGGAGGCAGACGGTGCCGTTCTCGCACGTCGTCGAAAACAAGGCAGCTGGCTCTGAGTGGAGTGGCGGAGAGAACAGCAGAGACAACTCGGCGAAGACGCGCAGGGCAGAGCCGGTCCACGTTATCGCGAAGTAACTTCATTTCCTCTTTCTCGGGGGAATTTGAGGACGCTGGTTGCAGCAGCGGTCTCTCTCGGGTCCAGGAATGTGTTCGGGTGAACACGGGCAAAGTCTCGTCTCGTCCGACGAGGGGAGTCTTCGATGAGGGGAAAACATGTTCGTGGGGTAGTCAAGCTAACTCACAGGGGAACAGGAGTTACCCCTAGCTCAGTGACATGGGAAAGACGTGTAGTTTGGGCGTGCTCGCTTATAAAGGGGTGGTGATGTCATGGCTGCGTCCTCAGGACGCTCCGCTGTGCAGGAGAGTCTCCGCCAATGAGGGACCGATGTTGACTGCTCCCTGCTGAGGTGTGAAAATCGCAAAGCATCCTGGGAAATGGAGTTTGCTCCACCCTCATGGCAGGTCCATTACAGTTTTAATACGGAGCTCCGGAACTCCAGCCTTCCTGAGTTTTTCCCTCATATAGGCTATAGTTTTTCTTAATCATTACTACAATATATGATTACATATGTAATAGTCTCCTCAGCCAAGTTAGAAAAAGTATGTGCATGTATGAACAACAGCAATTGGAGAAGATGACAGTCAAAAAGTAATCATGTTAAATAATCATGATCTCAATATTGAACAAAAATGATTGTGATTATAATTTTTGCCATAATCAAGCACCCCTAAAAACAGCAAATTGTGATTTACATACACATACACACACACACACACACACACACACACACACACACACACACACACACAGTTTAAATATGTATGTGATAAATTGTAAATATGTATGTAATGAATTGTTTTATTTAAGAAACTCTTACTTGAACATTTTTCAGTGTGCTCCTAAAGTTATATGTATGCTCCTAATTTCTGTCATTTAGGAGCACATGTACTCCTTGAAAAGAAGTAAGGATTGAACACTGCTGTCACTGCTGCAGTCCAAGGGCTTCTGTCACAGGCAGTAGATGTTTACTTTACCCATCCCCCCCCTCCCATTCTCTCTCTCTCTCCCTCACAGCTGCAGAGAAGATTTTAGTGTACTCTACTTGTGAAATATGCTCATAAATCCCATAACTTTGGCCAAATCCTACATAAAAATATCATTTTTTTGTAGGAATTTTCGTCGCGAATCCATTGATACAGGTTTGAAAGTGGTGGGACTTATAGTTTAGACGCCAGATGCCCCAGTTTGGCACAAAGTCCATGCCCAGAATTTGCCTCCCCATTGGTTTACATTGTAAGGTGTAATGTCGCACTCCAACTTTCAGGGCTTACTAAATCTAAACCGTTCGAGTTATTACAAAGTTTTTAATAACTTTTGCTCAACACAGTGTGATAAGTCATGTATTAAAGTTTGAAGCCGATACCATTAACACCCTAGGAGGAGATAGCGTTTATTCAAGGTCCAAAATTGGCAAAAAATCATACTTTGAAATGGACATTGCAGATTTCCTGTTGGATTTAGGTCAGGGGTGTCAGCGTATGATTTGTAGGTCTTGATGAGACGAATAATTGGGTTTTGGTTCGATCTCTCTACGACATTCCTATGGGCCGTGGTGGCCGTTTTAGATACATAGGTGGCGCTAGAGAGCACATTTTGGCACTTTGGGGTTTAATTTTTACATTTTATCAAATTTTTCACCATTCCTGATGTGCGTGCCAAATTTGGTGAGTTTTTGAGCATGTTTAGGGGGTCAAATTTAGAGTTAAAGTGGCGTAATAATAAAGAATAATAATAATAATAATAATTAAAGCTGCAAGCAGCGTTGGACGGGCCTTCGCGCCCTTGCGCACAGCGAGCCGCGGCGCAGTCAGTTGAGCTTGTGGGAACCAAGAAAACGTTTGGAGATGATTAGTGTGAGAGTCTTTTGACACACAATACTAACCAGTGTCTCTCTGTGAGCCCACCCCTCTGTTCACAGACAATTATGAATTATGAAATCAAAATATTGTTAACCTTAATCAATAATTCAGGTACCAACTATAGGGTCTGCGAAGAACACAGTTAATTATTTGCTATAATTATCAATCATCAATAATAATTAATTATAACAATTAACAGAATTATTAATATGAACTAACAGATACGAAGCACCACCCCGAAACCGGGACCAGTAACCGAGCAAGGTAGTCTCATAAATGGGAGTTCTCCTAGAATGTTAATATCTGAGAGATAATCATTCAAGGGTGAACAAAGAAGGGTTGAATTCGAGCTCTGACTCCTTCAATCAGCCACTTTTCACAATATGTTACCAATAATGACTAAAGAACTTCTCTTTACAGATATAACAGTGTTTATGAAACTTAGCAAAATTAACAAAGTTAACAAATGCTTCACTCAATAAATAGCTATTCTAAAATCTAATTCTACCAAACAAAACACAAACAGCTTTGCACAGGGTTGGACACTTGCAGGGGAATGCGTGTATGTATGTATGTATATATATGTGTGTGTGTGTGTGTGTGTGTTAATAGCAAGAGAGGAAGGAGGGAAAGCGATCGTGAGAGAGAGAGAAGCGGTTCTTTTTCCACAGAGAGCGCACGTATGGACGGCAGTCTGTAACGCACGTTGTCTGGTTTAAGATCGACAAATCAGTTTACTTTCTCACTCACGGCAGCACAAACACAGTAGTCCCGAGCGGGACAAACACAAAATAGTCTAGCGTGGTGAACACAACTAACAGGCAGCAGCGGAGCGTTAACTGCAGCATGACCGAAAGAAGCACAACCAGTTCGCCTCTGCTAGCCTCTCAGCTAACCCCGGCTCTCTGTTTAGATCCAAACGGAGCACCGAGTCCCGAATTGCTATTTAGGTTAAAGCGGAGAGAATCAGCGGGTCTGTCGGCCAGCTGAGTGAAGTGAAACCTGCGGAAAAAACACCGTGACCATCACGGTAAAACAGGTCGGCGAAAACATGGCAGCTGGCTCTGAGTGGAGTGGCGGAGAGAACAGCAGACACGACTCGGCGAAGACGCGCGGGGCAGAGCCGGTCCACGTTATCCCGAAGTAACTTCATTTCCTCTTTCTCGGGGGAATTTGAGGACGCTGGTTGCAGCAGCGGTCTCTCTCGGGTCCAGGAATGTGTTCGGGTGAACACGGGCAAAGTCTCGTCTCGTCCGACGAGGGGAGTCTTCGATGAGGGGAAAACATGTTCGTGGGGTAGTCAAGCTAACTCACAGGGGAACAGGAGTTACCCCTAGCTCAGTGACATGGGAAAGACGTGTAGTTTGGGCGTGCTCGCTTATAAAGGGGTGGTGATGTCATGGCTGCGTCCTCAGGACGCTCCGCTGTGCAGGAGCGTCTCCGCCAATGAGGGACCGATGTTGACTGCTCCCTGCTGAAGTGTGAAAATCGCAAAGCATTCTTGGAAATGGAGTTTGCTCCACCCTCATGGCAGGTCCATTACAGTTTTAATACGGAGCTCCGGAACTCCAGCCTTCCTGAGTTTTTCCCTCATATAGGCTATAGTTTTTCTTAATCATTACTACAATATATGATTACATATGTAATAGTCTCCTCAGCCAAGTTAGAAAAAGTATGTGCATGTATGAACAACAGCAACTGGAGAAGATGACAGTCAAAAAGTAATCATGTTAAATAATCATGATCTCAATATTGAACAAAAATGATTGTGATTATAATTTTTGCCATAATCAAGCACCCCTAAAAACAGCAAATTGTGAATTACATACACATACACACACACACACACACACACACACACACAGTTTAAATATGTATGTGATAAATTGTAAATATGTATGTAATGAATTGTTTTCTTTAAGAAACTCTTACTTGAACATTTTTCAGTGTGCTCCTAAAGTTATATGTATGCTCCTAATTTCTGTCATTTAGGAGCACATGTACTCCTTGAAAAGAAGTAAGGATTGAACACTGCTGTCACTGCTGCAGTCCAAGGGCTTCTGTCACAGGCAGTAGATGTTTACTTTACCCATCCCCCCCCTCCCATTCTCTCTCTCTCCCTCACAGCTGCAGAGAAGATTTTAGTGTACTCTACTTGTGAAATATGCTCATAAATCCCATAACTTTGGCCAAATCCTACATAAAAATATCATTTTTTTGTAGGAATTTTCGTCGCGAATCCATTGATACAGGTTTGAAAGTGGTCGGACTTATAGTTTAGACGCCAGATGCCCCAGTTTGGCACAAAGGCCATGCCCAGAATTTGCCTCCCCATTGGTTTACATTGTAAAGTGTAATGTCGCACTCCAACTTTCAGGGCTTACTAAATCTAAACCGTTCGAGTTATTACAAAGTTTTTAATAACTTTTGCTCAACACAGTGTGATAAGTCATGTATTCAAGTTTGAAGCCGATACCATTAACGCCCTAGGAGGAGATAGCGTTTATTCAAGGTCCAAAATTGGCAAAAAAATCATACTTTGAAATGGACATTGCAGATTTCCTGTTGGATTTAGGTCAGGGGTGTCAGCGTATGATTTGTAGGTCTTGATGAGACGAATAATTGGGTTTTGGTTCGATCTCTCTACGACATTCCTACGGGCCGTGGCGGCCGTTTTAGATACATAGGTGGCGCTAGAGAGCACATTTTGGCACTTTGGGGTTTAATTTTTACATTTTATCAAATTTTTCACCATTCCTGATGTGCGTGCCAAATTTGGTGAGTTTTTGAGCATGTTTAGGGGGTCAAATTTAGAGTTAAAGTGGCGTAATAATAAAGAATAATAATAATAATAATAATAATAATAATAATAATAAGAAACAAACAAACACACGAAAAACAAGAGGGTCTTCGCCCTTTGGGCTCAGGCCCTAATAATTAAAGCTGCAAGCAGCGTTGAACGGGCCTTCGCGCCCTTGCGCACAGCGGGCCGCGGCGCAGTCAGTTGAGCTTGTGGGAACCAAGAAAACGTTTGGAGATGATCAGTGTGAGAGTCTTTTTACACACAATACTAACCAGTGTCTCTCTGTGAGCCCACCCCTCCGTTCACAGACAATTATGAATTATGACATCAAAATATTGTTAACCTTAATCAGTAATTCAGGTACCAACTGTAGGAATCTGCGAAGAACACAGTTAATTATTTTCTATAATTATCAATTATCAATAATAATTAATTATAACAATTAACAGAATTATTAATATGAACTAACACATACGAAGCACCACCCCGAAACCGGGGCCAATAACCGAGCAAGGTAGTCTCATAAATGGGAGTTCACCTAGAATGTTAATATCTGAGAGATAATCATTCAAGGGTGAACAAAGAAGGGTTGAATTCTAGCTCTGACTCCTTTAATCAGCCACTTTTCACAATATGTTACCAATAATGACTAAAGAACTTCTCTTTAAAGATATAACAGTGTTTATGAAACTTAGCAAAATTAACAAAGTTAACAAATGCTTCATTCAATAAATAGCTATTCTAAAATCTAATTCTACCAAACAAAACACAAACAGCTTTGCACAGGGTTGGACACTTGCAGGTTGGACACTTTTGTCCGACGTTATCTGACCATCAGATGTGCAAAACGATGTCGGTGCGTGTATCTGTGCGCACGTGAGTATGGTGTTAGTCACAAGAGAGGGAGGAGGGAGAGCGATCGTGAGAGAGAGAGAAGCGGTTCTTTTTCCACAGAGAGCGCACGTATGGACGGCAGTCTGTAACGCACGTTGTCTGGTTTAAGATCGACAAATCAGTTTACTTTCTCACTCACGGCAGCACAAACACAGTAGTCCCGAGCGGGACAAACACAAAATAGTCAAGCGTGGTGAACACAACTAACAGGCAGCAAACAGGCAGCAGCGGAGCGTTAACTGCAGCATGACCGGAAGAAGCACAACCAGTTAGCCTCTGCTAGCCTCTCAGCTAACCCCGGCTCTCTGTTTAGATCCAAACGGAGCACCGAGTCCCGAATTGCTATTTAGGTTAAAGCGGAGAGAATCAGCGGGTCTGTCGGCCAGCTGAGTGAAGTGAAACCTGCGGAAAAAACACCGTGACTATCAAGGTAAAACAGGTCGGCGAAAACACGGCAGCTGGCTCTGAGTGGAGTGGCGGAGAAAACAGCAGAGATGACTCGGCGAAGACGCGCAGGGCAGAGCCGGTCCACGTTATCCCGAAGTAGCTTCATTTCCTCTTTCTCGGGGGAATTTGAGGACGCTGGTTGCAGCAGCGGTCTCTCTCGGGTCCAGGAATGTGTTCGGGTGAACACGGGCAAAGTCTCGTCTCGTCCGACGAGGGGAGTCTTCGATGAGGGGAAAACATGTTCGTGGGGTAGTCAAGCTAACTCACAGGGGAACAGAAGTTACCCCTAGCTCAGTGACATGGGAAAGACGTGTATTTCGGGCGTGCTCGCTTATAAAGGGGTGGTGATGTCATGGCTGCGTCCTCAGGACGCTCCGCTGTGCAGGAGCGTCTCCGCCAATGAGGGACCGATGTTGACTGCTCCCTGCTGAGGTGTGAAAATCGCAAAGCATTCTTGGAAATGGAGTTTGCTCCACCCTCATGGCAGGTCCATTACAGTTTTAATACGGAGCTCCGGAACTCCAGCCATCCTGAGTTTTTCCCTCATATAGGCTATACTTTTTCTTAATCATTACTACAATATATGATTAGATGTGTAATAGTCTCCTCAGCCAAGTTAGAAAAAATATGTGCATGTATGAACAACAGCAATTGGAGAAGATGACAGGCAAAAAGTAATCATGTTAAATAATCATGATCTCAATATTGAACAAAAATGATTGTGATTATAATTTTTGCCATAGTCAAGCACCCCTAAAAACAGCAAATTGTGATTTACATACACACACACACACACACACACACACAGAGTTTAAATATGTATGTGATCAATTGTAAATATGTTATAATGAATTGTTTTCTTTAAGAAACTGTTACTTGAACATTTTTCAGTGTGCTTCTAAAGTTATATGTATGCTCCTAATTTCTTTCATTTAGGAGCACATGTACTCCTTGAAAAGAAGTAAGGACTGAACACTGCTGTCACGTGTAGAAGCACTGAGTAAATGCAGTGTGGCACAGTCTAAGGGCTTCTGTCACAGGCAGTAGATGTTTACTTTGCCCATCCCCCCCCTCCCATTCTCTCTCTCTCCCTCACAGCTGCAGAGGAAAATATAGTGTTCTCTCATTGTAAAAAATCCTCATAAATCCCATAACTTTGGCCACATCCTACATAAAAATATCATTTTTTTGTAGGAATTTTCGTCACGAATCCATTGATACAGGTTTGAAAGTGGTCGGACTTATAGTTTAGACGCCAGATGCCCCAGTTTGGCACAAAGGCCATGCCCAGAATTTGCCTCCCCATTGGTTTACATTGTAAGGTGTAATGTCGCACTCCAACTTTCAGGGCTTACTAAATCTAAACCGTTCGAGTTATTACAAAGTTTTTAATAACTTTTGCTCAACACAGTGTGATAAGTCATGTATTAAAGTTTGAAGCCGATACCATTAACGCCCTAGGAGGAGATAGCGTTTATTCAAGGTCCAAAATTGGCAAAAAATCGTACTTTGAAATTGACATTGCAGATTTCCTGTTGGATTTAGGTCAGGGGTGTCAGCGTATGATTTGTAGGTCTTGATGAGACGAATAATTGAGTTTTGGTTTGATCTCTCTACGACATTCCTACGGGCCGTGGTGGCCGTTTTAGATACATAGGTGGCGCTAGAGAGCACATTTTGGCACTTTGGGGGTTAATTTTTACATTTTATCAAATTTTTCACCATTCCTGATGTGCGTGCCAAATTTGGTGAGTTTTTGAGCATGTTTAGGGGGTCAAATTTAGAGTTAAAGTGGCGTAACAAGAAAGAAAGAATAAGAAAGAAAGAAACACACGAAAAACAATAGGGTCTTCGCCCTTTGGGCTCAGGCCCTAATTAAAGCTGCAAGCAGCGTTGGACGGGCCTTCGCGCCCTTGCGCACGTCGGGCCGCGGCGCAGTCAGTTCAGCTTGTGGGAACCAAGAAAACGTTTGGAGATGATTAGTGTGAGAGTCTTTTGACACACAATACTAACCAGTGTCTCTCTGTGAGCCCACCCCTCTGTTCACAGACAATTATGAATTATGAAATCAAAATATTGTTAACCTTAATCAATAATTCAGGTACCAACTGTAGGATCTGCGAAGAACACAATTAATTATTTGCTATAATTATCAATTATCAATAATAATTAACTATAACAATAAACAGAATTATTAATATGAACTAACAAGCACGGAGCACCACCCGGAAACCAGGACCAATAACCGAACAAGGTAATCTCATAAATGGGAGTTCACCTAGAATGTTAATATCTGCGAGATATCAACATTCAAGGGTGAACAAAGAAGGGTTGAATTCGAGCTCTGACTCCTTCAATCAGCCACTTCTCACAATATGTTACACACAATAATGACAAAAGAACTTCTCTTTAAAGATATAACATTGTTTATTAAACTTAGCAAAATTAACAAAGTTAACAAATACTTCATTCAATGAACAGCTATTCTAAAATCTAATTCTACCAAACAAAACACAAACAGCTTTGCACAGAGTTGGACACTTGCAGGGGAATGCGTGTATGTATGTATGTGTATGTATGTACGTGTGTGTGTGTGTGTGTGTGTGTGTGTGTGTGTGTGTGTGTGTGTGTGTGTGTGTGTGTGTGTGTTAGTAGCAAGAGAGGAAGGAGGGAAAGCGATCGTGAGAGGGAGAGAAGCGGCTCTTTTTCCAGAGAGCGCACGTACGGACGGCAGTCTGTAACGCACGTTGTCTGGTTTCTGATCGACAAATCAATTTACTTTCTCACTCACGGTGGCACAAAAGTAGCAGGTGTCCCGACCGGGAAAAACACAAAATAGTCTAGCGCGGTGAACACAACTAACAGGAAGCAAACTTAAAATACTCCTCAGAGTAAAGCAGAGAAAAATGGACTCGGCGGTCCGTCAACTCACACAACAAGAACAATAGCAATAAAGCTAAAAAGGCTAAATGCTAAACAACAGCAACTGATGTTGAAAAGAACACACAACTAACACTGCCTATGCCCAGACTTATGCCTCTTACTTGGTCGCTTCAGAAAGTGCGCAGGTTGTGTGTGTGTGTGTAGTCCGTCTTAATGTCCATCTTTGTTCTTGGCTCGGAGGCAGACAGTGCCGTTCCCGCACGTCGGCGAAAACACGGCAGCTGGCTCTGAGTGAAATGGCGGAGAGAACAGCAGAGACAACTCGGCGAAGACGCGCAGGGCAGAGCCGGTCCACGTTATCCCGAAGTAACTTCATTTCCTCTTTCTCGGGGGAATTTGAGGACGCTGGTTGCAGCAGCGGTCTCTCTCGGATCCAGGAATGTGTTCGGGTGAACACGGGCAAAGTCTCGTCTCGTCCGACGAGGGGAGTCTTCGATGAGGGGAAAACATGTTCGTGGGGTAGTCAAGCTAACTCACAGGGGAACAGGAGTTACCCCTAGCTCAGTGACATGGGAAAGACGTGTAGTTTGGGCGTGCTCGCTTATAAAGGGGTGGTGATGTCATGGCTGCGTCCTCAGGACGCTCCGCTGTGCAGGAGCGTCTCCGCCAATGAGGGACCGATGTTGACTGCTCCCTGCTGAAGTGTGAAAATCGCAAAGCATCCTTGGAAATGGAGTTTGCTCCACCCTCATGGCAGGTCCATTACAGTTTTAATACGGAGCTCCGGAACTCCAGCCTTCCTGAGTTTTTCCCTCATATAGGCTATAGTTTTTCTTAATCATTACTACAATATATGATTACATATGTAATAGTCTCCTCAGCCAAGTTAGAAAAAGTATGTGCATGTATGAACAACAGCAATTGGAGAAGATGACAGTCAAAAAGTAATCATGTTAAATAATCATGATCTCAAAATTGAACAAAAATGATTGTGATTATAATTTTTGCCATAATCAAGCACCCCCAAAAACAGCAAATTGTGATTTACATACACACACAAACACACACACACACACACACACACACAGTTTAAATATGTATGTGATAAATTGTAAATATGTATGTAATGAATTGTTTTCCTTAAGAAACTCTTACTTGAACATTTTTCAGTGTGCTCCTAAAGTTATATGTATGCTCCTAATTTCTGTCATTTAGGAGCACATGTACTCCTTGAAAAAAAGTAAGGATTGAACACTGCTGTCACTGCTGCAGTCCAAGGGCTTCTGTCACAGGCAGTAGATGTTTACTTTACCCATCCCCCCCCTCCCATTCTCTCTCTCTCCCTCACAGCTGCAGAGAAGATTTTAGTGTACTCTACTTGTGAAATATGCTCATAAATCCCATAACTTTGGCCAAATCCTACATAAAAATATCATTTTTTTGTAGGAATTTTCGTCGCGAATCCATTGATACAGGTTTGAAAGTGGTGGGACTTATAGTTTAGACGCCAGATGCCCCAGTTTGGCACAAAGGCCATGCCCAGAATTTGCCTCCCCATTGGTTTACATTGTAAGGTGTAATGTCGCACTCCAACTTTCAGGGCTTACTAAATCTAAACCGTTCGAGTTATTACAAAGTTTTTAATAACTTTTGCTCAACACAGTGTGATAAGTCATGTATTCAAGTTTGAAGCCGATACCATTAACGCCCTAGGAGGAGATAGCGTTTATTCAAGGTCCAAAATTGGCAAAAAATCATACTTTGAAATGGACATTGCAGATTTCCTGTTGGATTTAGGTCAGGGGTGTCAGCGTATGATTTGTAGGTCTTGATGAGACGAATAATTGGGTTTTGGTTCGATCTCTCTACGACATTCCTACGGGCCGTGGCGGCCGTTTTAGATACATAGGTGGCGCTAGAGAGCACATTTTGGCACTTTGGGGTTTAATTTTTACATTTTATCAAATTTTTCACCATTCCTGATGTGCGTGCCAAATTTGGTGAGTTTTTGAGCATGTTTAGGGGGTCAAATTTAGAGTTAAAGTGGCGTAACAAGAAAGAAAGAATAATAATAATAATAATAATAATAATAATAATAATAATAATAAAGAAACAAACACACGAAAAACAATAGGGTCTTCGCCCTTTGGGCTCAGGCCCTAATAATAATAATAATTAAAGCTGCAAGCAGCGTTGAACGGGCCTTCGCGCCCTTGCGCACAGCGGGCCGCGGCGCAGTCAGTTGAGCTTGTGGGAACCAAGAAAACGTTTGGAGATGATCAGTGTGAGAGTCTTTTTACACACAATACTAACCAGTGTCTCTCTGTGAGCCCACCCCTCCGTTCACAGACAATTATGAATTATGACATCAAAATATTGTTAACCTTAATCAGTAATTCAGGTACCAACTGTAGGAATCTGCGAAGAACACAGTTAATTATTTTCTATAATTATCAATTATCAATAATAATTAATTATAACAATTAACAGAATTATTAATATGAACTAACACATACGAAGCACCACCCCGAAACCGGGGCCAATAACCGAGCAAGGTAGTCTCATAAATGGGAGTTCACCTAGAATGTTAATATCTGAGAGATAATCATTCAAGGGTGAACAAAGAAGGGTTGAATTCTAGCTCTGACTCCTTTAATCAGCCACTTTTCACAATATGTTACCAATAATGACTAAAGAACTTCTCTTTAAAGATATAACAGTGTTTATGAAACTTAGCAAAATTAACAAAGTTAACAAATGCTTCATTCAATAAATAGCTATTCTAAAATCTAATTCTACCAAACAAAACACAAACAGCTTTGCACAGGGTTGGACACTTGCAGGTTGGACACTTTTGTCCGACGTTATCTGACCATCAGATGTGCAAAACGATGTCGGTGCGTGTATCTGTGCGCACGTGAGTATGGTGTTAGTCACAAGAGAGGGAGGAGGGAGAGCGATCGTGAGAGAGAGAGAAGCGGTTCTTTTTCCACAGAGAGCGCACGTATGGACGGCAGTCTGTAACGCACGTTGTCTGGTTTAAGATCGACAAATCAGTTTACTTTCTCACTCACGGCAGCACAAACACAGTAGTCCCGAGCGGGACAAACACAAAATAGTCAAGCGTGGTGAACACAACTAACAGGCAGCAAACAGGCAGCAGCGGAGCGTTAACTGCAGCATGACCGGAAGAAGCACAACCAGTTAGCCTCTGCTAGCCTCTCAGCTAACCCCGGCTCTCTGTTTAGATCCAAACGGAGCACCGAGTCCCGAATTGCTATTTAGGTTAAAGCGGAGAGAATCAGCGGGTCTGTCGGCCAGCTGAGTGAAGTGAAACCTGCGGAAAAAACACCGTGACTATCAAGGTAAAACAGGTCGGCGAAAACACGGCAGCTGGCTCTGAGTGGAGTGGCGGAGAAAACAGCAGAGATGACTCGGCGAAGACGCGCAGGGCAGAGCCGGTCCACGTTATCCCGAAGTAGCTTCATTTCCTCTTTCTCGGGGGAATTTGAGGACGCTGGTTGCAGCAGCGGTCTCTCTCGGGTCCAGGAATGTGTTCGGGTGAACACGGGCAAAGTCTCGTCTCGTCCGACGAGGGGAGTCTTCGATGAGGGGAAAACATGTTCGTGGGGTAGTCAAGCTAACTCACAGGGGAACAGAAGTTACCCCTAGCTCAGTGACATGGGAAAGACGTGTATTTCGGGCGTGCTCGCTTATAAAGGGGTGGTGATGTCATGGCTGCGTCCTCAGGACGCTCCGCTGTGCAGGAGCGTCTCCGCCAATGAGGGACCGATGTTGACTGCTCCCTGCTGAGGTGTGAAAATCGCAAAGCATTCTTGGAAATGGAGTTTGCTCCACCCTCATGGCAGGTCCATTACAGTTTTAATACGGAGCTCCGGAACTCCAGCCATCCTGAGTTTTTCCCTCATATAGGCTATACTTTTTCTTAATCATTACTACAATATATGATTAGATGTGTAATAGTCTCCTCAGCCAAGTTAGAAAAAATATGTGCATGTATGAACAACAGCAATTGGAGAAGATGACAGGCAAAAAGTAATCATGTTAAATAATCATGATCTCAATATTGAACAAAAATGATTGTGATTATAATTTTTGCCATAGTCAAGCACCCCTAAAAACAGCAAATTGTGATTTACATACACACACACACACACACACACACACAGAGTTTAAATATGTATGTGATCAATTGTAAATATGTTATAATGAATTGTTTTCTTTAAGAAACTGTTACTTGAACATTTTTCAGTGTGCTTCTAAAGTTATATGTATGCTCCTAATTTCTTTCATTTAGGAGCACATGTACTCCTTGAAAAGAAGTAAGGACTGAACACTGCTGTCACGTGTAGAAGCACTGAGTAAATGCAGTGTGGCACAGTCTAAGGGCTTCTGTCACAGGCAGTAGATGTTTACTTTGCCCATCCCCCCCCTCCCATTCTCTCTCTCTCCCTCACAGCTGCAGAGGAAAATATAGTGTTCTCTCATTGTAAAAAATCCTCATAAATCCCATAACTTTGGCCACATCCTACATAAAAATATCATTTTTTTGTAGGAATTTTCGTCACGAATCCATTGATACAGGTTTGAAAGTGGTCGGACTTATAGTTTAGACGCCAGATGCCCCAGTTTGGCACAAAGGCCATGCCCAGAATTTGCCTCCCCATTGGTTTACATTGTAAGGTGTAATGTCGCACTCCAACTTTCAGGGCTTACTAAATCTAAACCGTTCGAGTTATTACAAAGTTTTTAATAACTTTTGCTCAACACAGTGTGATAAGTCATGTATTAAAGTTTGAAGCCGATACCATTAACGCCCTAGGAGGAGATAGCGTTTATTCAAGGTCCAAAATTGGCAAAAAATCGTACTTTGAAATTGACATTGCAGATTTCCTGTTGGATTTAGGTCAGGGGTGTCAGCGTATGATTTGTAGGTCTTGATGAGACGAATAATTGAGTTTTGGTTTGATCTCTCTACGACATTCCTACGGGCCGTGGTGGCCGTTTTAGATACATAGGTGGCGCTAGAGAGCACATTTTGGCACTTTGGGGGTTAATTTTTACATTTTATCAAATTTTTCACCATTCCTGATGTGCGTGCCAAATTTGGTGAGTTTTTGAGCATGTTTAGGGGGTCAAATTTAGAGTTAAAGTGGCGTAACAAGAAAGAAAGAATAAGAAAGAAAGAAACACACGAAAAACAATAGGGTCTTCGCCCTTTGGGCTCAGGCCCTAATAATAATAAGAAGAAACAAACAAACACACGAAAAACAAGAGGGTCTTCGCCCTTTGGGCTCAGGCCCTAATAATAATAATAAGAAAGAAACAAACACACGAAAAACAAGAGGGTCTTCGCCCTTTGGGCTCAGGCCCTAAATAATAATAATAATAAGAAACAAACAAACACACGAAAAACAAGAGGGTCTTCGCCCTTTGGGCTCAGGCCCTAATAATTAAAGCTGCAAGCAGCGTTGGACGGGCCTTCGCGCCCTTGCGCACGTCGGGCCGCGGCGCAGTCAGTTGAGCTTGTGGGAACCAAGAAAACGTTTGGAGATGATCAGTGTGAGAGTCTTTTGACACACAATACTAAGCAGTGTCTCTCTGTGAGCCCACCCCTCTGTTCGCAGACAATTATGAATTATGACATCAAAATATTGTTAACCTTAATCAGTAATTCAGGTACCAACTGTAGGGTCTGCGAAGAACACAGTTAATTATTTGCTATAATTATCAATTATCAACAATAATTAAGTATAACAATTAACAGAATTATTAATATGAACTAACAGATACGAAGCACCACCCCGAAACCGGGACCAGTAACCGAGCAAGGTAGTCTCATAAATGGGAGTTCTCCTAGAATGTTAATATCTGAGAGATAATCATTCAAGGGTGAACAAAGAAGGGTTGAATTCGAGCTCTGACTCCTTCAATCAGCCACTTTTCACAATATGTTACCAATAATGACTAAAGAACTTCTCTTTAAAGATATAACAGTGTTTATGAAACTTAGCAAAATTAACAAAGTTAACAAATACTTCATTCAATAAATAGGCCTAGTTATTCTATAATCTAATTCTACCAAACAAAACACAAACAGCTTTGCACAGAGTTGGACACTTGCAGGGTAATGCGTGTATGTATGTATGTATATATATGTGTGTGTGTGTGTGTGTGTGTGTTAATAGCAAGAGAGGAAGGAGGGAAAGCGATCGTGAGAGAGAGAGAAGCGGTTCTTTTTCCACAGAGAGCGCACGTATGGACGGCAGTCTGAAACGCACGTTGTCTGGTTTAAGATCGACAAATCAGTTTACTTTCTCACTCACGGCAGCACAAACACAGTAGTCCCGAGCGGGACAAACACAAAATAGTCTAGCGTGGTGAACACAACTAACAGGCAGCAAACAGGCAGCAGCGGAGCGTTAACTGCAGCATGACTGAAAGAAGCACAACCAGTTAGCCTCTGCTAGCCTCTCAGCTAACCCCGGCTCTCTGTTTAGATCCAAACGGAGCACCGAGTCCCGAATTGCTATTTAGGTTAAAGCGGAGATAATCAGCGGGTCTGTCGGCCAGCTGAGTGAAGTGAAACCTGCGGAAAAAACACCGTGACCATCACGGTAAAACAGGTCGGCGAAAACACGGCAGCTGGCTCTGAGTGGAGTGGCGGAGAGAACAGCAGACACGACTCGGCGAAGACGCGCGGGGCAGAGCCGGTCCACGTTATCCCGAAGTAACTTCATTTCCTCTTTCTCGGGGGAATTTGAGGACGCTGGTTGCAGCAGCGGTCTCTCTCGGGTCTAGGAATGTGTTCGGGTGAACACGGGCAAAGTCTCGTCTCGTCCGACGAGGGGAGTCTTCGATGAGGGGAAAACATGTTCGTGGGGTAGTCAAGCTAACTCACAGGGGAACAGGAGTTAGCCCTAGCTCAGTGACATGGGAAAGACGTGTAGTTTGGGCGTGCTCGCTTATAAAGGGGTGGTGATGTCATGGCTGCGTCCTCAGGACGCTCCGCTGTGCAGGAGCGTCTCCGCCAATGAGGGACCGATGTTGACTGCTCCCTGCTGAAGTGTGAAAATTGAAAAGCATCCTTGGAAATGGAGTTTGCTCCACCCTCATGGCAGGTCCATTACAGTTTTAATACGGAGCTCCGGAACTCCAGCCTTCCTGAGTTTTTCCCTCATATAGGCTATAGTTTTTCTTAATCATTACTACAATATATGATTACATATGTAATAGTCTCCTCAGCCAAGTTAGAAAAAATATGTGCATGTATGAACAACAGCAATTGGAGAAGATGACAGTCAAAAAGTAATCATGTTAAATAATCATGATCTCAATATTGAACAAAAATGATTGTGATTATAATTTTTGCCATAATCAAGCACCCCTAAAAACAGCAAATTGTGATTTACATACACACACACACACACACACACAGAGTTTAAATATGTATGTGATCAATTGTAAATATGTATGAAATGAATTGTTTTCTGTAAGAAACTCTTACTTGAACATTTTTCAGTGTGCTCCTAAAGTTATATGTATGCTCCTAATTTCTTTCATTTAGGAGCACATGCGCTCCTTGAAAAGAAGTAAGGATTGAACACTGCTGTCACATGTGTGAAAGCACTAAGTAAGTGGAGTGTGGCCAGTCCAAGGGCTTCTGTCACAGGCAGTAGATGTTTACTTTACCCATCCCCCCCCCTCCCATTCTCTCTCTCTCCCTCACAGTTGGAAGGAAAGATTTCAAAGTGATCTTCTTGTGAAAAATCCTCATAAATCCCATAACTTTGGCCAAATCCTACATAAAAATATCATTTTTTTGTAGGAATTTTCGTCGCGAATCCATTGATACAGGTTTGAAAGTGGTGGGACTTATAGTTTAGACGCCAGATGCCCCAGTTTGGCACAAAGTCCATGCCCAGAATTTGCCTCCCCATTGGTTTACATTGTAAGGTGTAATGTCGCACTCCAACTTTCAGGGCTTACTAAATCTAAACCGTTCGAGTTATTACAAAGTTTTTAATAACTTTTGCTCAACACAGTGTGATAAGTCATGTATTCAAGTTTGAAGCTGATACCATTAACGCCCTCGGAGGAGATAGCGTTTGTTCGGGGGCCAAAATTGGGGCAAAGTCTTATTTTGAAAAGCTGATTGCAGACTTCCTGTTGGATTTAGGTCAGGGGTGTCAGCGTATGATTTGTAGGTCTTGATGAGACGAATAATTGAGTTTTGGTTCGATCTCTCTACGACATTCCTACGGGCCGTGGCGGCCGTTTTAGATACATAGGTGGCGCTAGAGAGCACATTTTGGCACTTTGGGGTTTAATTTTTACATTTTATCAAATTTTTCACCATTCCTGATGTGCGTGCCAAATTTGGTGAGTTTTTGAGCATGTTTAGTGGGTCAAATTTAGAGTTAAAGTGGCGTAACAAGAAAGAAGAAAGAAACAAACACACGAAAAACAATAGGGTCTTCGCCCTTTGGGCTCAGGCCCTAATAATAAAGAAACAAACGCACGAAAAACAATAGGGTCTTCGCCCTTTGGGCTCAGGCCCTAATTAAAGCTGCAAGCAGCGTTGGACGGGCCTTCGCGCCCTTACGCACGTCGGGCAGCAGCGCAGTCAGTTGAGCTTGTGGGAACCAAGAAAACGTTTGGAGATGATTAGTGTGAGAGTCTTTTTACACACAATGCTAACCAGTGTCTCTCTGTGAGCCCACCCCTCTGTTCACAGACAATTATGAATTATGAGATCAAAATATTGTTAACCTTAATCAATAATTCAGGTACCAACTGTAGGATCTGCGAAGAACACAGTTAATTATTTGCTATAATTATCAATTATCAATAATAATTAATTATAACAATTAACAGAATTATTCATATGAACTAACAGATACGAAGCACCACCCCGAAACCGGGACCAATAACCGAGCAAGGTAGTCTCATAAATGGGAGTTCACCTAGAATGTTAATATCTGAGAGATAATCATTCAAGGGTGAACAAAGAAGGGTTGAATTCGAGCTCTGACTCCTTCAATCAGCCACTTTTCACAATATGTTACACACAATAATGACTAAAGAACTTCTCTTTAAAGATATAACAGTGTTTATTAAACTTAGCAAAATTAACAAAGTTAACAAATGCTTCATTCAATAAATAGCTATTCTAAAATCTAATTCTACCAAAACAAAACACAAACAGCTTTGCACAGGGTTGGACACTTGCAGGTTGGACACTTTTGTCCGACGTTATCTGACCATCAGATGTGCAAAACGATGTCGGTGCGTGTATCTGTGCGCGCGTGAGTATGGTGTTAGTCACAAGAGAGGGAGGAGGGAAAGCGATCGTGAGAGAGAGAGAAGCGGTTCTTTTTCCACAGAGAGCGCACGTATGGACGGCAGTCTGTAACGCACGTTGTCTGTTTTAAGATCGACAAATCAGTTTACTTTCTCACTCACGGCAGCACAAACACAGTAGTCCCGAGCGGGACAAACACAAAATAGTCAAGCATGGTGAACACAACTAACAGGCAGCAAACAGGCAGCAGCGGAGCGTTAACTGCAGCATGACCGGAAGAAGCACAACCAGTTAGCCTCTGCTAGCCTCTCAGCTAACCCCGGCTCTCTGTTTAGATCCAAACGGAGCACCGAGTACCGAATTGCTATTTAGGTTAAAGCGGAGAGAATCAGCGGGTCTGTCGGCCAGCTGAGTGAAGTGAAACCTGCGGAAAAAACACCGTGACCATCAAGGTAAAACAGGTCGGCGAAAACACGGCAGCTGGCTCTGAGTGGAGTGGCGGAGAGAACAGCAGAGACGACTCGGCGAAGACGCGCAGGGCAGAGCCGGTCCACGTTATCCCGAAGTAACTTCATTTCCTCTTTCTCGGGGGAATTTGAGGACGCTGGTTGCAGCAGCGGTCTCTCTCGGGTCCAGGAATGTGTTCGGGTGAACACGGGCAAAGTCTCGTCTCGTCCGACGAGGGGAGTCTTCGATGAGGGGAAAACATGTTCGTGGGGTAGTCAAGCTAACTCACAGGGGAACAGGAGTTACCCCTAGCTCAGTGACATGGGAAAGACGTGTATTTCGGGCGTGCTCGCTTATAAAGGGGTGGTGATGTCATGGCTGCGTCCTCAGGACGCTCCGCTGTGCAGGAGCGTCTCCGCCAATGAGGGACCGATGTTGACTGCTCCCTGCTGAGGTGTGAAAATCGCAAAGCATTCTTGGAAATGGAGTTTGCTCCACCCTCATGGCAGGTCCATTACAGTTTTAATACGGAGCTCCGGAACTCCAGCCTTCCTGAGTTTTTCCCTCATATAGGCTATAGTTTTTCTTAATCATTACTACAATATATGATTACATGTGTAATAGTCTCCTCAGCCAAGTTAGAAAAAATATGTGCATGTATGAACAACAGCAATTGGAGAAGATGACAGTCAAAAAGTAATCATGTTAAATAATCATGATCTCAATATTGAACAAAAATGATTGTGATTATAATTTTTGCCATAATCAAGCACCCCTAAAAACAGCAAATTGTGATTTACATACACACACACACACACACACAGAGTTTAAATATGTATGTGATAAATTGTAAATATGTATGAAATGAATCGTTTTCTGTAAGAAACTCTTACTTGAACATTTTTCAGTGTGCTCCTAAAGTTATATGTATGCTCCTAATTTCTTTCATTTAGGAGCACATGCGCTCCTTGAAAAGAAGTAAGGATTGAACACTGCTGTCACATGTGTAGAAGCACTAAGTAAGTGGAGTGTGGTGCAGTCCAAGGGCTTCTGTCACAGGCAGTAGATGTTTACTTTACCCATCCCCCCCCTCCCATTCTCTCTCTCTCCCTCACAGTTGGAAGGAAAGATTTCAAAGTGATCTTCTTGTGAAAAATCCTCATAAATCCCATAACTTTGGCCAAATCCTACATAAAAATATCATTTTTTTGTAGGAATTTTCATCGTGAATCCATTGATACAGGTTTGAAAGTGGTGGGACTTATAGTTTAGACGCCAGATGCCCCAGTTTGGCACAAAGTCCATGCCCAGAATTTGCCTCCCCATTGGTTTACATTGTAAGGTGTAATGTCGCACTCCAACTTTCAGGGCTTACTAAATCTAAACCGTTCGAGTTATTACAAAGTTTTTAATAACTTTTGCTCAACACAGTGTGATAAGTCATGTATTAAAGTTTGAAGCCGATACCATTAACGCCCTAGGAGGAGATAGCGTTTATTCAAGGTCCAA
Source organism: Thunnus albacares (assembly GCF_914725855.1). NCBI lineage: Eukaryota > Metazoa > Chordata > Actinopteri > Scombriformes > Scombridae > Thunnus > Thunnus albacares. The sequence continues at coordinate 4,668,501 of NC_058107.1, forward strand.
AATTGGCAAAAAATGGTATTTTGAAATTGACATTGCAGATTTCCTATTGGATTTAGGTCAGGGGTGTCAGCGTATGATTTGTAGGTCTTGATGAGACGAATAATTGGGTTTTGGTTCGATCTCTCTACGACATTCCTATGGGCCTCGGTGGCCGTTTTAGATACATAGGTGGTGCTAGAGAGCACATTTTGGCACTTTGGGGTTTAATTTTTACATTTTATCAAATTTTTTACCATTCCTGATGTGCGTACCAAATTTGGTGAGTTTTTGAGCATGTTTAGGGGGTCAAATTTAGAGTTAAAGTGGCGTAATAATAAAGAAGAAAGAAAGAAACACACGAAAAACAATAGGGTCTTCGCCCTTTGGGCTCAGGCCCTAATAAAGAAACAAACGCACGAAAAACAATAGGGTCTTCGCCCTTTGGGCTCAGGCCCTAATAATGAAACAAACGCACGAAAAACAATAGGGTCTTCGCCCTTTGGGCTCAGGCCCTAATAATAAAGAAACAAACCACGAAAAACAATAGGGTCTTCGCCCTTTGGGCTCAGGCCCTAATAATAATTCTTTTGGAAACAATAGGGCTTCGTGCTGGTCAGCGCTCAGGCCCTAATTAAAGCTGCAAGCAGCGATGATCGGGCCCTCGCGTCCTTGCGTATGTTGAGGCTCGGCGCTGGTGAAGGGCTTCTGTCACGGGCATATAGATGTCCCCAGACCTGGGCTGTTTTCAGACAGTGCAAGGGGAGATTAACGTCACATCCTCAATCACCTACTCATTGAAATGTCGTAGGGGGCGCTATGGAGCCAGTTTTCATCACTGACTGAATATTGGTATTTAGACGTGTTCAGGCTGGGAGTCTTATCAAACATGTAAAGTTTGGTGTAGACTCCAGCATTTACACTAAACTTATAGCAATTTCGCCTGTCATGGCGAAACATCAAAACTCAACACCACGCCACGGCCACACGCTTCAATGATAACTAAATCTTTTGATAACTTTTGATCACACACTGATTTTGAAGTCGTTACGATGAATGCTGTAGGAGGAGTTCGTTAAAATACAAGGTATGCGAAATGGCCAAAAAAACGCGAAAAATGACCACTTTTATCAAGATCGCCAACTTCCTGTAGGACTTACAATACGGCTCCAAGAGGTTTTTTTGTGCGTCTTGACATGATACATAAGCCTCCTGAATTTCATTTTTCTACGTTAATCTGGAAGGCAGGGCTACAATTTTGAAATTTTCAAGGGGGCGCTGTTGAGCCATATTGTCACGTCTATGCAAATGACCTATCCAGGATTTTAACTGGTGTCGCTCCAGATATGTGTGCCAAGTTTCGTGACTGTAGACCCATCCCTTGTCCCTAAAATACAGCATCCTATTTCATGGCGAAGGATGTGTCACCATGGCAACGGCGTTTTGATATGGGTCATGACCTGCCCAATGTAGCATCATCAATGTCTTACGTCTTAGCTGAGTCAATTTCAGGGGCATCGGCCAAATTTCCTAGGAGTAATACAACAAAGAACGACGCATGACACTTCCTGTTGCCAGTAGGTGGTGCTATGACTGTCACTAAATATGGGCCTGAAAATGTGTTCAGACCGGGACTCTTAACAAGCATATGACATTTGGAAAAGATCAGACCATTCAGAGTGAAGTTATAAGGCTTTGAAAATTCATGGCGAGACATCGAAATTCGCCGTGTCGTCATGGCTACACCTTACGATGAAAAGTCACCAACTACATGATATACGATCTGCAACGTCTTGAGGCTATTCTGAATAAATTTGAGGTGGATCCCATCACCGTGCTACCCACAGAGCGTCAAAGTGTAAAACATGTAACTTCCTGTTGCCAGCAGGTGGCGCTATGACTTAGATCCAATATTAATGCATGGATGTGTTCAGGGTGGGACTCTTTCCAAGCACAAAAGGTTTGAGTCTCATAGGATCATGTATGCCAGAGTTATGGCTGTTTGAATTTTCATGGCGAAGGACCGAAATTCACCGCCTGGCCACACCCCCTTGACAATGTCGAAAACTCACCGTTTTGATAACTTTTCATCTCCCAGGTCTGTAGATGATACTGACTGATTTGACTGAGGTCAAATCCCTAGGAGGAGTTCGTTAAAGTACTCGGGCTAAAAACGGCAAAATTGGCGTCAAAATCGCAACTTTGAACCAAAATGGCCAACTTCCTGTTGAATTTAGGGTATGGCTCCAAGAGAGTTTTTGGTGCGTCTGGTCATGATATATATGCACACCTAATTTCATTGTTCTACGACGATCTGTATCGTGGGGCTTGCTTTTCTTAATTTTCTAGGTGGCGCTGTTGAGCCATTTTTCCCCGCATTTTTTGTGAGACCCATAAAATCTGCAATTTTCACCAGAACTGACGCGCATGCCAATTTTCGTGAGGTTTGGTATATGCGCATTCGAGTTATTCACGATCAAAGTGTCCTAATAATAATAATAATAATAATAATAATAATAATAATTCCTTTGGATACAAGAGGGCTTCGCGCTGGTCAGTGCTCGGGCCCTAATAATAATTCCTTTTGATAGAAGAGGGCCTTGCGCTGATCAGCACTCGGGCCCTAACTAAAGCTGCAAGCAGCGATGATCAGGCCCTCGCGCCCATGCACATGTCGTGTTGGATGCAGTCAAATGGCTTTAGTCACAGGCATGTAGATGTCTCCAGACCAGGGCTGTTTTCAGATAGTGAAAGAGGGAGGTTAACATCACTGCCTCTGTTTGCTATTTTGCCTTCTGATGGGGCTTCTTCATTGAATGTCGTAGGGGGCGCTATGGAGCCATGTAGACGTGTTCAGGCCTGGACTGTTTTCAAATGTCAAGTTTCAGGCAGATCTGACCATGTACACTAAAGTTATAGCAATTTCCTCTGTCATGGCGAAACATCAAAACTCAACACCATGCCACGACCACACACTTCAATGATAACTAAATCTTTTGATAACTTTTGATCGCACAGTAGTGTAGATGACATACACTGATTTTGAAGTTGTTATGATGAATTCTGTAGGAGGAGTTCGTTAAAATACGGTATGCAAAATGGCCAAAAACACGTGAAAATTGACCAGTTTTTGCCAAGATGGCCGACTTCCTGTTGGACTTACAGTATGGCTCCAAAAGGCTTTCTTGTGCATCTGGACATGATACATATACCCTGTGAATTTCATTTTTCTATGTTAATCTGGAAGGCGGGGCTTCAATTTTGAAATTTTCAAGGGGGCGCTGTTGAGCCATTTTGTCACATACATGTTAATGACCCATACAGGATTTTACCTGGTGTCACTATAGACATGTGCATCAAGTTTGATGACTGTAGAACCATCCCTAGTCCCTCAAAAACAGCATTGTACTTCATGGCGAAGGATGTGTTGCCATGGCAACGGCGTTTGATTATGGGTCATGACCTGCTACATGTAGCATCAGCAAGGTCTTACATCTTAGCTGAGTCAATTTCAGGTGCATCGGCCAAATTTACTAGGAGTAATTAGACAAAGTATGACGCATGATGCTTCCTGTTGCCAGTAGGTGGCACTATGACTGACATTAAATATGGGCCTGAACATGTGTTCATGCATATGTTCAGGCAAGCATATGAAATTTGGAAAAGATCAGACCACGTGGAGTCAAGTTATAGGGCTTTGAAATTTCATGGTGAGACATCGAAATTCTCTGCGTCGTCATGGCAACACCTTTCGACAAAAAGTCACCAACTTTATACCATAGAAACTCCAAGGTCTTTAGACTATTCTGAGTAAATTTGAGGTGGATCCCATCCCGCCTTGCTACCCACATGGCGTCAAAGCCTAAAACATGTAACTTCCTGTTGCCAGTAGGTGGCACTATGACTTAGATTCAATATTGACACATGGATGTGTTCAGGGCTGGACTCTTTTCAAGCATAAAAGGTTTGGGTCTCTTAGGATCATGTATGCCAGACTTATGGCCGTTTCAATTTTCATGGCAAAGGATCGAAATTCTCTGACCGGCCATGACCCCTTGCCAATGTCAAAAACTCACCGTTTTGATAACTTTTCATCTCCAAGGTCTTTAGATGATACTGACTTGATTTGAAGTCGCTCAGGTCAAACGTCTAGGAGGATTTTGTTAAAGTATGCGGCCTGGAAATGGCGAAATCAGTGTCAAAATCGCAACTCTGATCCAAAATGGCCGACTTCTTGTTGGGCTTAAGGTATGTGTAGAGACTTTTTGGTGCGTCTGGTCATGATACATGAGCATACCGAATTTCATTCTTCTACAACAATCCGTATCGAGGGGCTCAATTTTCCCAATTTTCTAGGGGGCACTGTCGAGCCATTTTTCCCCACCTTTTTGCGAGACCCATAAAATATCAAATTTTTCGCCTCTTTTGATATATGTGCAAGGTTTTACAACTTCTGTGTATGTTTAGGCCCTCAAAAATGCGTTTGTTTTGGAGGAATAATAACAGAGAAAAATTCCTTGAATTACAAAAGGGCCTTCGCACTGTCGGTGCTCGGGCCCTAATAATAATAATAATTCCTTCGGATACAAGAGGGCTTCACGCTGGTCAGTGCTTGGGCCCTAATAATAATAATTAGTCCTTTGGATACAAAAGGGCTTCACGCTGGTCAGCGCTCGGGCCCTGATAATTTCTTTGGATACAAGAGGGCTTCGCACCGTTCGGTGCTCGGGCCCTAATAATAATACTTCCCTTGGATACAAGAGGGCTTCGCACTGGTCAGCGCTCGGGCCCTAATAAGAAAGAGACAAACACACGAAATACAATAGGGTCTTCGCCCTTTGGGCTCAAGCCTTAATAAGAAAGAAACAAACACACGAAATACAATAGGGTCTTCGCCCTTTGGGCTCAAGCCCTAATAAGAAAGAAACAAACACACGAAATACAATAGGGTCTTCGCCCTTTGGGCTCAAGCCTTAATAAGAAAGAAACAAACACACGAAATACAATAGGGTCTTCGCCCTTTGGGCTCAGGCCCTAATAATAATAAGAAAGAAACAAACACACGAAATACAATAGGGTCTTCGCCCTTTGGGCTCAGGCCCTAATAATAATAAGAAAGAAACAAACACATGAAATACAATAGGGTCTTCGCCCTTTGGGCTCAGGCCCTAATAATAATGACGGGCATGTAGATGTCTTCAGACCCAAGCTGTTTTCAGACAGTGCAAGGAGATAAACATCACTTCCTTTGTCCACTATTTTGCCCGCTGTTGGGGCTGCTTTACTGAAATTTCGTAGGGGGCGCTATTCAGCTAGTTTGCATCACTGATGGAATAATGTCATGTACACATGTTCAGGCCGGGAGTCTTATCAAACATGTAAAGTTTGGTGCAGACTAGGGCATTTACAATAAAGTTATAGTAACTTCCTCTGTCCTTGCATGTGTGAGTGTGTGACAGTGAACCACGTGAAGTACTTGAGTTGACGACACCTACAGTCGTTGCATTACTGTAAGTGCAATAAAGGCTCCATGAGTAAAAAGCCAATAAGATTAATTTAATTCACGCAAAAGATGGACAGACAATGGGGGGGCTTTTAAAACACGATGTTACGGTGGTGGAGGCTCAGTGGTTGATGACCGTAAGCCATTGGCGATGGACAATGGCATTGCCCATCAGCCCAGCTCTACTGTATACTCAGAACATCCCCCTGGGTGTTCTCAGTGTCATCTATAACATCTTTCTCAATTCATTGTTTTTGGAAACGCTTCAGACATTATCAGATGACATCACAAATTTTAATTTTAGCAAAATAATTTTTGGATTTGGGAAAGATTTGTTCATGTTCACTAACATTTTGAACCATTTTAGAGCATGGGAGTAACATGTATGAATTTCTAAATTGGCCGTAGTTTCCCTTTTGCTATAATGCAACATGCAAGACATTGTACTGATGAAATGTACAAAACTGTTTTTTCCTCCATTGATGTCTGTTTAAGTAATCTGAATGAGAAAAAAAATAAATACTAGAAAAATATTCTGTTTGAGCTCTTATTGGGTTGATCAGCTTCAGACCCACATTATAATTTAATATGGTTGTTTATTGGTTCATTAATTCTGAAACTCTAAGGATAACACTGTAAAAATAGCGAATTACTTTGTAAAGCAAGCAGTAAAAGGTAATTTTATGATACATTATTAAGCATCTTGTAATCTCATACACATCAAATGGGGATATGTATTGATTGGATTATAAAATGGCAGTAGAAAAATGTATATAATGATTCAGTGTAAAAGAAGTTGATATAATGGTACTTTTACATAGACCTTCTGGTTTTTGTACATTCAGAACCCCATACATTAATGTGAAATGTCTGTAGATATACTGGGGAGTTGCTTGCAATTACTGTAAAATAATGTTTATATAAAGTTACCCTCATGCATTTATGGGGAAATGTATGCAGATATATTGGATAGTTGCTTTTAAATACTATCAAATAATGTTTATATAAACTAAACCTAATACATTAATGGGAAAAGCCTATAAATATATTGGAGAGTTGATTTAAATTACTGTCAAAAAGTGTTTATATTATGTATACCCCATACATTTATGGGAAAAGCCTGTAAATATACTGGAGAGTTGATTTTAATCACTGTCAAATAATGTTTATATAATGTATACCCCATACATTTATGTGAAAAGCCTGTAAATATACTGGAGAGTTGCTTGTAATTACTGTCAAATAATGTTTATATAAAGTAATGATTATTAAAACTATGTTTTTGTAAACTATTATCACGAGATCTTATTTTTTTGTACAGTATAAAACCAACATTTGCCAGGGATTTACTGTAAATAGATTGGATAATCACATAAAATAAAAGCCTAAAGCTCTCAAGATACCATTAATGGGTGTTAAAGGAGAGTAATTTGAATGTAAGTTTACATAATTTTTCTGTGTTTTACATCCAGACATCTGTACTTTGAGGGGGAGTTCTTGTGGATGGATTGAATAATCCTATGAATTTACCAAAGATTACTGTATGAAAACAGGAGTCTTCATTTAAATTAGATCATTTTAAGGTATTTCTGCAGTCTTTTTCATTTTTTATGCAGATTTATACATTTGTTTAACATTCTAGTGATGTTTTAAAATGAGATTTTATTTTTATTTTACAATGGTTGGACTGTAAAAATGCAGACAATGTCCAAAGTAATTAGCCGTATTTTTAAAATAAATCTCTGTAGAATAAAAGTTTTTTACTGTTCTTTGACGGTAAGTGTTTGGCAACTTTTGCTGCCAGACTTTTTACGATTTTTTTACGGTTTTTTTTTACAGTGTGGTGCGCACCGCGCAGGTTGACACGCACTGGTGACACTTTATTTTTTTCATATCTGTGACATATTCTAAAGATATAGACATTGAAACTATAGTGACCGCTGTAATGTTGCTGATATGAAGTCAATATGACTGTCATCAAATCTGTTTTTACCAAGAACCGTGTGCATCACACGGTAAAAATAGGCCAGACCCCTAATCTCTAGATGATGCGCCATAGCAGCCCTGTGTCTCATGCGGTCTGTGTGGTTGCTCTAACCTGTTAACATGGCTGCTGAAATGAAAAGCAAGAGGTTCTGGGATGCACACGTGCTGCTGACACAGGCTGTGTGTCCCGGCCATTACAGTGCTGCTCCAAGTGAAGTAAATTTTTTAGTCCCAAATCTAGAGCAGTTTTTCAGTCTATTAACCAATGATGTAGTGCTGGATAGTCGAGTCTATAATGTTATTTCATCCGTGCTCAAAACCTCAGCAGGGATAAATTTGGAGATGAAATAAAACATGCTAAAAAAACTATAGCTGAAGTTTTTTTTTTTCAGAACTGCATCAATTAAGAAGGAATATTACACTCATTTTGACTCTTTTGACAGTACTTGTAGCTACTAGTCTCATTTTGTGACACACCTGAGGCTATTGCATGCAATGCATCAGACCTACAGTGATGAAATCATCAAAGTTAGACTGGGTTTGACTAGTATGAGATATAAATATGCCATTATCCCCCCACCCAGAACTTTTGCTGTAACTAATTAGATTAAACCCATTAAATATTGTTATGATCTCATAATCATTATCTTATACTGCCATCTAGTGGTTTATACCAAAGGCTCTTCCTAAATGAAATCATAGTTGTTGGAAGGGAATCAGCCTGCATTGTTTTGCTTTTCATGCATTATTTTAGTAAGAAAATGTAGACAATTATTACAAATGACACAGTGTTTATTGAGGTGGTTGTGGTTAGACAAGATGGTGATTACTGTATGCATTTTAATCTGGGTTCATTTTACATTAAAAACAGCAACTTTATGCACTAATTACTGTTTTTTAAAAGTGCCCTCAATATTTTGTAATTGCCCAAATTTTTTAGACAATGGGGGCAAAATTTGCTCCCCAAATATATTTTAAATTACTAGACTGGTTTACCATCAGCTGCAGCACACACCGGGTGCTCCTGTCTTTATTTTGGGTGATTTACACTATTGCAAGCTTGAACAGTCACTCCATGGTTCAATATGTCAAGTGTGGAACACATGCTGGACAGCTCTAGCAAGTAAGGCCTTATCATTTTCTCTCTTGTCATTATGATGCTGACAGATGTTATAAAACACATGCTTACAGTTTATCTGTTGCTAAATGAGATCCCTAGTGAGCAAAGCTAGCTAATGTCATGGCAGAAGAATGAAGCGAGCTAATGAGTTAACTTATAGTATTATACTCGTTCTGCCTAACTGATGCATAATGGTAAATGTACCTGAGACTCATGTAAGTACATGTTAGTGCAGTTACAGTGGATGTATTGGATACACATGTCTGATTTTCACTACAGAAATTATACTGATAGTTTGTCTGAAAAAATTAAGGCTGAGACACAGTGCCTTTTCAGAGTTATTAATCCCATCAGCTAATGTCTGATCATCACATAACAAAACAACTGGCTAGAACTGGTAATAATAAAGGGATTATTAGGCAAAAACCCCCCACTAGAAACAAAGGACAATGACAGACTTGTACAATTCACTTATACACTATAGTACATCCCAGAAATTAAAGTGACTTTCCACCACTATCTGACATATATAACAATATGATAAAATATGTTTATGAAATATGTTTCATCAAGAGCTGCTGTATTGGTTTGCATTATATTGTAAAGGTATTCTCATTTTTCTGGTACACTGTAATCTATCTGTAAAAACAATGCTTGTCCACACAACATGCGTTTTTAATGATGGACTCAAGGATTGGGTGTGGTAGGGTCTAGGAGAACTGTATTGTAAATGTTTATTGATGAGTAAGAGTTTAACATCCAATTGATTTAAAATATCATAATTTCTTACATCATCAATGAAAATGAATAACTGTATTTTCATACAACTTTTGTCACATTCTTTGCATGAAATGAAATGTGCCATGGGTGCATGCTGAATGGCATGCCACAGGCAGACCTGACCCTGCTCTGTGGGTCACAGCCCCTCTCCTCTACACCCTACTATCAGGAACAAAAGAGCAGAGTAGCATGATAGAGATGCAAGCTGCAGTCAGGGGCTTTTTGGACCGCCTGCATCCCCAGGGCACTTAATTTAGGGCAGCCTGAGCCTCTAGGACTTTTATTTTTTGCACTTTGGAAAATATTGACACTCTCTGAGCTCTCGACCCTGTGTCATTGATTGGAGCTTAAGCTGCACGGCTGGACCCTGACTAAAGCTGCTCCATAGTATTGGCGTGATTAATTAAAAAGAAAATGGTTTTTAGTATGGCTGGCTGCATTTCACTCTGAGGTGGAGAGTGGCAGCAGCAATAGGGGGGGGGGGGGGGTATTGAGGCAGTATACACACGCACGCAAACTGATTGGCACACTACAGTGACTGCGGGGCGAGGGGAGGTGTATGAAAAACATTAACCCACAATGCACTGCTGAGTTTTGACAGATCCCTGCTCCAGGGCTGCTGAATTTATGAGCCATTACTCCTGCCCACCCAGGATCTAGTTGGTGCATTATGTTCCATGTCATCCTCCATTAGTGGAACAGTGACTGACATCCATTGAGAAAGCCAGTGCGCTATGACACTGGCCAGCTGATAGGGCCAGCGTGGCATCCTTGGACTGGGATGTAGCCACATTGTTGTTTTATTTCCAGCCCCCCCCCCCCCCCTTCTCTTTTTCTTGTGCATCCAGTTGAGTTTATGCCTGCAGTGATTAGGGGACAATACTCCAACCTCAAAGCCCTCACAGCAGCCATTGTGCTCTACAGTAAGCTCCAGCTGGCCTGTTACCACTTTGTTTTTTTAGGACACTATGAACGTGGGTTACATCCATGAGAAGGATTTACTTTATACTGGTAAGAACAGGTTTACAGGGTAACATGAGCCATACATATATGCAGTTATATTTACACTTTTTGAGACAAATAACATGACAAGGAAAGGGTGCAACTGTCAATAACATATCAGACTTGGAGGGAAGGGAAAGGAGAAAAAAGTAAAAGATGTATTTCTTTGGGTTGGATCTTGTCATTCAGATTTGAGTGAGTTGTTTCTTTCTCAAAAACTCAAATAGATGAGTCAGGACTTGCTATGTGTTGTGTCTCACAACATTGTCTCTACTTTTCCTGTAATTAGCACCAAATGGCACTTCTGTTTGGGAAACATCTGGGAAATTAGAGACCTAGAAAAAAAAGCATGCAAAATGCTTACATTCACATACAAAATACACACATACATACTGCAAATATTTTATATTTTAACATCTTTAACAACAATAACAATTTGAAACACTCATCAGTAGTGTTTCAAAACAGTTAAACAGTACAGTTAAAATAAATAAAGTAAACTGTTAAAAGTAAAGTAAAAGTTATAAAGACTATTAGGAAAAATTAAACTGGAGGACAACTGAGTAAAAGGAAATGATTGGACCTATTGGACCTATATGAATTATTGGTAGCACTCTTAATCATTTCATAATTGGAAATAACCATGTAATTTAGGAAACTCATTATAAGAAAATTGAAAAAAAATCTGAGACAGTACACATAGTAAGTAACAATTTATTGATTTGAGATTATTAGAAAGAACCAGGAAAGTACTGGATTTCAGAAAGTAACAACTATTCATGCAGAGTTAAATATTCAGTTGTGTGAGACTTAGAATAAATAGGTTTTCAATGTCTATTTAAAAATCTCAACAGTGTTTACCTCTCTCACATGTCCCTTTTTATTCCACAGCAGTGAAGAAGAGAAGATTACTTATTTATCTTCGGGATAACAAGATGAGATGACGAGCCATGAGCTGCTGTGATCTGAGGTGGGTCGGGGAATGTAAGGACTGAGGAGTTTTAAATCCAGCAGCAGCTGAAAGCCTGACCTGGATAAAATGGGGATCCAGTGAAATGAAGACAGAATTTGATTCTAGCAGGAGTTCTGGCAGTTTCTAGTGTGGAAGACCAGACAGCAGCACATGACAGGCATGACAGTCTTTCTCTAGGCGAGTTCAATACAAGTGTAAGATATAGCCTTACATGTACATCTTACACCTGGTATTAATCCACATCATCACAATCACTGAACATTAGAAAAATTTAAGAGAATATATTAATACATTAACATTTCTGTCCATTACAGATACTATAAAGACCTTTTGGAGTATGTTACAAAAATGTTCAGATGTCTTAATAACCCAGCTTAAAGAGGACAATCTAAAAGCAGGGCTACAAAGAGCAGGGACACATGGGTCTGTAGATATTAAGCTATTACAAAAATGTATAGTTAGGGGCCCAAGCTAAATATTTGAATAATATAGAGACATATAATGCAGTTGAAACAACATTAAAAGAAATAGGGAAAAAATACAAGTCTGCATTACATACAATACATAAGTAGGCCTCTCTAAGTACATATCAGATGTTATTGTTAGAGCACTGGTGAATCAAAACTCTTACTATATTATAAGTTAACTTGCTTTAAGAAAGACCAAACGTGGTTGAAATGTTGGTTATTCAATATAATCAATGGAACTTAGAGAGTGGTCATCTTCTCTTCTATATACTGTATGTCAGGGCCATGAGAAGCACCTAGTCTTTGGTGTGCGTTCACCAGACAACTCTTGCAGATGGAAAAAGGTCTCTGAAAGTCAGGATCTAAGACTTACAAGATAATAAGTATCTTGTGGCAGGACAGAAATGTACATCAGTGTGTCACTGGCATAAAAATAGAAATATACATGTTATTCACATTGAATATTGCCAAGTGGCAGCACAGCCAATTTTTTATTGCACATTTTAACCAATTTTTCAGAATATTGGAGGAATAAAATTAGAACTAATGCATGTTTCCATCAAATATTAGGAGTTAGTCCATCAAGACAAACAGTCGGGGCCATTAATCCATATCTTAAGAAGCAGGTGCAACAATATGACATAATAGCACCGGTCAAACCTAAAACAGTAAAAATTAACTTCATTATTAATTAATTATAAATTAAACATAATGAAAAATATGACATTTCTTTTTGTTTCATGTATTAATTTGAGAAATGTTTGTTTCCTCATCACTCTAAACAGATCTGATGTTTTAGTCTGCCGCTATTTTTCATCTCCTCAGTGGACGTTTAAGTCACATGCTTCATCTATGTCATGATTTAGTCCCTAAATCTTTTCCCACTACACTTTGTTGCATTTTGCTTTTATTGATACAACACATTTTCCACCTCAGCCAAGCATAAAAACCTTTTTGCGATATTTCAAGATTTTTTTAATTTTCTGTGTTCCCACTCAGGTTTTTATGTGCAAAATAAAAGTGAATAAAAACACGTGGATGGAAACAAACCTATTGAAAAATGCAAAAGACCTAATACAAAACAGAACCAAATTATTTTCATGATCTCATCAACACTCTGAAGATTGTCAACCAACACAAGATATATAAATATCACTTCTTTCAGTGTTACATATTTATTCATGACTATTTTCCATATTCACAAAGCCACAGCAGCGCAGTAATGGAGCAGTGACCCAGTCACTCCTCATTAGCCTACAGTCTAAATAGCGCTTAAATGTGATGACGGAGGTTAATAATGGCACTCAGTCCTGTCTGTAGTTGTTTACACACTTCTTAGGGAAGGTCAATGTATTGACCTATCTGGATATGGGGGCATGCATGACAAAATGCTGACAAATAATCTGTGTGGCCTTGATGTTCCATTAAATGATCGATTCAGCCAGTTTGGGGGTGGGGTTGCTCAGGGACTATGAAAAGGTCAGTATCTGTTAGTTTATTGGTGGACTGATTAATAAATCAATAAGAGCTGGAGAGAGGCCCAGTGAATCAAACGATTCGAGGGAGAGTCCTGTCTTCTCTTCAAAGAGCTGAATGAGAAGTGGGTGTGTGGCAGGAGAAGTTACTGTCACTTGTCAGCACTGTTCTTATTCTCTTATTCTGTGTATTTGTCTCTTCCTGTCTTCTCTCAGCCACAGAGTTGCAGCCATGTGTTCTTCGCAGGATGGGTTTGGAATTTTAAAATGTTTTTGCACACTATTATCAGGTTTAGACATCTGAATGGCTATCATATGTCAATGGGAGTGTCAGAGGGGAAAAAGGTGCTAGTAAACTGTCCAAGATCTATGACTTTAACAGGTATAATCAGTGTCTGGCACACATGTTCTGGTCAGGAAAAGCTCAAAACATTTTCAGATACAGTATAAGTGAGACCCAGATTGAGCCTGATGCTCTCATTGCAGTATCTGGAGTCTGAAATATTTGTTATTGTTTTTCTCACCTGCTTTCTGGGTGCTGGATCATAATTAAATGGAAATCTCCTAACACTCCCTTCTTACACATAGGTTAAATGGGGTTAAAAGTAATTTCAGTTACATTAAAGTGAAGAAAATTACATTCACAAGGAAAGGTTTCTTAAACAGACTTATCTTTAGACTTCAAATACTTGATAGGATTTACGACTTAAAATCTAAAACATTCAGCAATCCCTAAAATCTCAAAAATATTTAAAGAAACAGAAGACTGGAGATTTAACTTTGATTTCAGAGACCTGAGGTTTGACCTGAGACTTGTTTCGACTCATATTAATTGACTTGGACTTGCCCCAAAAGCAACACGTACTCATAATGAAACGACCACATAGGTTGATCGTACCTGCACTCCAGAATGACTCGTAGGAGCGTTTCCAGAACTAATATGCCGCCTCTATCAGTAGTAATCATAAATTATGGTGTGACAACATTATGTTTAAGGTCTGGTTAGGTTTAGATACAAAAAACACTTGGTTAGAGTTAGGGGAAGATCGTGGTTTGGGTTAAAATAAACACTTGAAATGATGTGTGGAATAAAGTTACTACATTCTTAAATTTATGCAACCTTTATCGTCATGGCAACAGTAAACACCACAAAAATCAAAGTTACAGTTTTTAAAACAATTGTCCTGACTCATGGTTGGAAACAGGAAGTGAACAGCAATCTCCTGCAGCTAAGTGCACTTTTTTGCCATGTATTTGTCAAGCCATCCACTCAACCCTCCTCCTCCTAATATGAAAATTTGTCCCTTTATATTGACGTCATCTGGACTGCGTGACTTCCCCGGGTCATAATTACTACGGCCACTACATGGCATATACATAACTACAGGTTGTTTTTGTCGGCTGAATTTTCGACATATACTGTTGTTTTTCTTGTGAGGACGGAATGCCCAAAAGACTTAAAACTGTTCTGTGTCTTGCTTCAGTACCTAAATTCTGCTCTCATTTTCAGTTTGACTAACAGGTCTTTGATACAGGGAAAGCAAATCTGTTGTGTTGCTGTTAAATGCAGTAGGAATCATTGCAAATACTGCTGGAAAACACCTTAGCAACACACATAATGTTTTTTTGTCTATAATTTAAATTCTTACATCACAGTATATTATTATACTTCTAATTTATCAGGTCAAAAATGACTGATTGGACATTTACCTGATATGACTGTATTGCTGAAAAAAACATCTGCATAGTCAGCAGCAGTGATGAGATACATTTGGGTGTGTTGGTGATGAAGCCACAAACACATAATTTAAAATCTTTTGACTCTGATTTAGAATGTTTTTTATAACAGTAACTGTCTTGTGAATGTTTTTCATGGTATTCTCAGTGTGCAGTCTTGTTCTCCCCCATTGGAAGGAAACAGCCAGTAGACATCCAGCTTGGGAATAATTTCTTGCAGAGTAGTAGTAGCAGTGCTCACTAAGCCCGACACCCAGCAAGGCTGCAGTGTTATAGGTCCACATATTTGCTGATGTCATCAGTGTGTGTACTTGGAGGAGGACGGCAGGGTTTAAGTGTAGACAGGGTCCCAAGCAACCAGTGGTCACATGACCTTCAGTATTTTCGAGGTTTGTTATTTATTGTGTTTTGCTGTTTGACGCAGTGTGTGGTTTAACCTTTACTAACCACTGCAGGAGCAGGATGCAGTGTGTGGACTGTGTGGACTTTCTCCATTGCAGATTTAGGTACCTGAGTTATAGACAGTTAATAGATGGTTAATAGACAGATTATATATATTATGTATATACTATAGACATACTTAAGAACATGGAATGAAAATCCACAAAATGAAATAAAACCGGAGAGGTCAATAAACATACAATTTTGTCTAAAAATGCACAATAAAAATATAATCTAATTTATACCTGAAAGAAAATTACACAAACTAAGAAGGCCACTATAAAACATGACCACAGCAAGATAAATATAAATAAAGCCTATGATCATCCTACAGAAAAATCTGTATTTGCTGTGAACATCTTGTTGACCTTGTTTCAATTGATACCCCTCAAATAAACTTTATCCCCAACAGTCCAACAGGGCTGAGCTGTAAATACTTACCCACAGCTCACATCAAAGACTGAATGGACCACTGATCAATTAAGAGCACAACACACACACATACACACACACAGTGGCCCCCTGCATATAACTGTCCCCCTTATTAGGGAGTCCAGACGCTCCGTTGGTTATTCATTTAATGGAGTTGGGGTTTTGTGATTGGGCTGTGCCTTCCTTGACGTGTCCTGCTGTTGATGAGGCTTTCAGATGAGCTGAAGCGAGAAAACTAATAAACAGAGTAATTAGAGAAACCACGTGTCACATGTACACAGGCAAGCTGTAATTTGTGATCGTGCTGCTTGTTCATCAGCAAATTGTTCACCTTTGCAAGAAGTGTTGTTGTTCCGCCTTTAGCCAAGAGGGGGCAGTAGCAACACACGCCTCAGAGGGTCTATGTCTCATAAAGCCTTGTCAGTGAAGGAACAGAGATGGTTGTCACATGTTTATTGTCTAATGTATCAGGGTATGTTTGAGTGGATTTCAAACATTTCCCTTGGAGGCATCTCTCTTTTGAATGTCCTCCTCCATGTAGGGAAGGGATGAGATGATTCCTCCCTGCAGCAGCTTCTGGGGTAATGAAGGGGAACAGGAGACTCACAGGTACACATTCATGTACTGTATGCACTTAGTTTTTGTATTCACTGGGGAAAAGGGAGGCAAGAATAAAGAATGTGACTTTCAACAAGTAAAGTGCAACACCTGTGTGCTGTCTGCAAACCACAGATGAGTTTACATAAACAACATCTTAATCCCAGTTGGATATTCATCAGGTCAAAATGTTTATATATCATATGCATATGCCATATAGGTTTCATAATGACAGGTGTGTTTCACTCTCAAACATGTACTATTTGAACTGTTACTGCATTTGGTGTATATATAATTATAATAATAACTTTATTTGTACACAATAGTTATAAAGTGCTTCACAAAAGGACATAAGATTGTAATAAATTAAATGTAAGATAAAATATTCAAATCATTAAAATGATCATATAAGAGGGGGAAAAAACACTCAAACACAGGCACAATAAATGTAAGGTAAGCTCAGCACAATAAATGACAGAAGCTAACACTCAGGTTTAGACTGTGAACATGAAAATGCCTGTCTGTACAAGTGTGTTTTGAGAAGGGAATCAAAGGGTGACACTGATGTGGTGAGCCTGAATTCTTCTGGCAAGGCAGAGTTGACTCCCAGAAAGTCTGGAAATGTTCAATAATTTTAGAATGGGTACCTACTGCACTGCTTGCTCTGAGTGCAGTAGGTACCCAGTACCCAATCACTGTAAGACTTTAGTTTCAGCTCTCAGTTGAAGAACCAAACAGTTTTTGCAGTTGGGAGGCCTTGACAGCAAAGACTCTGTCACCTGTAGCTCCCAGCCTTGATCTAGGAACAGCTGTGATTCAGCTCAGGGGGAAAGGAGCTGTAAATGAAGTGTAGTTTGGAGCAAGAGCCAGTTAAGCCTTGAAAGTAATTAGTAACATTTTAAAAACACTACTAAAATTAAAGGTTAGCCGATGAAAAGAGGCCAAGATAGGGGTGATGTGTGCGCTTTCTTAAATTAGTTAAAATAATGCATTTTGGACCAACTGCAGACAGGAATATGGTTATATGGATTTAGTAACAATTTTTAAACATTTGGTACCCTGCACTTTCATTTATGTATTGCACAGTCATTTGCAATTTTTATCTCTGTCATTCTATCTAGTAGATAGAATATAGCATATATTTGGTAAACGCTTTACTTTAAGTCCCCCTATTTAACATTTAAAAGTTGCTGAATAATACATTAATAGAGACTTATATTAATTTAATTTAATTTATTTTATTTTATTTATATAGCACCAAATCATGACAAAAGTTATCTCAGGGCACTTTTCACATAGTGCGGGTATAGACCGTACTCTCTAATTATATCTGCTAACAACTGCATTATATTGTGTTATAAAACAATTGTTAAATGTTTGTATACTACTTATATGTGCTAAATAGGGGGAATTAAAGTTTTTTTTATTTTACTATGTATTTATATTTTATCTACTATATAATACTAAATATTGTGAATATAGTGATATGTGTGATGCGCGTCACGTGAGTGCAAGGCTATTACATCCAACAAGTTCTACATTTTTTTTTTCAAAGAAAAGGTCAGTGGTGTATAGAATTAAAAAGTCAACAGCAGGATTGCTATAATAAAATCCACTCTTAATGAGTCATGTTTTTGTACTTTATTTATTGAATAGACAGACAGAAGTACTGTTAGAATCAACAGCAGTAATGAAAGACTACAAAATGCTAACATATCAGGAGTGTATCAAAATGAATATTGATGAATCAGGACAACTTTCTTAGAGGGGCCATACACTATAAGTGTGCCAGTGTAGCAGCAGTGGGAGAAAATAACTGTCCAATCAGAGCTGAGTATGTAAATTACTTGCTCAACTAAACACAAATGCTAGCTTCAGGCTTATGAGGAAGGAAGGAAGAGAGACCTTCTACTGTGAGGTCATATGTGTGAACAGTGTGCATGTCCCTGTTCACTGTGATGATTTACTGTCTGTTACCCAAGTGAAGTGTATATTTCTGCAAGTTGATTTTCAGTGCATACTGAAATGAATAGAAACCAATTGCTGCCTGGAACGTGGAAAGATAACAATTCAAAATCTAAAATAGTAAGCCATAAAATATGCAGAAACACAGTCAGTAAGCTTTCATTTTCTCAAATCAATGAACTGGTTAGTTGGAGAGCTTCCAGTAGCTTCCAGAATCATGCCCACAACAGCTCTCTGAAAGTCTCAATACTGACTATTTCAGTAATGGCATCAGTCAAGACTCTCCTCCTTGCACTATACCACTCTATTAAAAGCTCCAGCTAAAACACTGGTAAACAAAAAGGTCAACCATGACAGCATGCATCGAGGTTCTCTCCACTATCATCTCTCATAAACACAATGAGCAGGTGGTGCAATGTGATGGAAAGGTGGTGGAACTGAAAGCAGTTTCTCTTGAAATCAGCTAAATTGATGGTAATAATTAACATGGACAACATTTGGAATCTGAATGAATCATGTGGATAACAATGAAGAAGTGAATGCACAGATCATAATGGCAGAGTTTAATGTGTGCTTAAAACCATTCATGTCATTGTGCAGATACCTAAGTACAGTAAAAGGAAAAGATAAATATGAATCTGACATGCTAAAAATGGCAGCAATGACATCAATATGGACATCTGTAAAGACAGATTATATCATTTGAACTATCTTAAAGCTGCATGAATGTAAGTGTAATCTTCACTCTCCATTTAGTTCTGATTTGGTCTCCACCAACTCCTGAGAAAAATATCTGGCTCCTTAGCTGCTAAGTGCTCCACTTTGTTCACCAGCTAGTCTCTAACTGTGTGCCTGCTGTTTGATGCTGAGCAGTTAGTGTTTATCAGAGCTTTCCCACAGACAACTTCTGCTGCTAGACACCAGGATTTGTCCTCAATGCTTGTATCTCAGACATCAATTTTAAAGCAGTGCTATGTTTGATCCCTTCTGAAATCTGTGTTTGCCACAAAGCCGATGTTTGTTTCAACAGACTCCAATGCCTACTGCACAAAAAGATGTAATCTCTGAATTAATTTCCTGAGACTTGGAATATTGTATCATTACACATAAACATTCATGAGTTCATTAATTACTTCATACTTTTAAAATCGTAATACCTATTTAAGATCAGTTTTAAACACTTTAAGGGTCAGTTCACCCAAATGACAAAACATGTTCTCTCTTCCTTTCAGTGGAATGCAGATAGTTTTGATGTTAAGTGTCCAGATTTTAAAATATGTGTCTCTCGCTTTTCTGCCTCTACCCCAACACAATGTATATGAATGGAATTTAGTTTTTTTGTTATTTTGTTTTGTAATTAGGGTGGACTGGCCATGACCCTTTGCTGTTTAAGATATTTCAAGGACCAATGCTATTGTTTTTCCGGAAAAGACTGTCTTGAAACATGTAATCAGCTGTTTGTGCAGGTTTGGTATTAAATGCACATAATGTGGAGGCAGAACCCTAAAAACAAAACAAACAAAAACATCACATGCATATGTGACTGATGTTCACCTTTCACCATGAGAGTAATTATGCAGTAGCCAGTGTATGGATGACTGTCTGTGAATTTCAGATTAAGATTAAATTGAAATGACAAGTTAGTCAAGGCAGTATGAAGCCCTGTCTGAATATGACATGAGGGAATTTTCCAGCTGGGTGGATGTGATTATTGATCTTTCTCACTGCTGCATTTCTTTTCACCAGCACTGTGCTGATATAGTAGTTGGCCCTTTATTAAATGTTGCATGCTGGCCAGACATGTTATTCATTCTGATGAGATGGATGTTCTTGTCTGACCACACTGACTGGTGAAGTCTGGATATTTTTGCATATATAATGCATGTACTTAATAATTTAGCTTTTTTGCAAGTAATAATTTAGCAGTGTTTTTGCCCCACTGGCAGCAGGCCATCAGTCTGTTATCTGACTCTGTGGTCCAGAGTGAGATATTTTCACAACTAGTAGGCATACTGCCATGACATTCGGTATGGATACTCATAGTCCCAAGAGGATGAAGTCTAGTGATTGTCATGACCCTTGACCTTACTTCTAGTGCCACCTAGAGGTCAAAACTTCCCCTTAACCAGTACATCGATCAATAATCTATCTTAAAAAATAATGTCCTGGATTGCCATGATATTTACTATCAACACTCATGGTTCCCAAAGGATTAATCATGATGATATGATGACTCCCAGACTTTTCCTGTAGAATCACCTTTAGGCCAAAATTTCAATTTGCACACACAAGCCCCTGAGATCTTTCATTCAGTCTAAAAGTCTGAAAAAACAGCCCTCTCATTCATATGTGTGCAGCCAGCCTGGCAGGGCAGCAGGGGTGCCAACACAGAGGGCTCTGCCAACAAAATGCAGGGTTGTCCAGCAAACCGGCCAGTCGAACCTGACCTTTTGTTATAACATAATGTCATCTTGCAAGGCGCTGCGTTGGCCAGAAAAATCTGCGCTCACATTCTGGGTGGATTACTTTGTAACGTGAATGCCATTTTCCTACTGTTTACATTATGATTGTCACAATGAAAGACAAAATAGTTGCCACAGTGAGTTTCCTGAGTTGTAAAATCCTTTCTGTGAGTATTATAAACTTCTGTGCAGTGTTTTGTCGTCTGAGATACCTATGGCTCTGTCACTCAAACTGGACTTTCATTTTTCATATCTCACTGGTAACTGAGGCAACACACCCCACCAACCAGCTCCAACATTGTTTTAACGCTGGGCAGATTTTGGTCTGAATGATGGGATCAGACAACTACCTTTGTCTTCTGAGATGGTTACTGTGTCAGATTAGGTGATCATAGAGTCACAAATGCTTGCCATATCTTGGCTCAGAGACATGACAGACTACATAATTGATGCCTACTAATCATAGCTTGCTGTATATAGGTGATCAGTAAGATGCCAAGTGCCAGTTTCACTGTTCCACCCGACAGCACCAACGCTTAGAGCCCTATTTTCCTGCTGCTGCAAAACAAGCACTGGGGCAAACACAGTCTTTTAGTGCTCAGTTTGGCATGAAATTACGTTTGCGATAAAACCTGCTCAGACCACCTCTCATTGCACAAGCAGACGCAGGATAATTTTTGTGCCTTAGTTGGCAGAAGTGCAAGCACACAGTTGTCTCCAAAATCACAAAACACCTTTCATTTACATTAAGTTTTGCACCTATCAGTTTGCTACATGTTTTTTCATTTATTAGAGATTGACATATGAATCAAAACACAATTTTTAAGGAAGGAAGGATTCTTACCAGTAATGTCATCCATATGAGCGTAATCTGGTGACCGTGAGTTCTGAGGAAACGTCACTACTGATGTTCTGTTTGATGAGTGTCCTCAACAACTTGTAGAATGTGACATCTTTTCCATGTTTATGCAGTCATCACACAGCAGCAAGAATGATTCGTGTGTTTCATTTACAGTCTCTGATTTCAGAGAGGGGCTATGCATCAGTTTACGTGTGGATGGCACAGCATAGATACCTTCATTAATTATTTTAATATTTGGACAAAACAGTGATAGAACATTTGCACTTTTCAAACACTAACCTGCAAATTTCCCAATTTCATTCTATCATTGTCAGCCTATTTGGATTGATGTTTATTCATATTTGGGGTGTTCTGAATTTGTATTTTGGAACTTCAGGTGCTTCACAGAGGTGAACTCTTTTCTCTCTCTCACTCAGCCTCTCTCCCCTGTGTCACCTGTTGCAGCGTTTAAAGAGGATGAGAGGAGCTCCTGTGATTGGTCATTACTGAAGCTCACCCAGACTCCACCTGCTGACTCTATATTCCTCCCACTAATAACGTGTTCAGTCTCTCCTCCATGTTGTGTCTGGCTGTGTCTGGGTTGCTGGGTTGGAAATTGCAAATTTCACACCCAAATGGGCCATGCACTATGAAGTAAGACCTGTGTTTGTGCCTGCGCCCATTTTCAGGAAAATAGGACCGTTAATGTGTCTGTATGTAATCAGGGTTTTCTGAATGAATGACATATACAATATATAATATATATAATAAAGTAATGAAAAATGAAAAGACAAAAAGGAAGGAGAAAGTAGTGATAATGAACAATCATAAAAAAGAAATTATGTCTTTGGGTCTAACATTTAAGTTTTGTGCAGTGTAATGAAGGTTTTTCCCCCCCATAATGCTACATGCTCCTGCTGAGGTAGAAAGACTGAACACTTTGAAATGATTACATTTTATTGTATTGTGTTTTGCCACAAAATAGTCTATCAGCAAGCTGAGTCTAAATTTGTGAGTATCAGACCAATATGTCTGAGGGGATGGTATATGTAGCTCTCATTATTACAGATGGAATCTATATGCAGTATTCTGCACAGAGAAACACAGGGCCTGTCTATCAGGCCATTCAAGCAGCTCACAGGGAGTGATTAATTACAGGAGAAATCTGCCTATCACAACTGAGGCAGCAATGGGACACATCACTGCTGGTTGCTGGTCTTTGTCCAGGACCAATCTCTGTGCAAGATCGACTTCAAAGTAATGGCAGTATTCCCAGTGCACTGTGGCCCACAGGCAACAACTCTGCTCTACCTCTCTCCCATAAAGCCAGGATCTGGCCACACTGAAAGCTTGTTATTAATCTGAGTAACTTGTTTAATATCTATATGGATAACATCAAGGCTTACCCTGGGTAAAATAGGGATCACAGTATATCCCTGCAGTATTCTGTTAACTTTGTGTGTGGACACAAATTCTGCTCGAACATAAAATAGTTTTTACTGAGGTGGTGACAGTGGAGTAAATGGCATAACTGGAAAGTTGCCAGATGTTTCATCACCTCCAGTTACAACACATCAGTGGCAATAGTTTTAATAATAACAGAACATTCTGTTTTATTATTTTGTCTGAGCTGCAGGTATGTTTCCAACCTGTCTTATCCATGAAATATTTTGAGCAATGTCACCATGTTCTTCAATAAGTACTTTCTTAAATACAGTATTAAAAATAATCTGCTTTGATAAGCATTCCTGAAGCATTCACACTTTTATTTATTAGTTCTTTCTTTCTTGATTATTCTTCTTCCATACATTTTTTGCAAGCTTTCTACTAGGGATGCACGATATTGTTTTTTTGCCGACATCCGAAATGCCGATATTTCCAACTCACTGTGGCCGATTGCCGATATGCCGATACCGATATATGCACATATTCTTTTCCAGATGGCTGAGGAGACTATTATGCATGCAAGCATAGATTGTACTAAGTATGATCAAGAAAGACAATATATGAAGGAAGAATTTAGGAAGCATTAAAACTTTAATGAACCTGCCAAGTGGGTGGAGCAGAGGTCATTGGGTTCATTGATATTCAGACAGGATTAATGTGTAGGATTTAATCTCTGGTCCACACTCTGGAGCAAAAGGTGGCGGTAATGCACCTAATATGCTGGTTGCCAACTGCCGTTATAAACCAAAAAGATTCTTTTTTCCAAACAGAGTGGTACATCCTGTCAGCTGAGGTGTTTCTTATCTGTGCAGCCGAACGTAGCAGCTCCTCCATGGACTGTTTCTCCCTGACGGTCCCGGTGCTTCCTCCGCAGGCTCCACTTCACTCAAACTGCCTGTCAGACGCGTTGCGTCTTCCCACTTTAAAAGCATTAGCTGGAGCATGACCGGAGGGAAGCACAGCCAGCTAGCCTCTGCTAGCCTCCCAGCTAACATTACCCTGGGTTCTGCATGTGGAGCCCTGGTTTGTTATTCAGGCTAAAGTAAGAAGAAGCAGTGGGTCTGACGGGCAGCTTGAATGAAGTGGAGCCTGCAGAGGAAGCACCGGGACCGTCAGGGAGAAACAGTCCGTGGAGGGAAACACAGTCAGGCGGTGGAGGAGATGGCAACAAATCGGCCTCTCATAATCGGCAGAAATGGCCGATACCGATATTTCATTTTAGAGCTTTTATCGGCCGATACTGATGACGTGCTGATAATATTGTGCATCCCTACTTTCTACTCCCCCATGCTTTCAGCCATAGAAACTATTCAACTATCAAAATGTTCAGCTCTTTAAGGTCATTTATGCTTGTATTCAGCTTTTTTCTACTTTTTCTACTTTTAAAATATTAAGCTTTTTTCAAAAAATTCCTGCCATTGAAATAAATGGACGGAATGTTCAAATCCTTTTCAAACCACTCCACTTTGTAATTCAACTACTTCCACATACTTTCAGCTAGGGACTTCATTTTAGCTTTAAACTGGTCACAAGACTTTCAGCTATTAAACTTGTATTCAGCTTTTTGATATCTTGTATGTTTTTTTTTCAAAATCACAGGTTAAGTTTTATGACATTTTCAGCCATTCTCAGATTTTTACATTAGTGTGTATTGTGCGGAATGTTCAGACCCAGAGTGAGTGATGTCACTCATGACATCACGCACTGAAGGTTCAGGCCTTCAAATTTTATCAAAAATCTTTAACACATTATGATCTCTTACTCCCACATCTTACACTCTACAAGCACAATTTACGCAAAAAATGTAGACAAACCTGTCCTCTTTCATCCAATGTTACTTCCATTAAACTCAGGGTTTTTGAATAAATCACCCAGTCTCATAGTTACATACAACCAATACAATACAATCTCCGTTTTGTCAAAAATGGATATTGTATTGTATTTATTTATTGGGACAGTGTATAGTTTTTAACATAAATGAAGCACTGTACCAGATTTAGCTTCAAGCTAATTGTCATCTGCAGTCCCTTACAATTAAAACATATAACAGCACAATAACAAACAGTACAAAGCAATAAAAACATTATACAAAATACAAAGCTACACACAATAGCACATCATATACACCTACAATGTCAACTAGAAATTAATAATGTAAACTTGTCAAATTACAAGACGGTTGTAAAGGTTGTGAGTTTGCGTTCCAAAGGTTGTGAGTTTGCGTTAATGAGAAGACCATAGATGAAATTTAGAATCAGTGGTTACAGAGCTGAGTGGTTTTTAGTAGATTTTTTAATTTGGTCTTTAATGCATGAATGGAACTGCAGCTCTTTATATCATCATATCATATATGCAAATACAGTGCGACGAAATGGTGTGGTACAGTCTTGTATAGAGAATATTCTGGAGGATGTAACAGAACTTACTGAGCAAGTGTGCACAAAGTCACATCGTGGAGGAGGGGCAAAACCATTTAAAATTTTATAAACTAGATGATGGTCATATATAAATAATCACAACTCCTTTATTTTAAATCATACAGACATCCAACATGAAAGGTTTATTCAGCCCAAATATTACTTTCTGTCTAACTAATTATAGGTTTAAAGGTTTATTCCACCCAAATACTACTTTCTACCTTTCTGTCTAACTTCTTGTAGTTTTAAAGGACACACACATGCTCCTACTCTCTCTCTCTCTCTATCTCTCTAAATAAGAAAGAGATACAGAGAGTTACTGTATCTTAACAGGAAGCTCAGGATGAAAATCATTTCAGATTTCTGAATTTTCAGCAATGCTTTGTAATTTATTCCTCCTCTGTATGTTTTTCGGACGACTACTACTTCTTCATACAGAAACCATTCAAATGTTCAAACTTTCTCTTTGGGGACATTTATGTGTCCATTGAACTTTTTCTACCTTTTCTACTTTTTTAAGTACTGAGCTTGTTCAACAGTTTATTACAATATTACAGTAGAAGTGAAAAACCTTGACAATATTACAATTTAACTTCCAGCTTTTTGAAGCAATGCCTTTCAGCTCATAGATTCCTTAGATAATGCAGATCAGCTTCCAATTCTAGCAATTCATTTCACATTTCTGCATTTTCTGTAATGCTTTGCAACTCTCAATTATTTAGGCCCATGTCATATCTCTTCCAAAATGTTTAGCAATTCAGTTCACCTGTTTGATATTAATACAGAGCATTTGTTATTTCAGTCTTTTCAGGCAATTTTATCCAACTTCCATCTTTGACAGTGTCATAGCTCAACTTCTAGGTTTTCTAGCCATATTCTGTATTCCATATGTTTTTTGCTGCATTTAAACTGCTGCATACTTTGTGCTATAAAAACATTAAAATTTATAATGGCAGTCTATGGGACGAACCGTCCAACCGAGTTGGAACTTTCGTCACTTTGACACTCAACTGCTCGGACGTCCCTTATCCCACAGACGTCATTCACCAGTGTGTCATGTGATCAGGCACAGTGGAGAGCACAGATCATTTTAGACCAGAAATGTTTCTCTAAACTGCTGTCACTCCCACAATTTTAACTCCTCAAGCACATATCTTGTCTCAGTATGTTGCCACAAGCCTCCTCTCTCTAAAAATGTAAATACTTTTCACATAGGACTTATAGTTTTTGAGATCTGAACCTTAATTGATAGAGAGTCCCTGTCATGTTCTCATTGACTGCAATACAGTCTGCAGGATGTGTGTCTCCTCTCACTGCAGTTTCTTAAACTTACAGATTCTCTCTTCCTTCAAACACTTTTTACATATATCATTCATTCTCATGTTAAACTAGTCTTGCTTTCACTAATGATGTACACATCTCTGGGCTTCAAGCTCTAGTTTGAGACAAATGCATTTTCATCATCAAAATGGAGATTTTTGCCTTTTATTACTGGGAATGTCTGTTGGGTCAGTGGTTTAAAACACTCTTCTCCTAATCAGTTGTCCCTTCAATAACAAGGTTGTGTGTTCAATACCCACTCACTGCAGTGCTACTCATAATATTGCTGTCATGTATAAAGTTGCTTTCCATCTCTATCATGTACCATAAGTCAATTCCTCTCTAGCTCACTTTAACATTATTACCTAAAGTGTGGATTGCTATTCTTGTTAAATACATCTTTTCCACTTCAACAAGTGTAATCTGAGTAGTCCAGTGGTTTAAGCTCATGTCACTTTTCAACTCCTTTTAGATCCAAAGGTTGTGAGTTCAAGCCCTGCTTAGGACAGAGCTCAGTAGAGTTGAAGGATGAAGGAGTCCAGGTGATGAGGTCAATCTGCTTAATGAGCTGAGCTGAACTACTTTTTTTGTCAATTTCATGCAATTGCCAGACTAAATAGCAGAATTTGGCCTGACATTGCTGTGTGGTGTGTTAGCACAATGCATTGCATGTCTGCCATACAAACATAAGGATACAGGTTCAATTTCAGTCATTGCAGATTTTAATCTTGCTCGATTTTTTTAAAATATCAAAATTTGTAATGGAAGTCTATGGAAGGAATGTTTGAAAGCTAATATCTCAAAAACTAAAAGTGCTTAACTGTTTATATTTGAGGTACAGATGTCCCATGCAGAAATGTTTAACATATTCAAACATTGTACCAATAGCGCCACCATGTGGTCAGTTATTGAATTTTTGCGTTTTGCGTATTCAGCATTCACACGCATTTTACTCAGGAAATGCATTTCGAGTTGGTGTGAATGCTGAAAGCATTCACACTTTTGTCATCCAAATCTTTATTTTTTATTATTAGGGCCCGAGCGCTGACCAGCGCAAAGCCCTCTTGTATCCAAAGCAATTATTATTATTAGGGCCTGAGCGCTGACCAGCGTGAAGCCCTCTTCTATCCAAAGGAATTATTAGGGCCTGAGCCCAAAGGGCGAAGACCCTATTGTTTTTCGTGCGTTTGTTTCTTTCTGAAGGAGTTATTATTATTATTATTATTATTAGCCCTATTGAAACTGAAGGAGTTATTAGGGCCCGAGCGCTGACCAGCGCGAAGCCCTCTTGTTTCCAAAGGAATTATTAGGGCCCGAGCACCGACCGGTGCGAAGCCCTATTGAAACTGAAGGAATTATTATTAGGGCCCGAGCACCGACCGGTGCGAAGCCCTATTGAAACTGAAGGAATTATTATTAGGGCCCGAGCACCGACCGGTGCGAAGCCCTATTGAAACTGAAGGAGTTATTATTATTAGGGCCCGAGCACCGACCGGTGCGAAGCCCTATTGAAACTGAAGGAGTTATTATTATTATTATTATTATTATTATTATTATTATTATTATTATTATTCCTCCGAAACAAACGCATTTTTGAGGGCCTAAACATGCACGAAAACTCATGAAAATTTGCACAGATGTCAAGACTGGCGAAAATTGCGATATTTTATGGGTCTCGAAATAAAGCGGGACAAAATGGCTCGACAGCGCCACCTAGAAAGTCAAGAAAATTGAGCCCCTCGATACAGATTGTCGTAGGAGAACGAAATTCGGTATGCATATGTATCATGACCAGACGCACCAAAAAGTCTCAAGGACACATAGCCTAACTCCAACAGGAAGTCGGCCATTTTGTATCAAAGTTGAAATTTTGCACCGATTTTGTCATTTCCAGCCCGCATACTTTAACGAACTCCTCCTAGAGATTTGACCCCAGGACTTTCAAATTCGGTCCGTATCATCTACAGGCATAGGAGATTAAAAGTTATTAAAACAATTCTCATTAGTCTTTCCTAGGGGGCGTGGCTGGGCGGCGAATTTCGATCCTTCGCCATGAAAAATGAAAGGGCTATAACTCCGGCATACATGATCCTAAGAGAGCCAAACCTTTTGTGCTTCATAAGAGTCCCGCCCTGAACGGGTCCATGTGACAATACAGGATATGAGTCATAGCGCCACCTCCTGGCAACAGGAAGTTACATGTTTTACGCTCTGACGCCCTGTGGGCAGCACGGTGATGGAATCCAGATGAAATTTACTGAGAATAGCCTCAAGACCTTGGAGATCTTATATTATGAAGTTGGTGACCCTTCGTTGAAAGGTGTTGCCATGGCGACGCGGCGAATTTCGATGTGACGCCATGAAATTTCAATGCCTTATAACTTGACTCCACGTGGTCTGATCTTTTCCAAATTTCATATGCTTGTTAAGAGTCCCGATCTGAACACATGTTCAGTCTCATATTTAGCGAAAGTCATAGCGCCACCTACTGGCAACAGGAAGTATCATGCGTCGTACTTTGTCTAATTACTCCTAGGAAATTTGGCTGATGCACCTGAAATTAAGTCAGCTAATAAACAAGACCTTGGTGATGCTACATTTGGCAGCTCATGACCCAAAACTGAATGCTGTTACCATGGCGACACATCCTTCGCCATGAAATACAATACTGTTTTTCAGGGAGAAGGGATTGCTCTACAGTCATGAAACTTGACACACATGTCTAGAGTGATGTCAGCTAAAATCCTATGTGGTCACTTTGAATGGGCGTGGCAAAATGGCTCAACAGCGCCCCCTTTAAAAAATGAAACGGCTATAACTCCGGCATACATGATCCTAAGAGAGCCAAACCTTTTGTGCTTCATAAGAGTCCCGCCCTGAACGGGTCCATGTGACAATACAGGATATGAGTCATAGCGCCACCTCCTGGCAACAGGAAGTTACATGTTTTACGCTCTGACGCCCTGTGGGCAGCACGGTGATGGAATCCAGCTGAAATTTACTGAGAATAGCCTCAAGACCTTGGAGATCTTATATTATGAAGTTGGTGACCCTTCGTCGAAAGGTGTTGCCATGGCGACGCGGCGAATTTCGATGTGACGCCATGAAATTTCAATGCCTTATAACTTGACTCCACGTGGTCTGATCTTTTCCAAATTTCATATGCTTGTTAAGAGTCCCGATCTGAACACATGTTCAGTCTCATATTTAGCGAAAGTCATAGCGCCACCTACTGGCAACAGGAAGTATCATGCGTCGTACTTTGTCTAATTACTCCTAGGAAATTTGGCTGATGCACCTGAAATTAAGTCAGCTAATAAACAAGACCTTGGTGATGCTACATTTGGCAGCTCATGACCCAAAACTGAATGCTGTTACCATGGCGACACATCCTTCGCCATGAAATATGATACTGTTTTTCAGGGAGAAGGGATTGCTCTACAGTCATGAAACTTGACACACATGTCTAGAGTGATGTCAGCTAAAATCCTATGTGGTCACTTTGAATGGGCGTGGCAAAATGGCTCAACAGCGCCCCCTTTAAAAAATGAAACGGCTATAACTCCGGCATACATGATCCTAAGAGAGCCAAACCTTTTGTGCTTCATAAGAGTCCCGCCCTGAACGGGTCCATGTGACAATACAGGATATGAGTCATAGCGCCACCTCCTGGCAACAGGAAGTTACATGTTTTACGCTCTGACGCCCTGTGGGCAGCACGGTGATGGAATCCAGCTGAAATTTACTGAGAATAGCCTCAAGACCTTGGAGATCTTATATTATGAAGTTGGTGACCCTTCGTTGAAAGGTGTTGCCATGGCGACGCGGCGAATTTCGATGTGACGCCATGAAATTTCAATGCCTTATAACTTGACTCCACGTGGTCTGATCTTTTCCACATTTCATATGCTTGTTAAGAGTCCCTATCTGAACACATGTTCAGTCTCATATTTAGCGAAAGTCATAGCGCCACCTACTGGCAACAGGAAGTATCATGCGTCGTACTTTGTCTAATTACTCCTAGGAAATTTGGCTGATGCACCTGAAATTAAGTCAGCTAATAAACAAGACCTTGGTGATGCTACATTTGGCAGCTCATGACCCAAAACTGAATGCTGTTACCATGGCGACACATCCTTCGCCATGAAATATGATACTGTTTTTCAGGGAGAAGGGATTGCTCTACAGTCATGAAACTTGACACACATGTCTAGAGTGATGTCAGCTAAAATCCTATGTGGTCGCTTTGAATGGGCGTGGCAAAATGGCTCAACAGCGCCCCCTTTAAAATTTCAAAATTGCAGCCCCGCCTTCCAGATTAACGTAGAAAGATGAAATTCACAGGGCACATGTATAATGTCAACACGCACAAAAAAGCCTCTTGAAGCCTTATTGTAAGTGGAACAGGAAGTCGGCCATCTTGAAAAAAATGGTACATTTTCGCCTTTTCTTGGCCATTTCGCATACCTTGTATTTTAAAGAACTCCTCCTACAGAATCCATGGTAAGGACTTAAAAATCAGTGTGTGTCATCTAGACTAGTGTATGATCATGATGGTTTGGCCGTGGCGTGGCGTTGAGTTTTGATGTTTCGCCATGACAGAGGAAATTGATATAACTTGAGTGTACACGGTTGGATCTGCCTCAAACTTTTCACAACAAGTCACTGACAAAAGCCCTTCGACTGAGCGTCACTTCGACATGCGCTGGGGTGCGAGGGCCCGATCATCGCTGCTTGCAGCTTTAATTATTATTATTATTATTATTATTCCTCCGAAACAAACGCATTTTTGAGGGCCTAAACATGCACGAAAACTCATGAAAATTTGCACAGATGTCAAGACTGGCGAAAATTGCGATATTTTATGGGTCTCGAAATAAAGCGGGACAAAATGGCTCGACAGCGCCACCTAGAAAGTCAAGAAAATTGAGCCCCTCGATACAGATTGTCGTAGGAGAACGAAATTCGGTATGCATATGTATCATGACCAAACGCACCAAAAAGTCTCAAGGACACATAGCCTAACTCCAACAGGAAGTCGGCCATTTTGTATCAAAGTTGAAATTTTGCACCGATTTTGTCATTTCCAGCCCGCATACTTTAACGAACTCCTCCTAGAGATTTGACCCCAGGACTTTCAAATTCGGTCCGTATCATCTACAGACATAGGAGATTAAAAGTTATTAAAACAATTCTCATTAGTCTTTCCTAGGGGGCGTGGCTGGGCGGCGAATTTCGATCCTTCGCCATGAAAAATGAAACGGCTATAACTCCGGCATACATGATCCTAAGAGAGCCAAACCTTTTGTGCTTCATAAGAGTCCCGCCCTGAACGGGTCCATGTGACAATACAGGATATGAGTCATAGCGCCACCTCCTGGCAACAGGAAGTTACATGTTTTACGCTCTGACGCCCTGTGGGCAGCACGGTGATGGAATCCAGCTGAAATTTACTGAGAATAGCCTCAAGACCTTGGAGATCTTATATTATGAAGTTGGTGACCCTTCGTTGAAAGGTGTTGCCATGGCGACGCGGCGAATTTCGATGTGACGCCATGAAATTTCAATGCCTTATAACTTGACTCCACGTGGTCTGATCTTTTCCAAATTTCATATACTTGTTAAGAGTCCCGATCTGAACACATGTTCAGTCTCATATTTAGCGAAAGTCATAGCGCCACCTACTGGCAACAGGAAGTATCATGCGTCGTACTTTGTCTAATTACTCCTAGGAAATTTGGCTGATGCACCTGAAATTAAGTCAGCTAATAAACAAGACCTTGGTGATGCTACATTTGGCAGCTCATGACCCAAAACTGAATGCTGTTACCATGGCGACACATCCTTCGCCATGAAATACGATACTGTTTTTCAGGGAGAAGGGATTGCTCTACAGTCATGAAACTTGACACACATGTCTAGAGTGATGTCAGCTAAAATCCTATGTGGTCACTTTGAATGGGCGTGGCAAAATGGCTCAACAGCGCCCCCTTTAAAAAATGAAACGGCTATAACTCCGGCATACATGATCCTAAGAGAGCCAAACCTTTTGTGCTTCATAAGAGTCCCGCCCTGAACGGGTCCATGTGACAATACAGGATATGAGTCATAGCGCCACCTCCTGGCAACAGGAAGTTACATGTTTTACGCTCTGACGCCCTGTGGGCAGCACGGTGATGGAATCCAGCTGAAATTTACTGAGAATAGCCTCAAGACCTTGGAGATCTTATATTATGAAGTTGGTGACCCTTCGTTGAAAGGTGTTGCCATGGCGACGCGGCGAATTTCGATGTGACGCCATGAAATTTCAATGCCTTATAACTTGACTCCACGTGGTCTGATCTTTTCCAAATTTCATATGCTTGTTAAGAGTCCCGATCTGAACACATGTTCAGTCTCATATTTAGCGAAAGTCATAGCGCCACCTACTGGCAACAGGAAGTATCATGCGTCGTACTTTGTCTAATTACTCCTAGGAAATTTGGCTGATGCACCTGAAATTAAGTCAGCTAATAAACAAGACCTTGGTGATGCTACATTTGGCAGCTCATGACCCAAAACTGAATGCTGTTACCATGGCGACACATCCTTCGCCATGAAATACGATACTGTTTTTCAGGGAGAAGGGATTGCTCTACAGTCATGAAACTTGACACACATGTCTAGAGTGATGTCAGCTAAAATCCTATGTGGTCACTTTGAATGGGCGTGGCAAAATGGCTCAACAGCGCCCCCTTTAAAAAATGAAACGGCTATAACTCCGGCATACATGATCCTAAGAGAGCCAAACCTTTTGTGCTTCATAAGAGTCCCGCCCTGAACGGGTCCATGTGACAATACAGGATATGAGTCATAGCGCCACCTCCTGGCAACAGGAAGTTACATGTTTTACGCTCTGACGCCCTGTGGGCAGCACGGTGATGGAATCCAGCTGAAATTTACTGAGAATAGCCTCAAGACCTTGGAGATCTTATATTATGAAGTTGGTGACCCTTCGTTGAAAGGTGTTGCCATGGCGACGCGGCCAATTTCGATGTGACGCCATGAAATTTCAATGCCTTATAACTTGACTCCACGTGGTCTGATCTTTTCCAAATTTCATATGCTTGTTAAGAGTCCCGATCTGAACACATGTTCAGTCTCATATTTAGCGAAAGTCATAGCGCCACCTACTGGCAACAGGAAGTATCATGCGTCGTACTTTGTCTAATTACTCCTAGGAAATTTGGCTGATGCACCTGAAATTAAGTCAGCTAATAAACAAAACCTTGGTGATGCTACATTTGGCAGCTCATGACCCAAAACTGAATGCTGTTACCATGGCGACACATCCTTCGCCATGAAATACGATACTGTTTTTCAGGGAGAAGGGATTGCTCTACAGTCATGAAACTTGACACACATGTCTAGAGTGATGTCAGCTAAAATCCTATGTGGTCACTTTGAATGGGCGTGGCAAAATGGCTCAACAGCGCCCCCTTTAAAAAATGAAACGGCTATAACTCCGGCATACATGATCCTAAGAGAGCCAAACCTTTTGTGCTTCATAAGAGTCCCGCCCTGAACGGGTCCATGTGACAATACAGGATATGAGTCATAGCGCCACCTCCTGGCAACAGGAAGTTACATGTTTTACGCTCTGACGCCCTGTGGGCAGCACGGTGATGGAATCCAGCTGAAATTTACTGAGAATAGCCTCAAGACCTTGGAGATCTTATATTATGAAGTTGGTGACCCTTCGTTGAAAGGTGTTGCCATGGCGACGCGGCGAATTTCGATGTGACGCCATGAAATTTCAATGCCTTATAACTTGACTCCACGTGGTCTGATCTTTTCCAAATTTCATATGCTTGTTAAGAGTCCCGATCTGAACACATGTTCAGTCTCATATTTAGCGAAAGTCATAGCGCCACCTACTGGCAACAGGAAGTATCATGCGTCGTACTTTGTCTAATTACTCCTAGGAAATTTGGCTGATGCACCTGAAATTAAGTCAGCTAATAAACAAGACCTTGGTGATGCTACATTTGGCAGCTCATGACCCAAAACTGAATGCTGTTACCATGGCGACACATCCTTTGCCATGAAATACGATACTGTTTTTCAGGGAGAAGGGATTGCTCTACAGTCATGAAACTTGACACACATGTCTAGAGTGATGTCAGCTAAAATCCTATGTGGTCACTTTGAATGGGCGTGGCAAAATGGCTCAACAGCGCCCCCTTTAAAATTTCAAAATTGCAGCCCCGCCTTCCAGATTAACGTAGAAAGATGAAATTCACAGGGCACATGTATAATGTCAACACGCACAAAAAAGCCTCTTGAAGCTTTATTGTAAGTGGAACAGGAAGTCGGCCATCTTGACAAAAATGGTACATTTTCGCCTTTTCTTGGCCATTTCGCATACCTTGTATTTTAAAGAACTCCTCCTACAGAATCCATGGTAAGGACTTCAAAATCAGTGTGTGTCATCTAGACGAGTGTATGATCATGATGGTTTGGCCGTGGCGTGGCGTTGAGTTTTGATGTTTCGCCATGACAGAGGAAATTGATATAACTTGAGTGTACACGGTTGGATCTGCCTCAAACTTTACACAAGTCACTGACAAAAGCCCTTCGACTGAGCGTCACTTCGACATGCGCTGGGGTGCGAGGGCCCGATCATCGCTGCTTGCAGCTTTAATTATTATTATTATTATTATTCCTCCGAAACAAACGCATTTTTGAGGGCCTAAACATGCACGAAAACTCATGAAAATTTGCACAGATGTCAGGACTGGCGAAAATTTCGATATTTTATGGGTCTCGAAATAAAGCGGGACAAAATGGCTCGACAGCGCCACCTAGAAAGTCAAGAAAATTGAGCCCCTCGATACAGATTGTCGTAGGAGAACGAAATTCGGTATGCATATGTATCATGACCAGACGCACCAAAAAGTCTCAAGGACACATAGCCTAACTCCAACAGGAAGTCGGCCATTTTGTATCAAAGTTGAAATTTTGCACCGATTTTGTCATTTCCAGCCCGCATACTTTAACGAACTCCTCCTAGAGATTTGACCCCAGGACTTTCAAATTCGGTCCGTATCATCTACAGGCATAGGAGATTAAAAGTTGCTAAAACAATTCTCATTAGTCTTTCCTAGGGGGCGTGGCTGGGCGGCGAATTTCGATCCTTCGCCATGAAAAATGAAACGGCTATAACTCCGGCATACATGATCCTAAGAGAGCCAAACCTTTTGTGCTTCATAAGAGTCCCGCCCTGAACGGGTCCATGTGACAATACAGGATATGAGTCATAGCGCCACCTCCTGGCAACAGGAAGTTACATGTTTTACGCTCTGACACCCTGTGGGCAGCACGGTGATGGAATCCAGCTGAAATTTACTGAGAATAGCCTCAAGACCTTGGAGATCTTATATTATGAAGTTGGTGACCCTTCGTTGAAAGGTGTTGCCATGGCGACGCGGCGAATTTCGATGTGACGCCATGAAATTTCAATGCCTTATAACTTGACTCCACGTGGTCTGATCTTTTCCAAATTTCATATGCTTGTTAAGAGTCCCAATCTGAACACATGTTCAGTCTCATATTTAGCGAAAGTCATAGCGCCACCTACTGGCAACAGGAAGTATCATGCGTCGTACTTTGTCTAATTACTCCTAGGAAATTTGGCTGATGCACCTGAAATTAAGTCAGCTAATAAAGAAGACCTTGGTGATGCTACATTTGGCAGCTCATGACCCAAAACTGAATGCTGTTACCATGGCGACACATCCTTCGCCATGAAATATGATACTGTTTTTCAGGGAGAAGGGATTGCTCTACAGTCATGAAACTTGACACACATGTCTAGAGTGATGTCAGCTCAAATCCTATGTGGTCGCTTTGAATGGGCGTGGCAAAATGGCTCAACAGCGCCCCCTTTAAAATTTCAAAATTGCAGCCCCGCCTTCCAGATTAACGTAGAAAGATGAAATTCACAGGGCACATGTATAATGTCAACACGCACAAAAAAGCCTCTTGAAGCCTTATTGTAAGTGGAACAGGAAGTCGGCCATCTTGAAAAAAATGGTACATTTTCGCCTTTTCTTGGCCATTTCGCATACCTTGTATTTTAAAGAACTCCTCCTACAGAATCCATGGTAAGGACTTCAAAATCAGTGTGTGTCATCTAGACTAGTGTATGATCATGATGGTTTGGCCGTGGCGTGGCGTTGAGTTTTGATGTTTCGCCATGACAGAGGAAATTGATATAACTTGAGTGTACACGGTTGGATCTGCCTCAAACTTTACACAACAAGTCACTGACAAAAGCCCTTCGACTGAGCGTCACTTCGACATGCGCTGGGGTGCGAGGGCCCGATCATCGCTGCTTGCAGCTTTAATTATTATTATTCCTCCGAAACAAACGCATTTTTGAGGGCCTAAACATGCACGAAAACTCATGAAAATTTGCACAGATGTCAGGACTGGCGAAAATTTCGATATTTTATGGGTCTCGAAATAAAGCGGGACAAAATGGCTCGACAGCGCCACCTAGAAAGTCAAGAAAATTGAGCCCCTCGATACAGATTGTCGTAGGAGAACGAAATTCGGTATGCATATGTATCATGACCAGACGCACCAAAAAGTCTCAAGGACACATAGCCTAACTCCAACAGGAAGTCGGCCATTTTGTATCAAAGTTGAAATTTTGCACCGATTTTGTCATTTCCAGCCCGCATACTTTAACGAACTCCTCCTAGAGATTTGACCCCAGGACTTTCAAATTCGGTCCGTATCATCTACAGGCATAGGAGATTAAAAGTTGTTAAAACAATTCTCATTAGTCTTTCCTAGGGGGCGTGGCTGGGCGGCGAATTTCGATCCTTCGCCATGAAAAATGAAACGGCTATAACTCCGGCATACATGATCCTAAGAGAGCCAAACCTTTTGTGCTTCATAAGAGTCCCGCCCTGAACGGGTCCATGTGACAATACAGGATATGAGTCATAGCGCCACCTCCTGGCAACAGGAAGTTACATGTTTTACGCTCTGACACCCTGTGGGCAGCACGGTGATGGAATCCAGCTGAAATTTACTGAGAATAGCCTCAAGACCTTGGAGATCTTATATTATGAAGTTGGTGACCCTTCGTTGAAAGGTGTTGCCATGGCGACGCGGCGAATTTCGATGTGACGCCATGAAATTTCAATGCCTTATAACTTGACTCCACGTGGTCTGATCTTTTCCAAATTTCATATGCTTGTTAAGAGTCCCGATCTGAACACATGTTCAGTCTCATATTTAGCCAAAGTCATAGCGCCACCTACTGGCAACAGGAAGTATCATGCGTCGTACTTTGTCTAATTACTCCTAGGAAATTTGGCTGATGCACCTGAAATTAAGTCAGCTAATAAACAAGACCATGGTGATGCTACATTTGGCAGCTCATGACCCAAAACTGAATGCTGTTACCATGGCAACACATCCTTCGCCATGAAATATCATACTGTTTTTCAGGGAGAAGGGATTGCTCTACAGTCATGAAACTTGACACACATGTCTAGAGTGATGTCAGCTCAAATCCTATGTGGTCGCTTTGAATGGGCGTGGCAAAATGGCTCAACAGCGCCCCCTTTAAAATTTCAAAATTGCAGCCCCGCCTTCCAGATTAACGTAGAAAGATGAAATTCACAGGGCACATGTATAATGTCAACACGCACAAAAAAGCCTCTTGAAGCCTTATTGTAAGTGGAACAGGAAGTCGGCCATCTTGAAAAAAATGGTACATTTTCGCCTTTTCTTGGCCATTTCGCATACCTTGTATTTTAAAGAACTCCTCCTACAGAATCCATGGTAAGGACTTCAAAATCAGTGTGTGTCATCTAGACTAGTGTATGATCATGATGGTTTGGCCGTGGCATGGCGTTGAGTTTTGATGTTTCGCCATGACAGAGGAAATTGATATAACTTGAGTGTACACGGTTGGATCTGCCTCAAACTTTACACAACAAGTCACTGACAAAAGCCCTTCGACTGAGCGTCACTTCGACATGCGCTGGGGTGCGAGGGCCCGATCATCGCTGCTTGCAGCTTTAATTAGGGCCCGAGCGCTGACCAGCGCGAAGCCCTCTTGTTTCCAAAGGAATTATTATTATTATTATTATTATTAGGGCCCGAGCGCTGACCAGCGCGAAGCCCTCTTGTTTCCAAAGGAATTATTATTATTATTATTATTATTATTATTATTATTATTATTATTATTATTATTATTATTATTATTGCGACTCTTTGACCTCAAATAACTTCTACAAACGTGTACCAAAACTCACCGAAATTGGCGTGCGCGTCAGTTCTGGTGAAAATCGCAGATTTTATGCGTCTTGCAAAAAATGCGGGGAAAAATGGCTCGACAGCGCCACCTAGAAAATTAAGAAAAGCGAGCCCCACGATACAGATCGTCGTAGAACAATGAAATTTGGTGTGCTTATATATCATGACCAGACGCACCAAAAAGTCTCTTGGAGCCATACCCTAAATCCAACAGGAAGTCGGCCATTTTGGTTCAAAGTTGCCATTTTCAGGCCAATTTTGCCGTTTTTAGCCCGCGTACTTTAACGAACTCCTCCTAGGGATTTGACCTGAGCAACTTGAAATTCGGTCAGTATCATCTGCAGACCTGGGAGATGAAAAGTTATCAAAACGGTGAGTTTTCGACATTGTTGAGGGGGTGTGGTCGGGCGGCGAATTTCGATCCTTCGTCATGAAAATTCAAACAGCCATAACTCCGGCATGCACGATCCTAAGAGACCCAAACCTTTTGTGCTTGGAAAGAGTCCCGTCCTGAACACATCCATGTGTCAATATTGGATGTAAGTCATAGCGCCACCTACTGGCAACAGGAAGTTACATGTTTTACACTTTGACGCTCTGTGGGTGGCACGGTGATGGGATCCACCTCAAATTTACTCAGAATAGCCTAAAGACCTTGGAGATGGTATATTATGAAGTTGGTGACTTTTCGTGGAAAGGTGTTGCCATGACGACGCGGCGAATTTCGATGTCTCGCCATGAAATTTCAAAGCCTTATAACTTGACTCCACATGGTCTGATCTTTTCCAAATTTCATATGCTTGTTAAGAGTCCCGGTCTGAACACATTTTCAGGCCCATATTTAGTGAGAGTCATAGCGCCACCTACTGGCAACAGGAAGTATCATGCGTCGTTCTTTGTTGTATTACTCCTAGGAAATTTGGCCGATGCATCTGAAATTGACTCAGCTAAGATGTAAGACCTTGGTGATGCTACATTGGGTAGGTCATGACCCATGACCAAACGCCGTTGTCATGGCGACACATCCTTCGCCATGAAATACGATGGTGTATTTTAGGGATAAGGGATGGGTCTACAGTCACGAAACTTGGCACACATGTCTGGAGCGACACCAGCTAAAATCCTGGATAGGTCATTTGCATAGACGTGACAATATGGCTCAACAGCGTCCCCTTGAAAATTTCAAAATTGTAGCCCCGCCTTCCAGATGAACGTAGGAAAATGAAATTCGGGAGGCTTATGTATCATGTCAAGACGCACAAAAAAGCCTCTTGGAGCCATATTGTAAGTCCTACAGGAAGTCGGCCATCTTGATAAAAGTGGTCATTTTTCGCGTTTTTTTGACCATTTCGCATACCTTGTATTTTAACGAACTCCTCC
The DNA here is from genome assembly GCF_914725855.1 of Thunnus albacares. NCBI lineage: Eukaryota > Metazoa > Chordata > Actinopteri > Scombriformes > Scombridae > Thunnus > Thunnus albacares. The sequence goes on from NC_058107.1 coordinate 4,709,139, forward strand.
TACAGAATTCATGGTAACGACTTCAAAATCAGTGTGTGTCATCTACACTAGTGTGTGATCAAAAGTTATCAAAACATTTACTTAGCATTGAAGCGTGTGGCCGTGGCGTGGCGTTGAGTTTTGATGTTTCGCCATGACAGGCGAAATTGCTATAAGTTTAGTGTAAATGCTGGAGTCTACACCAAACTTTACATGTTTGATAAGACTCCCAGCCTGAACACGTCTAAATACCAATATTCAGTCAGTGATGAAAACTGGCTCCATAGCGCCCCCTACCACATTTCAATGCAGCAGCCCCTGCAGCAGGCAGAGTAGGTGATTGAGGATGTGACGTTAATTTCCCCTTGCACTGTCTGAAAACAGCTCAGGGGTCCGTTTCACAAAGCAGGTTCAACAAACTCTGAGTCTAATCCTGAACTCTGAGTTGATCTACTCTGAGATAGAAAACTCTGAGTTTCCGGTTCCAGAACAGCTGATTTGAGTCAGTTTAATCAACTCGGAGTAGTTTCACCTGGAGTTAAGCGCGTGCACCACAACTATAAAAAGCCAGCATCAATGGAGCCCCGATTCAACGAGTCACCATGGCAACGGGGAAGAGGAGGGCTGCGTTTTTCACCCCCCTAGAACTAGACATCTCAATTCGCTCATACGACGAGTTTGAACATGTTTTCAGAAAGAAGTGCAACACCGCTGCAGCTGCAAAAGAGAGAGAGACGGCTGCTGCTCGGTTAATGCGTAAGTTTAAATGTAGTCCTTTGTAATCACAATAGTATTACAGAGGAAAACTGCATGAATGGTCTCCTATTAATTTATTTCATTTAGGTCCAATCCCGCGAGGGAGAAGCGCACTTGGCAGCAGTTTAGGATAAAATATAAAAACATTGTTCAAACAGGTGAGACCTCGGCATAATCTCATGGGGGAACCTCATTTTGATCATGTTTTACATTGTAAAGTAAATATTAAGTGGCTGTTTGACTGAGCAGTTGTTTTATCCCCAACATAATGCTGGTTTCACACACATAAATGTCTTCTCATCTACATCATGTTCTGTTAAATAATTAATCCTATTTAAACTAACACAGACTTCTACTCAGCCAACAGAAAGAAGGCAGATGCCTGTAAAACGGGTGGTGGTCCAGCACCGCCACCTCTAACGGACAGAGGAGCTGGCCATAAGCCAGAACATAGGAAAGCCAGTGGCTGGCTCAGACATTGTACAAAAAACTTCGGTTTGCAAAGAAACGCAGCGCAACACACAATATCTGCTGGGATGTGAGAGCATGACTACGATTGGTAATGTTGCAAATGTAAAGACGGCTTAGGTTGTGTATGTAGATGATGGACTGTGACGTGAAATGGTACCGCTCAAAAAGATAATGGCTGGAAATGCTAGAACATCTATGCGTGGTCTGATAACCATCTCTCGACGAATATTTAATTCTCTGCGCAGTAATGCTGCACCTTCATCCACGGGATCGTTATCAAAAGGACATGCCATGTTAGTGAAAAAAAGTCGCCACTTACTGTGCCTAATGGACTTCTAATATACTGACTCTGATTTTTTTTTTAAATTTATTTATTTTTTTTAATGATTTTTTGAAATGACAGACGGCAGAACTAGGCTACGCCAAAACTCGCCTGCTGCCTGAATGAATGAGGAAATCAAATGGAGTGTGTGGCTCTGAAAGAGGGCGGAGACTGAGAGAAACTCGAGGTTCATTGAGAAAAACCTGGTCCCGACCAGGTTAGATTCATAGAGTCTGTTGCTACGGTAACTGACCGAGAGCTTAAGTTACCCCTCTCTGTGAAACAGGCTAGAGTTATCCCTCTTTCTCTGGTTTGAGTTACCTCCCTTTTTGAAACGGAAAACTCAGAGTTTCCCTCATTTCAGGGTTAACAGACCCTGAGTTTTCACTAAACCTGCTTTGTGAAACGGACCCCAGGTCTGGGGACATCTATATGCCCGTGACAGAAGCCCTTCACCAGCGCCGAGCCCCGACATACGCAAGGACGCGAGGGCCCGATCATCGCTGCTTGCAGCTTTAATTCTCATTCTTCTTCTTATTATTATTATTACAACTCTTTGACCTCAAATAACTTCTACAAACATGTACCAAAACTCACCAAAATTTGCGTGCGCGTCAGTTCTGGTGAAAATCGCAGATTTTTTGGGTCTCACAAAAAATGCGGGGAAAAATGGCTCGACAGCGCCACCTAGAAAATTAAGAAAAGCAAGCCCCACGATACAGATGGTCGTAGAACAATGAAATTTGGTGTGCTTATATATCATGACCAGACGCACCAAAAACTCTCTTGGAGCCATACCCTAAATCCAACAGGAAGTCGGCCATTTTGGTTCAAAGTTGCCATTTTCAGGCCAATTTTGCCGTTTTTAGCCCACATACTTTAACGAACTCCTCCTAGGGATTTGACCCCAGCAACTTGAGATTCGGTCAGTATCATCTACAGACCTGGGAGATGAAAAGTTATCAAAACGGTGAGTTTTCGACATTGCCGAGGGGGTGTGGTCGGGCGGCGAATTTCGATCCTTCGCCGTGAAAATTCAAACGGCCATAACTCCGGCATGCACGATCCTAAGAGACCCAAACCTTTTGTGCTTGGAAAGAGTCCCGTCCTGAACACATTCCTGTGTCAATATTGGATCTAAGTCATAGCGCCACCTAACGGCAACAGGAAGTGACATGTTTTACACTTTGACACTCACAATATGGCTCAACAGCGCCCCCTTGAAAATTTCAAACTTGTTGCCCCGCCTTCCAGATTAACGTAGAAAAATGAAATTCGGGAGACTTATGTATCATGTGAAGACGCACAAAAAAGCCTCTTGGAGCCGTATTGTAAGTCCTACAGGAAGTCGGCCATCTTGAAATAACTGTTCAATTTTCGCATTTTTTTGGCCATTTCGCATACCTTGTATTTTAATGAACTCCTCCTACAGAATTCATCGTAACAACTTCAATATCAGTGTGTGTCATCTACAGTAGTGTGTGATCAAAAGTTATCAAAAGAATTAGTTATCATTGAAGCGTGTGGCGGCGGCGTGGCGTTGAGTTTTGATGTTTCTTCATGACAGAGGAAATTGCTATAACTTTAGTGTAAATGCTTGAGTCTACACCAAACTTTACATGTTTGATAAGACACCCAGCCGGAACATGTCTCCATACCAATATTCATTTAGTGATGTAGACTGGCTCCACAGCGCCCCCTACGATACTTCAATGAAGCAGCCCCAGCAGCAGGCAAAACAGCAAACAAAGGAAGTGATGTTAACATTCTTCTCTCATTATCTGAAAACAGCCCTGGTCTGGAGGCATCCACATGCCTGTGACAGAGGCCCTTCAACTGCGCTGCGCCTGATCATCGCTGCTTACAGCTTTAATTTGGTATTTATAACTACACAAGTATGAAGTAGCAATAAAATATATTTTTCTACAATGTTATTATCAAACTGTCCAATGATGCAATTCTTCCAAGAAGCCATGTAAAATAAACATAATGCATTTCCGCAAAATATACTGTATGTACAAAATATATACACTTACCACAGGGGCTGACATGCATCCCCAGATAGCATATGGAAGTGAGCCACTTCAGGCAATGGTGCGGCACTGCTGGCCTTCTTCTAGCCCGGACAAAATGGATGTGAGCCTGAAGTGGCCTACAAGTAAAATAACAAATATGGTCCAAATATCCCAAAACAAATGTGGGCCATTTTGGACAAAGATGCATTGCTCTGGGTGATGTGTAAACTGGATGTGACCCTAAAATTGCCCATGTGATACATAGTGAACATGGCCCAAATATCACAAAACAAATGTGGGCCACCTTTGGCAAAGATCTGGCACAGTCGAAAATAGTAAATGTGGGTGTAAACCAAAAGTCGCCCACATATGGTGCAGCAAATGTGGCCAGGTTATCTTAAAATATACCTAGGCCAGTTCTGACAAAGATACGGCACAGTAAGCAATAGCTTGAGTTGATGTGAACCTAAAGTGGCCGACTTATAATATGGCAAATATGGCCTAAATACTATACAACAAATTTGGCCCACTTTTGGCAATTGTATGGCACAGTCAGCACTGGCTGTTATAGTGTGAGCCTAATGTGGCCCACATTTGAAATAGTAAATATGGTCCAAATATGGTTGAACATTGAGCCACTATAGGTAAAGATGCGGCACAATTAGTACTGGCTAATCTGGAGGTGAGCCTGAGGTGGCCAACATATGATACAGCTAAGGTGGCCCAGTCGTCTTAAAACATATCTGGGCCAGTTTTGGCCAAGATACAGCACACTCAGAACTGGCTAATCTGGATGTGATGTGATATGATATGATATGATATGATATGATATGAGATATTATTTATTGTGGTTCTGAATTAATCATAAAATTTTAGAGGTGAAGCTCAGTGTAGGTGCATACACACTGTTAATGTTTACAACTGGGAAGGTAAGATTCTCTGGAAATGCTCCCAGAAGATTATTTTTCTACAGCAAAGTTTGCCCAGGCCTCCTCCTCTTATAAACATGGAATTTACTGTTCTATGTCAGTCCAGGGATCATTGTCCTAACCGTCCAGCCACAGTCCCCACCTCTAGTCTAAGAACTGGTTTCCATTGCCTTGTTTGGTGCAATTAGGGTTGAACCCCACATGTACTCAATTCAACTGATTAACTGATAGCACCTTGTTGGGGGCTGCACAGCTTAGGGCAGCTGTCTTTCCAGTGACACACAAATACTTTATCCACAGGTCCTGGAATTAGCAAACCATGTTGACTGTGAAAACAATGTTGCAAGGCCTGTTGCTGGCAAACAGGAGTGCATTGCCAAAATGCCACCATTCCATGCAGGATGTGGGCCATATGAATATTAGGAATGTGGGCCAGTTCTTGTTTATTTGGTTCGTTCTTGGTTGACACGCAATATCACTATGGCTTTCTTGTTGCCTGGATCTGGCAAGCAGGAGTGGAATGCCCCAGTGCCATCATTCCATGCAGTATTTGGGCCAAATGAGGATATGGAATGTGGGCCGGATCAGGGCCAGAATAAAAATGCACTGTGGTCAAGATTTGGGCCAGATATTGTTTACTTGGTTTGTTTTTGGTTGACATGCAGTAATGCTATGGTTTGCTTGTGGCCTGGATCTGGGTCGGATATGGGCCACAGCAATTTTGCTATCTGGCTTAACTCCTGTTCACCTCCAAACTAAATGACAACAGGTTGTTGACACTGCCTTCCAAAGCGACACATTTGTGTCTTTGTTTGTCTTCTGATCTTACTGTCAGATGATCACATCATTTGGCAGTACCTTCCAAAAGAAACTGCCATCACAAAGATAATTCATTTGACTGTTTGGCTACTTTTAGGCAACTAAATAAACCTTCTTAAGGTTAGGGAGCAGTCGCAGCAGCAGATAATTAATGCTGGGGGAGCCAAATATGTAATAATTGCTGCTAAAAATTTTGTACAAATAACAATAAGACTATATTGTGAGTTATACTGGTCTGGTGTTTTTCTCAAACAACATTATATACATGCATGTACTTCAGTGAGCTGAGGACTGACCATATTTATGAATGCAGTTAGACAGGGTCATCCTGCACAGTTGTTTGTAAAGTCAGAAGCTACAAAAAACATTTTCAAATGTTTTATACAATGGCTCAAAGCATTGATACTGCTTTCCTTTCAGGTTGACACCACAGAAGAAGTCACATTTATCAATTCTATTTCCTGTCAGATGTTGTTACTTGGACAGCACTTCATGACAACAGCTTTCACTATACATCCATCACATTCAACATAACACCACCACTGACAGGAATTCATAGTGGACTGTGGCCAACTATTTATAAGACCAAGTCAAACTGGACTGACAAACCCATAACATGGCTTATTATGGTCATATTATGACACTGAGCTACACCACACAAACTATAACATAACATATGGGCCAAACAACAGTAGCCTGCTAAGTTTCTTAAGCTGACAGCCAACAATCACTTCATAATCACCAGTCACAAAATGGTCCACTACAGGATTTTATCATTCTCATGCCATCCATCCACCACTTCTGGTCATTCTTCTGGTAAGGACAGTGTTGTTCAGCTGTTGGTTAATCTGTATTATTCTTAATTGCATGTAAACCATAGGCTACTATGCATTTGAGTTCTTAGTTTTGTAAAAAAAAAAAAAAATGCACTGCAGCATCTGAAAAACAATTTCATTAATTCTTTAAACCCCCCCCCCCCCCCCCCCCAAAAAAAAAGAAAAGAGAATTATAATAAAACCATTAAATCCATTAAAATCCCTTAGAAAAGTATACAAAAGCACAACATCAGAAGATAAATGAGTCTCCTTAAAAAAAAGGCATCATTGCTGAAGGAAGAGTTTGACATTTTGGGAAACAAGGTCATTAAGATGTGACAAAACGTCAGATGAAAGGATTGATCAGTCAGAAAAATGAAATTGAAAATGTCTGGTAGAGAGATAGGTTTGCATTGTGCTGTTAGGCCTATACTTTAGTACAAAGACTGGAAGTACTTATATAGGGCTTTTCTACCTCAACTGACAAGCATGTTACAATTTTTGCCCCTCTCTCACCTATTCACATACACACACCAAAGGCAGCAGAGCTACCTTGACAGGCTCTGGCATGCCAAGCAGGAGCAACCTGGGGTTCAGTGTCTTGCTCAAGAGAACAGACCCTGCGACTCTACCTGTAACCTGCCTCGAGGGAAACTGTCGCCTAGTTCTGTGAGGCCATAGGCACAGCGGTGCTTTGAGATAAATATTAACATCAGCCTGCTATATGCTCATTATGATAATGCTAGCATGTTGATGTTTAGCAGGTATAATATATACCGTGTTTATCATCTTAGTTTTATGATGTGGAATGCTGCTAATTAGCACTAAATACAATGATACAACAAATACAAATAAACATATATAGTACAACTGAGGCTGATGGGAACGCTATTAGTTTTGCAGGTATTTGAAAATAAACCAAAATATTTGATAAATCTACTAAATGAACTGCATTTATAAAGCACCTTTCTAGTCTTCAGACCACTCAAAGCACTTTACACTACATACCACATTCACCCATTCACACACACATTCATATGCTGATGGCAGAGGCTGCCATGCAAGGTGCTTGCTCATCAGGCGGAGTTTCTAACACACACACACTCACACCAATGGCACAGCCTCTGGGAGCCATTTGAGGTTCAGTACCTTGCCCAAGGACACTTTGACATGCGGACTGGAGGAGCCGGGGGTCGAACTGCCGATCTTCTGATTAGTGGATGACCTACTCTACCTCCTGAGCCACAGCCACCCTTAGATGTAAATGGCACTAGATAAAAAGTCAGGGGATCAACATTTTAAGGACCATCATTGTCCAATGTACCAAATTTGATGGCAATCTATCCAATAACTGTCTAGATATTTTAATAAAAAACAAAATGTCAACCTCATGACAAAGGAAAACACAAAAACACAAAAGTCAGTGGGATTAGTTCTGTGGAAAACATGAATGTCTATGCCAAATTTCAAGGGAATACCTCCCATAGTTGTCTGAACATTTCACTTTGAACAAAAAATGTCAACCTGCTGGTGGCACTGGAGGAAACGTCAGGGGATCATCGAAGTCATAAGAATGTATCCTCCAGCAGACTTGGATATCTGTAGCAAAATCCCATGGCAATCAATCTCAACAGTTGTTGAGATTATTTCACCCTGATGTTAACATCATGGTAGCACTAGAGGAAAAGTCAGGGGATGACCAAAGTCAGTAGCATTCACCCTCTGGGGAACATGAATGTCTGTACCAAAGTCTGTGCCTATGCACTGAGTAGATGAGATATTTCAGTCTGGACCAATGTGGTGGACCAATCGACCAACAGATAGACAAATCAATATTGCTATCCCCAGAGCCATGCTGTTAGCATGGCTAAACATACAATTTCCTATAACTCGGAAGTTGTATATGTATCAATATAATTGTATAATTTTCCAAATAATAAAATTGTATGTACAAGATTTTTATTTTAGTGTCTCAAGGCCAGTTCCTACCACAGAGGCTTACACAAACATACAGTACATAACAAACACACACACGCACACACTCACACACACTAGTTTACCACTGCCTGTCATTTACAGAATGCTACAGAAGTCCATTTGACAGTTATATGTTGCTTGCCATGACATCTCATTTATCCTCTGTAATCATAATTCCTTTTTACACAGCCTTCCCTCCTGCAGGTTCTCCCCTACCTCACCTCTTTCCACTGGCATCCCTCCATCTCTAATCCTTCCATTTCTGTCATGTCAGATCTTAGTGGATGCCATTGGTTAGTGCCTCACTTTCTGAGGAGACTCCACCATTCATAGGGGAGCTGAGTGGGAATTTACATCTCATGGCAGAGTTTTTCCTTCCATTTGTTATAATGTCAGGTCACTGCACTGTGCAGCTAGCAGAGAGGGAAAGATAATGGCTTCAACACACTCCCTCTCAATTTATTACACACTCACTGGCTCTGACCTTGTCTGCAGCTCGGGATGCATTCAGATTTTTTTTTCAGCCTGCACAACTTTCATTTGCCAGTTAGCTGGCTAGCTAACTGTGATGCAAATCCCAGCAGCTCTCTGAAATCAAGACTGCCTCTGTCATTCCTTGGCACTAGAGTGATTTTAATTCAGCTTGCCCATGTTTTTTCAGATGGGAATAAAGCTGTAAGAAAACCAATAACCTAATTATTGAGGCCTGCTTTGGTTTAAACAGGGTTCCTGCACATTTGTAAAACAGGGAAAAAAATATACAATATACAGAAATAAATAAGCAATATGTTAAAAAGATTTTTAGAGTTGTTCTTGTGAAAATCCCATGACAGATTGCTACAGTGAGTTCTGCCGAACAATAAGCATGTCCATAGAGGAGATGACTGGACTCTTTAGTAGCCTAAACTTCCAACAGATTGTATGAACTGATATCAGTCAATTAGTTATGAATGATGCCATTGGAGGCTTAAAGTGAAAGAAATGTGAGATGTGGTTAAATAAAAGTCAAAGCCAAATTGCTTTGATGTCACAAAACATTCAACCTATACTGTATTGAGGGTTGAAATGACTATTGCTGTATGATTTCTTTTTGCCATGTGAATGTTCAGATCAGTTCCTCCATGTGTTAAAACAGGATGGTCAGGATGGATCAAATCATAAATTTCCCTTTCTAGTATTAGCTATATACCTTGTTTATGTTTTTCAAACATGTTGTAAGTAATGATAGAAGTTCTGTTAGCTCTTTATTGGGTTACACAGCCTTTATTTATTACTAGCTTGACTAGCTATTTAGGGCCTGAGCATGAAATTGCAAGGGTCCTTGGCACTGAAAGTGCGAGGAACCTATTGTTTTTTGTACTTTAATGAATGCCCCCTAGAGATTAAACCAAAGAAACTTCAAATTTGGTAAGTGATATCTGAAGACCTTTGCAATGCTGAATTGCAAAAAATTTTAGTTTTCATGGAACACTCTCAGTGTGGCGTGCAGATCAATATTGCCCAAAAGACATTTGAGGCATTAAACAAGAAGTTGTTGTAACTCCACTTTACATTGTCGTCTGCCCCAAATTTCTCATGGTTGATATGAGTCCAGGCCTCATCAATATTGAGTCATAGTCATAGTGCCACCTACTGGCAATAGGAAATCAGCCCTAAAGACAAACAAACAAATTTACATGAAATTAAAATGGTGTGGTCTACACACGATATACAGCAACATAACATATAATTAGTGAGTGTTCTGTAGCACCACATAGTCGACACAAGCAGTGATAGTTATGGCCTACATGCAATGTCCAATATTCATGAGAATGTATATCCATGACAGTTGCCCTCTGGTAAGTGCAAAGAACCTATTATTTATGTAAAGATTATTAGGTCCAAGCATGAATGTTCCAGGGGCCCAATGGTCCCTGGAACTGAAAGTGTGAAGACACTATTGTTTTTGTAAAGATTATTATTATTATTATAACAAGGTATCTTATCAGTTAAATCTCTCACCCAATCACCCCCCCCCTTTCTTGACTAGGTTCAGTAGCGGCCAGTGGGCTCCATAGCGCCCCCAAACGCAAGTCCATTTTGGAATAAAGTTTCTGTGATGTTCATGAAATTCGGTGAGTTCGTTACTCTCATCATTCTTGACATAATACATACTTTTATCTGTTTTTTCACCAAACAGGAACTCTGCCATTTTGGATTTCATGCATCAATTTTCCTTTTACGAACAAATGTTTGAGGCCTTTACGATGTGCGAAAATTAATGAAACTTGTATATGTTCCGACTAACGCGTCAATTATTATCAACTTTGGGCTTGGGTGTGGCATTTCGGCTCTTTAGCACCCCTGAATTACTTTGAGCATTTTTGAGGTGCTCGGGGTGCCTGAAAACAAAACTTTGCACATGCATCAGAAATGGTATGACTTGATATTGGATATGGGTCTTGGGCATGGGTGTGGCAAAATGGCTCAAGGATGCCCCCTAGAAAACTTCAAAGTCAAAGCCTCCACCTTTAATTTTGATGTAGATTTATGAAATTTGGTAGGCAGATGTACCATCCCCAGGCTTAAAAAAAAGCCCCCTGGAGCCATACTCTAAGTCCAACAATAAGTCAGCTATTTCAAATCTACTTTGCATTTTTTTGGCAAAGTGAAGCCATTTACAGGTGTTATACTTTTACTAACTCCTCCCAGAGATTTAACCCAAGCAAAATTCAAATTTGGTAGGTTACATATAAAGAGTTATGATATACTAAATTGTGAATTTTTTATATTTCATGGAACGCCCTTGGCATTGTCTACCGGTGAATTTTGACCAAAACTGGGGCATTAAACAGGAAATTGTTGTAACTCCACCTTACATTGTCCAATCTGCCCCAGATTTCTCATGTTTGATAAGAGTCCAGGCTTGAACACATCTACATGTCAACGTTGAGTCTTACATGACAAATGTCATCTGATTTACATGAAAATTACATGGTGTGGTCTACACATGATATACAGCAACATGACGTATAATTAATGGGTGTTCTCTAGCGCCATATAGTGGACACAGGAAGTGATAGTTGTCTCCTACATGCAATGTCCAATATTCATGAAAATGTATATCCATGTCATGTGCCCTCTGGTAAATGTATCGCTGCATTAATATTTCATTTATGTAGTATTGCCTGTAACATTGCAACAGGAAGTGAGGCCTAAATGACACATAGTCCATGAAATGTATCCACAATTTCTAATATGTCATCTCCAGTGCCACGTACTGCACACTGGAAATAATATTTTACCCATTCACACTTTGTCTGATAATCTTGAAAATTCAGAGCCACGGCAACAGACCTCCATTAGTGATACCATGGCTGTCCCTCCCTCCAACGCACGTGAGATGCGAGGGCTCAGTCATCACTGCTCGCAGCTTTAATTACATCTATTGCTCACAATGATTACTTGCTTACTTTTGTTATCAATCACTAGAAGCTGGAATGGAAATTATGTATTTAACCATATTCAGGCATAATTTGGCAAAAATATATTTGGAACATACAAAGCATACGAGTGGGGGGAGGGTAGGTGGATTTTTCTTAATGAGTGGCTGCGTGAGTGAAGTTTCTCTGGACAACATGATACCAGTCTTTCTAAAATGTCCAACTTACTCAGATTTTCCAATGGCTTAACTTTCTCCTGTTTCTCCTGCTCAGTGTGATAATACTGCACTCTTTGTCAAAATGTTTGTTGATTCTTGAAGCTCTTTCCATTTCAATGAAGGTGAATCCGGGTTTGGATTATTTTGGATCTCTGTGAGGTAGACAGGGCCCCTTCTGAGAGGGTCTATGTGACTAATGACCTGGAAATGCCTTGTCTTCTCATCTGATTAAATAAAATTGAATGGCTTTTTACATTTTATAATAAAGTGACTCCACAGGGCTAAGATGACATTGTGACATGGTTGAGAAGCTCTGGTGTGTGTATGAGTGCGCATGTGTCTGCATGTGTGAAAAAGGGAAGAGAATGCAAATTAGTGCATAGTGTGTGCATGTGCATGCATGTGTACACCAATGTGTGTATGAATGACTGCATGTATTCTCATGTGTTTGTGAAGGGTGGCTGTGTGTGTGTGTGTGTGTGTGTGTGTGTGTGACTTGATGAAAGTCTTGGTGAAAGTCAGGCTGCTGGTGTTGTGAAGCAGAAAACAACAGTTTGTCACCATTCAGTGACACTACCTGCCACATTCATGTGAATGCCAAATAAGGCCTGCTGGCAGCATGACTAGTTTCTTTTCAATTTCCTGAAAGTCTAATTGGGCACTGGAGCATTCTTGTTTGACACTACATCTTCATATTGTGTGTGCATGCAAATGTGCTTGGATAAAAAAAAGCACATGCACATCTGTGAATATTTTGGCCATTATGTATATCCACCAAAATGACAAAGCACAGTGCTTTTGTTCATAATAAAATGACAATTCTGCTTCTGTCACTGTTAATTGTAACATACTGTTTTAAACAGGAGTAAGGGCACAGCAAACATTAGGCTGCAATGAAGAGAGCTATTCTGGAAAATGTGTATATCTTTGAAAGAATGATAACAGGATGTCAATATGAAAAGGATTCAACATTTCAAATGAATATTATACTACAGTATAGTGGGCTCTCACAATTTCTGAAACAAGTGTAGACAGATAGATGTACTAATCCACAGGTTTGCTGTTTTTTTAATCTAGGGGACATGTTTGATTTGATCAATAACTATCTTTTCCCTACAGCAGACTTTATTTTTATTCAAATACCCTTAGACAACTGTGGTAAAACTTTGTATGTTGTATACAATGTATTTGTATTGTGTATTGTACGTGCATGTCTAGTTGTAAGAGCTGTGTTAACTGTGATTGCCGTTGAATACACAAGACTACCTTAAACATGAAACCTTATCATTGCAGCATCAGCAGCAATGCAGGCATTGCACCGGACTGTTGTGGGGAAGAGAAACCTAAGCAAAGCTCAAGATGTAGATGAAGTTCCAACCTGCACCAGGTCCTGGGCTTTTGGTTATGGCCTGCAAATGCCCTAATCCTTTAGGAGGAGCTGGAGGGAAAGATTAGGGAGAAGGACTGGACTTCTTTGTTTAGTCTGCTCCCACTGTGAGCTGGATAAGTGTCAGAAAAAGGATGAATGGACAAATGCATAGATGATACTTTGTTTCAAGCTGAGACCACCTCCTTTCTGGTAGCCAAAACAAGAAGACATGTTCCAGACATTGTAAATTTGGTTTTCTTGTGTCTTACTTACAGTAAGATTTATTTATTTATTTATTTAAAACATATAACTGCACAATAACAAACAGTATAAAGCAAAAAACACACAGAACACATAATACAAAATACAAAGGTACACACAATTGCACATCACATACACTCACAATGTGAACTAAAAATTAATAATGTAAGCTTGTCAAATTAAAAGCAAGATTATTTGCATAAATGAGAAGACCATGAGATGAAATTTAGAGTCAGTGGTTACCAGTGGCGGCTGGTGACTCCAAAAATTGGTAAGGAAAGGAGGAAAACCAACATGGAATCTTACAACAAACCATACAAAATATAGTCTACAAAGCTGACATGTTAGCATTTGTTATTCTAGTTACTTTAAGCTTATTACTCAATATATGACTCAGCTTAAAAACAAACTGGAGAAACTCACAACAAGCAGCCAGACCTCCTGCACACTCTTTCACTAATCACACAACATCAACAGGTGACTGAGCAATCACTCAATTAAAAATGGGATCAATTCCAAATGAATGAGTGAGTCCAGACAGCTCACTATAACTTCAACGAGCAAACTACCCACAGCACATTATATAATCTCTGCTGCATTCTTGTGAAGGAGATAACTTCACACAACAGCCACAGAGAGACATTAAACCATCAGAGAAGAAATTAGCGACCAAAGAGACAGAGAGAGAGAAGCTGTATTTGACTCACGTTATCTGATGTCTTCTTCTTTCTTTCATGGAGATGAAGTATCCATAATGTCCATTTGTGGCTGTAGGTCATCTTGTTTGTTAGTTAACAGAACTTTGTAGCTGCTGGTTAACCAGTCTGATATCATTAGCAACAATGACAAACAAGCTAACTCTCCAAGTTGTTTTTCTGGTTGCTTCTCGTTTTAGCCTCCCCAGTTGTGTCCTGCCACTGCTGCACCGCACAGTCCAGATCCATTCTCCCATTAGCTTAACAACAGTACTTAACAGTCCATGGATTTTTCCATGGATGTATAAAGAGTCCTTCAGGCTGTACTTAAGTTGTACTTTCTGGTTTTAATTGTTTTTAACATGTTTCTTAAAGTTAAATTGGATCCAGTGTCACACCAAGATATTTAAAATCACTGACTATGTCAATCCTTTCACCTTTGATGAGAATATCAGTGTTAGGAGATTGTACTATAGTTTTAGAGAAAAACATACCTTTTGTCTTGTTTACATTTAGACTCAGACATGTTTGATCAAGCTAATTTGTGATCCTTTCCAATGCAACTGTTAGCTAAGCAGCAGCTAACTCAGCTGTTTTTGCATGTGTGTACACAACAGTGTCATCTGATTACATCTGCAGCTCTACATCATGACATTGTTGAGGGAGATCATTAATATATAGGCTAAATAATAGGGGACCTAACACTGACCCTTGTGGAACACCCATTGTGCACTTCTGTACAGTGGATCACCAACTTTAACACATGCTCTAGATGAGAAGTTAAATTTAGAGAGTTTTGATATTAAAACATCATGATTGACTGTGTCGAATGCTTTACATAGATCTAAAAATACAGCAGCAACTACTCCTCCTTTATCAAGTCTTGATTTAATTTGCTCTGTTAAGTGCAAGGTAGCAGTTTCGGTGGAATGATTTGCTCTAAAGCCAAATTGCATATAATGTAGACCAAAGTTGCTTGTATTAAGAAATGTTGTCAGTTATTCAGTGACAACTTTCTCAGCAAGCAAGTACTGGTAGTATACTTATTGGTCTGTAGTTACTGGCTTCAAGGCAGTCTCCAGATGTAAAAATAGGCGTGACAATGGCACATTTCCAGCCACAGGCATGCTTGGAGTTTGTTTAACTGGCTTCAATGAAATCCTGACTGAAAATCCTCAAATAAACTATTGTTATGTAGAAAGTCACATAACTGATTAGAGACTGCTTTCTCAAGGATCTTAAAGAGAAAGGGAAGATTAGATATAGGTCTATAGGTGGCTACAATGCCTGAATCAGGAGAAGGCTTCTTAAGAAGAGGTTCAATTACAGCTACTTTAAAGGACTGTGGTACATAGCCTGTTACTAAAGACAGATTTATCATATCTAGTAAAGAAGCGCTAACTAAGGGTAAGGCTTCCTTAAGCAACCTAGTTGGGATGGGGTCTAAGAGACAGGTTGATGGTTTAGCTGAACAAATCATTGAAGTTAGTTCAGAAAAGTCGACTGGAGTCGAAACAGTCCAAATATATGTCAGGATTTACAGCTGTTTCTAAGGTGCCTGTGTTTGGGGAGAAATCGGTGCCTGTTGAGGGCAGGAGGTGGTGAATTTTGCCTCTAATAGTTAGAATTTTATCATTAAAGAAGCTCATAAAGTCATTACTACTGAGAGCTATAGGAATACATGGATCAATAGTGCTGAAAAGGAACCTAGGGCTGGTTTTATTCTCTTCTATTAATGCTGAGTAATAGGCGGCTCTGGCATTACAGAGGGCCTTCCTATATGTTCTAAGACTATCTTGCCAGACTAAGCGAGATTCTTCCACTTAGGTGAAACACCAAATCCTTTCAAATTTTTGTGATGTTTGCTTTAATTTGTGGGTTTGGGAGTTATACCATGGAGCTAACCTCTTATGTTTTATTATCCTCCTTTTTAAGGGGGCGATGGAGTTGAGTGTTATTCGTAATGAGCCTGCAGCACTATCAACAAGATTATCAATTTGGGAGGGACTAAAGTTAACATAAGAGTCCTCTGTAGTATTGAGACATGGCATTGAATTCAGGACTGATGGAATTGCTTCCTTAAATTTAGCTACAGCACTATCAGATAGACATCTAGTGAAGACATTTTTGTCTAATGGTGTGTAATCCAGTAATAGGAATTCAAAAGTTATTCAAAAATGATCTGATAAAATAGGATTTTGTGAAAAAATTATTAAATGTTCAATTTCAAACCCATAAGTCAGAACAAGGTCAAGGGTGTGGTTAAGACAGTGAGTGGGATTATTTACACACTGAGAGAAGCCAATTGAGTCTAATAATGAGATAAACGCAGTGCTGAGACTATCATTATTGACATCCACATGAAAATTAAAATCACCTACTATAATTACTTTATCTGTACTAAGGACTAAGTTTGATAAAAACTCTGAGAATTCAGATAGGAATTCAGAGTACGGACCAGGAGGACAGTACACTATAACAAATAGAACTGGCTGTATAGTTTTCCAGGTTGAGTGAGAGATAATAAGAACAAGGCTTTCGTATGAGTTATAATTAAATTTAGGTCTAGGGTTGATGATTAGGCTTGAGTTGAAAATGGCTGCAACTCCACCTCCTCGGCCAGTGTCTTGAGGAATGTGAGTATTAATATGACTGGGGGGAGTGGATTCATTTAGGCTGACATGTTCTTCATGACACAGCCAGGTTTCAGTAAGACAAAATAAATTAATATGATGATCTGAGATTAAATCGTTTACTAATATGGCTTTAGATAACAGAGATCTAATGTTCAAGTGTCCACATTTAATTCTCTTATTTTGTTGTAGTGGTTTTCATTTTTATTAGATTTTTATGAATGACTCTTCTTTTGTTTACTTTGGATTTAATTGATTTAAGTGGTCTCTATGTGGTTTTGGGTAGGTAACTGCTCTAAAGGAAGTGCAGAGAAGCATGTAGGACTGCAGCTCTGCCTCCTGGTCTCAACTCTGGGTTGTCATGGTTTTGGTCTACTAATAAACTCAGCCATATTTCTAGATATGAGAGCAGAGTAGGATGTATGCCATCTCTTCTAATCAGACTAGGCCTTCCAGAGAAAGTCTGCCAATTATCTATGAAGCCCACATTGTTTGCTGGACACCACCTCGACAGCCAGCGGTTGAATTGTGACATGCGGCTATACATGTTATCACTGGTCAGATTTGGCAGGGTCCCAGAGAAAACTTTGGAGTCCGACATTGTTTTTGCATATGTACACCGACTCAACATTAATTTGACCTCCGATTGGCGTAATCGGAAGTCGTTACCGCCGACATGGATGACAGTCGTACCATATTTACGTTTATCCTTAGCCAGCAGTTTTAAATTTGATTCTATGTCGCCCGCTCTGGCCCCAGGAATACATTTAACTATGGCTGCTGGTGTCGCTAACTTCATATTTCTGACTATGGAGCTGCCAATAATCAGAGTTGGTTTCTCAGCAGGTGTGTTACTGAGGGGGGAGAACCTGTTAAAAACATGAACTGGTTGGTGGTGAACCGTGGGCTTCTGCTTAGGGATATACTTCCTTCAGACAGTCACTCAGCCACCCTGGCTTCCCGGCTGCATGGGAACGACCGGGGGAGTAGGAGCTACGCTAGGTCGGCCCGGGGCTGGGGGGCCAGGGGCTCTACTGGGGGCTGGCTAACTACATTAGCTACTGATTGTTTTTCCATGGTGCAGAGCCACGCTTTGAATCACTGAGCCTCGCCTCCAGCAATGCAAATAAACTACACTTATTACATTAGCTGCAGAGCTAAATTAAATATATTTAAATATACAGCAGGTATTTATCCACAGTCATGTGAAATATGGCAAAATGAACTGAATTGAGAGCAGCACTAACGCTATCAGTAAACACAGTCGGCAACCGGAAATGACACAATATGCTTACCGTAGCACGTCAGCACCTTATTGTTAAGCAAAACCTATTGAATTCAGACTTTCAGAGGTAGTTCATATGAAATGTCATGCAAGACAGTTTATCTTAAAATTGCAAATGTACAGCAATTCCTAAAATATGATCCAAGTCCTCCAAATTAAACTAGCAAATACTTTGTTTGACCATGCACTCCAGAACGACACATAGGAGTGTTTTCTAATATGGCCTCTGTGACACTTGTAGTTGGAAATGGGGAAACAAATAGCAGTCTCCTGCAGCAAATTCCAAAGTTAGGAAGTTTAACCCAACCAACCACCAGGAAAATTGTGAGGAAAACTCACATAGGCGTTATCTGAACCGCACCAGTTCTCTGGGTCATAATTACTACAGCTGCTAGACAGTATCTGTCAATACTGAATCACAGGCTTGGACTCAAACACAGACACAGACTCAGTTAAAAAAAAAAAATCAGTCCTTTTAATTAGAATGAGGTTGGTACACAGGTGATCAGTCAGCAAGGCAACCATGTCCAAACCAGCAGGCAAAAGACAAGGTCAAAAGGAACTATTAGGTTCAAAGACACTCACAAGAAAAAACGCTGGAACGTTGTCACGAGGGAAGAAGACGAATTGGCACAGAAAGGGAACACTAAGACTATATACACTCAGGAGGAGGGGAGACAATGAGACACAGGTGCAAAACATTAGGGCAGGGCAGGTAATCACACAGGAAGGAAACACATGAGGGCAGGAAGCAAAGGACCTGAAACGAGACAAGAAGTGAGGTATCAAAATAAAACAGGAAGTACAAGACAAAAAACACTATGAGAAACAAAAAGGTAACTTAACTATCGAGACAGGGCGTAACAGCATCTGTTACTTGAACGTAATTAAGTCATTTTTGGCCAACTGACATAACGACCCATTGTGTCATTTTTCTTGGAAGGACAGGCTTATATGGTACTATATAAGTTGACATTAGCGATGACAAAATAAATTCCAATATAAATTACTTCATTTTATTTCCTACACTTTTGTTAATTCCAATAGATACAAGTTTAGTACTCAAAATAAGTCATAAACTGTGAATGTTGTCATAACAAGCCTATGTACAGTTTATCAGTGTGCTATACTTTTTTTTAGATATGAATAAAATTGTACTCTATAGAATGAGATATAAATACTGTGGAACTGTGTTTAAAACCAATGACTCAGAAAGTATTAAGTATTGATATATTCAAAGGTATATGTAGCATAAACTGTGTTTGAGTTACAGGTGAGCAAAAAAGCACGGAATAATAAGAAGAAACGTTACGCAAAACAATATGAGTTAGAACAACACACCATTCTGCTGCACAGCAGTCACACTGATGTTTGATTTTATTAAATTTTATTGTTTTCTCAAAGATTACTGAGGTGGCAGCCCTGAGTTCAAATAGCAAATCAAAGTAGGTATGCTATCAAGTCAAGTCACATTTATTTATAGAACACATTTAAAAACAACACAAGTTGACTAAAGTGCTGTACAGGACAAAATCAGACAATAAAAACAGAATGAAAGACTAAAAACAAAACAATCACATAATATATGGCACAAATCAACAAACATAGTTGAGGCATAGAATAGAACCCATTTCAAGTGGATCCAAACGCTAAAGAATAAAAGTATGTTTTGAGCCTGGACTTGAAGAAATCAATGGAGGGGGCAGATCTGATAGAGAAGGGGATGCTGCAGTCTAGGAGCTGCAAAAGCAAAGGCACGGTCCCCCCTGAGCTTAAGATTTGTTTGCAGGGCAGCCAGGAGCCCCAGGTTTGATTACCTGAGAGTCTTGGTGGTGGAATAAGGATTTAAAGGATCAGAAATATAGGAGGGAGCCTGCCCATCTAGGGCTTTAAAAACAAATAGTAGAACCTTGAACTCGATCCTGAACTGCACTTGAAGCCAGTGGAGAGAGGCCAGAATAAGGCTAATATGGTCTCTCTTCCAGGCACCCGTCAGGAGTCTGGCAAAGGCATTCTGGACCAATTACAAGCGGGACAGGGACGACTGACTAATCCCCATGTACAGGGAATTGCAGTAGTCTAAATGAGAGGAAATGAAGGCATGGATGACTTTTTTAAGGTCTTTGAATGAGAGGAAAGACTTGATTTTAGCAATAGTGCGGAGCTGAAAGAAGTTAGCTTTTACTACTGCATTGACCTGCTTGTCAAACTTTAAGGCGGAGTCAAATATCACCCAGAGGTTTTTGACATCGGGTTTGACAAAGGTTGCCTACGTTGTTGGAAATTGATTTGATGGAGTCAGCGGGGCCAAATAGGACAACTTCAGTCTTGCTTTCGTACAACTGCAGGAAGTTTTGTGCCATCCAACATTTAATGTCCTCGTTTGGTTTCAGGGGGAGATACAACTGTGTGTCGTCTGCATAGCAGTGGAAGGAAATGTTGTACTTTCAGATGGTTTGACCAAGGGGAAACATGTAAACAGGGAACAGGATGGGACCTAGGATGGAACCCTGCGGGTAACCGCAGGAGAGACTAGCTGGGGGAGAGGGAAAATTGCCTATGTTGACAGAGAGCTTCTATAGCTGAGGTAAGATGCGAACCAGTTTAAGGCAGAGCCAAAAACACCAACCCCATACTAGAGATGGTTGATTAAGATGTTATGGTCTACTGTATCAAACACCACACTGAGGTCGAGTAGAATCAATTAAGTGTACAGTCTAGACCTGTACTATGTGAAAAGTGCCCTGAGATAACTTTTGTTATGATGTGGCACTATATAAATAAAAATTGAATTGAATTGAATCAGGGTGGCGCAGTCACCAAAGTCAACAGAAAGGAGCAGGTGATTGGAATCTGCAAGACAGATTCTGTGCTATGGTGGGCCCTAAAACCAGACTGGAATTTTTCCAAGATGTTATTTTGGTGTAAGTAGGGCAGGAATTGATGTAGGATGCTGGGACTGGCTGTGTCAAAGACTTCCTTCAGGAGAAAAGTGAGAACAATATCAAGGTGGCAAGTTGCAGGTTTCATGGGTGAAACTATCTTTATGAGGAAGGGTAACAAGATGGGTTGAAAGCTGTCCAAGGTGGATGAACAGACCAGTGAGAAAGCTGGGTCATGGGTGGAGGGGGAAATGTTTAATCTGATGTCCTCAATTTTGGAGATTAAAAATTTTAAAAATTCCTTGCACTTAGCTGGGGACACATGTAAGCTGGTGCTGGGGGTGGGACAGATGAGAGAGTTAATGGTATTGAATAAGACCTTGGGATTATGGGAGTTGTTGGTGATGAGGTCATAAAAGTATTTTGCTTTCACTGCCTTTACTTCATTTTGATAGTTGTGACAATTGACCCTCAACATTTCTAGAGAAATTAGAAACTTATCATGCTTCCACTTCTGCTCTGCTTTTCTGCACGCCCTTCTAAGAGCTCTAGTGGTGTCATTAAGCTAAGGCAGGCTCTTACTTTTAGGTTTTTTTTATTAAGGGGGGGCAATGGAGTCAAGAATTGAAAGTCAGGTAGTGCTAAATAAAGAAATGAGATCATCTGTGCAAAGGTGAGGAGGAGAAGCCTCAATAGTATTGGGGTTAAGGTACTGGGGGCAACTATAAGGGCATCAGAGAACTTATTGGAAGTCGAAGAGTTAATGAAGTGAAAGCAGTGAGCAGGGAGATGACGTTTAGTTGGAGAAGAAGTCAGAGAGGCATCAAATAATATTGTGCTATGATATGACGGACAAGCATCAATTATTTCCATATTATGAGTTGGCAAACCACACTTGAAACTAGGTCGAGTGTGTGGCCTAGCTTATGAGTAGGGCCAGTAATGAGCTGCTTAATGTTAAAAGATTCAACCAGATGCATACAATCAGTCACAAGGGGTTTAGAGGGACAGCAAACATGGATATTGAAATCATCAAGAATCAGGACTAATAGGTTGGGCGTGATATTTCAGGGAAAGTCAGCAAATTGAGCAGCAAATAAAGTCTTTATGTATTCTTGGCAGATGATAGACAAGTGCAATTAAGAGGGGATTTGCCAGGTGTACTTTAATTAATTGCACCTCAAAGCTGGACAAATGATCAGGATTTAAAGGTGTAATGGGTAAGAACTGGTCACCTGATCCACACAAATAGGGGGCAACATATCACCCCACCACACACACCACCCCACCACCATTATCACTCCCTGAATATAGTGTAAAACGTATTGTTTACAGTGAATCTGTGCTATGGCATTGTCAAGATATCAAAATGCTACAGAGACATTAGAGACAGCAGTAAATTACAGTCAAAATCCAGAGATTAGAAAGCAGTTGCACCACAGAGATAAGTTACAACATAACTCTAAGTAACAACTAAATATTTACACAGGTCCCTAAGGTAGGTGTAAATCACACAAAACTTACTAATGGTAAAACAGCACTTTTTCTGCCACACAGCAAAATGAATGCCATTTTAAAACACAGTAATCCAGTAGAGACCTAATTTATTGTTCTGATATGTCAATATTGATCCAGTTTACTATGATGTGCTATGATGCCAAATGGCTCATGCCAGCTTACACATAGCTGTTGCATTGGATCAGCTGACATGAACAGCTAATGTCTCCCCAGCAGCTTCTGCAGCAGCAGCTAGCTGCTCCAACAACTTTGGTGCAACTTTCCAAATAAGCGTTATTTGGATAAACTGACCACATATTGGGAGTCTACATGGTTACTGTCTCACATAAAAAAATATTAAAACTTAATAAAGTGACATATTCAAGTTTCAGGATTCATTTATTATCATTTTACAACACATGGTTGTATAACAAAATATAGTTTGTAGTCCCTTTATGCTACTCACAAAAACAGAATTATATACATATTATGTAAATGGATTAATAAATAATAAGTCATAAAATTAAAAAAAAATTATATTGGAGTGTGGAGGATGAATTGAGAATCTCACAGCCTGAGGAAAGAAGCTGCTCTATAGTCTGGTGGTACGACAGTGGATATTTCTGTATCTTTTGCCAGATGGCAGCAGGGTGAATATGGGGCCAGAACACTGACATTTACATTTGGGTGTGGAAAATAAAATTTGGCATTCAAAACAAAACCTGAACCGAAAAAGAAAACACTGGCATTGAAACACTTGTACTGGAAAAGGTTGTACTGGCACAGATAAAAATATTGGCACTGAAAAAGGTTCCACTGAAAAATAAAACATGGACATTAAAAAATAATAGTCTTATAATTTTATTATCTTATTTTATTTTGATATTTTTTGCATGATGACGTGTTTTTCAATGTCAATCTTCAGATTTTTTCTTCATGTCTGTCTTTTTTCAGTGACAGATTTTTTTTTTACGCTGTCAGTATTTTTTCAGCATAACCAGTTTTCAGTTTCAACTTTCTGTTTTTCAGTTTCAACTTTCTGTCGCCGTTTTGGTGTAGAGAGGGGGACCCTTGCTGGGCCTACATTACATTACTCAGTGTGCCTTGCAGTGCGATGAAGATTGTATATTCGAGGACGATGGCATTATGGCGGAGATTTTGAGCCAGACTGTTGCAATTTTCACTCTAGGACTGTTAACATCTCACTTTATTAAGATTAAATATTTTTTCAGGCAAGAAAGTATCCATACAGATTCAAAAGATGTCGTCAGTTTATCCAAACAACTCCTCTTTGTAAATCCCCTGCAATGTTTTCGGAGATGTGAGGGGACGCTGGCCGGGGTAAAGCAGCCGGTGATCTTAGCTGCTAGCAGGCTGAGATAATAATGTCTGAGCCTTCTTTAAGATGTTGGACCTTTAAATCCAATCCTTATCACTAGAGCTGCAAGCAGCGATGAACGGGCCCTCGCACCTCCTTATACGTCGGGCTGCGGCACAGTCTAAGGGCTTCTGTCATGGTGCTGTAGATGTCTTCCTTTGGATACAAGAGGGCTTCGCACTGGTTAGCCCTCGCACCCTTGCGTATGTCAGGGCACAGCGCAGTCAAAGGGCTTCTGTCACGGGCATGAAGATGTCTTCAGACCCAGGCTGTTACCAGACAGTGCAAGAAGGAGATAAACATCGCTTCCTTTGTCCACTATTTTGCCTGCTGCTGGGGCTGCTTAGTTGAAATTTCGTAGGGGGCACTACTAAGCCAGTTTGCATCACTGATGGAATATTGTCATGTAGATGTGTTCAGGCCTGGACTCATCAAACATGTAAAGTTTCGTGCAGACTGGAGCATTTACACTTAAGTTATAACAATTTCCTCTGTCATGGCGAAACATCAAAACTCAACGCCAGGCCACAGCAATGCTAGCTAAATCTTTTAATAGTTAATTTGATCACAAACTAGTCTAGAAGTCTTGAAGTTGTTATGATGAATTCTGTGAGGAGTTCGTTAAAATACAAGGCATGCAAAATCGCCAAACTTGAGCACTAAATTCAAAATGGCCAACTTCCTGTTGGGTTTAATCTATGGGTCCAAGAGACTTTTTTGTGCGCCCAGGCATGATACATGTGTATACTGAATTTGGTACATGTAGGTTTAACATGGCGCAGGGGCAGCCTCATTGAAATATTGTAGGGGGCACTGTTGAGCCATTCTGCCACACCCATGCACATCACCTCTACAGTATTACAGACTTTAAAACCTGTCATGTGTGTGCAAAGTTTTGTGAGTTTTCAAGCATGTCTAGCCTGTTAAAAACATCTTTATATTTTGTGGCAAACAATGTGTTGCCATGGCAACGGCTTTTGATGAAAACTCAAAAGCTTCAGGAGTTATCATCATCAACGTCTTACACCTTGGCTGACCAAATTTTATGTCTTTCTGGATAACCTGCTAGGAGTATTTAGCAAAAGAGTGGTGCTTAAGACTTCCTGTTGCCAGTAGATGGCATTATGACTATGACTCAATATGAGCCTGAACTTGCCTTCAGACTGGGACCCTGATCAAGCATGGGAAATTTGGAAACAGATCTGATCATGCAGAATCAAGTTATAACACTTTCTTTGTTCATGGCAAAACATCAAAAGGCTTTTCTGACCAAATTTCCGATGAATCTGTTCATCCTGCTCATAAAAGTACAGAACATGTATCTTCCTGTCGCCAGTAGGTGGCGCTATGAGTATGTCTCAATATTGACACATAGATGTGTTCAGGATGGGAACCTCATAAAGCATGAGAAATTTGGGGCAGATTGGACAATGTACATTGGAGTTATAAGGACTTCCAGTTTTATGGCGAAACATCGAAATTCGCTGCATTGCAACGGCAAGGGCGTTCAGTGAAAACTCATGAAACTAGTCTAGATTACACACACTAAGTCAATCTGATGAAATCTGTAGGAGGAGTTCATTAAAATACCAAGCATGCAAATCGCCAAAAATGGTTGTTTAATTCAAAATGACCGACATCCTGTTGGGTTTATGGTTTTGCTCCGACAGACTTTTTTGTGCGTCTGGGCATGACACGTGCGTACCAATTTCTGTGCATGTCAGTGAATCATGCCGCAGGGTATACAGTTTAGGGGGTGCTGTTTCGTGATAGTGCAACGACCAGCACATGCAGCACACGGACAGTTTGGTATTTTCTTGACCTTGAAATTTGCTTTGCTCATCTGTGTGGTATTGTGGTGCCCAGCACTGCATATACGGTGAACTGCCAGGAGGAGATGTGCAAAGAGGCATCGCAAAGAGAGTTGTTGGTGTTTTGTGGAAAATGAGTCTTAGACATCTCAGAACCAAGTCTGTTTCTGGAGCAAAGTCACTCCACTGCCACTTGGTGATTTTATTAACAAGAGCAAACAAAATAGTCGCTGTAAATGTGCTGCAATAACAGATGAATGCTTAAAATATAAATATGTTATTTCAATTAAACATTCTCCAGCCAAATTTGGCACAGAAATAACATTTAATGTGGTTAAAGCATCTGTACTGATATGTAAATGAATGATCCGACAGTATCTGCTGTCCACAGCTGCTTTATACTGTTTGAAACCCTTCTCCTTCAGTTCATTAAGGCAGCAGGACTGATATGTTGTGAAGAAGAATACCTTTTAGGAGCAGACTTAATCATCAATAGAGAACACACATTTGGTTTGGAGACTTGATAATCAAATGACGTCTGAGACAACTCTTCGATCAAACATATGCCAATTTTGTGTCCTTTCCACCTCCTGACCCCTGCTGATGTGACCTCTCCTGTATTGCCCCTGGATTTGCCTTGATCTTGTATGTAAATGCCCTCCCCTCCTATCTTTGGTTCACCAATTGTTGGTCACTACTTTGATCCTTACTGTAGCTTTTGTTCACCATTTTGTGCTTTGATCTTTACTGTATAAAGTCTCTCCATTTCTTCTGCTCTGGGTCAGTCTACTGTATCAGACCAGCTCTGTGTCAGTAAGCTCACCGCATTTCCGGAATGCTATTAAACCACTTCCACCACAGCAAACTTTGAACAAGGACTTGAGTGTATTTTCTTCAACAGTTGATAAATCTGAAGCCTCTGAGATGCTGCACCAGAGCGCAGTGCCATTATGCATGTTGGTTCACTGTGTTTACCTTCATTAAATCGACTGAAGACGACATCAGGCTGATGCATTATAACGCACCTCTACACATCAGACTGGTCGGTTATGACTTAATATTCTACCTTTTTATAAATGACGCGTCGGGTTAACAGAGCTCATCATAGCCTCTTTTTCAACATTCTTTTCAGCAAAAGTAGCATGTCATATTTTATTCTTGAGACACAATGCAGTGCAAACACTGTTGTGTAACATTAATTACTAAACAATGTGTTCATTTTCGAGGTGAGATAGGCTACATTAGAGCTATGGCTGAAATAGCGTCAGTCCGATCATGACTATTGCTCCACTAACACTTTTTTTCCTCACAAAAAATAACCTCATTGACAGAGAGATGCAGTAAATGATGTCATTCAGTCTGTAATGTAGCTATAGTAAAAATCCAAACTGCTATGTAGATTAATAAAATAAAAAAAAATTAATATCTACTGTTCATCTGTTCATTTTAACACTGTTATATTTATGTAAATGTGGTGATATCTGTACATATAGAGCTCCAGAGGCAGCACTGTTGTTCCGTCCAGCAATTGCATGAGGATTCACTTTACATTCAGAAAAACTAATATGGCAGGTATTTCAACTGTGAGACCAACATTCATCTTCCAAAAGGAATTATATCATATATCAACATACTTCAGAGACATTAGAGCCAGTGGTTTTGCTGACTTTTAATCTTAATAAAGTGAGATATTAACAGTCCTAGAGTGAAAATTGCAACAGTCTGGCTCAAAATCTTTGCTATGATGCCATCACCCCCTGGTATCAAATCTTTGTCACATGGCAAGGCACATTGGGTAATGTAGGCCCAGCAAGGGCCCTCCTCTCCACACCAAAACGGTGACAGAAAGTTGAGACTGAAAACCAGTGACGCTCAAAACATACTGACAGTGTAAAACAAATCTGTCACTGAAAAAAGACAGACATGAAGAAAAAATCTGAAGACTGACATTGAAAAACCCACCATCATGCAAAAAAATATCAAAATAAAATAAGATAAAATTGTAAGAGTGACGCTCTCAGATGTGTGCCCTTGCTTCCATGAGTACACCTGCAGAAGACAAGTCCTTAAAACAGCTTAAAATCTGCAGATTAAAAATCCTTATCCAGTTAAAAGATAAGATTAAAACGACCAATATCTAAAAGTGTATAAAATTAGATATGGCCTTAAACTGGATAAAAACTGGATAAAAAGTCCATTTCTGACAGAGCCTCTGGCGGGTACACATAGACGCCCATGCATGTGCAAGAGCAGCTATAGAGCCAAAAGCTAAGCGAGAGAATTCCTGCCTTCACTTTCACTAATCTGGTATATTCATTACTAGCAGCATTATCTGCTGGAGTGGAAAAATGGAGCACAGAAGACAACTTTTTTCTCTATCTTTGTGGAAGAGAAGGATTCCACCTTTTCTACCTTTTCCAGTGGTGAACTAACTACCAACCTTCCTGGCAGCATCGATCAAACACTGTGCACATCACTGCACTTTGAAAAGAAGGTCTCTCTTCATCAACATCAAACCCGTTTGAGCAGAAAAACTGCAATGTCCAAATGATGTTTACACTTCTGCTCTGATGTCCCTACTTAGTGATATAGCTGCTCTACCCGCCATATTTCCCTCAGCCAGCCTGCACAGGAAAGATTAATGATCCTGTGCTGCCAGACCCCAATAACATTATGTGACATTTACAGAAGGCTAAAAAGCAAAGCCTTAAACACAGCAATTTTCAAAGGTCTGCCATTTGTGAGTTTTGAGAGAATACAGCTTCATGAGAGGAAGAAAAAACAGCACTTTCTAAGGCTTACCATTGTCTTCATCTGTCAGTGGTGGGACTTTGACAAAGAAACAATCTTTAGATCTTCTGATAGGCATAACATTAACTAAGTATTACTCATTCACTACATTCTCTGGTTAATTCTTCACTCATATCCTAATTAGCACTCACAATTATATATGTAATATACATTTTACTTGATCTTACTGACATTTACAATAACCAGCATTTGATGAGATTGAACTATTTATTCAAATTTGTGAGAACTGAGAATATTTTTTTGTGGCAACATACTGTAAAGATGTTGTGATTAGTGTAGACCAAGGGTCAGCAATTAGGTTATACCATGGACCAGTTTTTTTTAGGGATTTTTCATTCAATAACTGAGGGGGGAAATGAGATCAACACTGAATTTCTGTTCGACTGCCAACCATTTGCATTTGTGAAAAACAAATCTGTAATGGTCACATAGGCTAAAGTTGTGGAATTCACACATTAAACTTTAATTCCTGGTAGGTTTATAAGACTTAATTTCAGCACCATTCATTGTTCAAATAGCAGGGTGCAACCATAGTTTTAATGCCTCTCCTCGTGTGGGGGCAGTATTAGATATAACAAGGTTATATTATGATAAGTGGGATTTACCTTGGGATTGGCCTTGTGTTTATTTTCTTATCTACAGGAGTTTTGTGAAAAGTTGTGTAAAAGTTTTGATGTAAACTATGACAGTCAAAACTTTCATCAAATATTTGGCAGGGCTGGATTTGGCCCACGGGCCACTAGTTGCCTGCCACTGGAATAAACTGTTGTGGTCATAAAGAAAGAGAATGACAGGTACTGCAGAAGACCCAAACGAGTTGCCTGCCACTGGAATTGACCATTGTGGTCATAGAAAAAGAGAATCACAGTTTCTATTGAGGACTAAAACTGCCAAAATCAAAAATAAATAAATTAATATGCCATTAAATGCACCAAAAACAATATTAAAAATAAACGTAGGCATTAATTACTTGATAAAATGTGACATAAATTGATATTTCTATTTTAATTTGCTTCTGTATTTATTTTCTTTTGTATTAATTCCCCTATTTTTACTTTTTACATTTCTTTATGCATTTATGCACATCGGTATCAGAGTGCGACAGATCCACTATACATGCCTTGCTCCCACATGAAGTCCACTTTCCTAGCAGGAAAAGCAGTAGCTAGTTTTCGTGGAAGTAACAAGATGGATTTCATTGCCGCCTCTGTAGTGGAAGAACATGGTTGTGTGAGGCTTTAGACTCTGTCCACACTAATATGGATATTTTGCAAAACAGACATTTTCCTCTACGTTTTGGCCTCTCATCCACACACAAATGGTGTTTCATGTCACTAAAACAGATTCTTGTTTAAATACCTTCAAAAGTGCAGATTTATAAAAACTCCGGTTTCTGTGTATTGTTGGGCCTCATACTCCATGTGCATGAGACAAAGGCAGGCCTGCATGCAGTAACAAAGCCTGATTAATTGGAAAGAGCGCCCAGGAGAACAAAGGGAGTCCGTTTTGAACTCCATATTCCAACATGCACTGCTCACTTCACACCTAGGTGCTAAACCTGAAACTGTAGTCTCTCATTGGCAGAGACGCTCCAGCACAGAGGAAGTCCTGGTGACACACCCGTGACGCCACCAGCCCTTTAAGAACTGAGGGCACCGTGGATAATTTCTCTGCCCTGCTCTTCTTCAACTGAGTCGACTCTGCTATTTTCTCCGCCACGCCACTGAGGTTCAGCTGCCGTGAAACCCACTGACAACACAAGGAAGGCCCCGTCAGCACACGAGCCGAGGAACCGCACCAGACCGTAAGACAGACTGAAACACACACCCTGCTCGCTTTCTGAAATGACCAAGTAAGAAGTTTAAGTCTGGGCAGAGACACTGTTGGATTGTGTGTTATTTCCAGCTTCAGTGCTGTTGTTAGCTTTTAGCTTTTTAAGCTTTATTGCTATGTCTGTTGCTGTGAATTGATGGACCGCTGAGTCCCTTTGTGCTTTTTTACTCTGAGGAGTATTTGAAGTTAGCTGCCTGTTTAGTTGTGTTCACCACACTAGACTGTTTTGTGTTTGTCCCTCTCGGGACCACTGTTGTATTTGTGCCACAGTGAGTGAGAAAGTAAGTTGCTTTGTCGATCGGAAATCAGACAATCAGACATACATTCACCTGTATGTGTTCAACATTGTACATAGCTGTTTATGTGTTTGCTTAGGTAGAATTAGATTTTAGAATAGTTGTTTATTGATTGTTTATTGTTTTAATAAACACTGTTATATCTTTAAAGAGAAGTCTTTTGTCGTCATTGTGTTTTATATATTGTGAAAAGTGGCTGATTGAGGGAGTCAGAGCTCGAATTCATACCTTCTTGGTTCACCCATGAATGTTGATATCCCTCAGATATTAACATTCTAGGTAACTCTTTTATGAGACTACCTTGTTTGGTTATTGGTCCCAGTTTCCAGGTAGTGCTCTGTAATTATTCATTCTTATAAATAATTAATTTTTACAATTAATTATCTCTGATAATTATTAATTTTTGCCAATAATCAACCATGCTCCTCACAGATCTGACAGTTGTGTCCCTCTGTGAGGCTCTCTAACAGTTGGTGCCCCATATTATTCATTAATAATTTCTTGATTTCATAATTCATAACTATCTATGATAGTTAAGAATTATTACTAATAACCAAATGCACTCCTACCAGTCCCAGCAGTATCCATGGCGATATTTTAACAGAGCGTTTGGGAAACGATTACGTCACCCCTCAATTCGTGCATGCCCATTGTTGCTTTGTGAAATGAACATGCACCCTAAACAACAACAACAACAGTGAATGTATACTGGTTTGTTTATGTTTGGCTAGCACTAGCAATTACAAGTTTACAATTTAATGTTGCATTGCTGCACCACTTCACCGGCATGCAGAGGCATCTGCATCTGCATCTGCATCTGCTGCACCCCATATTACTTTGTCCACAGTGTCCACAGTGTAAAGTACACCAGAGACAACGATTTTGGATCAGGCCCGGTTGAACCAGCAGATGGTGGGACAATTTCGAGCCTGGGATCATTATCAATGAGGAGTAGAAGGAAAACTTCCTCGTGTCCAGAGCATCACTCATATGTTTGAGTGAGCTCCTTCATCTTTACATTGAAGGAGAATCAACGGTGATGAGATCTCCAGTAAGTACCCCTTACTACCCAAGTGATGAGAGGAGACTGCGGAAGACAGCTAACGCCTTTGGCCTATCATGACAGCGTGTCTCAAACATCATTCAGCAGGTCTGTAAAGCCATAACGGTCCACCTAGGCCCACAGTACATCAGGCTGCCTTTCACTGAACCTGAAGCAGAAGAACTTGTCACGGGGTTTTACTGTGCCCATGGGATGCCGCAGTGTTTGTGAGCAATTGATGGGACTCATTTGAAATTAAACAGCCACCTACCAATGCTACAGATTACATCAACAGAAAGGGGAGGTTTTCACTTAACGTCAAAGCCGCATGTGACTATAAATATGGATTCATGGATGTTGTGATCAAATGGCCCGGAAGCACTCACAATGCTCGAGTGTTTGCAATTCCCAGTTGAACAATCATTTCAAGAATGGCTGTAACCCTGCCTTGAAAAAACGGATTGTGGAAAATGAAGAGCCTATCCCAATTTTCCTGCTTGATGACCTGGCTTATCCCTTATTGCCTTTCCTCATGAAGGAATATGCAAGTGGTGGCTGCAACGTTCAGGAACAGTATTTTGGCTTGTCTCTGTGTCGAAGCTGAATGGTGATTGAATGTGCTTTTGGGTGACTGAAGGCAAGGTTTGGAGTGCTTAGAAGGGCTATGGACATAAATCTGAATGACCTCCCTTTCGTCATTTATGCATGTTTTGTCCTACATAATTATTGTGAGGCCTGTAAAGAGACAGTTGATGTCAGCAGAGTGATGACAGCCATGCAATTTGAAAAGGAATACCAGCCCGCCATGCAGAAAAACTGTTACCAAACAGACTGCAATGAATCTGAAGGGAAAAGAGTCAGACGGGTGGTTACAAAATACCTTGACCCTTGACTTGAGTTGCATATTTTGTTATAAATGTTATTCTTCAGCAACAACATAACATAAATGTGTCTAGTCACAGAGCCAAAAAATAAGGTGTCTGTCTTGTAATTAGGGCCTACAGATATACATGTCACCTTCCAAAGGAATTCCGGTGATGACGGGCCTAGTTTTGCTCATGGAAAAAGTGCAGAGGCACTGTTTTTTCTATTTTGATTCAAGTTTTTTGATGTAAATGTTAATCTTCAGCAACATAACATAAAAATACAGAAAAATTTGAGTTCTGGGTTTAAAGTCAGAATTCTGACTTTATTCTCAGGATTCTGAGTTTTCTGAAAAAAGTCAGAACTCAAATGATTTTTTCACATGTGGCCCTAATCCTCTTCCGTCTAAAAGTGTTGAGCCAAAAAAAATGTCGGCTTCAGATGTCCATTTTGTTATTATGGCTTACAGATATACATATGTCTGGTTTTTCTATTCTTATGCCATATATATAGTTATATGCACATACATAAACATGTATATGTATATACATAATAATTATTAACATAATGCATTGATATGTATTCTGATCTGTATTAAGAAACTGTGCAATCATACACGATGTTACAGTTTTTGTTGTACATGTCAGTTTTCAACAAAAAGCGAACACGCTTCTTCACCGAGTCGACTCTGCTGTTCTCTCTGCCACGCCGCCGAGAGCCAGCTGCCGTGTTTTTCGCCGACCTTGCGAGAACGGCCACCGTCTGCATCCGAGCCCAGGACAAAGCCGGACATAAAGACGGATTACACACACACCCTGCTCGCTTTCTGAAGCGACCAAGTAAGAGGTATAAGTCTGGGCAGAGGCAGTGTTAATTGTGTGCTCTTATCAGCATTAGTTGCTGTTGTTTAGCATTTAGCTCTTAGCTTTTGCTATTGTTTGTTGTGCTGTTGACGGACCGCTGTGTCCATTTTTCCTGCTTTTCTCTTGGGATTATTTTAAGTTTGCTGCCTGTTTAGTTGTGTTCACCACGCTAGACTGTTTTGTGTTTGTCCCGCTCGGGACTACTGCTGTGTTTGTTCCATCGTGAGCGAGAAAGTAAGTTGCTTCGTCGGTCAGAAACCAGACAACGTGCGTTACAGACTGCCATCCGCGCACTGTCTGTGGACAAAGCCGCTTCTCTTCCTCTCACGATCGCTTTCTTCCCTTCTTCCCTCTCTCTTCCGACTAACACATACACGCACCGACATCTTTTGCACATCTGATGGTCAGATAATGTCGGACAAAGCTTCGCTTTGACTTTCCTGTGTGTTTTTCACAGAAGTGGGTGAGTGCGAGACGCCGTCCACCAGGCGGCGCCGTCTTGCTTCTGTCTAACCAAGACACCGCCACATTTCTGCCATCCGGTTCTTGCGCGACGTTACTTCCTCCCATAGTCGCATCCACGTCGCAGACCGGCGACGTCATCACGTCAGGCCCCGTCGCCATCTCTCTCTCTCTCACACACACACACACACACACACACGCATTCCCCTGCATGTGTCCAACCCTGTACATAGCTTTGTGTTTTGTTCAGTAGAATTAGATTTTAGAATAGTTGTTTATTGACTGAAGCATTTGTTAACTTTGTTAATTTTGCTAAGTTTAATAAACACTGCTATATCTTTAAAGAGAAGTTCTTCCATCATTATTGTGTGTAATATTGTGAAAAGTGGCTGATTGGAGGAGTCAGAGCTCGAATTCACCCTTCTTTGTTCATCCTTGAATGTTGATATCTCTCAGATATTAACATTCTAGGTGAACTTCCATTTATGAGACTACCTTGTTTGGTAATTGGTCCCGGTTTCCGAGTGGTGCCCCGTATTTGTTAATTCATATTAATAATTCTGTTAATTGTCATAATTAGTTAATTATCCTTGATAATTGATAATTATTGCAAATAATCAACTGTGTTCCTCACAGATCCAACAGCTGGTGCCCGAATTATTGATTAAGGTTAACAATATCTTGATTTCATAATTCATAATTATCTATGATAATTGTGAATTATTGCTAATAACCAAAAGCACTACTGCCCGTCCCAACAACACTAAGCAGCAACTCCACCTCGTCGTCTGTCCACACATATGAATCACATTTTGCTTTTGGTTTCGCCATGGCACTGTGGGCCATTGTTAAATAAATAAGGCAAGGAAACAGATGTCAAATAACAATAAAAATGAATGAATGAATGGAAAACTAGCTAAGATTGTTTTTGTTTTTAAAACTACCGCCAAAGGAAAGTAAGCTCACTACGCATGCTCAGAATGTTATTCTCTGGTGTTTGACGTATCATTGATGTAAACTTTATCGCCAACTACTGGCCCAGAATGCTTGTTTGAGCATTTGTAGTCGTTTTTGTGTTCTCATGTGTATGAGAGATATTTTGTAAACAACAACCGCCATGTGGACAGAATTTTTTTTTAAACAGAGGGGGGAAATATCTATTTAGAAATATATTCGTATATGTGTAGACAAGGCCTTAGACAGGAGAGTTATGTTATTTGTGATATGATGAAGTTCAGGATGGGATGTCGAAGCCAGGACCGTGTGAGGCTGATAGGTGATGTGGTTTCTCCAGGAAACATAGCTGCCTCATCAGCTCCGCCTTCAGCAGCAGCACTGTGCAGACCAGAGATCAAACATTCAGCTCCACAAGGGCATGAACTGTTCTGATAAGTCCTTGTTTCCAATGTTTTTAACTTCCAAATCAGTCAGCATGCTGGCTTGAATTGAGAAATGACATCTAATGTGTGTTTATTGTTGTTAGGCAGCATAACTGACCTGTAAAACCACCAGCTGATGAGGGGTAATGCTAATGTTAGCTAGCTGACATTGTTAGCATCCTATTTTGTAGATGTGATCACTGTTTGACACAGCATTAATTATTAACTTTGGTTATCTAACGCAGGATCCTCACAGGATGGTGTCTAGTTTCATAGCTTGGTGACTTAATGTTTGCTCAGCTAAAACATTTGTAATTTTTATTCTCAGGTGGTGGTATGTAGCTGTGACATAAGGTTTTGGGAGATGCTGCAGTAATGAAGTGGTGATGTCTCTGAGTTACTCATATCTAATGCCTAAATTCCACTGGGCACGTGTGCACCGTGTTCTGGCTCCAACGCTGATCGCAGCCACTCTAGTCAATGCTTGTGATCCCACTGGGCATGCCGCTTCGCATTTCAGAAATGTCCCAGAAGCGGCTTTGCGCTAAAGATAGGGAGGCCGCATCAAGCAGCACAGAGCAGATCGAGCTGGGCAGGAAGTCAGACATAGAAACAGCATTGGGCATCCAGTCAATTTTCAAAATAAAACACCCCGTGCAGACTCACAATCATATATAAACAATAAACACAATTAAAACAGAAAAATAGGAGTGCAACTGAATTTAAAAGGCAGAGGGCATAGGACACCATGCAGAGTACAGAGCAAAACCGCATTGGAGCCAGAACACGGTCTTAGTCTTTCTGAGTCTCTAACTGCAGCTACCAAGACTAGCTTTCACAGTGAAAGATAGTTTTCTTTTCAGTGCAAAGGACTAAGACACACATGGTGCTGGGTCTTTACAGTTATTAAACATTAATACATTAATTTAGAATTTGTATTAATCAGTGATTACATAGCCTGGCCTGATTCTTCTGTAATAAAGAATGTAGTGATCCAGAAAGGCATCACACAGTTTATTGGCAGACATCTCATCAAAGTATGATAAAATAAGTGATATCAGTACAAACAGTTGTGAACAAGGAGTAAGACATCCAAGACACTTTGAGTCTTTAGTGTATTAAATACATTTTTCATGTTTCATTTGTTTTCATTTTCATTCAAATGGTTGATTTTTGTACATTGCTCACATTTAAAGTGTTTTAAATG
Source organism: Thunnus albacares (assembly GCF_914725855.1). Lineage (NCBI taxonomy): Eukaryota > Metazoa > Chordata > Actinopteri > Scombriformes > Scombridae > Thunnus > Thunnus albacares. Next base: position 4,745,430 of record NC_058107.1, read on the forward strand.
TGTTACACTAAGTGATAAAATGCTAAGAAACGTGAATTTGAACAATGTGTTAGTTACAGAGCCAGTCCAGTGTGACCCGGAGAGTCTGTTATGTTGAGAAAGGAGAGAGACAGTTACTCTGATCCCATTTCACTGCAGAGATGCAACCAGCTGTCTCAGTGCAGGTCAGTGGGTTTGGACTGACAGGGACATTTAACCTTGTTTCAATTTGAGGAGAAAAAAAACAAAATACCTCCAAATTGTTATGTGATGTATACATATACATTGAATTGTTTCAACACTTCACTGAGTCTTAAATTACACAAAAATCCAACATGCTATACAGTAGTATGTACCACTGGAAACTTTGTGATCTTCCACTGTTTTGAGTTTAAACAAGGTTTGATCACACAACAGAGTTTTAATTGATTTGTATGACAAACTGGTTTAAAGTTTTATGTAAATGTGGGAAACATTAGGCTAGTTGTATTGTCTTCTGTTAGGCAGTGGAGATGAGAAAGGTTAAGAAAGAAAGAATTCATTAGAAAATGAGGGCTGTTTGTAACACTTGAGGTCTGCTGTATAATCAAAGTACATTTAATAATGTCTGATCTGTCTGTTAAATATTTCTAAAATGCTTCTCATGCTCCATTAGAAAGGCTTTGAAATTGCAATAATTCTCTTGACTGTATTTATCCAATCCAATCCACTTTATTTATATAGCACAATTTTAACAAACACAAGGTTTCCAAAGTACTGCACAGCAAGATAAAAAACACAATAAATAGCACAACAGAACACAATAAAACGATGAAGGACACAATAGGATAAAAGTAATAAAATAAGATAAAATCAAACAAAATAAGATGAAAACAAATAAAATAAAATAATATAAAATCAAATAAAATAGGATAAAAACAAATAAAATAAATAAAATAAAATAATAAAGTGCACTGCTCACACAAGATGCAACACGCTACATGGTGTCAAAAGCCAGAGAGAAGAGGTGGGTTTTAAGAAGAGATTTAAAATGAGACAGTGTGGAGGCCTGTCTAATGTGCAGCGGCAATCCATTCCACAGTTTTGGAGCTGCAACAGCAAATGCTCGTTCACCTCTGAGCTTAAGCCTAGTTTTAGGCACTGTCAGGAGCAGTTGGTCAGCTGACCTGAGAGAGCAGCTGAGAGTGTAGGGGTGCAGCAGCTCAGAGAGGTAAATTGGGGCTAGGCCATTCAAGGCTTTAAAAGCAAATAAAATAATTTTAAAATGAATCCTAAAATGGACAGGCAGCCAGTGGAGTGAAGCTAAAATAGGTGAAATGTGCTCATACTTGCTTGTGCTAGTTAAAACACGAGCAGCAGCAGTTTGCATCAGCTGAAGACGAGCAATGGAGGACACACTAACCCCCAAATAAAGTACATTGCAGTAATCCAGCCAAGTGGTCACAAAGGCGTGGATTACTGTCTCTGATGGACTGGTTTAATTTTTGCCAGCTGCCTCAACTGGAAGAAGCTTGACTTCACCACAGCTTTAATCTGTGTTGGGACGGGCAGTACTACGTTTGGTTATTAGCAATAATTCATAATTATCATAGATAATTATGAATTATGAAAATAAGATATTGTTAACATTAATCAATAATTCGGGCACCAACTGTTGGATCTGTGAGGAACACAGTTGATTATTTGCAATAATTATCAATTATCAAGGATAATTAACTAATTATGACAATTAATAGAATTATTAATATGAATTAACAAATACGGAGCACCACCCGGAAACCGGGACCAATAACCAAACAAGGTAGTCTCATAAATGGGAGTTCACCTAGAATGTTAATATCTGAGAGATATCAACATTCAAGGATGAACAAAGAAGGGTGAATTCGAGCTCTGACTCCTCCAATCAGCCACTTTTCACAATGTTACACACAATAATGACAGAAGAACTTCTCTTTAAAGATATAGCAGTGTTTATTAAACTTAGCAAAATTAACAAAGTTAACAAATGCTTCATTCAATAAACAACTATCCTAAAATCTAATCCTACCAAACAAAACACAACAGCTATGTACAGGGTTGGACACATGCAGGGGAATGCATGTGTGTGTGTGTATGCGTGTGCGTGTGTGTGTGAGAGATGGCGACGGGGCCTGACGTGATGACGTCGCCGGTCTGCGACGCGGAAGTGACGTCGCGCGAGAAATATGGCGGTGTCTTGGTTAGACAGAAGCAAGATGGCGCCGCCTGGTGGACAGCGTCTTGCACTCACCCACTTCTGTGAAAAACACACGTGTCTGATGGCGGATAAGGAAAGACAAAGCAAAGCTTTGTCCGACATTACCTGACCATCAGATGTGCAGAAGATGTCGGTGCGTGTATGTGTGTGTGCGTGCGCGTGTATGTGTTAGTCAGAAGAGAGGGAAGAAGGAGAGAAAGCGATCATGAGGGGAAGAGAAGCGGTTCCTTTGTCCACAGACAGCGTGTGTAAGGATGGCAGTCTGTAACGCACGTTGTCTGGTTTCTCACCGACAAAGCAACTTACTTCCTCACTCACGATGGCGCAAACACAGTAGTCCCGAGCGGGACAAACACAAAACAGTCTAGCGTGGTGAACACAACTAAACAGGCAGCAAACTTAAAATACTCCTAAAAGTAAACAGGGAAAAATGGACGCGGCGGTCCGTCAATAACGCAACAAAACAGTAGCAATAAAGCTAAAAGCTAAATGCTAAACAACAGCAACTGATGCTGAAAAGAACACACAATTAACACTGCCTCTGCCCAGACTTATGCCTCTTACTTGGTCGCTTCAGAAAGCGAACAGGGTGTGTGTGTAGTCCGTCTTTATGTCCGTCTTTGTCCTGGGCTCGGATGCAGACGGTGGCCGTTCTCACATGGTCGGCGAAAAGCACAGCAGCTGGCTCTTGGTGGCGTGGCGAAGAGAACAGCAGAGTTGACTCAGTGAAGAAGCGTTTCTTCCTTCTCGAGGGAATTTGAGGACGCTGGTTGCAGCAGCGGTCTCTCTCGGATCCGGGAATGTGTTCGGTTGAACACGGGCGAAGTCTCGTCTCGTCCGGCGAGGGGAGTCTTCGATGAGGGGAAAACACGTGTGTGGGGTACCACCTTTAGTCAAGCTGATTCACAGGAACAGAAGTTACCCCTAGCTCAGTGACATGGGAAAGGCGTGTGCTTCAGGGCATGTTCAGTTTTTAAAGGGGCGGTGATGTCATGGCTGCGTCATCAGGATGCTCCGCTATGCAGGAGCGTCTCCGCCAATGAGACTGTATGTTGACTGTTCCCTGCTGAGGTGTGAAAATCGCAAAGCATCCTTGGAAATGGAGTTTGCAATGGGCTCCCATTGTCTGTAAGCAGCATTTTGGCGCTATTCCTTTGTCTCAGGGAAAACAAAGGAAAAAGCACCTCGTGGTCAGGCCTCACAGGTTACATCTAGGTCTTCTCTGTATGACCTCATGGTTTGAGGCCCAACATCTGGCTATCAAATTTAAGGTCTGTGTCCACTTTTACGCCCAGATTGTGCACAGTTGGCTTGTGATACTGTGCTAAAGAACCCAGATCAACCAGGGGGGTCACAGAAGTGCCACCAAAGACCATGACTTCTGTCTTTTTTTCATTAAAATTTAGGAAGTTTAGAGACATCCAGGCTTTAATGTCATGTAAACACTCATGCAATGGCTTAACACTGTAGGTATCTGAACCATTCAAGTGCTGTGCAACTGATGCCCACCCACTGCTCCAAACGAGCAATCAGGATTTCATGGTCCACTGTATCAAAAGCTGCAGTCAAATCTAAAAGTACAAGGACAACACAGTGACCAGAGTCAGTCGCTAAAAAGCCGGAATTTTAAAACCGGATTGGAAAATCTCAAGAATATTTTGTTCATTTAAAAAGTCCATGAGCTGAGAATAGACAACCTTTTCTAAGATTTTAGAAAGGAAAGGCAATTTAGAGATAGGCATGAAATTTGCCAAAACAGTAGGATCCAACCCAGGTTTTTTTTAACAAAGGTTGCACAACGGCATGTTTAAAATGAACAGGAACCACTCCAGAGGACAGACTGCTATTAATAACTGTGAGAAAAGATGGTCCAACAGTCTGGAAAGCCTCCTTAAAAAGTTGGGGAGGGACAGTTTCATCTGGAGAACCTGAGGGCTTCATACGACCAACAATCTCCTGAACAAAGGGCAGGGTCACAGGCTCAAATGTGTCAAACCCAGCAGAGCAGGGGACAGACACTGAAGGGTCAATGGCAGGAGGTGAAATAAGTGCTCTGGTAGAAGTGACTTTGTCAGGGAAGATGTGAAGAATTTTTTCACACACAGCCAGGGAGGCCTCAATTCCAACAGTCTGTGGTGCATTCAGAGCAGAGTTGATCACTTTAAACAACACACAAGGCTTGTGGCAGTTTAACAGGACAATATCAGAAAAATATTTTCTTTTAGCCTCTTTCACAGTGGTTTGGTAATGACGCCAGTAATCCCTCAACATTTGAAAAGACACTTGCAATTTGTCCTTTTTCCACTTTTGCTCAGCTCTTCGACAATCTTGCCTGGCAGCATGGGTTGTTTCATTCAGCCAGGGTTCCGCCTCCGATTTAGTTTTATGCTGTTTGGTCTTTAATGGAGCCACAATGTCCATGGCAGTTTGACAGGTGTCGAGAAACCATGAGTTAAGAGCCTCTGTATCCTCATACACAGATTTAGGCATGACACAGTTTTGACTGAAGGCATCTGAGAAGTGAGCAGCAGTGGAAGGGTTAATAACTCGACATATGTGAGCAGCAGGTTTAACTGTTTGACAGCAAGCAGCAGCTTCAAACAGTACAGGCATATGATCAGAGAAAAAAGCGTCACAGATCTCCAGGTTAAAAACAGGCAAACCAGAGATAAAACAAAATCAAGTGTGTGACCATGTTCATGTGTAGGCCCAAGTACAGACTGCACAAGATTAAAAGAGTCAATGATGTTTAAAAAGTCCCACACCAAAGGATTTTCAGGGCAACACACATGAATATTACAATTTCCAACGATAAGGACACGGTCATACTTAGGCATAATATCAGCCAAGAACACAGAAAAATCTGTTAAAAAGTCTTTGTTGTATCAGGGCAACACACATGAATATTACAATTTCCAACGATAAGGACACGGTCATACTTAGGCATAATATCAGCCAAGAACACAGAAAAATCTGTTAAAAAGTCTTTGTTGTATTTAGGACGCGGATAAATCACTGCACACACCGTGTGAGAATGCCCCAGCTCAAACAGACTCAGTTCAAAGCTGGTGAAGGAGGATGACGGCGATATCTGTTTGCATTTAAAGTCACTCTTAAAAACAGTCGCAATTCCTCCTCCTCGGCCAGACGTCCGAGGAGAATTAAAACAGCAGCACTCGTCAGGTAAAAGTTCTGTGAAGACACTGGACTCACCAACACTCTCGGAGATAAAGAGGAAATCCAGTTCCCGGGATATGAAGAAATCCTTAAGGATAAATGATTTATTCCCAAGTGATCTGGCATTGACCAAACCAAACCTGGCAGGAGCTGGGTCAATATCACTATAAAGTGCCTTTGGTGTCATCAGAATCACTCAGTCATCATGAAAATGTAGCAGAATAATGAAACTCTGGGGTCTTATTATAAATGGCCAAACATTTACACACATATCAGTACAATGATAAGTCTCTTGCAATGTGTTTCCTTCATTTTATACTGTTTTTTTTTCATTGTATGTACGTGATTTTCACACTGCTCTGCTAACTACAGTGTGTGTAATAAATGGTTAAAGTTTTGGCGGGTCAGAGCGAACAGCTGATGAGGAGGCCGGACACAGAGGCTGCAGGATCCCCAGATTCACTCTGCGCCAGCGGAGACAAGGAGAGCAGGGTCCACGGGGCTGGACCACCACATCCGAGCCCGCCACCGGGACCAAACAGGCAGCAACAGGGTCCAGGGAACGTCGAGAGACACACAGGTGAGACCCAGCTCCATATCCGCCTCGATCAGGACGTACCAACCCGGCCCTCAGCCTCACAAGACAGCCACTACGCTCTCCCCGGCATCGGTGCTGTTTTCGGCGCGGGGGTGGCGCTAGAGTGCGGTGGAGGTATGTCGGGATATCCGATAGGAAATGAGGGTCAGTTTTTCTCCTGTAATAATCAAATTTGATAAGATTTTTGGCGGTGATTCTCAGATCTAGCAGCGTTTGGCGATCATACACCAGTAGAGTGTTGACAGTATGTGCAACAAGTGTTAGAAACAGCAGAAACACACACAACAGTTGGAGCAGCTGACGGCCCACCTGACACACTGGCGTCATCTTGCCTATGGGCCTGGTGAAGCCCAGATAGAGATAAGCAAGTCTGAAATTGGGCTCTTTTGCCACATTTTACTTCCAGCAAATTAAATATTGCCAGCCTTAGCCTTCTATCAGAACATCTTATCATTATGAATCTTGAAGAATCTGAGTGAGATTGCCTGTATTAGTCGGTCACTTCATAACATATCTGACATTATCAATAAACACGTCTTTCACCTGGATGAGTAATCCTTCAGGTATTCAGTAAGTACTCACACTTAGTGATCTTGCATTCAGGATCATGAAAAACAAAGCAGAGTTTTGGAAACAACATTAAGCCTTACGTCCAATCAAAGGTTGGAAAGGATTATATTCACTGTTTAATTCCTCAACTTAAATTCCTCAAATTTCATAAAACTATATCAGGACATTCCCTTTGTCACTATCTATAGGATGGTGAAGTCACAAAACACTAAAGTACTGACTGTTACGGCTTGATCCCACCGGGCACGAGTGCCTCGTGTTCTGGCTCCAACATGGCTGCTGCGGTGTGTTTCAGAAGCGACTCTCCTCTCTGCTGCACTAAAGATACGCACCCTGTCTATTTTTGACGAAAGCCACATCAAGCTGCACAGAGCAGATTGAGCTGGGCAGGAAGTCAGACACAGAAACGGCATAAAGCATACAGCCAATTTTCAAAATAAAACACCCTATGCAGACTCCCGAACGTATATAAACAATAAACACAATTAAAACAGACAAACAGGAGTGCAACTGAATTTAAAAGGCAGATGGCAAGGGACACCATGCAGAGGACAAATCACTTCGGAGCCAGAACATGGCGCACATGTGTCCAGTGGGATCCAATCATTTGAACATCAACTGTACAAAGATTATGTTTCAATTAAATTCATTTCCAGTTTTTGTAGGATAAAGTCCCTGCATGTTTTGAATGCAGACAGCACAAGCCTCAAACAACAGACCAGCTCTTTCTTCAGCCCCCAGGAATCCTGGCCAATAAAGTAAGAGTACCAGACTCCTCACTGACCAGACCATCTAAACAACCTCTTGCAAACAGAAAGGATCAGATAAGGAACCCCCCATCTCCAGTATGGTCCGCGAGCTGGCACAAGCTGGCACAAACTTAAATTTATCACTGGGTAAATCAGCATAAGGCACAAGGCATGCTGCACAATATGCCATGCTCCAGTGACACAGACACGAACACACACACACACACACACACACACACACACCCTCAAATGGCATGGACCCCTGCCCTTTGCAGTCAGACCAAAGACCAGAGGACTGTAAAACCCATGGATTAGTTTTAGATTATGTCTAAGGACAATTATTGTTGTATGTTCATGTGTGTATATCATATGTGTGTTGTTATGTACTTTGGTTAGACTTTTATTCCACTGCCTTTAAGCCAGGACATGTACCACTAACATAATACCATCATCCATGATAACCCTATCATGTTTAGTACCATTCTGCTTGTTTCACTGTCAGAAAGCTAAAGCTACTATCCAAATTGCAAAATTAGGGATCAAGAAATTGTTAAATTGCCAATTCTTTGTTTAATTTGAGTAACCATATTCAGGGACTGTACCCTGTCCGTGGACAGGGGGGGACTGACTTTGCTCCTCCAGAACTCTGAAACCCCTGGGATTGGCTATGGTACACCTTCTGGGCGGGCAGACTGAAATTTTAAAACAATGTCTTATCTGAGACTCTGTGCTGTTTTACTGTTTTGCCTTTGCTGTTTTTTTTAAGCTGTTTTCAAGCTTGATGCTGCTTGCTGGTTCTTCTTGCTTTCTGCCATGCCAGTGGAAAGCTTGTAGTTTGCTAGTCTGAAGATGTGACTCAGAGCATCTTCTGAATCTGGAGTCATGAGTTGAGGGTCAAGCCTAGGAGAGCATGAGAGTATAAAGGAGCTCTCTCCCAATGGGAACTTTTCATGTCCGGACCGGCCGACTCACTCATCACTACCAGATCCAGACTCCAGCTCCTCACCCTAGCACAACAGACTCCATTCTCCATAAGAAGCCACCCCAGGGAGCAAACAAGTATTCGTACAAAACCTCCATCAACTTGTTTAAACCCTGGTGCTGTCATGATTTGTAATTTCACTTGGCAATTCTGAACTAAGCTGTGGTACCATTGATTTGACTTGCTGCTTCTCAGGTAACAGTCATCTCATCTGTTTATCGGGTTTCTCATACCAACTACACAATAGATAACTCTGCCTCATGCATTTTGAACTTTCACAAGCCATAGCCTTGTGTACCAGTTTCCCTTTCCCTTCTGTATCTTGTCTGTAAAATGTTGTAGTGTTAAGTACTTGTAGCTGTAGTATTAGTAATAAATGTGTATGTATCTAAAGTGAAGTTGTTTGTGTTTTCTTGTGCTTGCATCTCAGTCACTTAACCTTAAAAGACCTATACCCTTGCAAAATCATAATTACGATTAATAATAACCATAACTCTAATAGACCTCTCTTGTGTGTCCAACAAGGAGGACTATTTCCCTATTAATATACATACTCTAATATGAGTTATGTCACTGGATGAATAATTTCATGTTGGAGTTGTGCACAATAATAATTCATAATTCCCCCCATAAAGTCATAAAGATATTTGAGTGCACAAATTCCTACAGGTTGTAGTGGGTGGAGGTGTTGTGCTGGAGTGCATTATATTGAAAAGAGTTCCTAATATTTCGTTGAGCCCCTCAGGGTGGACAAAATATGTATAGGCATTGTGGAAGTTATTATGGCAGATCTGTTCCATGGGATGACATTAGATTGCATTGCACAGGTGTTCCTAATAAAGTGCTTGGTGAGTGTATGTTTCACTGTGAAAACCAGTCTTCGTAGTAAAGTTAGAGAGATTTGTCAATCCTGTAAACATTGTCTGTGAATTTTGTTTGTTAATTTATGAATATTGTCTGTTGTGCTAGTCATACGTCTGATATGATATTGATATCTGTTATGTTTGATGTTACTGACACTGTTGAATTCAGCTTACTCACCATGCTGTACCGAAAGCAAATTCCACCAGCAAGTCTTTTGCATGTTCAGGTCTGTAGTTTTATATCTCAAACCATCTATCATTCCCATCCCTCACCATGCTCACTCATAATTTCCTTGTTGTCATTGCCTGGGGCCATCAATTGAGACATCAGCTGTTCACATCAGCTGGTCACATCTAAATGATAGCATGGTGACACACCTTCAGTGTCAGCTGATCATCTTGCAGCTGTTCTCCCTCTCTGCCTTAGTGCTTTCATGCTGCCGTTTTGTATGTATGTATCAGTGCATCACTTCATCAACCTCATCAGCCTTATCAGTCTCAGAAGTCATCAGCCACCACCACCACCAGAGTCTGGACTCCATGGGGGGGGGGGGGGGAATTTATCTTGCTGTTACTCACTACTGATGTCCCTCGATTCAAAATCCTCAACTTAATCATCAGTATCATCAGTATAATAAACAATTCTTTTTGCTTCATTCACTTGTCTCTACTGATTGAAATATCTCCCCTGGTGATTCTCTGCCAAATCAGTATATTTTTGGTGACTGACACACTTGCTCAGCTGGACTGAGGTCAGGTAAATGATGCCAGTTGAGAACATCCCACTGCTGGGTCATAAAAAACTCCCCGGCTCCATTTACTACAGTTGCTTAACTGTTTACCCAATATAAAGGTGAACACAAAAGTATTTAAAACAAAGTCAGCACTTTAGTTTAAATGAATGTTTCATTTCAAATCAAATATGCCGGAGCCAAAACGACCTAAATGTGTCACTGTCTAAATTATAAACTGTTGAGGGAACCTTTCAGGCACCCTCCCCGAGTTGGTTGATGTGAGAAGAACGAAACCACAGTCGAGTAATGTCTTTGTAGCAGCAGAATTTATTTATCGAAGATCTTCGGAGAACACTTTACAGAAAAACCTGCATTTGGCAAAGCGCCCTGTGTTCTGAGCTTTTGTCTACATGCCAGAGCATTTTATACCTCGTTTTCACCCCCTTTTCTGGGTGTATCTATTGTTTGGACCCCAATTGGCTCTTTGTCTATCATTTCTTGGAAAAGGAGCTTTCTTCCTTCACTTTTTACCCCAATTCACCCCCCACGCTTAAAGTTATTTTTGTCCCCCATAGTCTGGTTCAATCTGGTTTTCTATATGCTCTTAATCCACCTATCTAACCACATCCTTGGCAGGCGCGCTTATATCACTTATGAATTGAACAAGGCATATAAAACATACTTGGTTAACATAAGTTTAAATCAGCATTGGGATTAATAAGACAATGTGTGTTTCTCATTACCTCTCACAATTCCCCCTTTTGATCTCTACTAAAGAGATCACTCATCTGCCCCATATGGGCCTTCCAAATCTTTTAGCCCCAAGGGACTCCCCTCAAGGAGTGGCATTTGGTAAGGCGGTGGAGGGGGTGCCTTACCTTCAATGGTGGAGGTAATGAGACGCAGACAGAGCGAGCGAATACATGGTATACAACAACATCCACAGGTGACCAAGATGGCAACAAACGTAGCCAACGACATCAGTACCGACAGTATCAGACCCTTCCACTGACCGAAAATTGACTGCATCCAACCTTCTAACGGATTATCGATCCCTGAGTGCTCGTGCATGGTGTCCGAGAGGGTTCGCAATCCTTCCAACGCTTTAGTTACTTTCCCATCTGGAGCAGTGTTATTAGGGATGAAAGTACAACACATATCTCCGAACATAGAACACACGCCCCCTTTTTCTGCCAAGACCATGTCTAGTGCCATACGATTTTGCACTGCCATTAATGAAGTTGGTGCCAATTGTTCGGCCAGACCTTCTACGGCGTCACGAGTGAGGTTAGCCAATCTGAGAACATTGTAATGAACATAATTTATGCGGTCCACGTTCTTATTGGGAGTGACGGGGAACAGAGCGCCTATTATGGGCATGTTTTCGAATCCGGCTTTGATTTGGTCGGCCAATTTATACTCATTGGGCACTCCCCTGGGGACTCCTATCGCGTCCATGTATGTCGGCGAACCCGAGGAGAGATCGAAATGTTCTGCCATACTTGTGCTTCGTTTCATAAGGTGCCGACGCCTCCTAAGAGTCAGGGTACTCGAAATTTCGGCCCGAGGGAACGCAGGAACCCGTTTCTGTCCTATCATGATCAGTGGTGAACGCAAATGAACCATCGCGCACCCTCCGCTACTTTGTGAGGGTACTCTTGCCAGAAGACGTTGAGATCCACAATAGTAATAAAGTCCACTACGTGCCCACTGTCCTATTTTGGAACCGTCTTTGGTATGGTTGCACCAGTCGGCAGGGATTTTTCCCAGCTGGTACGAAGGGTTCGTTGCCGAGAAATTGAAGCATGTGTATCCCCCGTCGCCCTTCTGGGATTTGAACGGTCCTGTTTGAGTCTGATTATGTATGGGCGGATATATGCTCGCGAGGGTGGAACAATTCGGTGGCGTAGCTGCTCGAGTAAGTCCTACCATGCACTCGTACCCCCAGGTGTCTTCCGGGTGAAGTGGTGCTGGGGCGGTCACCAGTTGAGGTCGAGCAGCTGCGCAAGATACGCAATCGCTATTCATCTGTTCTTTGGTGTTTTGAATTACCCATTTTAAACATAAATTTTCGTCGGTGTATCCCGTTGCCATTTGAATAACGTCTAGGGGCGATAGTCTTTGGTAGTCGGTCTGCACTACTGCCTGATCTTTGATTTTCTCGGCGGGGAAAGGTAAGATAGTCCCTGGAGTGGGGGTGACAGCTACGTGAGGTAGGTTAGTTGTGGGTTGCAAGAAATTGACCTTTATGGGTGTCTGTGGGTCGCTGCCTGCCACCTCCACTCCTAACATCAGGTACAACACCCGCGAGCTAGAGTGACCATCTGTAAAGAATCCTCCTGTGAGCTGTTGTATCGTGAGTAATAAGGGGTTAGCGCCTTTGCCGTCGTTATTCAGTTGACCCCTGGTTAGGCTAATCAACTTTGCTTTATCTTTAGGCCCATACGTGTACTGTGGATCCCAGCGCCCTGAATACCCTACCACCTGGCCCCAGTTCGAGCAAAAACTCATGCACCCTGTCCATCCGCATGGTGGTCTCTGCGCCGCGCAATCCGCCTGTACTACTGGCGTGGCACAAACATACACGTCATATCCCCTCCATGAAGTGTCCTTACCTTTGCATGCCATAACGTCACACAGATCAAACTGATACGTGGTGGATTCACCTTCGACATAATCCAGCTCTATGCCTCCATAACGCTTCAAGCAATAGTCTGATTTAACATTTATTTTCTCTTTTTCGGTCGCGGAGTCCTGGTGTTTTTCCCACAAATTGACGCCTGCAACTATCAGTACCGATGCCGTGGCCACCACTGCTAAAAAACTCCACTTCCCATACATTTGCATTTTATCTGGTTATTCTTTTTTACTTATAAGCGGCAAACCTGTACCAGCTATGAATGATCGCTCCCAAAAACACAACACACACAATACTCCAAGCAATAATAAGCAAATTCAAAGCACACTCATTCATTCCAACTTCCTTTGCGGACCGCCACCGCTTTACCCCCTTCTGGTCTTAACCGTATGATGAACGTGCCCAGCTGTGGCTGTGAATGAAACACAGTAGCGCTAAATCTATTACAGAACAATTCCTCTACCTGCTCCACTGGCCAATTTGAGCAGATCACCCTCGCTTTGTGCCAGATGCACCAAAAGCTAAGTGTTGCTGAGACTATCCTTGGGGGAAGCCCCTCGTTTCTATTTGACCCAACTAAGAACCCTGTCACTTCTGTGTCGCACAGGATCGTGACAGCATTTAGCATTAGACTTCCCACACTAAATGTGGCAACTTCTTTGCACCATTTGATCTCGTCCAATCGATATGCTCCCGGGACTTCTCCACTTGATAAAGGGTTAAGGAAGGGGAGGCCTAAATGATGATAGTACTGATAAATCAAATGAAGATGTAAAGGTGTTGGGGGGGGGGGGAATGTCTCTGGCCGTTTCAAACTTTTCCTGGTAGTTTGTTATGGTCAGGGCTCTTTCTGTCACTCGTCTTGGTACAAGCTGCATATAGTTCTTTTTCCTATCGTTGGTTGGAGGGTGCGTGATCTCTCCTCTTCAGGACATAGGGGTAGACTGCCCTACGTCCCCAATGAGCTTTCCAGGGGATTATTCTGCCCCTTTCTTGGAAAGCTCGGTCTCAGGACCAGCCGGTCCTGAGCTCTGGTTCAACAGGTCCCCCTGGACCTGTCTCTGTGACCTCCTAGGCTCCTCTGCTGCTGTGCACTGGCTCCAGTGGAACCAGGTGTCTCCTTTACCTTGCAAGCGGACCGCGTGGGATGTTCTCTCTCTGACTCGATATGGGCCAGTCCACCTCGGCTCTGACCACTTCCGCTTGATGACTCTCAAACGAACCCAGTCGGCTGTGGGCACCACTTCTGCTCTCTCTTGGCCCCGATGCCTCCGAAGGGCCTGGGTGGAGTATTCTGAAAGCAAAGCTTGGAGATCATAAAAGTAGGCCCTGGCAGGTATCATGTTCTCAGTTTCTGCTACTCCTATCATTCTCTCCCCAGGACCTGGAAACATCCTACCGGTCTGTAGCTCAAATGGTGTGTGTCCCGTCCCCTGGTTAACTGATGCTCTGATGGACATTAAGGCTAGTGGCAGGGCATCAACCCAGTTGAGTTTTGTCTGTTCACATATTTTGGCCAACCGTGTTTTTACAGTCCGATTCATTCGCTCTACCTTTCCCTGAGACGGGGGGTGGTAGACCGTACCGAAAGCGTGTTTTAGCCCCAGCAGTCTTTCTACCTTTTGTAGGTCTTGGTTTTTGAAGTGGGTCCCATTATCGGATCTTATCTTTTCGGGAAACCCGTGTCTTGGTATGTATTGATTGATCAAGAACTGCACTACTGATTGGCTGTCCTCTCTTTTTGTGGGAATTGCCTCTGGCCAACCTGTATAAGCGTCCACACACGAGTACATACCGATAGCCTTTGTGCGCTTCAATCATGTCTGTATAGTCGATAACGATCTCTTTACCTGCCTGAGTAATCAGAGGGTACCTTCCTGCTTCTGGTTTAATGGTGGTTCTGGGGTTGTGTCTGCTACACACTTCGCATGTCTGTATCATTTCTTTTGCCATTTCCTTCATGAATGGGTGCCACCACTGTTTCAGATTTCTCATCATCTGAGCTACTCCTACATGACCTACCCCATGGGCTTCCTCTAGGGCGGTGCTCCTCATACCGGGGGGCAGAATTAACCTTCCGTCAGTGCTTCTCCATACCCCATCTTTCTCTACCGCCCCCCTCGCTTCCCACATAATTTTCTCTTGTGGCGAGGCTTGCCTCTGCATCTTGGAGACATTTTCTAGGCTCATGTCTAACCTTTCCTCGTCTTCTGTTCTTACTAACATTGCCCTGTCAGTATATCCCGCGGCCTCCTTTGCAGCCCTGTCTGCTGATGCGTTTCCTCGTGCTACCTGGCTTCTACTGGTGTCATGGCCTTTGCACTTGATCACCGCCACCTGAGATGGTAACATTAAGGCTTCCACTAGTTCTCTCATCTCTTCTTCATGCTTTATTGGTTTGTTAGTGGCTGTCAGGAACCCTGCTCTCAGCCACTGTCCTAGTTCTACATGCACAGCTCCTGTTGCATATGCTGAATCTGTATAAATATTTACAATGTCTCCCTCCCCTGCTTTCAGAGCTTCGATCAGCGCTAATTTCTGCTCTTTGTGCTGACTGTTGTCCTTGCAGCCTCCCTGCTACTCTCACCTGAAACCCTCCTTCCTGCTCCTCCACTACCGCGTACGCTGCTTTGAGTCCCTCTTTTTCATCTTTATAACAACACCCGTCTGTGTAGTAGTTCCTTCCCCCTTCTATGGCTTCCGCCTGCAGGTCTGTTCTAGGTTTAAGCTCTACCCAGACCCTCTCTGTACACCTGTGTGGTTCTCCAGTCCCTATTCTGTCTGCCATATTGATGCCTTCATGAGTGTACGTGATGTTTGGGGCGTCGAGTATTCTGCTTAGTTTTTGCTGGTGCAGCGCTGTGAGGGTGAATGCTTGTGAATTGACGTATGCTACTACGTCATGTGTTGTCAGTACTTGTAGACCGTGTCCCATCACTATGTGAGCTGTCTTTTGAATCAGTTTTGCCAATCCGGCCGCGTATTGTGTGCATGTGGGATGTCTTTGTTCCATGTTGTCTAGCATGACACTTGCGTACATTAATACCTGTCTACCTCCCCCTTTTTTCTGGAACAGGACGCCGTTTACAACTTTCCCTGTTCCAGAAACATCCAAATGGAATGGTGCAGTGTAATCTGGTGTCGCCAAATCTGTTGCAGCTGCTAGAGACTGTTTGAGGTTGATGAATGCTTTTTCAGCTTCCAATGTCCAATTTATGTGAGCTGAGAGGTTACGCATCCCAGCCTCTTTTATAGTGTTTCGCAAGGGCTGCGTAAGCCCTGTGTAATTTGGGATGTAATTTCTGCTGTATCCAGTCAGACCAAGGAACGACAGCATGTCTTTGACTGTACGAGGCTGTGGGTGGTGAAGTATGTTGGCACGATGCGAGGGTGACAGGCCTGCACCCTGTTGTGAAATAACTCGGCCTAAGAAAGAGACCTGTTTCCTGACCACCTGTAGTTTAGCTCTACTGACTTTGAACCCATGCTGTGCCAAATGAAGAAGCAATACACGCGTGGCCTCCAAACAGGAGAGGGCGGTTGGTGCGGTTAACAGGAGGTCGTCAACGTACTGCACGAGTGTTACACTTTCCGGCAGTGGACAGGTGAGTAATACGTCTTTGAGCACCTGATTAAACAAACCAGGCGAGAGAGCGAACCCCTGTGGTAATCTGGTGTACCTGAGCTGTTGTCCTTTGTACGTGAACAAGAAAATGTCTCTACATTCCTCAGCTAGGGGAAGACAAAAGAACGCATTACCTAAGTCGATGCAGGTGAACCAGGAGTGTTCAGGGGACAGGTTAGTTAAAGCGACATAGAGGTTAGGTACTGGGACGGTCGGTGTCAACAGGATGTTATTGATTGCTCTGAGGTCATGCGCCATACGGTATTTACCTGTCCCTTTCTTTTCAACTGGCAGAATTGGAGTGTTCCACTCTGAGGAGGAGAGCTCTAACACTCCCTGGGACCATAATCCTTTTATGGTATCAGCAATGCCCTCCTCAGCTTGTGGTTTATGGGGGTATTGGTTAATCCAGATAGGTTTGAGTGTTTTAACAGAGAATGTGATAGGTTGACAACTCACAAACCCAACATCCGTTGGCCACTGAGCCCACAAGTGTGATGGCATGGCTTCAATTACACCTGCCGCATCCGGATGGTCTGTTCTTTCCCTGCCATGATGTCTAGAGATTTGCGTCGCCTCTAACAGACAATGATCGACAGCGGTGACTTTTATACTGTATGTGTTGCTAGATTGTGAAAAACTAACCAAGGGTATTTGGGTGTTCTGCCAATCTGTAGACTGCACAGCTCTTTTGACCATGCCCCCCAGCTCCCTAGCCTCATGTTCAGGGTGAAGCGCTAGAGAGACGTGTGGAACGGCTTCATCATCCATCCTGTACCATGGCTTCTGCTCCGCATTGAGGTGCACTGCTGCAGCTACACCCTCTGGCGCTATATACAAATCAAAAGTGTCTATTTGACATTCCTGTCCTGCTAACTGCTCCTGAAATTGTTCTTGGTACCATTCTGTCTGGTTTCTGTCATAGAACAGGGTGACATGTGGGGGGTCGAGGGGAGGCACGTAAGGCTCAAGAGAAGCGATCCAGGGTTTCCACGCCATGAAGGCAGAGAGGATGCCTTTGTGTTCAGGTGTGTCGGGGAGTAGCCGTCCCCAATAAATCTCGGCTTGTTGCTCCTCTACAGGGCTTATGAGATATTGCCCCTGTCCTGTTCCTGCATTGCAATGCAGTGTCATGCCATCCGGCAGTGTGACCCTCAGCCCATCCGGGCTGCAGAGAATGGAGGCACCAAGTTTGATGAGCAGATCTCTCCCCAGTAAGTTGACAGGCACAGTGGGAGAGAGAATACAAATGGGTGTTTTACAGTCTGTCTCCCCACTGTCGTGGTGAGGGGTTTGGTGTATGGCAGAGTCTGTGATTCCCCAGAAAAACCCATGACAGTTGTTGTCTTGTCCGATAATGTTCCTGGTCTGGAAGTGTTCATGGTGGAGCATGTGGCCCCTGTGTCGACCAGGAATGGCAGATCTTGTCGTTCGACCCGGACGAGCAGCATCGGTTCCGCCGTGACCGTGCTGTTCAGGTCTTCTTGTGGGGTGTGTCAATCCTGGTTGACCCAACCATCCCATGGGTCTCTTCCCCTGGCGACGGCCATCTGCCTTGCTGGGCCATCTCGCCCAGACCCAGTTGGACCTTGGTATCCCCTGCCTCTAGGGGGTCCCTGTGGAGGGTGTGGTCCACCGGACTGCCATCCTTGTTTGAGGGGACATGATTTGCACCAATGATTGGGGTCCCCACAGATGTAGCATCCCTCCTCCCTCTGTTGGCACGGGCCGCCGCTGAATCCGCCTCTCCCGAAACCCCCGCGTCCCCTGCTCGACCCCCGTCCATATCCCCCCTGATACATCACAGAGGAGAGCCAATTAGGTGGCGGGTCCCGCCCTTCTCTTTCCCTACGTGTTGGTTCTCTTTCCCACGGTGGAATAGGGAGGAGATCAGGTGTGTCTGACGTGGCCGCTGTCACCATAACCTTGTTATTTTTCACATCCTTCTTTTTTGCCTCGTTAACTTTCTGTCTGGCCTCCCCTAGCTGAAGCTTAAGGAGCTGGGACTGCAGATCTTTAATGGTGGCCTTCTCTTCCTGAACTTTGTCTAGCGCTCTGGTCAAATGATGTATGAGATGTTTCTCCCAGGTGTGGGAGTCGCACCCCGCCATGTCAGGGTTATCTTTCATGGCGCTTTTTACTGTCTCAGGAATTCCTTCTAATATCGCCCGTCGATACCACTCCTGCTGAACTCCTGGTTTACCTGGGTGACATCCTGTCTGTTGGGTCCACATATCTTTACATTTATCCAAATATTCTCTGGGGTTTTGTTCACCATCCCACTTCATCTTTGGAACTGCAGCAGTGTTTGGCAGGGGGTATTTGTTCCTCAATGCTTGTCCTATGTCATCGACTACGTGTAGGAATGGAGTATTGTCATCCAAACGGTGCGTTTTAGCTTCCTGCTCTATTTCTTTTTCGTCTGCGCTACTCATGCATCTGCAGGCAACCGCTCAGAAATCCCCTAGCGCCATCATCTGTCCTGCGGTCAAGCTATCCAATTTCCCTAACCATCTGCCTCCTCCCTCTGAGATGGGTGGCATCTTATCCACAATAGCCTGCACGTCCCCTAATCCAAATGGTCTGTACTTCTGCCCTCCGTTCCCTGCTGTAATCAAAGGCATCGCAAGACGCTAGGTTTGTTTAGGGTGCGGCCTAAGCGATGTTTTGCGGCTGTGTACCTCAATCTGTTCCCTTGTCTTCTCCATGTCCTCTCGTATGGCTTCTAACTTGCTCTCTATCTCTATTTGTTATGATAGGATGTCAAGGCGTTGTGCTAGTCTTTCCTGTATCTCTTTCTCATCTCCCCGCCATGTGCCTGTCAGTGTACCACTCACTTCCCCTGGGCTCTCATCTTCACGCCATTCACCCTCTAGTTGGAACGTTACTTCTCCATTTCCCTGACACAGTCTGCTCTTACTCAAATATGGGGTACTCTGAGCCCTCTCTTTTCTTCCCTGAAAAGGAAGATCTGCCATATGTCCTATATAATCTTTCACGGTGGCTCGCTCGGACATTTCGGTGGTCTCACTTCTATTGTCTGCTATCTCCTCATTATTCACCTCCTCTCCCTGTGGTGTGTCGGGGTGCCTCTGCTGGAGTCCTAATATAAACCTTTCCTGTTTCTATGTTTAGTACGGGGTAAAGAGATGAGCACCCTCCTCCCTCCGGGGGAGGTGCTGTTGACTGAGTGGGGGAATAAGGAGGGGGGCTGACAGGGAGACGGCCCCCTTTTGACTCCTCCTTCTCTAACTGCCTGTCCTCCTTTTCCGTTTTTTCTCTCATTTGATGTCTTATGCCCTGCCAGTTCAGAGCTCTCTTCATCCACTGCCTTTTCTGCTCCTCTAATGCTTTCCTTATCTTCCTCCACTTACCCTTCTGTATTATGCTTGCCTTCTCTTCTTCCTCCTCCGCCTGTTTTATTTCTGCCTCATACTCCTTTTCTTTTTCCCACATTAGCTTCCCCAATAGCTCCTTTTCTGTACCGTCTCTACCTTTATTTTTTAACAACACTTTTAGTTCTTCCCAGGTTTCTCTTTTCTTTTTCTCTTTCTCTTTTGGAGAGTGTAGTCCTTCCTCGGTTTCTACCATTCTTTGAACCTGTACTAACAATGGTTTCCAGTTTGGTGTACCCCAGCCATCATCACCTACTTCTCTATCAAATTCTCCGTCCATTCAATGTTCCTAATTGTTTCAGCCAGTCAGTTTGTATGACACATTCGTTCCGAGCAACTGACCCTTGTGACGAAAACCGGCCACTTTCGTTGTCACCGTTAGGTTTCCGTGACTCAGTTTTCCTGTTTCTTGTCACTTTGTTATCACCGTTAGGTTTCCGTGACTCAACAGTTTCTGTTTTATACAGTTTTCGTCAGGACACTGAAACAATTCCCACCCTCTAAGTTTGTGTTAGTGTTTGATACTTTACCTCCCGGGAGTTGTTTTCCTTACTCTTTTTCTTCTTCCAGTTCTTCTTTGTTTCCAGTAACACCGATCTATAAGACTTTAAACAAAGTGATTAATTTTTATGATACCAAACTTTTCTTTTCGTTTTAAATGTTCAATAGATAGATTTAGAGGGCGCCACTTCCCCAGGACACTATCACACCCAGCGTCAGTCCTTTTCCATGGATCCGACACTATAACCTTGTCAGGATTCGCCAGCAGGATTACAGCAGGATTCGCCACTATCATGCGTTGGACTTCATACGAATTTCACATATGTGCGCAAAAACACCCTTACTCCGAATTCAAGTTTGGTGGGTTCTAGTACTTGACTGTTGCTTTCGACCACTCGCGACTTTAAACGCATACAAACCCCCCTTTTCCTTTTCCCTTGTGTTGCTTTTATACGCTTTTCACGTAAGCAACTTTAAACGCATCACTCCTAATTATTTGGTTCACTTTGTTTTACTCAAACTGTGAATTTGACAATCTCAGAATATACTCTGTTCAGACAAAGTAATTTGGTTTTAATCCAATTTACAGAATTTGTTTATAAACAGGTTTCTGCTTACCTTTTCTTTTGAGGTCGACCTCTGTCCTTGCAGATAAACTCTTGAGATCAATTTGTCCAAATCAAAACGTTTTCTCACATCCCGGACGAGCCCCCAAATTGTTGAGGGAACCTTTCAGGCACCCTCCCCGAGTTGGTTGATGTGAGAAGAACGAAACCACAGTCGAGTAATGTCTTTGTAGCAGCAGAATTTATTTATCGAAGATCTTCGGAGAACACTTTACAGAAAAACCTGCATTTGGCAAAGCGCCCTGTGTTCTGAGCTTTTGTCTACGTGCCAGAGCATTTTATACCTCGTTTTCACCCCCTTTTCTGGGTGTATCTATTGTTTGGACCCCAATTGGCTCTTTGTCTATCATTTCTTGGAAAAGGAGCTTTCTTCCTTCTTCACTTTTTACCCCAATTCACCCCCCATGCTTAAAGTTATTTTTGTCCCCCATAGTCTGGTTCAATCTGGTTTTCTATATGCTCTTAATCCACCTATCTAACCACATCCTTGGCAGGCGCGCTTATGCACCTGCAGACACAATACTCAGAAAACAGTGAACTTTTACTTCTACCTATTGTTGCATAACTCGTCCTGTTAACAGCGACAGTGGCAAGTAAAGGACATGACCTTTCGATATCACTTATGAATTGAACAAGGCATATAAAACATACTTGGTTAACATAAGTTTAAATCAGCATTGGGATTAATAAGACAATGTGTGTTTCTCATTACCTCTCACAAAACTCTGTACTTACCAGCTGCTAGTTTCCCCCTGGCTCTTTCCAGGTTATCCTAGTACAGTCATAGGGCGAGTTTATGCATCAGCCTACCAGTGGAGGTCCCACACCTGCCAAATATAGGGACACATGACATTTATTATATTATTTAGGACATTTCTTTACTTTGTAGTCTGCATGCACAAACACATGGTTGATGATGCAAACATTTGTTAACACAAAGACCACCCTAGAGCTTAATAAATCAGAAATGTGTGTCAAAACACACATATATGAGTGAAGAGGGTCCAGGTAACTCAAATAAATGTAGAAAAAGTGAAAGGATTGACATAGTCACTGATTTTAAATATCTTGGTGTGACACTGGATCCAAATTTGAACGTTGGGAAACATGTTTAAAAAACAGTTAAAACCATAAAGTACAACTTTTAGACATATTAGAAACTGTCTCTCTTTGGATGCAGCCAAGATATTTATGCATGCTATGATTCTTTCCCATATGTCTTATTGCATCACATATTGGGGGCAGGCTGGAGAAACAGCTCTTGAGTCCTTATACAAACAAACTCTAAAAGCTCTGGGCAAAAAGCCAATGCATTTCCATCACTGTAGAGTACCAGAGAAATATAATTTACTGAGCTTTGACAATTTTAGATTATTCTCAAATTTGTGCCTAGTTTATAAAATTTTAAATGGTTGGCTCCTCCTCCACTATGTGACTTTGTGTACACTCACTCAGTAAGTTCTATTAGATCCTCCAGAATATCCTCTATACAAGATTTTACCATACCATTTCGTCGCACTGCATTTGGGCAATCAGCTTTCTCTGTGAAAGCCACAACTCAGTGGAATGCCCTGCCTGATGATATGAAGAACAAAAGTTCAATCAATGTATTCAAGGCCAAATTAAAAAATCTACTGAAGACCAACAAGCTCTGTGACCAGCTCTGAGTCCAAACTTCATCTATGGTCTTCTCATTAGCACAGATAGTCTTGCTTTTAATTTGACAAGTTTATATTATTAATTTCTAATTGACATTGTGGGTGTATGTCATGTGCATCTTTTATCTTAAAAACTGTACACTGTCTCAATAAATAAATAAATACAAATACATTTCACACAGACTTAGATGAGCAAATATCAAAATGAGGTGAAATTGAAAACTGGTTGATCATGGCTGGCCTCCACAGCTTCAGGTTCTCCACTCCCTCTCCTTCATGCCTGCATCCAACATCTCCCTGGACCTGTTTCAGAACAGAAACATTATGTTGAAAATAAAATGTCAGACATAAAAAACAGCCACTTACACTAAACTACAAACATCAGGATACAATTTTTACCAACATGCCAGGCATTAAAGAAATTATTTGTTCTTTCTGGACACAACCCTATTTAAAGATGTGGGATATCTAATGAACTGAAGTTGTTTACATGATGTTGAGACATCATAAGATGCTGCTGAGCAGTTAGCTTGCACACCTGGTATTTATTAGCTGTTTCCTGACACCTCTAGCTGCCCCTGAGGATGGTTTCAAAGTTACACAGAAAGCTTGAAACTGCAAATATGCATCTATCCTTTTTGAGAGTAACTCTTATTTTACATAACAGTGCAACATCATGTATACACTATGCTGCTGTAGAATATGGTGATTGTCAATCATTAAAGGGGACGTATTATGCTTTTCCTTATTTTCAGACATATATATAATGTCACAATGTCGGATGTTCATGTTAAAAGTGGCCGACGTGTCAAATAATGAGGTAAACATATGTAGCAGTAATCCCTGTGAGCAAAAAGCCCTGGCTTCAGACTGCTCTGAACACTCGGTTTCCAACGGTTTTTACTACTCTCAGCCCGAGCTGACGTCAGTTTGTGACGGATTTCTTTATATGGACATCTGCTACGTGCATAGCGTGCAAGTTCGCTGCTCCACTCCGGGAGTAGTTATGCCAAACCATGACGCCATTACACAGCACAGCAAAGTAAAATAGTGAAGTTTACCTGTTGGAGGTGTGCTGGTTGTCTGCAGCTCTTCATAAAACATCTCACTGTGGCTGTTTCTGCTTGTACTCGTCCTCCCTGCGTTATTTCTAACTGATCTAAATCACTGAATAGCTCCAAATGTTGTTTCGACCGATTTTTAGCGCTGCTAACAAAGCTCCACTAAGTCAGTGAGGAACACGTTTTTACTTCCTGTAAATTCTTCACAATAAAAGTCTCCCGTTAGTTAGTAATTTAAAAGCTTTTCCTGTGAGGATCCTGTGTTAGATAACCAAAATTAATAATTAACGTCATGCCGTGTCAAACAGTGACTGCATCTGGATGGGATAGGATGCTAACAATGTTAGCTGACTAATACTAGCATTATCCCTCATCAGCTGGTGGTTTCACAGGTTAGTTACACTAACGACAATAAACACACATCAGACATCACTTCTCGATTCAAGCCAGCATGCTGACTGATTTTGAAGTTAAAAACATTAGAAACAAGGACTTACCAGAACATGTCTTTGTGGAGCTGAATGTCTGATCTGTGGTTGGTGCAGCACTGCTGCTGGAGGCAGAGGAACCGCACCAGCTATGAGCCTCACACGGTCCTGGCTTCTACGTCCCATCCTGAACTTTATCATATTGCAAATAACATAACCCTCCTGTGTAAAATGAGCCCACACACAACCGTGTTCTTCCTTCACAGAGGCAGTAGTGAAGTCCGTCTCTTCACCTGCATGAAAACTAACTGCTGCTTTTTTTGCTAGGAAAGTGGACTTCATGTGGGAGCATGTATCAACAAATAGGCAAAAAGTTGACCCCATGACACACTTAGAACGACAGTGCCCTCATTTGTTTAATGAAGCAGAAATGTATAAAGAAATGTAAAACGAAAACACAGAAATAAATTACAACTGCAAGCAGCGATGAGTGGGCCCTTGCAACTTGTGCGTGTCAGAGGGAGTGGCAGCCGTGGTATTGACACTGGAGGTAGGTCAACATGGCTCTGAATTCTGAGGATTATCGGACACTATGTAAATCAGTAAAATATTTCCTGTGTGCAATATATGATGCTGGAGATGACATATTGGAAATTGTGTATACACATCTGATGAACTATGTGTCATTTAGGCTTCACTTCCTATTGCCTGTAGACAATACTACATGGGTGAAATATTAATGCAACAATACATTAACCAGAAAGCAAATGACAAGGATATACATTTTCATGAATATTGGACATTGCATGCAGGAGATAACTATAACTTCCTGTGTACACTATGTGGCACTAGAGAACACCCATTAATTAATTTCATGTTGCTGTATATTATGTGTAAACCACGTATGATGTTGCTGTATATTATGTGTTTATGTGTAGTTACAGATGATGTTTGTCACATAAGCATGACTTCCTGTTGCCATTAGGTGGTGTTATGACTTTGATTCAATATTGACATGTGGATGTGTTCAGGCCTCGACTCCTATCTTGCATGAGAAATTTGGGGCAGATTGGACAATGTAAAGTCAAGTTACAACAACTTCCTGTTTAATGTCCCAAACATGTTTTGGGCAAAATTAATCAGCACGCCATGCCAAAGGTATTCCATGAAAACTAAAATGCTTTGTAATTTAGCATCACAAAGGTTTTTAGATAACACCTACTGTTGGGCCTCAAACCATGAGGTCACACAGAGAGGGCCTACATGTAACCTGCGAGGCCTGACCACAAGGTGCTTTTTTCCTTTGTTTCCCCCGAGACAAAGGAATAGCGCCAAAATGCTGCTTACAGACAATGGGAGTCCATTGCAAACTCCATTTCCAAGGATGCTTTGCGATTTTCACACTTCAGCAGGGAACAGTCAACATACAGTCTCTCATTGGCGGAGACGCTCCTGCACAGCGGAGCGTCCTGATGACACAGCCCTGAAGCACACGCCTTTCCCATGTCACTGAGCTAGGGGTAACTTCTGTGAGTCAGCTTGACTAAAGGGGGTACCCCACGCATGTGTTTCCCCCTCATCAAGACTCCCCTCGCCGGACGAGACGAGACTTCGCCCGTCTACACCCGAACACATTCCCGGATTCGAGAGAGATCGCTGCTGCAACCAGCGTCCTCAAATACCCTCGAGAAGGAAGAAACGCTCTGCTCTTTTTCACCGAGTCGACTCTGCTGTTCTCTCCGCCACGCCGCTGAGAGCCAACTGCCGTGCTTTTCGCCAACCGTGCAAGAACGGCCACCGTCTGCATCTGAGCCAAGGACTAAGCTGGACATAAAGACAGACTACACACACACCCTGCTCGCTTTCTGAAGCGACCAAATAAGAGGCATAAGTCTGGGCAGAGGCAGTGTTAGTTGTGTGTTCCTATCAGCATCAGTTGCTGTTGTTTAGCATTTAGCTTTTAGCTTTATTGCTATTGTTTGTTGTTTTGTTGACGGACCGCCAAGACCATTTTTCCTGCTTTACTCTTAGGAGTATTTTAAGTTTGCTGCCTGTTTAGTTGTGTTCACCACGCTAGACTGTTTTGTGTTTGTCCCACTCAGGACTACTGCTGTGTTTGTGCCATTGTGAGTGAGAAAGTAAGTTGCTTTGTCGGTGAGAAACCAGACAACGTGCATTACAGACTGCCGTCCATACACACGCTGTCTGTGGACAAAGGAACTGCCTCTCTTCCTCTAACGATCACTTTCTCTCCTTCTTCCCTCTCTTCTGACTAACACATACACGCGCGCGCACACACATACACGCACCAGCATCTTTTGCACATCTGATGGTCAGATAACGTCAGACAAATCTTTGCTCTGTCTTTCCTTATATCAGACACGTGTTTTTCACAGAATTGGGTGAGTGCAAGATGCCGACCACTAGGTGGCGCCATCTTGCTTCTGTCTAACCAAGACACCGCCATACTTCTGCCATCTGGTTCTCGCGCCACGTGACTTCCTCCCATAGTCACGTCCGCATCGCAGACCGACGATGTCATCACATCAGGCCCCGTCACCATCTTGTCGCACACGCGCACACACACACACACACATGCATTCCCCTGCATGTGTCCAACCCTGTACATAGCTGTTTGTGTTTTGTTTGGTAGGATTAGATTTTAGGATAGTTGTTTATTGAATGAAGCATTTGTTAACTTTTTTAATTCTGCTAAATTTAATAAACACTGTTATATCTTTAATGATAAGTTCTTCTGTCATTATTGTGTGTAACATTGTGAAAAGTGGCTGATTGAAGGAGTTAGAGCTCGAATTCACCCTTCTTTGTTCACCCTCAAATGCTGATATCTCTCAGATATTAACATTCTAGGTGAACTCCCATTTATGAGACTACCTTGTTTGGCTATTGGTCCCATTTTCCGGGTGGTGCCCCTTATTTGTTAATTCATATTATATTATATTATTCATATTAATAATTCTATTAATTGTTATAATTAGTTAATTATCCGAATTATTGATTAAGGTTAACAATATATTGATTTCATAATTCATAATTATCTATGGTAATTATAAATTATTGCTAATAACCAAATGCACTACTGCCCGTCCCAACACTACCAAATTTGAAATCACTCAGGTTAAATCTCTAGGAGGAATTTGTTAAAGTACAACACCTGTAAATGGCTTAACCTTGCAAAAAAAAAATAGCAAAGTAGATTCAAAATGGCTGCCTTCCTGCTGAACATAGAGTATCACTCCAAGAGGCTTTTTTTTAAGTTTGGAGATGGTACATCTGCCCACTGAATTTTGTATATCTATGTCAAATTTTAAGGTGGGGGCTTCGACATTAAAGTTTTCTAGGGGGTGCCTTCGAGCCATTTTGCCACACCCAAACTAGACCCACATCAGATATCAAGTTAAGACACTTCTGATGGATGTCCAAAGTTTTGTTAGTTTTAGCACCTCAAATATGCTAAAAGTAAGTAGGGGGCACTATAGAGCCAAAGAGCCTCGCCCAAGCCCAATCACGATACTAACTGAAATATTTACCAACATAGGTGCAAAGTTTCGTGGAATTTTGTTCATCCTAAAGGCCTCAAACATGTTTGTGAAATGAAAACTGACACACGAAATCCAAAATGGCTGACTTCCTATGGGGTGAAAAAAATGTTAAAATATGTACTATTTCGACATTGATGAGAGCGTTGAACCCACCAAAATTTGTAGGAGTATTAATACTTTACTATTTAATTACCTCGATACTGGGAGCACCACCTCATTTTTTGGTTAGGATTTGTTAGTACCAAGAGGAAGCACTAACCCTTGTTCAACTTAATCAATGAATCATTCAATCAATCAATCAATCAATCAGTTTTTATTTATATAGCGCCAAATCGCAACAAAAGTCATCTCAGGGCACTTTTCACATAGAGCAGGTCAAGACCGTACTCTTTAATTTACAGAGACCCAACAATGCCCCCATGAGCAAGCACTTGGCGACAGCGGTAAGGAACAACTCCTCTTAGAACAGCCAGGGAAGGATGCCAACAGGACTGTAAAGGACCGCGAAGGCTCGGCCTGCAACCCAGGGTTTCCTGCGAGATGAGAAAGCACAAAAAACTCCAGGGAAGAAGCAAAGTTAATGACATGCATTGATGTTACATGAATGCATACAGATGGAGAGGAGGAGGAGGAGGAGAGAGGAGCTCAGTGCATCATGGAAAGTCCCCCAGCAGTCTAGGCCTATAGCAGCACCTTGACTGATCCAAGGTGAGCCTGATCGGCCCTAACTATAAGCTTTATCAAAAAGGAAAGTTTTAAGCCTACTCTTAAACATAGGGAGGGTGTCTGCACCCCAGACCGAATCTGGAAGATGGTTCCACAAGAGAGGAGCCCGATAGCTGAAGGCTCTGCCTCCCATTCTACTTTTAAAGACTGTAGGAACCACCAGTGAGCCTGCATTCTGGGAGCGCAGTGTTCTAGTGGGGTACTACAGTACTATGAGCATTTCAAGATATGATGGTGCCTGACCATTAAGGGCTTCGTAAATTAGGAGAAGGATTTTAAATTCTGTTCTAGATTTTACAGGAAGCCAATGTAGCTGATAGGTAAAAATTACCAAATAGACCGAGGTTGGTTGAAGTCAAGCGTCTCTTTAATCCAAACCAAACATATATTGTAGACACGGAGAGTACGGAGAGTCTCCGTGGAGAATTCTGACAAGACAAAGGAAAGACACTAGTATATATTGACGGCCTTGATGCCCTGGGAGGCACCTCTAGTTGTTTACAGATTCCTTCTAACAGCCCCAGACAAAGCTTTACAGAGCTCTCACTTTCACATGATGACCATGATGTCCATATGTCTATTATAGTGTTCCCCTCAAGGCCCTGCCGCCAAATACATACATACATATGACCATATCTACTTAACTAATACATGAATTTTTCTATCAGTAGCGAAGCTAAAATAGGAGAAATGTGATCTCTTTTTCTAGTTTTAGTCAGTACACGTGCAGCTGCATTCTGGACCAGCTGGAGAGTCTTTAGAGACTTGATAGGGCAGCCTGATAATAAGGTATTGCAATAATCCAGCCTAGAAGCAACAAATGCGTGGGCTAGTTTTTCTGCATCTTTCTGGAACATGATGTGCCTGATTTTTGCGATATTACATAAGTGAAAAAAGGCAGTCTTTGAAATTTGATTTATGTGGAAGTTAAAAGACATATCCTGATCAAAGATAACTCCCAGATTCCTTACGGTGGTGCTGGAGGCCAGGGTAATGCCATCCAGAGTAGCTATATCATTAGATAATGTGTTTCTAAGGTGTTTAGGGCCAAGCACAATAACTTCAGTTTTATCTGAGTTTAGTAGTAGAAAATTGCAGGTCATCCAGGTCTTTATGTCCTTAAGGCATGCTTTGAGTTTGTTTAACTGATTGGCTTCATCAGGCTTCATCGATAAATATAATTGCGTATCATCTGCATAACAATGAAAATTTATGGAGTGTGTCCTAATAATATTCCCTAAGGGAAGCATATACAAGGTGAATAGCATTGGTCCAAGTACAGAACCTTGTGGAACTCCATGTCTAACTTTTGCCTTCATGGAGGATTCATCATTAACATGTACAATCTGAAATCGGTCCGATAAATAGGACTGAAACCAGCTTAATGCAGTTCTTTTAATGCCAATTAAATGTTCCAGTCTCTGCAAAATGATTTGATGGTCAATATCGTCAAATGCGGCACTAAGATCTAACAAGACAAGTATGGAGACAAATCCTTTGTCCGATGCAATTAGGAGGTAATTTGTGACTTTCACCAGTGCTGTCTCTGTGCTATGATGCGCTCTAAATCCTGACTGAAAATCCTAAAATTAACTATTGTTATGTAGAAAGTCACATAACTGATTAGAGACTGCTTTCTCAAGGATCTTAGAGAGAAAGGGAAGATTAGATATAGATCTATAGTTGGCTAAAATGCCTGAATAAAGAGAAGGCTTCTTAAGAAGAGGTTTAATTACAGCTACTTTAAAGGACTGTGGTACATAGCCTGTTACTAAAGACAGATTGATCATATCTAGTGAAGAAGTGCTAACTAAGGGTAAGGCTTCCTTAAGCAATCTAGTTGGGATGGGGTCTAAGAGACAGGTTGATGGTTCAGCTGAACAAATCATTGAAGTTAGTTCAGAAAAGTCGACTAGAGTCGAAACAGTCCAAATATATGTCAGGATTTACAGCTGTTTCTAAGGTGCCTGTGTTTGGGGAGAAATCGGTGCCTGTTGAGGGCAGGAGGTGGTGAATTTTGCCTCTAATAGTTAGAATTTTATCATTAAAGAAGCTCATAAAGTCATTACTACTGAGAGCTATAGGAATACATGGATCAATAGAGTTATGACTCTTTGTCAGCCTGGCCAAAGTGCTGAAAAGGAACCTAGGGCTGGTTTTATTCTCTTCTATTAATGCTGAGTAATAGGCGGCTCTGGCATTACAGAGGGGCTTCCTATATGTTTAAGGACTATCTTGCCAGACTAAGCGAGATTCTTCCACTTTGGTGGAACGCCAATTCCTTTCCAATTTTTGCGATGTTTGCTTTAATTTGCAGGTTTGGGAGTTATACCATGGAGCTAACCTCTTATGTTTTATTATCTTCCTTTTTAAGGGGGAGATGGAGTTGAGTGTTATTCATAATGAGCCTGAAGCACTATCAACAAGATTATCAATTTGGGAGGGACTAAAGTTAACACAGTCTCAATACTACAGTCCTCTGTAGTATTGAGACATGGCATTGAATTCAGTACTGATGGAATTGCTTCCTTAAATTTAGCTACAGCACTATCAGATAGACATCTAGTGAAGACATTTTTGTCTGATGGTGTGTAATCCAGTAATAGGAATTCAAAAGTTATTCAAAAATGATCTGATAAAATAGGATTTTGTGAAAAAATTATTAAATGTTCAATTTCAATCCCATAAATCAGAACAAGGTCGAGGGTGTGGTTAAGACAGTGAGTGGGATTATTTACACACTGAGAGAAGCCAATGCAGAGCTGAGACTATCATTATCGACGTCCACATGAATATTAAAATCACCTACTATAATTACTTTATCTGTACTAAGGACTAAGTTTGATAAAAACTCTGAGAATTCAGATAAGAATTCAGAGTACGGACCAGGAGGACAGTACACTATAACAAATAGAACTGGCTGTATAGTTTTCCAGGTTGAGTGAGAGATGATAAGAACAAGGCTTTCGTATGAGTTATAATTAAATTTAGGTCTAGGGTTGATGATTAGGCTTGAGTTGAAAATAGCTGCAACTCCACCTCCTCGGCTAGTGTCTCGAGGAATGTGAGTATTAATATGACTGGGGGGAGTGGATTCATTTAGGCTGACATGTTCTTTATGACACAGCCAGGTTTCAGTAAGACAAAATAAATTAATATGATGATCTGAGATTAAATCATTTACTAATACGGCTTTAGATGACAGAGATCTAATGTTCAAGAGTCCACATTTAATTCTCTTATTTTGTTGTACTATTGCAGTAGTGGTTTTTATTTTTATTAGATTTTTATGAATGACTCTTCTTTTGTTTACTTTAGATTTAATTGATTTAAGTGGTCGGGGGACAGACAGTCTTTATGTGGTTTTGGGTGGGTAACTGCTTTAATGAAAGCGCAGAGAAGCGTGTAGGACTGCAGCTCTGCTTCCTGGTCTCAACTCTGGGTTGTCATGGTTTTGGTCTACTAATAAACTCAGCCATATTTCTAGATATGAGAGCAGCTCCATCCAAAGTGGGATGTATGCTGTCTCTCCTAATCAGACCAGGTCTTCCCCAGAAAGTCTGCCAATTATCTATGAAGCCCACATTGTTTGCTGGACACCACCTCGACAGCCAGCGGTTGAATTGTGACATGCGACTATACATGTCATTACTGGTCAGATTAGGCAGAGACCCAACAGGAGTCCAACGTTGTTTTTGCAAATGTACACACCGACTCAACATTCATTTTGGTGACCTCCGATTGGCGTAATCAGGAGTTGTTACCGCCGACATGGATGACAATCGTACCATATTTACGTTTATTCTTAGCCAGCAGTTTTAAATTTGACTCAGTGTTGCCTGCTCTAGCTCCAAGAATACATTTAACTATGGCTGCTGGTGTCGCTAACTTCACATATCTGACTATGGAGCTGCCAATAATCAGAGTTAGTTCAGCAGGTGTGTTACTGAGAAGGGAGAACCTGTTAGAAACATGAAGTGGTTGGTGGTGAACCATGGGCTTCTGCTTAGGGCTATGCTTCATTCGGACAGTCACCCAGCCACCCTGGCTTCCCGGCTGCTCGGGAACTACCGGGGGAGTAGGACCTATGCTAGGTCGGTCCGCACCGGATACTGGGGGCTGGCTAACTACATTAGCTACTGATTGTTTTTCCATGGTGCGGAGCCACGCTTCCAATTCACTGAGCCTCGCCTCCAGCACTGCAAATAAACTACACTTATTACACGTACCTTTTTCACTAAAGGAGGCAGAGGAATAACTAAACATTTGACACACCGAGCAAGAGAGAGCAGGAGAACGAGAGGGAGAGAGAGAAGCCATCGCTAACTGCGTAGTTTAAGTTAGCTGCTAATGCTAGCTGCAGAGCTAAAATAACTAACAACTGTGCGATTAGCAAGAAAAGTTGCTAAGAGAGAAAGCGCTAAGAGTGCTTGTGTAGAACTAGCGAAAGTTTAAATATACAGCAGGTATTAACCCACAGTAATGTGAAATATAGCAAAATCAACTGAGTTGAGAGCAGCAACAACGCTATCAGTAAACACAGTCAGCAACTGGAAATGACACAATACGCTTACCATAGCACGTCAGCACCAGAATCACACTCATAATCATAAGTTCTTGTCCTAAACAGTGATCTCTGTTTACTGCAGCTTACTGCAGAGGTCCAGTTTCAAGCGTTTTTTTCGTCTTAAGGAGTTTAGGTTGAGGATTCAGGCTTTGGTTGATTGTAGTAACCTTGTTGAGTGCCGAATAAAATTTAATCTAACTACACTCAAATCTTCAGTGGCGTTTACTTCAAAGTAAAATACTGTACGTGTTTACTTCAAAATTAAAATACTGTATGTGGAAACACGAGATTTGATGTTACAAATAAAATAAAAACAAACTTACTTGTTTCAATAAAAGATTAAATACGCATATACTTGGTTGAAAAACAATTAAAAGAGATGTCTTAAGAATTTTTCTAGAGTTCTGGAGGCCAGCTCAAAGGGAAATCTCTTTTAGGCTCTTTTATAATTCTAGATAAAAACTGGCGCAGTTTGGGTGTGTTTTAAAGGTTTTCACGCCAAATTGTTGGCGTTGGAAATTGTTGTTGATGGATATTCAATTCTTTGTTCTCAGGGGACTTTAGGTGTGGCTGGTGTCTACAGCCTGTGTCTTCTGAAATAAATGAATTCAAATGAAGTTTTTACATGCAAAAATCACACATCAAGACACTGTGACCTAGTATTTCACATTAAAGTTGTAAACACATTCTTTTCATATTGTTCAAGTATGTCATGTTATTTTCTGATTAACGTTCCTGCTGTAAGTGTATGACAGAGTTAAAGCAGCAATTCTGTGAGGTTAACACAACATTCAGAATCAAATATACATTCAACATTAAAGTGCCTTCCTATCTAATGTGCTTATCCATATATGAGTAAAGTTAACACTTATGTAGTTAGATTAAACCTTAAGAAACATGTTCAGATATAAATTCAACACAGCTCTTACTTCAATAGACAAAACATTCAATGTGACTATTGTTTAATAATACAAGAAAACTTCAACCTGACACTCAAACTTCAAACATTATATCTTTGCATTCCTATTACTTCCGAAAATTCACTCTTTCAATACTACTACTTATCTAATTTAATTACTAAAATATAATTGTCTATGACATTAATAGATCAAAAGTTAAACACTTGGTGATTTTAAAATACAAATACATAGTTACATACAAATACACATTCATCAACATTTGTCACTAGAGTGCAGTATTGTTGCATGTAAAAAGTCAATAACATCAAAGTTTAATATCTTTTTAGCAAATAGTCACACAAATATGAAAGTTAAACCATTCTTCTTGTATTTACATGACAAATAACATTACATGACTTGCACAATGATTAGATATTTAATTTACATGAAATTCAGGTTTGGCTCAGATTTATAGAGGAGGCTTGAGAAAAGTCCTCAGGAATGTGAGTTAGAGTTTATGGCTTTGGTGTGGTGAGATAAGAGAGTCTGTGTCCCCTTCAAGGTGGGAGTTGTTTGGTCTTTCTCCGGTCAGTTTATGCCTTTACTTCAGGCCATAATTCAAATTATCAATCAGATATGGTTTCTTAGGAGGTCTTTCTGAGTCTGTTGAACATCACTGATCAACCTCTTGAGCTTTGGCAATTTGATTCCGGAGGAGTGGCTGCACTGGGAGTGAGCTCCTAATTACATCTCAAACTTGGACCCAAAAAGTGGAACATTTTACAAATTAACACTCAAAAATCTTCAGAAAGGACTCTATAGAAGAAGTAATATCATTGATCAGCAAGAACAGAAGAGAAAACATCATCTTTGGATATATTTTCCAAATCAAAACAACTAGCTGTCAACTAGTTTATAAAATTGTAAATGGTTTGGCCCCTTCTCCACAATGTAACTTTGTAAGTTCTATTAGATCCTCCAGAATATCCTCTATACAAGATTGTACCATACCATTTCGTCGCACTGTATTTTGGCAGTCAGCTTTCTCTGTGAAAGCCACAGGTCAATGGAATGCCTTACCTGATGATATGAAGAACTGTAGTTCTATCAATACATTCAAGGCCAAACTAAAAACATTTCTAAAGACCAATCAGCTGTGTGACCACTGAGTCTAGTTTGCATTGTCAGTTTCTGATTGACATTGTGTATGCGATGTGCGTTGTGTGTAGCTTTGTATTTTGTATTTTGTATGGTATACTCTGTGTGTTTTCTTGTTGTTGTTTTTTGTTTTGGTTTTTTGGTTTGTTTTTGTTTGGGTTTTTTTTTTTTTTTTTTTGCTTTGTACTGTTTGTTGTTGTGCTGTTGTATGTTTTGATTGTGGGGGACTACAGACGCAAATTAGCTTTGAGCTGACTCCGGTGCAGTGCATCTTTAATGTTAAAACTGCACACTGTCCCCATCAATAAATCAAATCAATTTAGAGGGTTACAAAGGTAAGATCTGCAGGTCGGGGGTCAGTTCTTACCAACTTTGGAATCCAGGCAAGTCTGTCTGTTCTTCTCAGGAATCAAAGATTAGTTAACACAATTAAAGAACAAGTGGTTGTCCTCCTACAATTTCATGAACATCACAGAAATTTTGTTCTAAAATGGCCCTGCGTTTGGGGGCACTATGGAGCCCAGTCATATAGACGTTTGTAATTTTTACCAGTTCTGATGTGTGTGCCAATTTTCTTGAGTTTTCGAGCATCCTAAGCCATCCTCCAGCAGTTAGTGGATAGAAATGAGGCTCTATCTACATTTAAAACATATGCTGCTGCCATTTCGTCCTGCCATGAAGGCTATGGAGTCACACCAGCACAGCTGCTCTCTCTCTCACTCGCTGGTGCTCTCAGCTCTCTCTCCCTCTTTTTCTCTCATCTTTTATAAAAAAGTTGGGAAGCTGACAGCAAGGTGTAACTTTACTTTTAACATTATCAAATGAAGTGAAATGTCCTACCTTCTTCATTGTAATGTCTTTATACTCAGGCAATCACAGCCAAGTGCCCCCCTTAACTCTCACTGCCAGAAGGTGGAGACAAAAGTCCCGCACTCAAGCTTTAAGTGCTTCTTAAAAGGAGTCAGGAGACAGCGACCTGTCATGCTGATCATTGAGAAATGACGCTACCTCCAGAGGATCAGACTCATTCGTCCTTCTGTACAGCCCCATGCATTTTAAAATCCTTCTTAGTGTATGCATACTTATCACAATATCACCACTGTGTTGAATAAAAGCAGAATCTTGCCATGTCTCAACCCAAGCATGAAGTAGAACTTAAAACCATTGGTGTAAATGAGCCGTATTCCTCAATTTATCCATTCTCCACACACCGTTTCCTCATTCAAACATGATTTTCACGTTATAACAAGATTGTATGTCATAATAACATGAAAATATCTATTTATAACATGAAAACATCTTGTTATAACAATAAACTTTTCACATTATAACATGATACTGATCCGTTTTTCTTTTTCTGGTGTGGCACTAATACGCTGCCATACTTAATTAACATTTTCTCATTATGTTGAGAGAAAACGTGATGTTTCTAGCAAAACATTTTTGCTGTTGCAATTTAGTTGTATACATAATAAAAGGGTTGCTATGAACAGCACTTTTTTAGTATTTCCATGGAAATTAAGGATTTACAGCAGGTAACAGTTCATAGGCTTTTTAAAACAACATATGGAGTTCAGGTAACTATTTATCCTCTCTGCATTCAGGGGTTAAAGTGACCACGGTCCACTGGCCTTTCTGGTGTTAAACATGCTTTTTGTTGATACTTTGGACACCTTTAGTGCATTTTCCTCAACATGTTTTACACATCGCTCTCATATTTGAACAAGTAACGGCCAAGCTTTGGGACTGTTCTAAACGTGTAATAGGGGGCAAACTGAAGCATTTAGCTGAAGGTGCTATGCAACCTGCTGGCTTAATGGCATCCTGACAAACAGCTGCTTGTCTTCTGTCAATTATTTGCTCGCTCTTGTTATCTGCCATCATGTCTCCTTATCATTATTCAAACAGCTTATATAAACACCTTTAGCATGACCCTGAAGCTCACCAGGCCATTGAGAATGAGCTGTTCCAGGCAGAGATGCTTAATGGGAGCAGGACTTTTAACAGGTCAGAAGCACTATGAGTTCAGTGGATGACACCTTGAATGAACTTGAGGCTATAACTCATTCACACACAGTGATGGAGTAGGAAACAAAAAGCAACTGAGCTATGAACACTATAGTCAAACAATGGCCAGTTGATAAAAAAAGAGTTATTTTATCAACAATTATGTAATTTAGAAAATTGCTGAATGTTAAAATGTTGGATCCTTGTTCCATGACTGACAATCTGACAAAAAATTGTCTTCACTGCCAGAGAATGGCTATACCCTTCAGTCCATCCATCTATTTGTCTGTCCATCTATGAAAAGGGGCTGATCTATGAACTGCAGTCTCTGATTGTCATAAGTCAATACTGACCAGTGAAAAATTAATTCTAGAATTCTGTCATTTAGTCCACAACAAGAGATCTCACACCTGCTGTCAAGATTGCCATGTGATATATAGATATTGGGCTACCTTAATTGCTTAGCCTGCTGTTACCTCGACATGGACCTGGATAAGGGGCAGAAAATGGATAGATGGATGGAATTGGTAAACTCCTGACTTCTCCTCTATTCCACAAACAAAATTGTCTCATGAATAAAAATGCACTCCATGACTGGATAATAAACAGTGACTTCCATGAACTTCACTGTTGATATTCATGGTCCTACAGGATGAATCCTTTTTTCCGGTGGCCCCCTGGCTTTTCTTGCAGTTCAGGGCTCTCAAGAAACCTGGATTTAAAAATTACTTTTTCATTTCATTTTTGTTTTGCAAATATTAGGAATTAAGAATTAACCGAATAAATCATTTGACACAATTTTGTGTAACTAAACATTATATTAGTGCTATCTCTAGACTATATGATCAACATGTAACAACAGTAGTTCATTTTGTTTTATATTGTGGTGCATAACACTACATCCTCTGCCAGAACCTCATGTGGCTTTAGATTTTTAGGGCCCTATCTTACGCCTGGCGTAAAGCGGCACCAAGCGCAGTGCAAGTGTCTTGGTTATCTTAAGACCGCCACAGTTGTTATTTTCCCGCCCAGCGCCCACATTGTTAAAATAGCGAAGGCACTTGCACCCATCAGTGAGCCCACGGGCATATTGGTCTAAAAGTAAGGTATGTTCAGGCGCATTGTCGGCGCATTGCTATCTTGAGGCAGCAGAGAGCGATTGCGTTATTGACCAACAAAAACCTGGTCTAAAGTCAATGGCGCAGTGTTTCACTGTTATTTTAAGGGCGCATTATCAAGACAGTAATGTGCGCCTACACAGGTGGGTGCACAACATACACTCTTGCTTGTTACACAAACATGCAAAAGGTAACAAATAAAAGGATTACAATGTGAAATATTATTATTGTGTATATAAACATATTTTGAAAAATACATGTCATAATGCTTAGTCATACTATTTATCAGAGTTAACTAATCACAGTGATGACGGATTAAATTGTTTAATTATTTGACCAAATCGTGGCAACACATGTAGGTATTTAAACAACGAATCAGCACAGATTGACTTTCCTGCTGCATCAATACATGATGACATGAGAAACACATGAGGAAATAAATGCGGTGGGAACAATTCTTAAACTAAAGAAGGAAATAAATCCGCACAGCTTCTAGCTGCTGCCAGCAGCAGGATCAGCACCTTGGAGAGCTGGTCAAGACCTGATAACTGTGTTGATGATTCTTTACATGATTAAAATTAATGATTTAATTTTTGAACAATATTTAACAAATATTCTTTAACATTTTTTGAGAGTACAGTCATCAGGTTTCCATACTTTAAGCAATTAAAACCCTGATGATTTGACCTGTTACCCCATGACTGATCAAAACGATTTTAAAAGAAACCAAAGCTGTAATTAAAAAAATAAACCTTTTCAAAAACCAAGCGAAGATAAATTTGCAACAAATTAATGAACAGGATCTTAAACTGGGGGTCTGTGGCTGACCACAGGAGGGTCCAGGCAAGTGAGCAGAGGCAAGTGTGCTCGTTATGGATCGTGCGCTTTCACTTCGTGCACGAGCAGATCTGTTGCCTCTGCAGAGAAGCGCTCCTTCTTATTACTTGGCAAATGCGCTATCATAACAGCAATCTGCCAAGGTGCAAGCGCACAGGGAATGGGAGATGACACTGTGATTGGTTTATTGCATGTTACGCCGAAAACACACCCATGATTAATTAGGAGACTATGGACTACCCCTTTGAACCATGCGCCTGGCGCAGCAACCATTTTACCGCCGCTAAAATAGCAAAAGTGGATTTGGATACACCCTAAATGCAATTGCACCATGCGCACTATGCGCTTTAGATCGTTAAAATAGGGCCCTTAGTCTTATTTCTCTAATGATCTGTGGTGCCTCATCTAAAACATCAAACGAGCAGTCCAATATGTAACCGTGTGGTGTCTGCAGTATTTAGTGGATATGTTGGCCTGTTCCTTTTGCATGATGAGGAATTTACCTGATTGTATCGTCTAAACAGCAACACTCTGTACTTAGGAAAGCAGCCATCTGTTCCAGAGAAATCTGACCTGGACATGATGACCTGGTACCCTAGTCCCTGAGGTCCAGACTCAAAGCTGCTGCCATATTCTGATGCAAATTTGCTGATTTCATTTTATGTATAAAATTATGTCTATTTCTGGAGGTATTTTAATACCAATGCCAGCGTACACCACAAAAAACTGAAAGCTAATCATTGTTACATTATTTACACATCTACCCTGACTAAATCTATCTATTAGTAAACTGAAAGAAAACAAAAAAAATATATAATTATTTATCACAGTGACATGGATGAAAAATTATGTAAATTAAATTAAATTAAATTAAATTAAATTAAATTAAATACACACACCTATCCCATGTCCCACTACTCATGCCTGGTGCTAAACATCTCAGTCACCACCTGTATCTCTGAATGGTTCAGCGATCCAAATAGCCCTGGTGTAGCGCTTATTATTTCCCCCATGCTTATTATTGGAAAACTGAGCCAATAAGAGCTTTGCAGGTAGAATTCAGTACATGGACATCATCTTTGTGTTCCAGAGCCAGAACAAAAAGGCAACAAGCATCATGGATGAGACTGACGCACCTGTGCAGGTTGTTGTATGTCAGTTTAAAGAAATATCAACTCTTTAATTATTCATACTTAAACATATACCTTCAGTCACATGCTCTGGCTACCACCACTCCCTGTGAACATGATTTGTAAGAGAGGAAGATAGAATTATTAGTAGCTTTCATGGTTTTCATATATATGAACTAGTTCATGGCCATGAACATAATATTAATCTCTTAAAATATACACAATCATTTTAAAGGTTGTGATAGAAACATATAGCAGTGAAGCACTTTATTGTTAAAGGTTTTAATTAGTCACATTTGTTGTTTAAATAACAATTAAATAGCATATGGCATTAATGATTATCACTACCCTCAGCAAAATATTAACATATAGAATGATTTCTTCTCCATGCCTATGAATCCTGCAGATATGCCAGCGTGAACATCAAACCCAGCCTGACATTTCCTCTGGCCCTGATCTCTCTTAACCTGCACATCTTACAGCCATCAGCAACAGATGCTGCTCCACTGTCAAATGG
Organism: Thunnus albacares; assembly: GCF_914725855.1. NCBI lineage: Eukaryota > Metazoa > Chordata > Actinopteri > Scombriformes > Scombridae > Thunnus > Thunnus albacares. The sequence continues at coordinate 4,785,772 of NC_058107.1, forward strand.
CCTACAAAGCACACTGCACTACTTTAATCCTATGTGTCGCCAGCATTAAAAATTGGATTGAGACGGATAAGATTAGATTATGCCTGCAGGATTTGAAAAAATGTAAAAGCTTCATTTAGGCTTTAACATAATCTCCTTTCACTTCCGGTAAGCATCAGGCCTCCCAGCAGATGCCAGATACACTTTGTATAGATGTTGTCTTATTTTATCTCCTCTTTTTGGATTTGGTCTTTTTTATTATATTGTAGGTATTTGTAGGTTTCCTTTTCATGGGAATTGTGTAGTTTCATATTGGGAAAAGCTTTGGGCGGTTCATAGGGCAAACATTTCTGGAACTTTGACCTGCACAGTGCATGCTCATTGGCCAAAGCTGGTAGCTTTTTTACTGATTTCTACTTCTTCACAGCTAGAAATCTGATTTATATCAAACCCAGCTACATCACATGTAACCAAATAAAAGAGTGCTTTTAGGAAATTGCCTTCTTCTCCATCTGACAGCAGTTTGCACAGGGCATTGTATTGGACTGCAATATAATGTTCATTTCCAGCTAGGTCTGCTCTTAGAGCCACATTGTTTAGTAGCATGTAAATCCTATAAAAGAAGAAAAGTTATGTAAAATGTAAAATGTATGTAAATTATGTTAAGGCTGAAAGATCTAATATAAAACATATTCTAAAAGATTTTATATTAAATTAATAAAAAGTCAAAAATACAATATACAAAGATAAATAAAAACATAAAGAAATACAAGTTTTATCTGATGGTTTATGATAATCTGATGGTTTATGAACTTTAGAATTATTTCAACCATAAAGTCTGTTGAATCTGACATGTTCTGTTGTTTTATACAAAAGATGTTCATTTTGGATTATATGAATTTAATATTCAAGTTGTTGAGTTAATTAATTAATATTTCACTTTTAGGGAATATTTTTCACTTACAGAGGTTATTAGGTGCCATTTATCACAATGTATACTACAACTGAGATGCCTCCATGAAGTCACTCAACCTCTAGACCCATATGAGAGTTGTGTTGTCTGCCAAATGTGTTGTTTGACCTGCTGGTAGGCATGACCAAGATATCTGCTCTGTGGGGTTCAAGACAGTCTGTTTGATGTAAAGTATAAGAATCCCAATTGGCCTTAATTAAAATACTAAAAAACAAAAAAACTAACAGAGAAACAAAACTTCTCCAAACCCTAACCCTAACCCTAACCCTAAGCCTCCCATGTGTAATGTTAACACATGAAACAATATAGGAAATATAGGAAAATCCATTAAAGGTGTATTCAAGACATTTTTCCTGACTTAGTTAAACATCCATTGTATTATATGGACATGAGAAGACATTTTAAAAAAACGTGATTCAGCCTTATTTCCACATCAGAGAAGGGAAAGAAAGAAATGGAGAAAAAAAATCTTGAGTGGCAAAAAATTCAGGTATGAAGGGGTTAAATACTAAAGATGCATGAGATTTGATGAGCTTTATATTCTATAGTTTTATACAATATAAATGTACCTATGACTTGAACCTATGAATATATATGCGTGGGGTGTGTGTGTTTTCTTTTTGCACCATACTTGTTGAACAGCAGATTAAATAACTGGCAGATTTTAAGCAGCTACAAGAGGCACCAGCAGCTCTAAGTAGGACCCTGTTAAAGTGGCCTGCTGGTAATGCAGTCAGTGTACAGTAAGACAAAATCTCACACACACACATACTGTACACATGCGCCACACACCAGGCAGCCATTTGTCGTTTAGACCGTGGCCAGAGCTCTGGGTAAGATCTTTATCCCTCCCGCTCAATCTGGCCTGCATCTGCCAGGGGGGAATTACACTGATCTACTGTCACACAGTCCCCTACAACTACTACTATTTGCTGCCCATTGATTTTTTTTTTTTTAATTTCGTTTTTACGAGTGAGACATTATCTTCAAAAGCATAAAGAATGGGAGAATATATTCAAACTGCTGTCCAAGTTGAAGAAATTATTCATAGTGCTTGACAAAGACAGGCTATAAGGTTCTACAACAGGAAACTCCTGACAACAGTTTGAGTTTTAAGGAAAACAAGAATTGGTAATGAATGATGAATAAAACTTGTGAGGAAACACTGTGACTCTGATTCTGTATCAAGCACATTTTATCCTGGGCACCCTACTTGAAAATGTATTAGACAAGGTAGACTTATACAGGGATTTGACTTCTTACAGCAAAGAATGATGACAGTGTCCCTGTCAACGCCACAAACTCCACATGTTGGGAAATGGAGAGAAATGGGCTCATGATCATGGCCAAACTTCAGTTGAAAACAGAATTATTCATCCACGCCAATCCCTCAGCCATCTGATAGCAGAGGGATTGGGGTTACTTTTGAGGAGCTTTCCTTGCAGCTCGCTATGAGCCAGGGATAAATACATAAATACATTCTCTCTCCATCTCAGGCTGTTAATCCACCAGCAGCTCAGCCATTTACCAGCAGCACAGGACCTCTCAACCTGAAGAGCAAGCATGCTGCGAGGCAACAGGGGGCAAAGCACAATGTGTGAGTGAGAATGTATGTGTGTGTGTGTGGGTGTGTGTGTGTAGGAGGGCGCGTGTTAATAGTTGAACAGCTGCTTGTGGAACAAGACTCTGCACACGCATACATACACACACACACAGACTCACACACATACATACACCACCCCCATATGGCAAGGGGCCAGATGACAGAACCTCAGCCAGGGTCACAGTGGGTACTGCCTGATCTGCTTTCAGGGGTCCACTCACCAAAGGATTAAAACCACACTGTTAATGTTTTTGAGTATGTATCAGTGTGTTTTGGGTTTTTGTTTCAGTTTTTGTCTGTTTGCCACAGGGTGTAAAGTGAAAGGGAAGTGTAATTTCAATCTTCCAAAAAGACCCAAAAAACCTGAATGAACAAGGGTAGTATAATTGTTATTACATAACTATTAGTAGTAAAATATAGATCCGTTATTATGGTAAATATAATTCTACATCATGAGATGGATATGGTCATAAAGATAACCTGGAAAACCACTAGGAAGCTTAAAATGAAACACATCCAGAATTTGTAATAAAATTACCAGAGAAAATGTCAGTTTGGCCATTCAAAATTGGATACCTGACAAATCAAGTTACTTCATTAAATTGATGCGAAAATCATATAAAAAATCTAAATTTACTACACAGCAGTCCCGTCGCATTGTAGTATCTATGTAAAAGGTATAGATGTCACACTATAAACATTACTGCACAATTGCTGATGGGTGACAACTTGATTGTGTTTCTGTATATATCACCCTAAAGCCCAGCCCTAATTTCTATATAAGTGTAGGTTGCTCATCATTCGGTTCGTACTAAGTAAAAACATCGTATTCTGCCTTTAACTTCTGGTCCAGTCTGTTTTCATACCCACTTTTCACAAACTTACCAAAAGCTATAAATATGAAGTCGTATGGACTGTCATGAAACTCACTGATTAGACAGTTTTGAGTAACTGTCATCCTCCACCATCAGCAGTGCTGCTTGAAAGTTTATGAACCCTTGAGAATTTGAGAATATGGACAATTATGAGCAGATAAAAACAGGGCTCTTTAGAGCCGTTTTTACTTTCACACTTTCTGAAGGATCAGGGAAACTCCCTGCATTCACATGCTGACGTGTACCATGGTTACCAAACAATTTGCTTATACAGATAACTTATTAGATCACTGCTTTGACAGTTCCCATAATAGTACTTTACTTTTGAATTCATGCTAATATTGCATATCGAAATCCTGTGGTGGTCTGTTTTGCTTTCACACCAGACACATATTGCAGCAATTTGTTTGGTCCAGACAGAGTTCAACTGACAACTTTCACATCAGCCTAAACATTTGCTAATTTGGTTCCATTAGCATCCTGTATAAAATTGTGTGACGAATGAGTTACCTGTCAGTCCACCTGACTTCATGTTTACACCTCTTGGTTAGTTTATAATAAGTCAGTTTGAACACAAACTAGACCAGAACTGAAAAGGCAACAATGGATGACTTTGCAGGGTACAGACCAAGAGAATTGAACTGCAGGTGTTAAAGTGATCCTTCAGTTAGTCGCAATGGCTACATGTGATTGAGATTGTTATGATTACATTTTATTCATGTTTTATCTTAAAAATCCCAATTTATTGGTGGATCATTAACATGATCACATGCATGTTGCGATATGAAGATTAAATTAATAACTATTTTGTTACCAAAATGCCAGCAGTTATTTTTGCATGTATAACAGTCAAATCTGATTTAAACTTTGAAAATAATTTCTGAAATAAAAAAAGTACTTGCAAAATACTAGACCATATTTTAAATTCTACTTTAATTTTATATTTAGTACTACTGAGGTATTTAACCGCAGGTGGTTATTGTACAGATCATTGTGATGCCGGGTAAAGTCACATTCCTTCATTCATCTGCTGAAGGGGGAAAGTTTCTAGAAAGTGTATATCCTGCAGAAAATGTGTGTGAATGCTGACAGCTGAAATAAATTGCAAAGCATTGCTGAAAATACAACAGACTTGTTCAGCATGTACAATTTTGCAGAATTTGGCTATCATAGAGTTTACATTTTCAGCTTTCTGAGGCACCTTAAATGGTGCCAATTTATATATATATATATATATATATAATATCAGGTTATAATTTTACTTTAGCACCCCTTTTCAGAAGAATTGTATGAAGTAATACACGCTTGCGCAATGTCACGTTGTGTACAACATTCCCAAATTTGGTTTCAATCCAATTCAGTGTTGAGGAGTTATGGCCTCTTAAGTACATAAGGCCACACCTTCAAAAGTATGGCAACCAATTACAGACAATCCAGACAATGATATATGATATCCAAAAATGAATTAATACATTTTTTTCTGGGTCCTCTAAATATGGTATGTACCAAATTTGATGAACATTGGATGAAAAATGTGTCAAAAGAAGCAAAAAATTCAAAATGGCGGAATTTTTTTTTTAGGCACAAATGGGCGTGGCCTATTTCAGTCTACTTGGTATGATCCAAGGAAACACTTTGCAAAAACTGTTTGGATAAGCCTCACGAGTCATGAGTTATAAGCCAAAATGTAAAACATATAATAACTGACCATATGGTGGTGCTATATGTCCTGTTTTACAATATGTTAAGTATTTGCAAATGGGTCACCTTTCAATGAAGTTTGAATACTTGAGCACTTTTAGTTTTAGAGATATGAGCTTTAAAATATTGCTCCGATAGACTTTCCATTATAAATTTTAAGAAAAGTAATAGCACAAATATCCTTATGGAGATGTACATTTTGAAAGTGAAATGAAGTTGATACGACAAATCGTGTAGGAGCTGCTTCACAGCTCTCACACAATAATAAAGAGTGAAGATAACAGTGTTCGAGCTGCTTCACAGCTCTCACACAATAACTAGAAAATGCAATTTCTGTAGAAATTGTGTGTGATTGCTGAAAGCTGATTTTGATTGCATTACTGGATGCTGAATACTATTGAAAAATCTACCCAGAATAAAATGAGCTAAGGGTAGAATTGAACATACGCCCTCATGTTTGCAAGTCAGACATGCTAAATACCAAGCTAACATGTCTGTTGTACAGGGGAAGTTTCTTTTCAATAACCAGAATGGGTTTCTTTCAAACCAAGCATGTTTATTGAACATGCTGCAGCGTACAAAACAGGGAAAACAATGGAGCTGGCATCCGACATCTTGAGTATACACCTTTTCTTTCTAAAGCTAGCAACAACAACAGGCCAGATAATTTCCTGGAAATCGTCAAAATAAAAGCCATTTAAATAATTTCCATTTAACTGGAAACAAGAAATTTTTAGTATATTCTCCATATAAACATTGAATAATTACTATTTCCAGGTTTATCATGATGTGTACAGTTAACTGTAAATACTGTAAAGAGTGCATTCTACATTTTTTAACATACCAATGAAACTAAACATGAATTGCCTATTTTAATCACTTAAATCAAACAATTCACAACATTCTCCCGCCCAATGAACAACTGTTCATCACTACTCAGTCCATCTCTTCAACTTATCTCTAAAGGATATGTCAACTGAACAGGTCCCTTCAACAAACTGCCGTAATAGTACGAACAGTACAGGATCGAATGAGTCAATCTCTCCCTGGAAACAGTTCTGTTATCCTGCCCATTTTCCAGGTCTGCCTGGGTATGTTGATCTCTCCAATCAGGACAACACCTCCCACCTTCAACACAGTGGGTACAGGTGACTCACAATTGAGCTGATTTCAAGTCTATCAAGTAGTCCTTCTTCCAGCTGTTCCAAAAGCTGGTTAATAGTCTCTGCCAATACCTCCATCTCCGACTCATGTCCTCTCTGCTCATATTGGTTACCTGAAATGGTCTTTGGTGGTAGAGAAGTCAGTCTTTTCCCAACCACGAAATGAGAGGGTGTAAGTGGTTGAGGCTCTGAGGGAAACTGTTTTCTTCACTAGCTGTTTCCCCTTTAAAACCCAGTATTTCTCCCTCATCTGCACCAGAGTTTTGTAGGTATCACCCATGGGTGTTGCTCCCTGAAACTAAGATCTGAGTGCTGTAGCCTGCGTCCTACACTAATAAGGCTATTCTCATCCAAGAAAGGTTTCAAGTGTTTGATTTTTGACTCTCTTAATCTGTTGTCCAGATTTCAGCTGACTGATTTCATGGTTGAAGCTATGATCTTGGGTCACCTTCACCCAGTACACTTCTGCTGCACTGAGCTCCACTGCAGTTAGCTCTGCCTGAGTATTTTGACTATAGCGGGCATTAGCTATGAACCTTTTCACCCACGCAGTTATTCTCAGCACTGTTTTCAATCTGCTGTACTTGTCCAGGTCTAATAGTGGCTCAGGCTGTTTGGTGAAGGTAAACTGTACTACAGCCTGAAATTTAGACCTGAGCTCAGTGTTCACCTCATCTGCAACATAGTCCTCATCAGCGCTCTCTGCATCATCAGTTGGTGACTGTGAAACAGGTCCACTCCACCACAGCTGGCTGTGGATGAGGGTTTTGACGCTCGGACCTCTGGTTGGTAGATCAGCAGGATTGGTTTTGCCACTGCAGTGAGACCACGAGTCTGGATTTGTGAGACCTTGTATTTCAGTTACTCTGTTTGCCACGAATGCTGTGCTGTGTATCCAGTGAACAATCATTGAATCTGTCCACATGTTAAGCTGATTTCTTTCCATGTTCAGTGGCTTGAGAAGACTGTTCCCTAACCTTGCTCCAATCAGTGCACCCATCAGCTCCAAGCATGGTAAAGTCATTTTCTTTAATGGGGTCATCTTTGACTGGGATGCGACAAAACTTGTCACAACTTCTCCTCCACTATTCTGTCCTTGCAGATAGGCAACAGCACTGTATGCCTTTTCACTAGCATCACAGTAAACATGGAGGTTGATTGTCTTTGAGTTTGGTTGAATCTCAATTTGGCACCATCTTGGAGTGGCCACCAGGTGTAGCCTCAGCAGCTCTGCACACCATTGATCCCATTGTTCAGCCAAGTCTGGAGGGAGCTGCTCATCCCAACTGATCCCCCTCTCCCACAGTTCTTGAAACAGACACTTTACACTGTTGGGACTCACTAGGGGACCACATGTTTAAAGACCCAAAATACCTGAGACACTGGATGTTCATGCCTAAGGTGTGAAGCTCCATCCATGGATCCAGGTTAACAAAACCAGAGTGCTCCCTCCTCTCTCTCTCTTTCTCCTCCAGCTGCGGCAGGAGCAGCTCCTTGCTCTCTTTCCCTTCACAGCTGGAGCAGCTCTCTGCTGGAGCAGCTTTCTGCTCTCCTGTGTGGCCTGCTCACGGCAGACACACACAGAGCTATTTTCTTTACAGCAGAAGACGTAAGAAACTAACTAACTCAGAAAGTAAGTTTCCTTACTGCTTTCCTAGTCTGCTGGCTGGTTTAACAAGTACAGGAACCACGAAACAGAGTTAGCTTGTCGCTAACTCTAAACAAAGGAGTGACCTGGGCCCTCTGACCTGCACGGCTGGAATGCCGTCTACCCTGCATCTTTCAGTCTCTTTCACGGATTCACCAGCTAAGAAGCAGAACACCACAAAGCATCTCTTTCTTCATGGACTGGTAACAGCTGGGCATAGTCTAGCAACATAGTGAAGCATAGCACGGATAAGCAAGAATGTTAAACTTAATCAATGTACTGTACATGTATTGATTTGGCTAAGGTTATTCATTGAACTATTGTTGTGATGTCCTTGTTGTTCACAGTCAGGTTACTGCATAGCCAAACCGCTAGGTTAGTGTTAGCATGCTTAACACATATTACACCCAGTAACTAGGCCTTGCATGCAACTAACCTCTTCCTAACCTGGTACCTTTAGCATACACCAATTGGCCTTTAACAGAGAACCACGCAGTTAAGAGGTTTAAAACCTAGTTTTGCAAACTTTGGTTCAGGCAGCACATGTGGTTCAAGACACCACAGGGTCTGGCCTTTTGTCCCTCTGGTTCTCTTTGTCAGCCACATTGTCTGCATGCCATGTTCTCAGTCACCAGGTGACTGCAGCCATCTTGCCATTGTCCTCCCCCCCCCACACACACACACATACACACACACACACACACATGTATATAGGTACACTTAGATAGATTAATATTGTGTGTGCTATTGATATGGTAATTTTGTTTATAGTTATTAAATTAATTGTTAATCAAAGTTCCAAATTGATAGATTAGTACACTTTGAGACTGAATTGACTATCTTTTTTCCTGACTCCAGGGTGGTGAACCGTTATTATTAATTCTTATTAATAATTTTATTGATTTTAATAATTAATAATTATCTTGATAATCATTAATTAATGCTGATAGCCAAACTTGTAGCCAAGGCCTAACAACACATATGGTGAATGGAGTCAGGAAACCAATAGGATCAAAGATACGAGCTGATGTCTACAGCACATTTCTCTTTGTGTTTTCTCTGTCCTTCAAAATGTCTAATAGTTCCTTCAGATCAAACACAAAGTCATCCTTCTCTGGTCTCCACACTAACCCTAACACTTTCAGGACATTTCTAGCAGTATTTGTTTCAGTTGCTTGCTCCACTCCATTTTCTGTCCACTTGGCTCTCAGATCTGGTGAATTAGTCACCCATTTACGCAGGTTGATGTCTTCATGGGACAGAATCGCCTTTGCTGTTTTGAGAGACTCTCTCAGTGCCTCCACTGTCCTCAGCTGCTCTGTTTCACACTGTTTGATATGTTTTCTTGTTGTTGCAGCTAACAGGAACGGGCTGGGTGAGACTCCAAATACCACTCTACTCATTCTCTTGATATGCGGCTCATTTTCAGTCTTTGGTTGGAGGTCCATGTAGCCACAAAAACCTAACAGCATCTTTATCCTTCTCTGCTAGAGCCATCTGCAAGAAAGCCTTGGTAATATCTGTAGTAAATGCTATCTGGTGGTGTCTGAATTTGATAACCACATCTAGCAGATTTGGGTTAAGGTTTGGCCCAGTCAGTAAACAGTCATTTAGGGATGGGCAGCCCTCCTCACGTGATGGTACATCAAAAACTACTCTCAGTTTAATAGTTACCTTATCCTCTTGAAGAACAGCATGATGTGGCAACTGAAGTGCTTTTGGTGCATTCTCACAGATGCCTTGCTGCAGGTAATCCTGTAGGACATCATTTTACCTTGAGTATAGTGTTGCATCCCTTTTTTGTTTCCTCTTGAGGCTTTCAAACTGTCTTTTTGCAACTCTGAAGTTGCCTGGAAGATCTGATTTGTTAGATCGCCACAGTAACTCAACTCGGTAGCGGCCATCCTTGTGTGTTTTAGTCTGTTCAAAGCTCTGAAGAGACTCTGCTTCCTCTGAGCTCTGACTTTGTTCATTAACAATGCCCAGTGACTCCATCTCCCAAAAGGTGTGCAGCTGTTTTGAGATCTGGGTGTCCTCACCTAGACTGATGTGCATGCAAGTGTTGTCAGTTACAGTGGATGTTGAGACCAGCCCTTGCAAAGCCCATCCAAAGATGCTTTTTATGGCTACTAGTGTCTCTGTTATCCTCTGGAAATTGGCAGACACTGCTTGCCAGTAACAGTCTGTTCTGTTAATACTGACAATTCCAGATCATCAGCACCGTCTTGTGAAAAATCAGCAAGCTGCAGACCATTTCTCTTTAATTCCTCTTGGATGGGTAAACCAGGGACCTTTATTACAACAGTGCACACTTGAGGGGTATCCACTGTTTCAATCTCAACTTTTTGCTGTGTGTTCCACACATTCCAGTGATACCGTGATAATGTTGCGCTGTGCTTTTACAGGGGTAGTGGATCCAAAGGTGTGTAGATGCGGTGTCTCTTGCCTCACCACTGGAAATGTTAGCGCTTTCACTACACCCTCATGAATGAAGTCTCTCTGGCTGCCTCCATCTAACAGACAGCACACATTTTTTCTCCCTGCTGGGCCCTCTGTGCATGCCTTGACTGTCTGGAGCAGTACTGTGTCCTTGACATCAGACTTCAGGTTCACTGTGGACAAAGAGGACACAGTGTCTGTACTGCCACTGTCAATGTCTAGCTTTGCTTCACTTTGATCACAAACTGACTGGTGATGTCTGCGATTACACAAAGCACATGAAACACCCTTAACTCTGCAGAATTTGCCTATGTGTTTTGGGCCTTCCCAATTTTCTCAGTTTCTCTTTACGAGCAGCCACAGAATTGTCTGGACAACGTTCTGGTTTATGGTTAGGACTTTCATAATATACACATGTCTGAGGAACAGTATTCATGGTGTGCAATGCAGCTGCTGAGGGCAGAGTCCATTTTTTAGGTCTGTTTTCACTGATGGATGCCAGCTTACTAAATGATCTGTGTTGATGATGACAGGATGTCTCTTTGAGTATTACCTGGTCTGGTAAGCTGAAGTGCTCTCTCTCTGCTTTGGACTTCATTTTGCAGGAACTGGATGAGTTCAAGCACTTTCCATTGACTGCTGGGATCTGACTTGTGTGTGTAGACTAATGCAATGTCATCTGGTATGAGCTGCAGTAGTACTGGGCATAGCAGGCAGCCATATGTGTCACTGTGAACCCCTTAAGATTCTAGACTGCAGATCTGTATTTCACATTTATCGTGCAGGTGCCTGAGAGCTACAATATCTGGAGATTTTTTCACAGGAGTCAGGTTCAGTAATTTGGACATGTGTGCGCTGACTACAATGTCCTTTCTTCCAAAGCGGTTCTGAAGCTATTCTATCGCTTCATCGTAATTGCCAAGTCCCGCCACAGCTCCTGCTGCTGCTCCAGTCAAATAGGATTTCAGGTAAGTGAACTTCTCCTTCTTGCACAGTGTATCATTGTTATGAATAGCTGAGCAATTTCTACATGAGAATGCGGTCCTGGTATTCCTGCATAGTTGCTTTCTCTGCCTCCAGGTTGTTGGTCAGCGTTTCATCCTCAATGCCTTTGTCTGAGTCCATTAACAAAGCAAACTAACCCTGTGTGTGTGTGTGTGTGTGACCGCTTTTTGGTGTGAACCCACACCTGAAAGTGCTTGTTTCCTCTCTGCAGTGGCCACAGCAACTTCGATGAGGAGGGAGGACAGTGGGACTGGAAACAGAGCAGCCATTGCGACAACTACCATAGGAACCCCCTTCCTGAACAAATTCCCATTAGTGGTATTGGAATCTTGCATCCCATTTTAAAGGACAGATATTAACTATGTTTTTATTTTTGTGTCATTTTATCTAATATTTTACCATGGTATTTTATTAGTTTTTTATTCAATTATTTAAAGTGTACCTATGGTGTTGTATTTCTTGACACTGGAAACAGTCTTTATTGCTGGTAAAAACAGAACCTTGCACTTTTGTGTGACATTTATTTTGGTGTTGTCAGCAGGATTACCAGCTCCACTGTTAAGAAATAGACACAGCTCAACAGAGTAACACTAACTTACCCATAATTGCACAGTTTGGTATGCCATGGTTAATGGGGGCTGTTTGGATTCGTAAATTTGCAGAATTTACAGAATGGAGGGCTAAGGTGGAGGCCATGCTGAGGGCACAAGGACTGAGTCAACAGCAGCAAGCTGATTTTATGTTGGGCACCTTAGAAAGAGAAGCGAAGTGTGAGCTGCAGCTAGTTAATCCAAGGGATAAAAACACTGGACAGCAAGTACTGGATATCTTACAAACACTGTATGCCAAACCAGCCAAAAAAGCACAGTTACGAGCCAGTTTCTTTAATTGTAAACAGCAGCCTGATGAAAGCGTGAATGCTTTTATACTATGACTGCAGGAACTCTTTTTCAGATGGCAAGAGTGAAATGACAATGGAACTGAAGAGAGTTATGATTTGCTGCTGACCAGTTCATAGTTGGTCTACAAACAGGACCCATCAAGCAGGAGTTGGTAATGATGTGCTGGTAATGATCTGGAGATCCTATATGTTGTCTACACTTTGGTTGACTGTATGGTAGGAAGTGTCCATGTTCCTTGAAAAGGGGTAATAATTGTCAATGATTAATGTCTGGGACCAGACATGGGCATACTTGGCATGAACATTATTAAAACTGTATGGTCTGCTCTCACTCAGGGGAACCAACGGAGGCTGTCAGCTTTCAAAACCACCATGCCTCTTGCAACAGGACAGGTCTGGGCTCAAGCATTTGCAGAGTGCCAGCAGGTTGCAGCCAGAGGTCCCCTTACACCTTACCAGGGTGTGGCAAAATTACCATGACAGTAACCAGTCATTGTCCCTCTCCAATCTGAGATGATCCTGTGGACACAGGTATCTGAAGGTAACCCTTCTTGTAACGTGATTGTGGAGCCTCTCCCTGACAGCGACACAGAATGGCGTGTGGGGCAAATGGAGGACGAGTACCTTGTAGGATCTACAACCCCAACCCTTACCCAGTAGAAGTCCCTCAGCGCCAGCCATTGGCCCACATGACAGAAGTGGCCTCGGCCAATATACAAGGAGAACAAGAGCTGGTTCTCAACAGTGTGGCACCAGACATTGTGGAGGTAGTGATGAGGAGGGTAGGCGTCCCAGAAGGAGTCAATATCGAGTCACATCCTGTTATGTCCTTACAGGGAGACGGGCTGACACCTGACCAACAGAGGGAGATGACCAGCCTGCTGCGGAGGTGGACAAAAGTGTTTTCAAGCCATGATGAGGACTTTGGCTGCACTGGTTTTGTGAAGCACCAGATACCAACTGGTTCAGCACCCCCAAATCGTGAGAGGTACCGACCTGTCTCTCCAAGTCTGTATACCAAACTGCAAACCTTGCTGCAGAACATGCTGGACAATGGTGTGGTGAGGGAGAGTGCGAGCCCTTGGACAGCCCCTATTGTTCTTGTCAAGAAGAAGAATGGAAGCTGGAGGTTCTGTGTGGACTACAGGAGATTGAATGCACTCAGGCACGGAGACGCCTGATGAGACGGCTGATGCAACGTTGCCTGGGAAACCTGGTAAATGATTCATTGTTGATCTATCTGGATGATGTGGTTATGTTTTCCCCTGATTTCAACAGTAATGTGTGCCACCCGGAAGTGGTGTCCTGGACTGAAGCATGGACTGAAGCTACAGCCCCAAAAGTGCCACCTGTTCCAGTGAAGGGTGACCTACTTGGGACAGGTTATCAGTGAAAAAGGAGCAGCTATGGATCCGGCAAAGACAGCAGCAGTGAGCAACTGGCCAGTACCCCAGACAGTGAAGCAGGTAAAATCTTTCCTTGATTTTGCTGGGTATAACCATTGTTTCATGCCTGCTTTCTCCAAGATCACCTCACCATTGAATGCCCTGACACATGGAACTAATGTACAAGAAAAAAAGACAGCTCCCATTAACTGGTCCCCAGAATGCCTGCAGGCTTTTGATCATTTGAAGGGAGCCCTGTTGAATGCACCTGTCTTGGCCTATGCAGACTTCTCTCACCCTTTTAGGCTGTATAGAGATACCAGTTTTGAGGGTCTGGGAGCAGTGCTGGCACAGGTGCAAGGAATCACCTATGCCAGCCGTAGCCTCCACCCAGCGGAGCGCAATGACCTAAAGCTTTTTCAAGCTAGAGCTGTTGGCCCTCAAATGGGCAGTTACCGATAAGCTCAAAGCCCATCTCTATGGTGCAGAATTCACTGTCTTCACAGACAACAACCCCTTGGTTCACCTTTAGACGGTCCAGCTGGGAGCAGTGGAACAGCGATGGGTGGCCCAATTGGCGAACCTCCAGTACCATCAAATACCACCCAGGTACATAAAATAAAAGTACTGATGCTTTGTCCAGGTTACCTGAGCAGAAAGGGGGGACAGTGCATGCAGACCGGGTCATGGTTGAAAGAGATGGAACATGGGAGGAAAACCAAACCAGGGACCCTGTACAAGATCAAAATGCTAAATAGAAGTTTAATAGCTGAAAGTCTTGTGACCCGTTTAAAGCTTAAATGAAGTGGAGTAGGTTGAAGAAGATGTGAACATTCCATCCATGCATTTCAATGACAGAATTTTTTTTAAAAAGGTTAATATTTTAAAAAGTATAAAAGTTAGAAAAAAGCTGAATACAAGCATAAATGTCCTTAAAGAGCAGAACAATTTGATATTTGAATAGTTTCTGTAGCTGAAAGTATGCAGAAGTAGTTAGCAATTGAAAAACAAAGAAAACAATAAAAACAAAGATAACTAGAAAATGCTATTTCTGTTGAAATTGCGTGTGATTGCTGAAAGCACACTATTGAAAAATCTAGCAAGATTAAAATCAGCAATGGGTGGAATTGAATTTACACCCTCATGTTTGTAAGACAGACATGCTATGCACTTAGCTAACATGTCACAAAGTAATGTCAGGCCAGATTCTGGTATTTAGCCTGTCAATTGCATGAAATTGACAAAAAAGCAGTTCAGCTCAACTCATTAAGCAGATTGACATCACCTGGACTCCTTCAACTCTACTGAGTTCTGCCCTAAGCAGGACTCAAACTCACAACCTTTGGATCTAAAAGGATTTAAGAAATGACATGAGCTTAAACCACTGGACTACTCAGACATGCTGTGCCACACCTGAAAAGATGTCTTTAACAAGCATATCAATCCACATTTTAGGTAGTAATGTTAAGGTAATCTAGAGTGGAATTGAATTATGGTACAAGATAAAGATGTGAAGCAACTTTGTATATGAGATTATGAGGAGCACTGCAGTGAGCAGGTATCAAACACACAACCTTGTCATCTAAGGTGAAGCTGATCAAAGAACAGTGTTTTAAACCACTGAGCCAACAGACATTCACAAAAATGAGAGGAAAAAATCTCCATTTTGATGATGAAAATGGATTTGTCGCAAACTAGAGCTTGAAGCCCAGAGATTTGTACATCATTAGTGAAAGCAAGACTGGTTTAACATGAGAATGAATGATATGTGTAAAAGTGTTTGAAGGAAGAGAGAATCTGCAAGTTTAAGAAACCGGAGTGAGAGGAGACACACATCCTGCAGACTGTATTGCAGTCAATGAGAACATGACAGCGACTCTCTATCAATTAAGGTTTAGATCTCAAAAACTATAAATCCTATATGAAATGTATTTACATTTCGAGAGAGAAGAGATATGTGCTTGAGGAGTTAAAATTGTGGGAGTGACAGCAGTTTAGAAAAACATTTCTGGTCTAAAAATATCTGTGCTCTTCACTGTGCCTGATCACATGATACACTGGTGAGACCTGACAAAGTCTGCCAAACCCCTGACTTTGGGCTTAAATTGCTGAAAACCTACAAAAGATATCGCTAAACAATCTCATAAATTTGAAAGTTCTAAGTTTTGTGAGCAGTTGAGTGTCAAAGTGACGAAAGTTCCAACTCCGTTGGACGGTTCGTCCCATAGACTGCCATTATAAATTTTAATGTTTTAAAAAATTATATAAAATCACTGAAACATGTTACATTTCAGAAAAATACAAGCACACATCTGCTGAATGAGCTGCACAGATTGACAGTTGAATGGTTTTTATAGCACTAAGTATGCAGCAGTTGAAGCACGGCAAAAAACGTACGGAAGACGGAATAATAAGAATTAGAAAATGCAATTTCTGTAGAAATTATGTGTGATTGCTGAAAGCGAATTTAGACTACATAACTGGAAGCTGAACACTATTGAAAAATCTACCAAGATTAAAATCAACAATGGGTGGAATAGAACCTACACTCTAATGATTGTAAGACAGACATGCTATGCACTGAACTAACATGTCACATAGCAATGCTAGGCCAGATTCTGCTGTTTAGTCTGTCAATTGCATGAAATTGACAAAAAAGCAGCTCAGCGACATCACCTGGACTCCTTCATCTCTACTGAGTTCTGCACTAGGCGAGGCTTGAACTCACAACCTTTGGATCTAAAAGGAGTTCACAAGTGAGATGCCCTTAAACCACTAGACCACTTAGACATGCTGTATAGCACAGGAAAAGATGTATTTAACAAGCATATCAGTCCACATTTTAGGTAATAATGTTAAAGTAAGATAGAGTGGAATTGAATTATGATACATGATGTAGATGTGAAGAAACTTTGTAAATGAGAGCAATATTATGAGGAGCACTGCAGTGAGCAGGTATCAAACACACAACCTTGTTATCTAAGGTGAAGCTGATCAAGGAACAGTGTTTTAAACCACTGAGCCAACAGACATACACAAAAATGAAAGGAAAAAATCTCCATTTTGATGATGAAAATGGATTTGTCTCAAACCAGAGCTTGACGCCCAGAGATTTGTACATCATTAGTGAAAGCAAGACTAGTTTAACATGAGAATGAATGATATGTGTAAAAAGTGTTTGAAGGAAGAGAGAATCTGCAAGTTTAAGAAACTGGAGTGAGAGGAGACACACATCCTGCAGACTGTATTGCAGTCAATGAGAACATGACAGAGACTCTCTATCAATTAATGTTCAGATCTCAAAAACTATAAGTCTTATGTGAAATGTATTCACATTTTGAGAGAGATGAGGCTTGTGGCAACATACTGACGCAAGATATGTGCTTTAGGAGTTAAAATTGTGCGAGTGACAGCAGTTTAGAAAAACATTGCTGGTCTAAAATTATCTGTGCTCTCCACTGTGCCTGATCACATGACACACTGGTGAGACCTTAAAAAGTCTGAAAAACCCCTGACTTTGGGCTTAAATTGCTGAAAACCTACAAAAGATATCACTAAACAATCTGATAACTTTGAAAGTTCTAAGTTTTGTGAACATTTTACAGTTTGAATGGCGTCTGTATGATAAGGGACATCCAAGCAGTTGAGTGTCAAAGTGACCAAAGTTCCAACTCAGTTGGACGGTTCGTCCCATAGACTGCCATTATAAATTTTAATGTTTTAAAGAATTATATAAAATCGCTGAAACATGTTACATTTCAGAAAAATACAAGCACACATCTGCTGAATGAGTTGCACAGATTGATGTTTGAATGGTTTTTATAGCACAAAGTATGCAGCAGTTGAAACGCGGCAAAAAACGTACGGAAGACGGAATAAGAATAGAGTGAGAAGAACAATGTGTGATTGCTTCCAGCAAGCACACAATAAAGAGTGAGAAGAACAATGTATGATTGCTCTCAGCAATCACACAACTAGAAATGCATTTCCTGCAGAAAATGCATGTGAATGCTGAAAACTGCAATAAATCGCAAAGCATTGCTGAAAATAGTAAACACTTGTTCAGGATCCCCATCTGTACAAATACAATTTGATTACCATGGCATGATAAATTTAAGACAGTTGGCAGTTAATAAGTAAATAACCATTTAACATAAATAGTATGGTGGTGTTTTATTAATTTGCATTATTGCAATATTTCATCAACAATTTTAGTCACTATGCATTTATAAACAATTGCTTTTCTGACAAGAGAACCCAGCATCTTTCATTTGATTTCCGTTCCCAGTATAAGTGACCACAACTCATTGCTTTGGTGTAACATTAGATTGACTTCATTTATTTTTTCCCCCTGTAACAGTGACAGCGTCTATGCATATTCAATTGTCAAAAGTAAGGATGAATAATTTTTTGAACTAAAACTGAATTAAATCACATTTAAATTGATTGAACATACTTGAAGTGAACTGAAATTAAATTAATTGAATACATCTGAAAATTAGAAACTTGCTTGCAGTAAAAGAAATAACCAATAAACAAATAAAAAGAACAGAAAATCCTTAACAAAGGTACTTGCAAAACCAAAATCCATAGTGCTTATAAACTTTGATTGTCAGTGTGTTTCATTATCAAAAGAACATAGAAAATACATAAAAACTGTACTTGCAAAACCAAAATCCATAGTGCCTATGAGAGTGACAAAATTGTCAAAACAGAGCTTTTGACATTAGAAGATTGTACAACTTTGTATCCTTTGATGGAGATTAATAAACAAAGATATTACAATTTCAATGGTTTACAATATACCACTAAATATTTCCTGTCCAGGGCAAAGTAATCTAACCTAAGAATAAAAGCCCCCAGACCTTAAGAAGCTCAGAGTGCAACCACAGTAGTGTTTTGAACTGAACTGAACTAAATTATGTGTATATGAAATGAGCATGATGGAAGAGACCTGGAAGTAATTGAAGTGAACTGAAAATTGGAAATGGGGCTACACCTTTGCATACAGCATAAGGTTTAAACCCTCTCAGTCAACTTTTACTAATTAAAAAAAAACTGAGTGAGTTTTGAGACAGCATTTATAAAGTGAATTTTGTGGAAGATTTCTAGGATTTGAATGTGTGATGATGTACCCCATGAAGACAATGGTGTGCTCACTTGTGAATTGGCCCCATTTCAACTCAAACAAACAAAAAAATAAACAAACAAACAATTAAATTAAAATACAGACTTTGATTCTCAATGAGTTGCCTTATTAAACACTTCAGAGCTTGCAGTAAAATGAATAACAACCAAAATCCATAGTGTTTTAGTATAAGTTGTACAAGTAGTATAGTTTAGTATACTTGTACAAGGCAGGGCTGAACAATATAATTCACCACCAGTAGCACTAGTTATGTGCTGTGTATGCAAAATATGCATTGTTAGGTAACTGGAATCTTATTAGACATTGTTCTTTCAGCCATTCTCTTGTTTTTTTTTTATGGTTTTATGGTAGGCACAGTGCACAAATAATACTGTGCACAAGAACTTTGCACAAGATTCACCATTTAACATATTTCATACCTAGAGACATTCTTATCATAGAAAGAGTGACAAATGTGTCTAAACAGAGCTACTGACATTAGAAATTTGTATACATAGTGTCCTCTCTGGGACACTGAATAACAAAGACATTACAATTCTGATGGTTTGCATTACTCTTCAGCAATACCATCAAAGGCTTTTCACATCATGGTTAGACCTAGGCTAATAGGGTATCCCCATTAGTTAATGGCTTCAAAGGTCCAGTATGCCTGGACTGACAGTGACATCAAGACTAGCATGGGAACATTTGTTTCCCAGTCAAATCATCAGACGTGGCTTTTTGACCTGGGCATGCGTTGTGGGCATTGTGAAGACTTTCTCTGAATATTCTGAATTTCGATTTCAAATTCTGAAATTTTAACACAGGAGTTATATAAATGACTGCTGTGTATACCATGAGGTTTAGATTAGCCCAAGGCTAAGCACACAAATGTGAAAGACCTTTGACATAGATACCAGCTGAAACCCCACCCTAATGATTAATATTTCTAAAATCTGTCCTCTTCTCTGGGTTAATTAGTTTGCTTGCATGTGGTAAATGAAAAGGAAAGGAATAAATTCTTATGAAATACAAAATAAACATACATTGTTTGGATAGATATCAACAATCAAAAAAGAATCTTTTAAATTGGTTATTGTTTTTCAGAGAAACAGTCATTTTGTCCACTGTTTGGTAGTGTGTTCTGTCATGTTGCTGTTTGTTAAATCTGTCCATTGTTGGCACAAACCAAAACTATCAAGACAGTGTCAACATGAAGATGAAATGACCTTTGACATTTTCAGTGGCTGTAGAACTACTGCTTCCAATTATCTGGTCTATGTGTTCTGTAATTGTAAATGTAAACAGCATGCACCAGGTGGTTTGGTTGACGAGGGATCTTTTATGAGGGAAGTAAGGTAATAAAATTGTTACCTTGTTGTTTAGGGGGGAGCTTGATGTTGCACAGTTGGAGGCACTGTCCCTAAGAAACTGATTGAGTACCGATCTGCAGCATTGTGCATGGGTCCCTGCAGCAGTACACCTGATCACTTGCCAAAGGATCAACAGTAGTTAGTCTCTACTGAACTGAACTGTGTACAGCATCAGATGGTGATGTGGAGGTAGGAAGATGGAGCTGGTCCTGACAAAGGAAAACAGAAAGTAAATAAACTAAAGACTATGACACAAAACATATTCAAGAGTTACATAAAACACAATAATCAAATACCTTCAACACTGCTGCAGGGCAAGAAACAATATTCTGTCCAGTGCCATTTCACACAGAGAAGTTTTGGAAGGCTGCATGATGTTCAGCTTCCTGACATGTTTACTTCTCTGCAGTCCTGAGTGTCTCCACTGTGAAGTGGAGGGATCACAGTGGAGGAAGACCTGGAGAAAGACATTGATATAGTTCAATTCAATTTCAATTCAGTTTTATTTATATAGCCCCAAATCACAACAAAAGTCATCTCAGGGCACTTTTCACATGGAGCAGGTCTGGACCATACTCTTTAATTTACAGAGAGAGAGACCCAACAATTCCCCCATGAGCAAGCGCTTTGCGACAGTGGTAAGGAAATACTCCCCTTGATGTAAATGACAATGTTATACTCCTAGCTGTAGCATTAAAGTCAAGAGCAACAACAGTGTCATCAAAACTGTCGAGTGAATATAAAATGAATAAATGAATGAACACACAATTAAAACAAAACATTAGAAAGCACAAATGACATTTTTAATTCAAATCCCCAATACCTTATGCTCCACTGTGAAGAAACCTCAGCACTGGCAGGGGGAACACATGTCTCAATGTGGTCCAGCAGTGATGGTCCGATGTTGATTCCGCTGTTGAACTGGTGCTGCAGCATCTGGTCTGTGTCAGCATGACGTTTCGGTTGTATGTTTGGTTGAGATGGTCCAGTGTCTCAGAGCCATAGAGAAGATGAGGCGAAGGCTGGCAGGTGTTATCTTCTGCTTTGAAGAATGACTGGGGCTAGCAGGAAGTAGAACATGTCTATCCAGCAGTGATGGGTCCGGTGTAGATTAACAGTTAAGCCAGTGCTGCAGCATCTGGTCTGTGGCAGCATAGTGTCCTGGTTGTTATGAGCCAGTCCTCACGGTGCTGAAGGAGGTGAGGCCAAGGTGGGCAGGTGTCATCACAGAGGACACAATAGAACTGTGTCTCCCGTCCAGGGGAAAGTAAACTTACAAAAATTATAGTCTCTGGCAAAGCCACCCACCCTGCTAGAGAGCATAGCAGGAAATGGGTGGGAATGTGGGGTTTCAGCTGGTAGGTATATGTACATCAGAAAGTATGTGTTACATCTAAAACACATACTTTCTGATGTATTTCTGCTATAGTAAATGTTAGCAGCTGTGTACAATGCTGTATACAGCTGCTAACAACCCTGACCCACACCCACCCTGATAAATGCACAGGCCAAAATATGGTGGAAATATAGCCCATAATAATATAATTACCGGGAAAAAATGTGGCCTGTCGTATTATCCAATTCTATCAAAATGTACGATTACCAAACAAAATTTAATTTCCAAGAACCATGTAGTTAACTAATAACACAATCTGTTGCTCAGTATATTTTTGTCTTACCTGCCATTTTTAAGACCTGATGGAGGAGCTTAAACAGAAAACATGATTATGAGAACTGACATGTTATTACTGTACCAGAATGGAGATTGTTCAGCAGTGTGATATTCTCTCAGCAACAAGGAGGCCTTGTAGGTTTGTTTCTCTTAGGCTCATTACAACAGTCATATTGAGTTTTGAGTAGGGGATCCTCTGGTCCACCCTCCCTCCCTCACAGTCTCAGAGAGCCAGGCTGCACAGAGGATACCCCTACTCTGTAATATATTGAATGAATGAATGAATGAATAGTTCTTTTTGGTCATACATGATAAGGAACAAAACAAAAATTTGTGTGGGTAAGCAACTGATGAATTGATGAATTGATTTCGTCATTGCACTTTAAATAATTCAGATTCAATCAAACTCATGAATACAAAATTCTTCTGTACTTTTTTACTCAATGTTCTAATAAACTATTTTCTATTGATCACTGCACTGAAAATATTTGTTTGGTCACAAGTCCTTTGCATTTTTCTTTATCTTTAAAACTCAGCTGACTTCTTTATGAACTGCTGGAGGACATTACACAGTATACAGGATTATGATAACTGTAATAGGTTTTCATGACACCAGAATGGAGACAATGCTGTGGTTGAGAGATGAAAATGAGGTCCAGCAGTGTGTTCTTCTCTGTGGTTGCAGCAATGATGAGTTGTACATATCCCCTAGACTGAAACAGCTCCAGTATTGGCTTACTTGCATTGGATAAGAGATTCTTGTTGAAATCACCACAGACAATGATGGGGTGACAATCCATGATCTCTAACGAGTTCAAAAGGCTTCCTAGGTTTGAGGCCACAAACTCAAGGTCAGTTACATTATGTATGTACTGTTTTTCACACACTTGAAAGTGGTTTTTCACATAAACAGCAACTCCACCACCACCTCTGTTGGCCATTTGTGGAAAATTTGTGTAGGACAGGTGTCTGTTGCATTTGAACATGTTGTAGCCTTCTAAGTAGAGACTCTCAGCAACAAAGGAGCCTTGTAGGTGAGTTTCTGTGAGGCACGAAACATCTGAAAGACACAGTTCATGATGGCTCTTTATGTCATTTACATGAGATGGCAATCCTTCTGTGTTATGGTGAACAATGGTCAGTGTGTCATGCCCGCTCAATGTTTGTTTGATATGAAGAAGAGGCATCATTTCATCGAAGTTGAGTTGTCTCATGGTCTTTAAGGTTGCAGTGATTTCTGGGTTGGCATACATTTTACTCTCATCCATGTCCAGTAGGTGCAGTCCACTGAGAGAGGTCACTCTACTTACAGCTACATAAGCCATGCCAGGTTCAAAAATGTGCTTCAGTGAGACTGCAGCTGATGTTGTTGTCATACCTTGAACCTTATGAATTGTACATGCAAAGGCCAGCTTTATGGGAAACTGTCTGCGTACCACTCTCTTCTGTTTCAGATTCTCCTCTGCTCTCTCTATGTACACAAGATTGTCAGGTGCCCCTGGTGCTCTGTTACTGCAATTCCTTCCAGCTGTTTCATCATCCATCTTGAGCCCAAGCATAGTGACATGTACAGATCCATGTTGTTCAGAGGTTATTAACCTGACCAGAGTAGCAAACAAACCATTCACTAATCCTTGAGAAACATCTATGTGTCTGGTGAGCATAACACAAGCACCTTCAGCAACTAGTAGTGTATCTGGTAACTCATTTCTGCCTCCTTTAAATGGTTGGGCTTGTCGTGACATTTTGCCATTTTGTGGGTCCTTTCTACAGTCATCAGCATCAATTTCAGTGATGTGAGAGTGGAGTTTGGTTAATGTTGCAGAGTTGTGCGCATCTACTTGTTTATTAGTTGCAAAATTGTGCAAGACATCAGTCGGGCAGAGTGCTGGTTCAGTGACAGCTTGTGACAACAAAGCTCTGTCTGCTTCAGACAACTTATCTGACTTTTCCTTCACACGGATCCGGTTCAACATCTCTGCAAAGGCAACATCATCCTTCTGACGCATAATCTCAGTCAGACCGATCATCTGAAAGTGTTCCTGCCACAAGTCAATCTGTAATGGGTCATGCACACAGAGAGGTTTAGCCTGTCGCACTGGTGGTAACTGATAAAAGTCTCCAACAGCTATTACTGACATTTCTCCAAAGAGTCTCTTACTGCCTTTGATCTGTCTCACATCAACATAGGCAAAAAGGGGCTTTGACACCATGGACACTTCATCGATGATAATGATCTCAGCGTTGAAAAGCTCATATCTGACTTCATCCAATTTGTTGCCAAGTCCCTGAAATGGGGGTTTAAGGCTTCTCGGTAGCCTGAGGAGGGAGTGCAGCGTTGTGCCTGAGATGTTAAAGGCTGCGGTTCCAGTGAAAGCAGTCAACAGGACAGTGGGTTTTGAAATGTCAGCATCCTCAGCATATCTTGGCAGTTTGCACAGTATCTTAGATGCCTCTGAGTGGATGCATTTGATAAGATGTGACTTCCCTGTTCCAGCACCGCTGTTTATGTAAAAGAAAAACTGATCTGGATTTAGGCCACATGCTCGCTTTATGCACCAGTCTTGAACTGCATTGAATACACAGGCTGGCTTCTGGTTCAGATTCTGAAACATTTGCCGTAACAGTACAGGATGTATTGCAGGGACCTCTCTGATAGCTCTGCATTCTGTAACAGCATTACCTTGAAGGATGTAGTCTGGCACATTTTCTTGTTCATTTACACTGTCTGGTTCTCTTGCCTCAAGTTCTTTAATACACTCCAGCCTCACTAGTTCAGATTCAGGTGCAAGGCTTGACCATCGTAGAAGGACTCGTATGTGGGAAAAGACTGTCTTTTCAGTTCCTGGTCTGATCGGTAAGGGAGGTTAAGTTTCAGCAACGTGCCATAGTATTGCTCTGGATACTTTTTCTCTGAGGGTCAATAAAATCTGATTATGGCAGGCTTATCATTACTTCTCCTTTGAACAAATCCCATGTTGTTTAACAGCGGAACAACATTTTTGCCCTTTGTCTGTTCGCCATAGACAATCCTGCAAGTAGCTGCAAAATCTGCCAAGCACATCTCCTCAAACTCCTCAGGCCTGAAACTGTGGATTTGTATCTGTCAGTGTAAGATGTCATCCACACATTTTCACTCTCTGGCGCAGTGCTTTCCAGGTATGAAAGAGGATGACTCATTCTGACTGCATTGTCATCTGTCAGTATGAATATGACACCACATGGACACTTTTTCATGTTTATACCACATGCGCGAGTTACACACTCCTGAGCGCTGAGCTCTCTTTTTTGAGTATGCCTGCATGATTTCCCTCATTTCATTGCATTCATTGACACTGTCCATGTTGGAGTTCTGAATGACTGTTTTGAGGTACTCAGAAAGGCCTACCTCCTTCTTCGTGATGTAACTGGTGATGTAAGTAATTGCCCCGTATGCATTCAGTATATAACTTACATCCAAATTGCCATTCCAGGCTTCAAGCAGATGGGGATTATATCCATTTACCCAGCAGTCCTTTGGATCACGCTTCAGTATCACTGCATCAGATTTGTTTATCATGCTCAAGCATTGCTCATGCTCTTTGATTTTTAAATTGCATTGAGCCAGAAGCTGCTCCAAACTAAGGGAAGTAGAGAAAGGTTCATTCAACAACAGGTTCAGCTGTCTGAGCTTTTGCTTTGCTTCTTCCACTTGTGTTTGATCATTATCCTCATTGGGTCTCATTATTATTGTCTCACTGCAGGGTGGTTTGGGAAAGCCAAATCTGCAATCAGAGCCAGGACTTTTGAAACATGTCCTCGAATGTTTTTTGCTATGCATTTGCACCTCTGTGACTTTCTTGTACAGGTCAGGTTGTGTATGTGGGTCAGGTAGTTGAGCAGTGACATATTTGGACACAAAATCACACACAGTCTGATCATCATCTTCATCAAACACAGGTGCACCTTCTACCCATAAGGGGCAGTGTATGTGTGGGCTTCCTCTGTGCTGAAACTCCACTCTGTAAAAGTAGTCAACAACTTTTCCAAGGGGTTGTGCAGGACAAGAGTAAATCTCTGAATAATGGTTCAACACGTCTATCAAACATGCGCACTGTCGTCACAGGATTGCTTCGCAGTATGTCACACTTTGTGGACCAGTCGAGATCCTCAAAATCGACTTCTTCCCCCTGCTGCATTTTTATTGCCTTGATTACTTCAGGCCAACGCATTTCAGCTGCAGAAAATGTACAAAAGAATGTAGGAGTTCCCAGCTGTCTGATCATGGCCATTTTCTCCCAATAGGCTGGTGTCCCTCTCAGTGGCTGCATGAATCTGACTGCATCTTTATTACGCACCAGTTTCTCAACCTCTCGTTTATCTTGCAACATTCCTGAGGTTATTTTGCATCCATCGCGGGTCAGAGTTTTTCCTTTACGTAGCTGTGTTGTCATATTTGAATTGGCCAAGTGTATTTCAGTCACAAACTGTGCAAAGAACAAGTAGTTTGTGTCTCTGGCAAAATGGTCATCAATAGAGAAAAGCCTTGTTTTGAAATAACCGCTGGGTGTTACTTTAATGTCTCTTTTCATCCAATGTGTTTTCGCCAGTAGGGAACTGAACAGGGAAAGCCATGGCCTCCAGTTTAGGTGTTCTGAAAAAGCTAACCGGACTGTTTCTTTCAGCAGGGCCAACAGAGTATATTCCTTCACTGAAACACAATATCTCCTTTGCAACATCAGGTGGCTGAAGGCATGATTCGAGAGCAAAACCACCATTAGGCATGTCACCTTCTTGTTCTGAATCATCTCTCTGCTCCTGTGGTTGACTGTCATCACCAAGCAGCATGTCACTGTTTTGTTGTTCATTTGCAGGATCATGTTCTGCCTCATACAGTGCATTACTCTCACATCTGTCAATTTCCATCAAATCATCTTCATCATAATCATCATCATCCATAGTAACATCCATGTCATCATCATCATCTTCCTCATCAGGAAGTGTTGGGTCACATAACTCAGCCTCATCTCTGATGGTGACATCCGTATACTGTGGGTGAATGTGTCTGAGTTTATGCAATGCCTGCACTAGTTTAGACCATGTGACGGTCTGGAACAGCTGATGACCTCTGTAAAACAATCACCTCTTCAGTTTTACTCTCATGACTTGAGTCTCACTTCTCAGTCTGGGTAAAGCATGGACTGTTTCCTGCACCTCAGATGGGACACATACCACATTACTACGTATGGCTCTTTGTCTGCCTTTGGGAAGTGGAATAATCTTGGCAAATGGTATGCACTTGGCTATGAGCTGTCTCTTCAAAATGTTGAGGTCAGACAGTTCAGGTGGAATGTCAGCAAGCTCCAAGTTGTTGGCTACAGCAAGGGTGGGCATGGCTCCATTTTTAAGGTATTTGTGGCAGGTGGAACAGATCCATGCTTTCCTCCTCTCATCAGGCACCTTGCACTGTTGTTCATTTCTGCAGTCATCTCTACAAACATGAACATACTTTCCTGTCAGGCATGCTGCAACCACCTCTGGATTTTTGATATAATTTGACCTTGTGCAGGGTTGTACTTGGTTTGGAGATGAAGCCTTATGACACACAGTGCACACATAAGTGGGACCGGCCTTAATTTTTGATCTGAAAACAGATATGGCCTCCTTGATCAAAGAGTTGTCATCCTCTCTGTCACTCTCATGTGTTTGTGTATTCAGTTGTCTGTATTTCCTTTTTATTTTCATTGCACACCTCATGTTCAGCATACTCCTAAATGCAAGATTGTTCTTATACCTGTCTCGCATTTGTTGTCTCATTAGTTGTCTGTGTCTAACCACAAATGCTTGGTCATGAGAGTAATGCTTGGTGATATGCTGTGTTTGCTTCTGCCTGAAGTTAACATTACTTCTGTATCGGTTGGTAATATACTGCTGTTTTTTCTGTTTATGATCAGCATTGTTTCTGTAACAGTTGTTCATGCACTGTTTTTGCCTCTGCCTGAAGTGAACATTTTCTCTGTATCGGGTGGTCATATTTATTTTTTTCTTTTGTTGTAATTCAGAATTGTTTCGATATCTCCTGTTTGAGTAAGATATTTTCTTTGCTTTGTATGTTTCATCAGAAGCATACTTTTCCTTTTCTTTCCTTTTCTGATTCTCTTTTCTTTGTGATGCCTTTTCAGAGTGCAATAGTCTCCTCTTATATTTTCCCCTTTGCTGTTTACCAAGTTTTGACAGTTTACAGGAGATGTTGCATAAGACATTATCACTGGCCACAGTATTTATTATTGTAGCAGATAAGTCTGATTCACTTCGATGGTTGGCTTGATGGTTCTGGTTCAGTTTCCATATCAGTGGGTACTTCATGTACAATGTTATTAGAGCCATCAGTGACGAGAGTGTTTATCTTATGACCACTTAGGCTTGACTCTTTTTGAGGAGCATCATGCAACAGAGCACATGATACAGCAGCAGTGTGAGTTGTAGGTCGACCCTCTGTGTCTGGCATAGCATCATTCAAGTTGGCTGAATTCACATTGTAAAACTCCACAGGCACCAACTCATAAGTACAGGTAAACGGTGTTTCAAACATTTGGTGACACTTCATGATCCTGTCAATCATATCACTCAGACGCGTGAATGTCAGCATTACAGCAGTACCAGCACGGGGTGATCTCAGGGGTACAGGCAAACCATTAGCTCTTCTGGGGTGTGGATCAAAGAATCCGTATCTGCCTGATGTGGTTCTGAATACTGTGATACATAACCCAGTCATTATGAGCAATGCATACTGCACATCTGATAACAGACAGCTCAGTCCTGCCTTTAGGTCAAGGAAACTTGGTGCAGATTCTGGTAAAGGTCCTCCTAATGTGCCGTACCTGGAAGGTTGTGTCATGTCCACATTATAGATGCATCCGCGTGCATGAACCTCAGCAGGAAGCTCATCGGCAGCCAAACAGATATTATTAGGAAACCTTTTCCTGGCCTCTTTATCACATCACCCTTATCCAAAACAAGGTCAAGGTCTGCTCTTGTGATGTTTTCATTCTCATGAAGGAATGCAAGAAATATTAGTGAGTTACAAGTACACTGGCGATTTCTGGATTCCTGGCTGTATTTAAGAGATGCTTGGCTGCGGGATGCACAAACTTGTGTTACAGAGGGCTGATCTCCCAGGTTTACACTGTCTGCAAGTGAAGGCCCTGCTACACAGGAAGCATCACTGTGACATCCTCTCTTTACAATGTCAGCATAAGAGATCTTTGTTACACGTGATCCATCGTGTTGACCTGTATTGTTTACCTAGTATGCATGAGAAGGCCCTGCTACACATGGATCATCACTGTTAAATCCCATCTTTACAGTGTCAGCATATGATACCTGTGGTACACCTGGCACATCACTTTGACCTCTGTGGTTTACCTGGTAAGCATGAGAGGGTCCCGCTACACACGGATCACTGTGACATCCCCTTTTTACAACATCTGAATAGGATACCTCTTGCACACATGATGCATCGTTTTGACCACTGCTCTGAGGAATCTCAAAGCAGTGAATCTCATTTGATCTCTGCCAGCGCAGGCTTGCAGCTTGGGACCTCTTAGTCTTTCTTGGCATTGTTGTTGTGTTCCAAAACCACAAATCCAAGTGTTTTACTTTTATTGTACACAATCAAGATATTGAACACTATATTACTGAACAATTACTGTTAATGTAACAGAATCAGAAGCTAGATGAAACCTGTATTTGCTTTTACTAATCTAAACCCTTGGGAACAGTAAATTAACACACAAAAGAGCCCAGGTTTGTTTCAAATGTATTGAATTTATAATTTACTTAAAGAACGAGAATATTAACAGTGACCAAAAACGTTTTCCAGAAAATCCTGGCCAAGCCTCTTATAATATTCAAGGTAAAACTTAACACTATTTGATCTATATTAATTCTCAAATTTTATTTACTTCTATACACTTACTGATTCAAACAATGTGAGTGGGTGTGTATCTTTGGTGTGTGTTTATGTGAATCAGGGACAAGGAGTACAATGTTGTTACTTTTACACTTATTTACACTAGATGACTAAAGAAAAACTGATTGTAGTCAAATATGAAGATATTTCCAATCAAAACAAACCTTTGGGTACAAACCTACAGAGGTCTGAAACAGCAACAAGTTCAGGAACCACAGGTCTTTCCTCGTATTAATATAGTTTTTCACTCCAATCTTATTTCTTAGGTATACTGTTTTACAAGAACAGTGTTATCTTTAAATATGCACTTCGTTACAACAAATGTAGAAATCTGCAAGATTCAACTTTTGATTATAATTGGCCTTTACAGTCTGTAATAAGGTTTTTTTTTGTCAAGTAGAACAAAATAAGATAGGTGTTTTACAATTCAATTTCAAAACGACTACTTTGATATAACTGGTTTCAAAATGGCTAGATTAAATTACAAATCAGAGTCAGCATAGACTAAGATATATAGATATAGGAATATACAGATATAGGAAACCTCTTTATAGAAATCGTTCTAGTACTCTGAGAATACAGATTTCAGTTCCTACAGATTTCTAATTGTACACAAAAGGATATTTACGATGTAAAAAAGTTTTAAAATGTCTTGTTAAATCTGTGGTATATTCAATGCAAAAGCTTAACACTGACACAGTACATAAGATGAATTGTGCTAATTCCAATGCTATTGACATTAAGATTTTGATCTACCTAAATTTCAATAACGCTTTTCAGTTGTTTTTGTAGTAAGCCAAAGCACTTGGGACGAAGAAATTAACTTACTTCAGTTCCTACAGATTTCAAAATGCCTCAATGTATAGTTGCTGTTACAATTTAAGGTTGACACACTAGAAAGGATAAATTAATACCAATGCTATTTATGACATCAATAGTTTAAAGTTTCACCACAGAACTACACACAATTCAAATATTTTCCACTAATATTCCAATACACAACCAGTAGTCCACTATCAGCTATGATCTGCCCTGATCCTAAAGTGTGGGCACTTACCACCAGCGAATAACGTAAAGCTATGGTAGTTTTATTTTCTGTGTTTGATAAATATTCATTGTAAATATATCAAGGTTTATATATTCAAAATCAGGAACACAGTTGTTGTGGCAGTCTGATGACAGATGAGTGCTTCTGGTAGCTGAGAAACGTTAGCTCTGCAGACCTTGAACAGCCAGTCCTCCTTTCAGATGTCTGTAACTTAGTAACAGGTTAAACAAAACAATTGAAATGTGTAGCAATGTACTGCTTTCAAAAAGAAGTACCTTTAACTTTAACTTAAAAAATAAGACTAAAAGATTTCTAACTTAAATAAAAAAGAAATAAAAAACTTATAATAAAATGCACACCAAATTTCATTGTTCTACGATAATCTGTATCGTGGGGCTCGCTTTTATTAATTTTCTAGGTGGCGCTGTCGAGCCATTTTTCCCCGCATTTTTTGTGAGACACATAAAATCTTAAATTTTCACCAGAACTGACTCGCATTCCAAATTTCGGGAGTTTTGGGATATGCGCATTCAAGTTATTCACGATCAAAATGCCGTAATAATAATAATAATAATAATAATAATGATAATAATAATAATAATAATTAAAGCTGCAAGCAGCGATGATCGGGCCCTCACGCCCTTGCATATGTCGTGTCAGGTGCAGTTGAAGTGCTTCAGTCACGGGTATATAGATGTCTCAACACAAGGGCTGTTTTCAGATAATGAAAAAAGGAGGTTAACATCACTTCCTATGTTTGCTGTTTTGCCTGCTGCTTGGGCTGCTTCATTGAAATGTCGTGGGTGGCGCCATGGAGCCAGTTTACATCACTGACTAAATATTGTCATGTCGACGTGTTCAGGCCTGGACTGTTTTTAAATGTCAAGTTTCAGGCAGTTCTGACCATGCACACAAAACTTATATCAATTTCGCCTGTCATGGCGAAACATCACAACTCAACGCCACGCCACAGCCACAAGCTTCAATGATAACTAAATCTTTTGATAACTTTTGATCACACACTACTGTAGATGACACACACTGATTTTGAAGTCGTTACAATGAATTCTGTAAGAGGAGTTCGTTAAAATACAAGGTATGCGAAATGGTCAAAATAACGCGAAAAATGACCACTTTTATCAAGATGGCCGACTTCCTGTAGGACTTACGATACGGCTCCAAGAGGCTTTTTTGTGCATCTTGACATGATACATATGCCTCCTGAATTTCATTTTTCTACGCTAATCAGGAAGGCGGGGCTACAATTTTGAAATTTTCAAGGGGGTGCTGTTGAGCCATATTGTCACGTCTATGCAAATGACCTATCCAGGATTTTAACGGGTGTCACTCCAGACATGTGTGCCAAGTTTCGTGACTGTAAACCCATCCCTTGTCCCTAAAATACAGCATCGTATTTCATGGCGAAGGATGTGACGCCATGGCAACGGCGTTTGGTCATGGGTCATGACCTGCCCAATGTAGCATTACCAAGGTCTTAAATCTTAGCTCAGTCAATTTCAGGTGCATCGGCCAAATTTCCTAGGAGTAATACAACAAAGAACGACGCATGATACTTCCTGTTGCCAGTAGGTGGCGCTATGACTGTCACTAGATATGGGCTATTCTGAGTAAATTTGAGGTGGATCCCATCACCATGTGACCCACAGAGCATCAACGTGTAAAATATGTAACTTCCTGGTGCCAGCAGGTGGCGCTATGACTTAGATCCAATATTGACACATGGATGTGTTCAGGACGGGACTCTTTCCAAGCACAAAAGGCCAGAGTTATGGCCGTTTGAATTTTCACGGCGAAGGATCGAAATTCGCCGCCCGACCACACCCCCTCGGCAATGTCGAAAACTCACTGTTTTGATAACTTTTCATCTCCCAGGTCTGTAGATGATACTGACCGAATTTCAAGTTGCTGAGGTCAAATCCCTAGGAGGAGTTCGTTAAAGTACGCGGGTTAAAAACGGCAAAATTGGCCTGAAAATCGCAACTTTGAACCAAAATGGCCGACTTCCTGTTGAATTTAGGGTATGGCTCCAAGAGAGTTGTTGGTGCATCTGGTCATGATATATAAGCACACCAAATTTCATTGTTCTACCACGATCTGTATCATGGGGCTCGCTTTTCTTAATTTTCTAGGTGGCGCTGTCGAGCCATTTTTCCCCGCATTTTTTGCAAGACCCATAAAATCTGCGATTTTCACCAGAACTGACGCGCACACCAATTTTGGTGAGTTTTGGTACACGTTTGTAGAAGTTATTTGAGGTCAAAGAGTTGTAATAATAATAATAATAATAATTAAAGCTGCAAGCAGCGATGATCGGGCCCTCGAACCCCAGCGCATGTCGAAGTGACGCTCAGTCGAAGGGCTTTTGTCAGTGACTTGTTGTGTAAAGTTTGAGGCAGATCCAACCGTGTACACTCAAGTTATATCAATTTCCTCTGTCATGGCGAAACATCAAAACTCAACGCCACGCCACGGCCAAACCATCATGATCATACACTAGTCTAGATGACACACACTGATTTTGAAGTCCTTACCATGGATTCTGTAGGAGGAGTTCTTTAAAATACAAGGTATGCGAAATGGCCAAGAAAAGGCCAAAATGTACCATTTTTTTCAAGATGGCCGACTTCCTGTTCCACTTACAATAAGGCTTCAAGAGGCTTTTTTGTGCGTCTTGACATTATACATGTGCCCTGTGAATTTCATCTTTCTACGTTAATCTGGAAGGCGGGGCTGCAATTTTGAAATTTTAAAGGGGGCGCTGTTGAGCCATTTTGCCACGCCCATTCAAAGTGACCACATAGGATTTGAGCTGACATCACTCTAGACATGTGTGTCAAGTTTCATGACTGTAGAGCAATCCCTTCTCCCTGAAAAACAGTATCATATTTCATGGCGAAGGATGTGTCGCCATGGTAACAGCATTCAGTTTTGGGTCATGAGCTGCCAAATGTAGCATCACCAAGGTCTTGTTTATTAGCTGACTTAATTTCAGGTGCATCAGCCAAATTTCCTAGGAGTAATTAGACAAAGTACGACGCATGATACTTCCTGTTGCCAGTAGGTGGCGCTATGACTTTCGCTAAATATGAGACTGAACATGTGTTCAGATTGGGACTCTTAACAAGCATATGAAATTTGGAAAAGATCAGACCACGTGGAGTCAAGTTATAAGGCATTGAAATTTCATGGCGTCACATCGAAATTCGCCGCGTCGCCATGGCAACACCTTTCAACGAAGGGTCACCAACTTCATAATATAAGATCTCCAAGGTCTTGAGGCTATTCTCAGTAAATTTCAGCTGGATTCCATCACCGTGCTGCCCACAGGGCGTCAGAGCGTAAAACATGTAACTTCCTGTTGCCAGGAGGTGGCGCTATGACTCATATCCTGTATTGTCACATGGACCCGTTCAGGGCGGGACTCTTATGAAGCACAAAAGGTTTGGCTCTCTTAGGATCATGTATGCTGGAGTTATAGCCGTTTCATTTTTCATGGCGAAGGATCAAAATTCGCCGCCCAGCCACGCCCCCTAGGAAAGACTAATGAGAATTGTTTTAACAACTTTTAATCTCCTATGCCTGTAGATGATACGGACCGAATTTGAAAGTCCTGGGGTCAAATCTCTAGGAGGAGTTCGTTAAAGTATGCGGGCTGGAAATGACAAAATCGGTGCAAAATTTCAACTTTGATACAAAATGGCCGACTTCCTGTTGGAGTTAGGCTATGTGTCCTTGAGACTTTTTGGTGCGTCTGGTCATGATACATATGCATACCGAATTTCGTTCTCCTACGACAATCTGTATCGAGGGGCTCAATTTTCTTGACTTTCTAGGTGGCGCTGTCGAGCCATTTTGTCCCGCTTTATTTCGAGACCCATAAAATATCGAAATTTTCGCCAGTCCTGACATCTGTGCAAATTTTCATGAGTTTTCGTGCATGTTTAGGCCCTCAAAAATGCGTTTGTTTCGGAGGAATAATAATAATTAAAGCTGCAAGCAGCGATGATCGGGCCCTCGCGTCCTTGCGTATGTCGGGGCTCGGCGCTGGTGAAGGGCTTCTGTCACGGGCATATAGATGTCCCCAGACCTGGGGTACGTTTTACAAAGCAGGTTTAGTGAAAACTCAGAGTCTGTTAACCCTGAAATGAGGGAAACTCTGAGTTTTCCGTTTCAAAAAGGGAGGTAACTCAAACCAGAGAAAGAGGGATAACTCTAGCCTGTTTCAGAGAGAGGGGTAACTTAAGCTCTCGGTCAGTTACCGTAGCAACAGACTCTATGAATCTAACCTGGTCGGGACCAGGTTTTTCTCAATGAACCTCGACTTTCTCTCAGTCTCCGCCCTCTTTCAGAGCCACACACTCCATTTGATTTCCTCATTCATTCAGGCAGAAGGCGAGTTTTGGCGTAGCCTAGTTCTGCCGTCTGTCATTTAAAGAAATCATTAAAAAAAATAAATAAATAAAAAAAAAAATCAGAGTCAGTATATTAGAAGTCCATTAGGCACAGTAAGTGGCGACTTTTTTTCACTAACATGGCATGTCCTTTTGATAACGATCCCGTGGATGAAGGTGCAGCATTACTGCGCAGAGAATTAAATATTCGTCGAGAGATGGTTATCAGACCACGCATAGATGTTCTAGCATTTCCAGCCATTATCTTTTTGAGCGGTACCATTTCACGTCACAGTCCATCATCTACATACACAACCTAAGCCATCTTTACATTTGCAACATTACCAATCATAGTCATGCTCTCACATCCCAGCAGATATTGTGTGTTGCGCTGCGTTTCTTTGCAAATGGTTTGCAAAAGTTTTTTGTACAATGTCGGAGCCAGCCACTGGCCTTCCTAAATTCTGGCTTAGGGCCAGCTCCTCTGCCTCCGTTAGAGGTGGCGGTGCTGGACCACCACCCGTTTTACGGGCATCTGCCTTCTTTCTGTTGGCTGAGTAGAAGTCTGTGTTAGTTTAAATAGGATTAATTATTTAACAGAACATGATGTAGATGAGAAGACATTTATGTGTGTGAAACCAGCATTATGTTGGGGATAAAACAACTGCACAGTCAAACAGCCACTTAATATTTACTTTACAATGTAAAACATGATCAAAATGAGGTACCCCCATGAGATTATGCCGAGGTCTCACCTGTTTGAACAATGTTCTTAAATTTCATCCTAAACTGCTGCCAAGTGCGCTTGGACCTAAATGAAATAAATTAATAGGCCACCATTCAAGCAGTTTTCCTCTGTAATATTATTGTGATTACAAAGGACTACATTTAAACTTACGCAATGACCGAGCAGCAGCCGTCTCCCTCTCTTTTGCAGCTGCAGCGGTGTTGCACTTCTTTCTGAAAACATGCTCAAACTCGTCGTATGAGCGAATTCAGATGTCTAGTTCTAGGGGGGCGAAAAACGCAGCCATCCTCTTCCCCGTTGCCATGGTGACTCGTTGAATCGGGGCTCCATTGATGCTGGCTTTTTATAGTTGTGGTGCACGCGCTTAACTCCAGGTGAAACTACTCCGAGTTGATTAAACTGACTCAAATCAGCTGTTCTGGAACCGGAAACTCAGAGTTTTCTATCTCAGAGTAGATCAACTCAGAGTTCAGGATTAGACTCAGAGTTTGTTGAACCTGCTTTGTGAAACGGACCCCTGAGCTGTTTTCAGACAGTGCAAGGGGAAATTAACGTCACATCCTCAATCACCTACTCTGCCTGCTGCAGGGGCTGCTGCATTGAAATGTGGTAGGGGGCGCTATGGAGCCAGTTTTCATCACTGACTGAATATTGGTATTTAGACGTGTTCAGGCTGGGAGTCTTATCAAACATGTAAAGTTTGGTGTAGACTCCAGCATTTACACTAAACTTATAGCAATTTCGCCTGTCATGGCGAAACATCAAAACTCAACGCCACGCCACGGCCACACGCTTCAATGCTAAGTAAATGTTTTGATAACTTTTGATCACACACTAGTGTAGATGACACACACTGATTTTGAAGTCGTTACCATGAATTCTGTAGGAGGAGTTCGTTAAAATACAAGGTATGCCAAATGGTCAAAAAAACGCGAAAAATGACCACTTTTATCAAGATGGCCGACTTCCTGTAGGACTTACGATATGGCTCCAAGAGGCTTTTTTGTGCGTCTTGACATGATACATTAGCCTCCCGAATTTCATTTTCCTAGGTTCATCTGGAAGGCGGGGCTACAATTTTGAAATTTTCAAGGGGGCGCTGTTGAGCCATATTGTCACGTCTATGCAAATGACCTATCCAGGATTTTAGCTGGTGTCGCTCCAGACATGTGTGCCAAGTTTCGTGACTGTAGACCCATCCCTTATCCCTAAAATACAGCATCGTATTTCATGGCGAAGGATGTGTCGCCATGGCAACGGCGTTTGGTCATGGGTCACGACCTACCCAATGTAGCATCACCAAGGTCTTACATCTTAGCTGAGTCAATTTCAGATGCTTCGGCCAAATTTCCTAGGAGTAATACAACAAAGAACGACGCATGATACTTCCTGTTGCCAGTAGGTGGCGCTATGACTCTCACTAAATATGGGCCTGACAATGTGTTCAGACCGGGACTCTTAACAAGCATATGAAATTTGGAAAAGATCAGACCATGTGGAGTCAAGTTATAAGGATTTGAAATTTCATGGCGAGACATCGAAATTCGCCGCGTCGTCATGGCAACACCTTTCCACAAAAAGTCACCAACTTCATAATATACCGTCTCCAAGGTCTTTAGGCTATTCTGAGTAAATTTGAGGTGGATCCCATCACCGTGCCACCCACAGAGCGTCAAAGTGTAAAACATGTAACTTCCTGTTGCCAGTAGGTGGCGCTATGACTTACATCCAATATTGACACATGGATGTGTTCAGGACGGGACTCTTTCCAAGCACAAAAGGTTTGGGTCTCTTAGGATCGTGCATGCCGGAGTTATGGCTGTTTGAATTTTCACGGCGAAGGATCGAAATTCGCCGCCCGACCACACCCCCTCAACAATGTCGAAAACTCACCGTTTTGATAACTTTTCATCTCCCAGGTCTGTAGATGATACTGACCGAATTTCAAGTTGCTCAGGTCAAATCCCTAGGAGGAGTTCGTTAAAGTACGCGGGCTAAAAACGGCAAAATTGGCCTGAAAATGGCAACTTTGAACCAAAATGGCCGACTTCCTGTTGGATTTAGGGTATGGCTCCAAGAGACTTTTTGGTGCGTCTGGTCATGATATATAAGCACACCAAATTTCATTGTTCTACGACCATCTGTATCGTGGGGCTCGCTTTTCTTAATTTTCTAGGTGGCGCTGTCGAGCCATTTTTCCCCGCATTTTTTGCGAGACGCATAAAATCTGCGATTTTCACCAGAACTGACGCGCACGCCAATTTCGGTGAGTTTTGGTACACGTTTGTAGAAGTTATTTGAGGTCAAAGAGTCGCAATAATAATAATAATAAGAATAATAATAATAATAATTAAAGCTGCAAGCAGCGATGATCGGGCCCTCGCACCCCAGCGCATGTCGAAGTGACGCTCAGTCGAAGGGCTTTTGTCAGTGACTTGTTGTGTAAAGTTTGAGGCAGATCCAACCGTGTACACTCAAGTTATATCAATTTCCTCTGTCATGGCGAAACATCAAAACTCAACGCCACGCCACGGCCAAACCATCATGATCATACACTAGTCTAGATGACACACACTGATTTTTAAGTCCTTACGATGAATTCTGTAGGAGGAGTTCCTTAAAATACAAGGTATGCGAAATGGCCAAGAAAAGGCGAAAATTGACCAGTTTTTCAAGATGGCCGACTTCCTGTTC
Organism: Thunnus albacares; assembly: GCF_914725855.1. Lineage (NCBI taxonomy): Eukaryota > Metazoa > Chordata > Actinopteri > Scombriformes > Scombridae > Thunnus > Thunnus albacares. Next base: position 4,824,470 of record NC_058107.1, read on the forward strand.
GACTTACAATAAGGCTTCAAGAGACTTTTTTGTGCGTGTTGACATTATACATGTGCCCTGTGAATTTCATCTTTCTATGTTAATCTGGAAGGCGGGGCTGCAATTTTGAATTTTTAAAGGGGGCGCTGTTGAGCCATTTTGCCACGCCCATTCAAAGCGACCACATAGGATTTGAGCTGACATCACTCTAGACATGTGTGTCAAGTTTCATGATTGTAGAGCAATCCCTTCTCCCTGAAAAACAGTATCATATTTCATGGCGAAGGATGTGTCGCCATGGTAACAGCATTCAGTTTTGGGTCATGAGCTGCCAAATGTAGCATCACCAAGGTCTTGTTTATTAGCTGACTTAATTGCAGGTGCATCAGCCAAATTTCCTAGGAGTAATTAGACAAAGTACGACGCATGATACTTCCTGTTGCCAGTAGGTGGCGCTATGACTTTGGCTAAATATGAGACCGAACATGTGTTCAGATTGGGACTCTTAACAAGCATATGAAATTTGGAAAAGATCAGACCACGTGGAGTCAAGTTATAAGGCATTGAAATTTCATGGCGTCACATCGAAATTGGCCGCGTCGCCATGGCAACACCTTTCGACGAAGGGTCACCAACTTCATAATATAAGATCTCCAAGGTCTTGAGGCTATTCTCAGTAAATTTCAGCTGGATTCCATCACCGTGCTGCCCACAGGGCGTCAGAGCGTAAAACATGTAACTTCCTGTTGCCAGGAGGTGGCGCTATGACTCATATCCTGTATTGTCACATGGACCCGTTCAGGGCGGGACTCTTATGAAGCACAAAAGGTTTGGCTCTCTTAGGATCATGTATGCCGGAGTTATAGCCGTTTCATTTTTCATGGCGAAGGATCGAAATTCGCCGCCCAGCCACGCCCCCTAGGAAAGACTAATGAGAATTGTTTTAATAACTTTTAATCTCCTATGCCTGTAGATGATACGGACCGAATTTGAAAGTCCTGGGGTCAAATCTCTAGGAGGAGTTCGTTAAAGTATGCGGGCTGGAAATGACAAAATCGGTGCAAAATTTCAACTTTGATACAAAATGGCCGACTTCCTGTTGGAGTTAGGCTATGTGTCCTTGAGACTTTTTGGTGCGTCTGGTCATGATACATATGCATACCGAATTTCGTTCTCCTACGACAATCTGTATCGAGGGGCTCAATTTTCTTGACTTTCTAGGTGGCGCTGTCGAGCCATTTTGTCCCGCTTTATTTCGAGACCCATAAAATATCTAAATTTTCACCAGTCCTGACATCTGTGCAAATTTTCATGAGTTTTCGTGCATGTTTAGGCCCTCAAAAATGCGTTTGTTTCGGAGGAATAATAATAATAATAATAATTAAAGCTGCAAGCAGCGATGATCGGGCCCTCGCACCCCAGCGCATGTCCAAGTGACGCTCAGTCGAAGGGCTTTTGTCAGTGACTTGTGTAAAGTTTGAGGCAGATCCAACCGTGTACACTCAAGTTATATCAATTTCCTCTGTCATGGCGAAACATCAAAACTCAATGCCACGCCACGGCCAAACCATCATGATCATACACTAGTCTAGATGACACACACTGATTCTGAAGTCCTTACCATGGATTCTGTAGGAGGAGTTCTTTAAAATACAAGGTATGCGAAATGGCCAAGAAAAGGCGAAAATGTACCATTTTTTTCAAGATGGCCGACTTCCTGTTCCACTTACAATAAGGCTTCAAGAGGCTTTTTTGTGCGTGTTGACATTATACATGTGCCCTGTGAATTTCATCTTTCTACGTTAATCTGGAAGGCGGGGCTGCAATTTTGAAATTTTAAAGGGGGCGCTGTTGAGCCATTTTGCCACGCCCATTCAAAGTGACCACATAGGATTTTAGCTGACATCACTCTAGACATGTGTGTCAAGTTTCATGACTGTAGAGCAATCCCTTCTCCCTGAAAAACAGTATCGTATTTCATGGCGAAGGATGTGTCGCCATGGTAACAGCATTCCGTTTTGGGTCATGAGCTGCCAAATGTAGCATCACCAAGGTCTCGTTTATTAGCTGACTTAATTTCAGGTGCATCAGCCAAATTTCCTAGGAGTAATTAGACAAAGTACGACGCATGATACTTCCTGTTGCCAGTAGGTGGCGCTATGACTTTGGCTAAATATGAGACTGAACATGTGTTCAGATCGGGACTCTTAACAAGCATATGAAATTTGGAAAAGATCAGACCACGTGGAGTCAAGTTATAAGGCATTGAAATTTCATGGCGTCACATCGAAATTCGCCGCGTCGCCATGGCAACACCTTTCGACGAAGGGTCACCAACTTCATAATATAAGATCTCCAAGGTCTTGAGGCTATTCTCTGTAAATTTCAGCTGGATTCCATCACCGTGCTGCCCACAGGGCGTCAGAGCGTAAAACATGTAACTTCCTGTTGCCAGGAGGTGGCGCTATGACTCATATCCTGTATTGTCACATGGACCCGTTCAGGGCGGGACTCTTATGAAGCACAAAAGGTTTGGCTCTCTTAGGATCATGTATGCCGGAGTTATAGCCGTTTCATTTTTTAAAGGGGGCGCTGTTGAGCCATTTTGCCACGCCCATTCAAAGCGACCACACAGGATTTTAGCTGACATCACTCTAGACATGTGTGTCAAGTTTCATGACTGTAGAGCAATCCCTTCTCCCTGAAAAACAGTATCGTATTTCATGGCGAAGGATGTGTCGCCATGGTAACAGCATTCCGTTTTGGGTCATGAGCTGCCAAATGTAGCATCACCAAGGTCTCGTTTATTAGCTGACTTAATTTCAGGTGCATCAGCCAAATTTCCTAGGAGTAATTAGACAAAGTACGACGCATGATACTTCCTGTTGCCAGTAGGTGGCGCTATGACTTTGGCTAAATATGAGACTGAACATGTGTTCAGATCGGGACTCTTAACAAGCATATGAAATTTGGAAAAGATCAGACCACGTGGAGTCAAGTTATAAGGCATTGAAATTTCATGGTGTCACATCGAAATTCGCCGCGTCGCCATGGCAACACCTTTCGACGAAGGGTCACCAACTTCATAATATAAGATCTCCAAGGTCTTGAGGCTATTCTCTGTAAATTTCAGCTGGATTCCATCACCGTGCTGCCCACAGGGCGTCAGAGCGTAAAACATGTAACTTCCTGTTGCCAGGAGGTGGCGCTATGACTCATATCCTGTATTGTCACATGGACCCGTTCAGGGTGGGACTCTTATGAAGCACAAAAGGTTTGGCTCTCTTAGGATCATGTATGCCGGAGTTATAGCCGTTTCATTTTTCATGGCGAAGGATCGAAATTCGCCGCCCAGCCACGCCCCCTAGGAAAGACTAATGAGAATTGTTTTAATAACTTTTAGTCTCCTATGCCTGTAGATGATACGGACCGAATTTGAAAGTCCTGGGGTCAAATCTCTAGGAGGAGTTCGTTAAAGTATGCGGGCTGGAAATGACAAAATTTCAACTTTGATACAAAATGGCCGACTTCCTGTTGGAGTTAGGCTATGTGTCCTTGAGACTTTTTGGTGCGTCTGGTCATGATACATATGCATACCGAATTTCGTTCTCCTACGACAATCTGTATCGAGGGGGTCAATTCTAGGTGGCGCTGTCGAGCCATTTTGTCCCGCTTTATTTCGAGACCCATAAAATATCGCAATTTTCGCTAGTCCTGACATCTGTGCAAATTTTCATGAGTTTTCGTGCATGTTTAGGCCCTCAAAAATGCGTTTGTTTCGGAGGAATAATAATAATAATAATAATAACTCCTTCAGTTTCAATAGGGCTTCGCACCGGTCGGTGCTCGGGCCCTAATTAAAGCTGCAAGCAGCGATGATCGGGCCCTCGCACCCCAGCGCATGTCGAAGTGACGCTCAGTCGAAGGGCTTTTGTCAGTGACTTGTTGTGTAAAGTTTGAGGCAGATCCAACCGTGTACACTCAAGTTATATCAATTTCCTCTGTCATGGCGAAACATCAAAAGTCAACGCCACGCCACGGCCAAACCATCATGATCATACACTAGTCTAGATGACACACACTGATTTTGAAGTCCTTACCATGGATTCTGTAGGAGGAGTTCTTTAAAATACAAGGTATGCGAAATGGCCAAGAAAAGGCGAAAATGTACCATTTTTTTCAAGATGGCCGACTTCCTGTTCCACTTACAATAAGGCTTCAAGAGGCTTTTTTGTGCGTGTTGACATTATACATGTGCCCTGTGAATTTCATCTTTCTACGTTAATCTGGAAGGCGGGGCTGCAATTTTGAAATTTTAAAGGGGGCGCTGTTGAGCCATTTTGCCACGCCCATTCAAAGCGACCACATAGGATTTGAGCTGACATCACTCTAGACATGTGTGTCAAGTTTCATGACTGTAGAGCAATCCCTTCTCCCTGAAAAACAGTATGATATTTCATGGCGAAGGATGTGTCGCCATGGTAACAGCATTCAGTTTTGGGTCATGAGCTGCCAAATGTAGCATCACCAAGGTCTTGTTTATTAGCTGACTTAATTTCAGGTGCATCAGCCAAATTTCCTAGGAGTAATTAGACAAAGTACGACGCATGATACTTCCTGTTGCCAGTAGGTGGCGCTATGACTTTCGCTAAATATGAGACTGAACATGTGTTCAGATCGGGACTCTTAACAAGCATATGAAATTTGGAAAAGATCAGACCACGTGGAGTCAAGTTATAAGGCATTGAAATTTCATGGCGTCACATCGAAATTCGCCGCGTCGCCATGGCAACACCTTTCGACGAAGGGTCACCAACTTCATAATATAAGATCTCCAAGGTCTTGAGGCTATTCTCAGTAAATTTCAGCTGGATTCCATCACCGTGCTGCCCACAGGGCGTCAGAGCGTAAAACATGTAACTTCCTGTTGCCAGGAGGTGGCGCTATGACTCATATCCTGTATTGTCACATGGACCCGTTCAGGGCGGGACTCTTATGAAGCACAAAAGGTTTGGCTCTCTTAGGATCATGTATGCCGGAGTTATAGCCGTTTCATTTTTCATGGCGAAGGATCGAAATTCGCCGCCCAGCCACGCCCCCTAGGAAAGACTAATGAGAATTGTTTTAATAACTTTTAATCTCCTATGCCTGTAGATGATACGGACCGAATTTGAAAGTCCTGGGGTCAAATCTCTAGGAGGAGTTCGTTAAAGTATGCGGGCTGGAAATGACAAAATCGGTGCAAAATTTCAACTTTGATACAAAATGGCCGACTTCCTGTTGGAGTTAGGCTATGTGTCCTTGAGACTTTTTGGTGCGTCTGGTCATGATACATATGCATACCGAATTTCGTTCTCCTACGACAATCTGTATCGAGGGGCTCAATTTTCTTGACTTTCTAGGTGGCGCTGTCGAGCCATTTTGTCCCGCTTTATTTCGAGACCCATAAAATATCGAAATTTTCGCCAGTCCTGACATCTGTGCAAATTTTCATGAGTTTTCGTGCATGTTTAGGCCCTCAAAAATGCATTTGTTTCGGAGGAATAATAATAATAATTAAAGCTGCAAGCAGCGTTGGACGGGCCTTCGCGCCCTTGCGCACAGCGGGCCGCGGCGCAGTCAGCTAAGCTTCTGGGAACCAAGAAAATGTTTGGAGATGATCAGTGTGAGAGTCTTTTTACACACAATACTAACCAGTGTCTCTCTGTGAGCCCACCCCTCTGTTTATCACAGATAATTATGGAGTATGAAATCAAAATATTGTTAACCTTAATCAATAATTCAGGTACCAACTGTAGGATCTGCGAAGAACACAGTTAATTATTTGCTATAATTATCAATCATCAATAATAATTAATTATAACAATTAACAGAATTATTCATATGAACTAACAGATACGAAGCACCACCCCGAAACCGGGACCAATAACCGAGCAAGGTAGTCTCATAAATGGGAGTTCACCTAGAATGTTAATATCTGAGAGATAATCATTCAAGGGTGAACAAAGAAGGGTTGAATTCGAGCTCTGACTCCTTCAATCAGCCACTTTTCACAATATGTTACCAATAATGACTAAAGAACTTCTCTTTAAAGATATAACAGTGTTTATTATCTTAGCAAAATTAACAAAGTTAACAAATGCTTCATTCAATAAATAGCTATTCTAAAATCTAATTCTACCAAACAAAACACAAACAGCTTTGCACAGGGTTGGACACTTGCAGGTTGGACACTTTTGTCCGACGTTATCTGACCATCAGATGTGCAAAACGATGTCGGTGCGTGTATCTGTGCGCGCGAGTGTGGTGTTAGTCACAAGAGAGAGAGGAGGGAAAGCGATCGTGAGAGAGAGAGAAGCGGTTCTTTTTCCACAGAGAGCGCACGTATGGACAGCAGTCTGTAACGCACGTTGTCTGGTTTCAGATCGACAAATCAGTTTACTTTCTCACTCACGGCAGCACAAACACAGTAGTCCCGAGCGGGACAAACACAAAATAGTCTAGCGTGGTGAACACAACTAACAGGCAGCAAACAGGCAGCAGCGGAGCGTTAACTGCAGCATGACCGAAAGAAGCACAACCAGTTAGCCTCTGCTAGCCTCTCAGCTAACCCCGGCTCTCTGTTTAGATCCAAACGGAGCACCGAGTCCCGAATTGTTATTTAGGTTAAAGCGGAGAACAGGCAGCAAACAGGCAGCAGCGGAGCGTTAACTGCAGCATTACCGGAAAGAAGCACAACCAGTTAGCCTCTGCTAGCCTCTTAGCTAACCCTGGCTCTCTGTTTAGATCCAACTGGAGCACCGAGCCCCGATATGTTATTTAGGTTAAGGTGGAGAGAACCAGCGGGTCTGTCGGCCAGCTGAGTAAGTGAAACCTACGGAAAAAACACCGTGACCATCACGGTAAAACAGTACGTAGAGAACTGCTGTGTTCAGCTGCACAGATAGGAAATCCCTCGGCTGACAGGATGTACCACTCTGTGCGGGAAAATATTTTATCCTCCTATTTCTGGTTTATAACAATGATTGACAACCAGAATATTAGGTGCATTACTGCCACCCTCCGCTTCAGGCTGTGAACCAATGATTAAATCCTACACATTATTCCTGTCTGTCTAATAAACTACATAACGAACCTGCTGCTCCCCCCCCCCCCCCCCCCCCCCCCCCCATTCTCTCTCTCTCCCTCTCAACTGCAGAGAAGGATATTAGTGTACTCTACTTGTGAAATATCCTCATAAATCCCATAACTTTGGCCAAATTCTACATAAAAATCACATTTTTTAGTAGGAATTTTCGTCGCGAATCCATTGATACAGGTTTGAAAGTGGTCGGACTTATAGTTTAGACACCAGATGCCCCAGTTTGGCACAAAGTCCATGCCCAGAGATTGCCTCCCCATTGGTTTACATTGTAAGGTGTAATGTCGCACTCCAACTTTCAGGGCTTACTAAATCTAAACTGTTCGAGTTATTACAAAGTTTTTAATAACTTTTGCTCAACACAGTGTGATAAGTTAAGTATTAAAGTTTGAAGCCGATACCATTAACGCCCTAGGAGGAGATAGCGTTTATTCAAGGTCCAAAATTGGCACAAAATCATATTTTGAAATTGAGATTGCGGACAATGATGAGATACATAAATGCAAAAAATGACCACTTTTATCAAGATGGCCGACTTCCTGTAGGACTTACAATACGGCTCCAAGAGGCTTTTTTGTGCGTCTTCACATGATACATAAGCCTCCCGAATTTCTTTTTCCTAGGTTAATCTGGAAGGCGGGGCTACAATTTTGAAATTTTCAAGGGGGCGCTGTTGAGCCATATTGTCACGTCTATGCAAATGAAGTATCGAGGATTTTAACTGGTGTCACTCCAGACATGTGTGCTAAGTTTTGTGATTGTAAACCCATCCCTTGTCCCTAAAATACAGCATGGCATGGCCATGGCAACGGCGTTTGGTCATGGGTCATGACCTGCCCAATGTAGCATCACCAAGGTCTTACATCTTAGCTGAGTGAATTTCAGGTGCATCGGCCAAATTTCCTAGGAGTATTACCACAAAGAACGACGCATGATACTTCCTGTTGCACTCTGGCCCGTCGGGATCAGATCACGCTTTTTAAAAATGAGGGATATTTCTTACAAGTGTGGTGTGCTTTTATTTTGAAAGTTTGATTGACATGTGTACTGTCAGGTGTGTAGAGACAATAAGTAACTGCAGCTGGACACAGAAAAATACTCATATATTTGAATGGAGAGTGTGAGCGAACCCACACCTTTTTGAACATTTACTGCTTCCACATAATTTTAGATACAAACTTCATTTGAACTTTAAATGAGCCACGAGACTTTGACCTACAAATCTTGAATTTACATGTTTTTTCTATCTTTTATTGTTTTTGAGATATTAGAGTGTGAGTTTTAAAGTCTTTTCTTGCTCCTCCTGTGATTTTATAATGAGTGTGTATTGCGGAATGTTTCAGAGCACTGAGGGAGTGACATCACCAGGAGCAGTTGGAGAGGAGGATATTAGAGAACGCTTCTTGTGAAATATCCTCATAAATCCCATGACTTTGGCCAAATCCTACTTAAAAATCACATTTTTTTGTAGGAATTTTCGTCGCGAATCCATTGATACAGGTTTGAAAGTGGTCGGACTTATAGTTTAGACGCCAGATGCCCCAGTTTGGCACAAAGTCCATGCCCAGAGATTGCCTCCCCATTGGTTTACATTGTAAGGTGTAATGTTGCACTCCAACTTTCAGGGCTTACTAAATCTAAACCGTTCGAGTTATTACAAAGTTTTTAATAACTTTTGCTCAACACAGTGTGATAAGTCATGTATTCAAGTTTGAAGCCGATACCATTAACGCCCTCGGAGGAGATAGCGTTTGTTCGGGGGCCAAAATTGGGGCAAAGTCTTATTTTGAAAAGCTGATTGCAGACTTCCTGTTGGATTTAGGTCAGGGGTGTCAGCATATGATTTGTAGGTCTTGATGAGACGAATAATTGAGTTTTGGTTCGATCTCTCTATGACATTCCTGCGGGCCGTGGCGGCTGTTTTAGATACATAGGTGGCGCTAGAGAGCACATTTTGGCACTTCGGGGGTTAATTTTTACATTTTATCAAATTTTTCACCAGACCTGATGTGCGTGCCAAATTTGGTGAGTTTTTGAGCATGTTTAGGGGGTCAAATTTAGAGTTAAAGTGGCGGATTAATAAAGAAAGAATAATAAAGAAATTAAAGCTGCAAGCAGCGTTGGACGGGCCTTCGCGCCCTTGCGCACAGCGGGCCGCAGCGCAGTCAGCTAAGCTTCTGGGAACCAAGAAAATGTTTGGAGATGATCAGTGTGAGAGTCTTTTTACACACAATACTAACCAGTGTCTCTCTGTGAGCCCACCCCTCTGTTTATCACAGATAATTATGGAGTATGAAATCAAAATATTGTTAACCTTAATCAATAATTCAGGTACCAACTGTAGGATCTGCGAAGAACACAGTTAATTATTTGCTATAATTATCAATCATCAATAATAATTAATTATAACAATTAACAGAATTATTCATATGAACTAACAGATACGAAGCACCACCCCGAAACCGGGACCAATAACCGAGCAAGGTAGTCTCATAAATGGGAGTTCACCTAGAATGTTAATATCTGAGAGATAATCATTCAAGGGTGAACAAAGATGGGTTGAATTCGAGCTCTGACTCCTTCAATCAGCCACTTTTCACAATATGTTACCAATAATGACTAAAGAACTTCTCTTTAAAGATATAACAGTGTTTATTATCTTAGCAAAATTAACAAAGTTAACAAATGCTTCATTCAATAAATAGCTATTCTAAAATCTAATTCTACCAAACAAAACACAAACAGCTTTGCACAGGGTTGGACACTTGCAGGTTGGACACTTTTGTCCGACGTTATCTGACCATCAGATGTGCAAAACAATGTCGGTGCGTGTATCTGTGCGCGCGAGTATGGTGTTAGTCACAAGAGAGGGAGGAGGGAAAGCGATCATGAGAGAGAGAGAGAAGCGGTTCTTTTTCCACAGAGAGCGCACGTATGGACAGCAGTCTGTAACGCACATTGTCTGGTTTCAGATCGACAAATCAGTTTACTTTCTCACTCACGGCAGCACAAACACAGTAGTCCCGAGCGGGACAAACACAAAATAGTCTAGCGTGGTGAACACAACTAAAAGGCAGCAAACAGGCAGGAGCGGAGCGTTAACTGCAGCATGACCGAAAGAAGCACAACCAGTTAGCCTCTGCTAGCCTCTCAGCTAACCCCGGCTCTCTGTTTAGATCCAAACGGAGCACCGAGTCCCGAATTGTTATTTAGGTTAAAGCGGAGAACAGGCAGCAAACAGGCAGCAGCGGAGCGTTAACTGCAGCATGACCGGAAAGAAGCACAACCAGTTAGCCTCTGCTAGCCTCTTAGCTAACCCTGGCTCTCTGTTTAGATCCAACCGGAGCACCGAGCCCCGATATGTTATTTAGGTTAAGGTGGAGAGAACCAGCGGGTCTGTCGGCCAGCTGAGTAAGTGAAACCTACGGAAAAAACACCGTGACCATCACGGTAAAACAGTACGTAGAGAACTGCTGTGTTCAGCTGCACAGATAGGAAATCCCTCGGCTGACAGGATGTACCACTCTGTGCGGGAAAATATTTTATCCTCCTATTTCTGGTTTATAACAATGATTGACAACCAGAATATTAGGTGCATTACTGCCACCCTCCGCTTCAGGCTGTGAACCAATGATTAAATCCTACACATTATTCCTGTCTGTCTAATAAACTACATAACGAACCTGCTGCTCCACCCCCCCCCCCCCCCCCCCCATTCTCTCTCTCTCCCTCTCAACTGCAGAGAAGGATATTAGTGTACTCTACTTGTGAAAAATCCTCATAAATCCCATAACTTTGGCCAAATCCTACATAAAAATATCATTTTTTTGTAGGAATTTTCGTCGCGAATCCATTGATACAGGTTTGAAAGTGGTCGGACTTATAGTTTAGACACCAGATGCCCCAGTTTGGCACAAAGTCCATGCCCAGAGATTGCCACCCCATTGGTTTACATTGTAAGGTGTAATGTCGCACTCCAACTTTCAGGGCTTACTAAATCTAAACTGTTCGAGTTATTACAAAGTTTTTAATAACTTTTGCTCAACACAGTGTGATAAGTTAAGTATTAAAGTTTGAAGCCGATACCATTAACGCCCTAGGAGGAGATAGCGTTTATTCAAGGTCCAAAATTGGCACAAAATCATATTTTGAAATTGAGATTGCGGACAATGATGAGATACATAAACACAAAAAATGACCACTTTTATCAAGATGGCCGACTTCCTGTAGGACTTACAATACGGCTCCAAGAGGCTTTTTTGTGCGTCTTCACATGATACATAAGCCTCCCGAATTTCTTTTTCCTAGGTTAATCTGGAAGGCGGGGCTACAATTTTGAAATTTTCAAGGGGGCGCTGTTGAGCCATATTGTCACGTCTATGCAAATGAAGTATCGAGGATTTTAACTGGTGTCGCTCCAGACATGTGTGCTAACTTTTGTGATTGTAAACCCATCCCTTGTCCCTAAAATACAGCATCGTATTTCATGGCGAAGGATGTGTCGCCATGGCAACGGCGTTTGGTCATGGGTCATGACCTGCCCAATGTAGCATCACCAAGGTCTTACATCTTAGCTGAGTGAATTTCAGGTGCATCGGCCAAATTTCCTAGGAGTAATACCACAAAGAACGACGCATGATACTTCCTGTTGCACTCTGGCCCGTCGGGATCAGATCACGCTTTTTAAAAATGAGGGATATTTCTTACAAGTGTGGTGTGCTTTTATTTTGAAAGTTTGATTGACATGTGTACTGTCAGGTGTGTAGAGACAATAAGTAACTGCAGCTGGACACAGAAAAATACTCATATATTTGAATGGAGAGTGTGAGCGAACCCACACCTTTTTGAACATTTACTGCTTCCACATAATTTTAGATACAAACTTCATTTGAACTTTAAATGAGCCACGAGACTTTGACCTACAAATCTTGAATTTACATGTTTTTTCTATCTTTTATTGTTTTTGAGATATTAGAGTGTGAGTTTTAAAGTCTTTTCTTGCTCCTCCTGTGATTTTATAATGAGTGTGTATTGCGGAATGTTTCAGAGCACTGAGGGAGTGACATCACCAGGAGCAGTTGGAGAGGAGGATATTAGAGAACGCTTCTTGTGAAATATCCTCATAAATCCCATGACTTTGGCCAAATCCTACATAAAAATCACATTTTTTTGTAGGAATTTTCGTCGCGAATCCATTGATACAGGTTTGAAAGTGGTCGGACTTATAGTTTAGACGCCAGATGCCCCAGTTTGGCACAAAGTCCATGCCCAGAGATTGCCTCCCCATTGGTTTACATTGTAAGGTGTAATGTCGCACTCCAACTTTCAGGGCTTACTAAATCTAAACCGTTCGAGTTATTACAAAGTTTTTAATAACTTTTGCTCAACACAGTGTGATAAGTCATGTATTCAAGTTTGAAGCCGATACCATTAACGCCCTCGGAGGAGATAGCGTTTGTTCGGGGGCCAAAATTGGGGCAAAGTCTTATTTTGAAAAGCTGATTGCAGACTTCCTGTTGGATTTAGGTCAGGGGTGTCAGCATATGATTTGTAGGTCTTGATGAGACGAATAATTGAGTTTTGGTTCGATCTCTCTATGACATTCCTGCGGGCCGTGGCGGCTGTTTTAGATACATAGGTGGCGCTAGAGAGCACATTTTGGCACTTCGGGGGTTAATTTTTACATTTTATCAAATTTTTCACCAGACCTGATGTGCGTGCCAAATTTGGTGAGTTTTTGAGCATGTTTAGGGGGTCAAATTTAGAGTTAAAGTGGCGGATTAATAAAGAAAGAATAATAAAGAAACAAACGCACGAAAAACAATAGGGTCTTCGCCCTTTGGGCTCAGGCCCTAAAAACAATAGGGTCTTCGCCCTTTGGGCTCAGGCCCTAACAAGCAGCGTTGGACGGGCCTTCGCGCCCTTGCGCACATCGGGCCGCGGCGCAGTCAGCTAAGCTTCTGGGAACCAAGAAAACGTTTGGAGATGATCAGTGTGAGAGTATTTTGACACACAATGCTAACCAGTGTCTCTCTGTGAGCCCACCCCTCTGTTCACAGACAATTATATATATGAGGGATATTTCTTACAAGTGTGGTGTGCTTTTATTTTGAAAGTTTGATTGACATGTGTACTGTCAGGTGTGTAGAGACAATAAGTAACTGCAGCTGGACACAGAAAAATACTCATATATTTGAATGGAGGGTGTGAGCGAACCCACACCTTTTTGAACATTTACTGCTTCCACATAATTTTAGATACAAACTTCATTTGAACTTTAAATGAGCCACGAGACTTTGACCTACAAATCTTGAATTTACATGTGTTTTCTATCTTTTATTGTTTTTGAGATATTAGAGTGTGAGTTTTAAAGTCTTTTCTTGCTCCTCCTGTGATTTTATAATGAGTGTGTATTGCGGAATGTTTCACAGCACTGAGGGAGTGACATCACCAGGAGCAGTTGGAGAGGAGGATATTAGAGAACGCTTCTTGTGAAATATCCTCATAAATCCCATGACTTTGGCCAAATCCTACATAAAAATCACATTTTTTTGTAGAAATTTTCGTCGCGAATCCATTGATACAGGTTTGAAAGTGGTCGGACTTATAGTTTAGACGCCAGATGCCCCAGTTTGGCACAAAGTCCATGCCCAGAGATTGCCTCCCCATTGGTTTACATTGTAAGGTGTAATGTCGCACTCCAACTTTCAGGGCTTACTAAATCTAAACCGTTCGAGTTATTACAAAGTTTTTAATAACTTTTGCTCAACACAGTGTGATAAGTCATGTATTCAAGTTTGAAGCCGATACCATTAACGCCCTCGGAGGAGATAGCGTTTGTTCGGGGGCCAAAATTGGGGCAAAGTCTTATTTTGAAAAGCTGATTGCAGACTTCCTGTTGGATTTAGGTCAGGGGTGTCAGCGTATGATTTGTAGGTCTTGATGAGACGAATAATTGAGTTTTGGTTTGATCTCTCTACGACATTCCTACGGGCCGTGGCTGCCATTTTAGATACATAGGTGGCGCTAGAGAGCACATTTTGGCACTTCGGGGGTTAATTTTTACATTTTATCAAATTTTTCACCAGACCTGATGTGCGTGCCAAATTTGGTGAGTTTTTGAGCATGTTTAGGGGGTCAAATTAAGGATTGAAGTGGCGTATTAATAAAGAATAATAAAGAAACAAACGCACGAAAAACAATAGGGTCTTCGCCCTTTGGGCTCAGGCCCTAATTAAAGCTGCAAGCAGCGTTGAACGGGCCTTCGCGCCCTTGCGCACAGCGGGCCGCGGCGCAGTCAGCTAAGCTTCTGGGAACCAAGAAAACGTTTGGAGATGATCAGTGTGAGAGTCTTTTGACACACAATACTAACCAGTGTCTCTCTGTGAGCCCACCCCTCTGTTCACAGACAATTATATATATGAGGGATATTTCTTACAAGTGTGGTGTGCTTTTATTTTGAAAGTTTGATTGACATGTGTACTGTCAGGTGTGTAGAGACAATAAGTAACTGCAGCTGGACACACAAAAATACTCATATATTTGAATGGAGAGTGTGAGCGAACCCACACCTTTTTGAACATTTACTGCTTCCACATAGTTTTAGATACAAACTTCATTTGAACTTTAAATGAGTCACGAGACTTTGACCTACAAATCTTGAATTTACATGTGTTTTCTATCTTTTATTGTTTTTGAGATATTAGAGTGTGAGTTTTAAAGTCTTTTCTTGCTCCTCCTGTGATTTTATAATGAGTGTGTATTGCGGAATGTTTCACAGCACTGAGGGAGTGACATCACCAGGAGCAGTTGGAGAGGAGGATATTAGAGAACGCTTCTCGTGAAATATCCTCATAAATCCCATGACTTTGGCCAAATCCTACATAAAAATCACATTTTTTTGTAGGAATTTTCATCGCGAATCCATTGATACAGTTTTGAAAGTGGTCGGCCTTATAGTTTAGACGCCAGATGCCCCAGTTTGGCACAAAGTCCATGCCCAGAGATTGCCTCCCCATTGGTTTACATTGTAAGGTGTAATGTCGCACTCCAACTTTCAGGGCTTACTAAATCTAAACCGTTCGAGTTATTACAAAGTTTTTAATAACTTTTGCTCAACACAGTGTGATAAGTCATGTATTCAAGTTTGAAGCCGATACCATTAACGCCCTCGGAGGAGATAGCGTTTGTTCGGGGGCCAAAATTGGGGCAAAGTCTTATTTTGAAAAGCTGATTGCAGACTTCCTGTTGGATTTAGGTCAGGGGTGTCAGCATATGATTTGTAGGTCTTGATGAGACGAATAATTGAGTTTTGGTTCGATCTCTCTACGACATTCCTACGGGCTGTGGCGGCCGTTTTAGATACATAGGTGGCGCTCTTGAGCACATTTTGGCACTTCGGGGGTTAATTTTTACATTTTATCAAATTTTTCACCAGACCTGATGTGCGTGCCAAATTTGGTGAGTTTTTGAACATGTTTAGGGGGTCAAATTAAGGATTGAAGTGGCGTATTAATAAAGAATAATAAAGAAACAAACGCACGAAAAACAATAGGGTCTTCGCCCTTTGGGCTCAGGCCCTAATTAAAGCTGCAAGCAGCGTTGGACGGGCCTTCGCGCCCTTGCGCACAGCAGGCCGCGGCGCAGTCACCTAAGCTTCTGGGAACCAAGAAAACGTTTGGAGATGATCAGTGTGAGAGTCTTTAGACACACAATACTAACCAGTGTCTCTCTGTGAGCCCACCCCTCTGTTCACAAACAATTATGGGTAATTATAGATTATGAAATCAAAATATTGTTCACCTTAATCAATAATTCAGGCACCAACTGTAGGATCTGCAAGGAACACAGTTGCTATAATTATCAATTATCAATAATAATTAATTATAACAATTAACAGAATTATTAATATGAACTAACAAAGACGGAGCACCACCCGGAAACCGGGACTAATAACCGAACAAGGTAATCTCATAAATGGGAGTTCACCTAGAATGTTAATATCTGAGAGATATCAACATTCAAGGGTGAACAAAGAACGGTTGAATTCGAGCTCTGACTCCTTCAATCAGCCACTTTTCACAATATGTTACCAATAATGACAAAAGAACTTCTCTTTAAAGATATAACAGTGTTTATGAAACTTAGCAAAATTAACAAAGTTAACTAATGCTTCATTCAATAAATAGCTATTCTAAAATCTAATTCTACCAAACAAAACACAAACAGCTTTGCACAGGGTTGGACACTTGCAGGTTGGACACTTTTGTCCGACGTTATCTGACCATCAGATGTGCAAAACGATGTCGGTGCGTGTATCTGTGCGCGCATGAGTGTGGTGTTAGTCACAAGAGAGGGAGGAGGGAAAGCGATCGTGAGAGAGAGAGAGAAGCGGTTCTTTTTCCACAGAGAGCGCACGTATGGACGGCAGTCTGTAACGCACGTTGTCTGGTTTAAGATCGACAAATCAGTTTACTTTCTCACTCAAGGCAGCACAAACACAGTAGTCCCGAGCGAGACAAACACAAAATAGTCTAGCGTGGTGAACACAACTAACAGGCAGCAAACAGGCAGCAGCGGAGCGTTAACTGCAGCATGACCGAAAGAAGCACAACCAGTTAGCCTCTGCTAGCCTCTCAGCTAACCCCGGCTCTCTGTTTAGATCCAAACGGAGCACCGAGTC
Organism: Thunnus albacares; assembly: GCF_914725855.1. Taxonomy (NCBI): domain Eukaryota; kingdom Metazoa; phylum Chordata; class Actinopteri; order Scombriformes; family Scombridae; genus Thunnus; species Thunnus albacares. Next base: position 4,841,272 of record NC_058107.1, read on the forward strand.
CCGATTTGTTATTTAGGTTAAAGCGGAGAACAGGCAGCAAACAGGCAGCAGCGGAGCGTTAACTGCAGCATGACCGAAAGAAGCACAACCAGTTAGCCTCTGCTAGCCTCTCAGCTAACCCCGGCTCTCTGTTTAGATCCAAACGGAGCACCGAGCCCCGATATGTTATTTAGGTTAAGGTGGAGAGAACCAGCGGGTCTGTCGGCCAGCTGAGTAAGTGAAACCTACGGAAAAAACACCGTGACCATCACGGTAAAACAGTACGTAGAGAACTGCTGTGTTCAGCTGCACACATAGGAAATCCCTCGGCTGACAGGATGTACCACTCTGTGTGGGAAAATATTTTACCCTCCTATTTCTGGTTTATAACAATGATTGACAACCAGAATATTAGGTGCATTACTGCCACCCTCCGCTTCAGGCTGTGAACCAATGATTAAATCCTACACATTATTCCTGTCTGTCTAATAAACTACATAACGAACCTGCTGCTCCACCCATCCCCCCCCCCCCCCCCCCCCCCCATTCTCTCTCTCTCCCTCTCAACTGCAGAGAAGGATATTAGTGTACTCTACTTGTGAAATATCCTCATAAATCCCATAACTTTGGCCAAATTCTACATAAAAATCACATTTTTTTGTAGGAATTTTCGTCGCGAATCCATTGATACAGGTTTGAAAGTGGTCGGACTTATAGTTTAGACACCAGATGCCCCAGTTTGGCACAAAGTCCATGCCCAGAGATTGCCTCCCCATTGGTTTACATTGTAAGGTGTAATGTCGCACTCCAACTTTCAGGGCTTACTAAATCTAAACCGTTCGAGTTATTACAAAGTTTTTAATAACTTTTGCTCAACACAGTGTGATAAGTTAAGTATTAAAGTTTGAAGCCGATACCATTAACGCCCTAGGAGGAGATAGCGTTTATTCAAGGTCCAAAATTGGCACAAAATCATATTTTGAAATTGAGATTGCGGACAATGATGAGATACATAAACGCGAAAAATGACCACTTTTATCAAGATGGCCGACTTCCTGTAGGACTTACAATACGGCTCCAAGAGGCTTTTTTGTGCGTCTTCACATGATACATAAGCCTCCCGAATTTCTTTTTCCTAGGTTAATCTGGAAGGCGGGGCTACAATTTTGAAAATTTCAAGGGGGCGCTGTTGAGCCATATTGTCACGTCTATGCAAATGAAGTTTCAAGGATTTTAACTGGTGTCGCTCCAGACATGTGTGCCAAGTTTTGTGATTGTTGACCCATCCCTTGTCCCTAAAATACAGCATCGTATTTCATGGCGAAGGATGTGTCGCCATGGCAACGGCGTTTGGTCATGGGTCATGACCTGCCCAATGTAGCATCACCAAGGTCTTACATCTTAGCTGAGTCAATTTCAGGTGCATCGGCCAAATTTCCTAGGAGCAATACAACAAAGAACGACGCATGATACTTCCTGTTGCGCTCTGGCCCGTCGGGATCAGATCACGCTTTTTAAAAATGAGGGATATTTCTTACAAGTGTGGTGTGCTTTTATTTTGAAAGTTTGATTGACATGTGTACTGTCAGGTGTGTAGAGACAATAAGTAACTGCAGCTGGACACAGAAAAATACTCATATATTTGAATGGAGAGTGTGAGCGAACCCACACCTTTTTGAACATTTACTGCTTCCACATAATTTTAGATACAAACTTCATTTGAACTTTAAATGAGTCACGAGACTTTGACCTACAAATCTTGAATTTACATGTGTTTTCTATCTTTTATTGTTTTTGAGATATTAGAGTGTGAGTTTTAAAGTCTTTTCTTGCTCCTCCTGTGATTTTATAATGAGTGTGTATTGCGGAATGTTTCACAGCACTGAGGGAGTGACATCACCAGGAGCAGTTGGAGAGGAGGATATTAGAGAACGCTTCTTGTGAAATATCCTCATAAATCCCATGACTTTGGCCAAATCCTACATAAAAATCACATTTTTTTGTAGGAATTTTCGTCGCGAATCCATTGATACAGGTTTGAAAGTGGTCGGACTTATAGTTTAGACGCCAGATGCCCCAGTTTGGCACAAAGTCCATGCCCAGAGATTGCCTCCCCATTGGTTTACATTGTAAGGTGTAATGTCGCACTCCAACTTTCAGGGCTTACTAAATCTAAACCGTTCGAGTTATTACAAAGTTTTTAATAACTTTTGCTCAACACAGTGTGATTAGTCATGTATTCAAGTTTGAAGCCGATACCATTAACGCCCTCGGAGGAGATAGCGTTTGTTCGGGGGCCAAAATTGGGGCAAAGTCTTATTTTGAAAAGCTGATTGCAGACTTCCTGTTGGATTTAGGTCAGGGGTGTCAGCGTATGATTTGTAGGTCTTGATGAGACGAATAATTGAGTTTTGGTTTGATCTCTCTACGACATTCCTACGGGCCGTGGCGGCCATTTTAGATACATAGGTGGCGCTAGAGAGCACATTTTGGCACTTCGGGGGTTAATTTTTACATTTTATCAAATTTTTCACCAAACCTGATGTGCGTGCCAAATTTGGTGAGTTTTTGAGCATGTTTAGGGGGTCAAATTAAGGATTGAAGTGGCGTATTAATAAAGAATAATAAAGAAACAAACGCACGAAAAACAATAGGGTCTTCGCCCTTTGGGCTCAGGCCCTAACAAACGCACGAAAAACAATAGGGTCTTCGCCCTTTGGGCTCAGGCCCTAATAATAATAATAATAATAATAATAATAATAACTCCTTCAGTTTCAATAGGGCTTCGCACCGGTCGGTGCTCGGGCCCTAATAATAATAATAATAATTAAAGCTGCAAGCAGCGTTGGACGGGCCTTCGCGCCCTTGCGCACATCGGGCCGCGGCGCAGTCAGCTAAGCTTCTGGGAACCAAGAAAACGTTTGGAGATGATCAGTGTGAGAGTATTTTGACACACAATGCTAACCAGTGTCTCTCTGTGAGCCCACCCCTCTGTTCACAGACAATTATATATATGAGGGATATTTCTTACAAGTGTGGTGTGCTTTTATTTTGAAAGTTTGATTGACATGTGTACTGTCAGGTGTGTAGAGACAATAAGTAACTGCAGCTGGACACAGAAAAATACTCATATATTTGAATGGAGGGTGTGAGCGAACCCACACCTTTTTGAACATTTACTGCTTCCACATAATTTTAGATACAAACTTCATTTGAACTTTAAATGAGCCACGAGACTTTGACCTACAAATCTTGAATTTACATGTTTTTTCTATCTTTTATTGTTTTTGAGATATTAGAGTGTGAGTTTTAAAGTCTTTGGCTCTCTTAGGATCATGTATGCCGGAGTTATAGCCGTTTCATTTTTCATGGCGAAGGATCGAAATTCGCCGCCCAGCCACGCCCCCTAGGAAAGACTAATGAGAATTGTTTTGATAACTTTTAATCTCCTATGCCTGTAGATGATACGGACCGAATTTGAAAGTCCTGGGGTCAAATCTCTAGGAGGAGTTCGTTAAAGTATGCGGGCTGGAAATGACAAAATCGGTGCAAAATTTCAACTTTGATACAAAATGGCCGACTTCCTGTTGGAGTTAGGCTATGTGTCCTTGAGACTTTTTGGTGCGTCTGGTCATGATACATATGCATACCGAATTTCGTTCTCCTACGACAATCTGTATCGAGGGGCTCAATTTTCTTGACTTTCTAGGTGGCGCTGTCGAGCCATTTTGTCCCGCTTTATTTCGAGACCCATAAAATATCGAAATTTTCGCCAGTCCTGACATCTGTGCAAATTTTCATGAGTTTTCGTGCATGTTTAGGCCCTCAAAAATGCGTTTGTTTCGGAGGAATAATAATAATAATAATAATAATAATAATAATAATAATAATAATAACTCCTTCAGTTTCAATAGGGCTTCGCACCGGTCGGTGCTCGGGCCCTAATTAAAGCTGCAAGCAGCGTTGGACGGGCCTTCGCGCCCTTGCGCACAGCGGGCCGCGGCGCAGTCACCTAAGCTCCTGGGAACCAAGAAAACGTTTGGAGATGATCAGTGTGAGAGTCTTTTGACGCACAATACTAACCAGTGTCTCTCTGTGAGCCCACCCCTCTGTTCACAGACAATTATGGATTACGAAATCAAAATATTGTTAACCTTAACAACCTTATCAACTTTCAAGGGTGAACAAAGAAGGGTTGAATTCAAGCTCTGACTCCTTCAATTAGCCACATCTCACAATATGTTACACACAATAATGACAAAAGAACTTCTCTTTAAAGATATAACATTGTTTATTAAACTTAGCAAAATTAACAAAGTTAACAAATACTTCATTCAATAAATAGCTATTCTAAAATCTAATTCTACCAAACAAAACACAAACAGCTTTGCACTGGGTTGGACACTTGCAGGCGAATGCGTATATGTATGTATGTAAAGATGTGTGTGTGAGAGAGATGACGACGGGGCCTGACGTGATGACGTCGAAGGTCTGCGACGCGGACGTGACTGTGGGAGTATGTCACGTCACGCGAGACTCGATGGCATTAGTACGGCGGTGTCTTACAAGGTGACTGGTGGTCGGCGTCTTGCCCTCACCCAATTCCGTGAAAAACACACGTGTCTGATGGCGGATAACGAAAGACAAAGCAAAGCTTTGTCTGATGTTAACTGACCATCAGATGTGCAAAAAGATGTCGGTGCGTGTGTCTGTGCGCGCGTGTGAGTGTGTGTGTTAGTCGCAAGAGAGGGAGGAGGGAAAGCGATCGTGAGAGGGAGAGAAGCTTTTGTCCACAGAGAGCGCACGTACGGACGGCAGTCTGTAACGTACGTTGTCTGGTTTCTGATCGACAAATCAATTTACTTTCACACTCACGGTGGCACAAAAGAAGCAGTTGTCCCGACCGGGAAAAACACAAAATAGTCTAGCGTGGTGAACACAACTAACAGGCAGCAAACTTAAAATACTCCTCACAGTAAAGCAGAGAAAAATGGACTCGGCGGTCCGTCAACTCACACAACAAGAACAATAGCAATAAAGCTAAAAAGGCTAAATGCTAAACAACAGCAACTGATGCTGAAAAGAACACACAACTAACACTGCCTATGCCCAGACTTATGCCTCTTACTTGGTCGCTTCAGAAAGTGCGCAGGTTGTGTGTGTGTGTAATCCGTCTTAATGTCCATCTTTGTTCTTGGCTCGGAGGCAGACGGTGCCGTTCTCGCACGTCGGCGAAAACAAGGCAGCTGGCTCTGAGTGGAGTGGCGGAGAGAGCAGCAGAGACGACTCGGCGAAGACGCGCAGGGCAGAGCCGGTCCACGTTATCCCGAAGTAACTTCATTTCTTCTTTCTCGGGGGAATTTGAGGACGCTGGTTGCAGCAGCGGTCTCTCTCGGATCCAGGAATGTGTTCGGGTGAACACGGGCAAAGTCTCGTCTCGTCCGACGAGGGGAGTCTTCGATGAGGGGAAAACATGTTCGTGGGGTAGTCAAGCTAACTCACAGGGGAACAGGAGTTACCCCTAGCTCAGTGACATGGGAAAGACGTGTAGTTTGGGCGTGCTCGCTTATAAAGGGGTGGTGATGTCATGGCTGCGTCCTCAGGACGCTCCGCTGTGCAGGAGCGTCTCCGCCAATGAGGAACCGATGTTGACTGCTCCCTGCTGAGGTGTGAAAATCGCAAAGCATCCTTGGAAATGGAGTTTGATCCACCCTCATGGCAGGTCCATTACAGTTTTAATACGGAGCTCCGGAACTCCAGCCTTCCTGAGTTTTTCCCTCATATAGGCTATAGTTTTTCTTAATCATTACTACAATATATGATTACATATATAATAGTCTCCTCAGCCAAGTTAGAAAAAATATGTGCATGTATGAACAACAGCAATTGGAGAAGATGACAGGCAAAAAGTAATCATGTTAAATAATCATGATCTCAATATTGAACAAAAATGATTGTGATTATAATTTTTGCCATAATCAAGCACCCCTAAAAACAGCAAATTGTGATTTACATACACACACACACACACACACACACACACACACACACACACACACACAGAGTTTAAATATGTATGTGATCAATTGTAAATATGTATGTAATGAATTTTTTTCTTTAAGAAACTCTTACTTGAACATTTTTCAGTGTGCTCCTAAAGTTATATGTATGCTCCTAATTTCTGTCATTTAGGAGCACATGTACTCCTTGAAAAGAAGTAATGATTGAACACTGCTGTCAGATATATAGAAGCATTAACTAAGTGGAGTGTGGTACAGTCCAAGGGCTTCTGTCACAGGCAGTAGATGTTTACTTTACCCATCCCCCCCTCCCATTCTCTCTCTCTCCCTCACAGTTGGAAGGAAAGATTTCAAAGTGATCTTCTTGTGGAAAATCCTCATAAATCCCATAACTTTGGCCAAATCCTACATAAAAATATCATTTTTTTGTAGGAATTTTCGTCGCGAATCCATTGATACAGGTTTGAAAGTGGTGGGACTCATAGTTTAGACGCCAGATGCCCCAGTTTGGCACAAAGTCCATGCCCAGAATTTGCCTCCCCATTGGTTTACATTGTAAGGTGTAATGTCGCACTCCAACTTTCAGGGCTTACTAAATCTAAACCGTTCGAGTTATTACAAAGTTTTTAATAACTTTTGCTCAACACAGTGTGATAAGTCATGTATTAAAGTTTGAAGCCGATACCATTAACGCCCTAGGAGGAGATAGCGTTTATTCAAAGTCCAAAATTGGCAAAAAAGCGTACTTTGAAAATGACATAGCAGATTTCCTGTTGGATTTAGGTCAGGGGTGTCAGCATATGATTTGTAGGTCTTGATGAGACGAATAATTGGGTTTTGGTTCGATCTCTCTACGACATTCCTACGGGCCGTGGTGGCCGTTTTAGATACATAGGTGGCGCTAGAGAGCACATTTTGGCACTTTGGGGTTTAATTTTTACATTTTATCAAATTTTTCACCATTCCTGATGTGCATGCCAAATTTGGTGAGTTTTTGAGCATGTTTAGGGGGTCAAATTTAGAGTTAAAGTCGCGTAACAAGAAAGAAAGAATAATAATAAAGAAACAAACGCACGAAAAACAATAGGGTCTTCGCCCTTTGGGCTCAGGCCCTAATAAAGAAACAAACACACGAAAAACAATAGGGTCTTCGCCCTTTGGGCTCAGGCCCTAATAATAAGAAGAAAGAAACAAACACACGAAAAACAATAGGGTCTTCGCCCTTTGGGCTCAAGCCCTAATAAGAAAGAAACAAACACACGAAAAACAATAGGGTCTTCGCCCTTTGGGCTCAGGCCCTAATAATAAAGAAACAAACGCACGAAAAACAAGAGGGTCTTCGCCCTTTGGGCTCAGGCCCTAATAAAGAAATAAACACACGAAAAACAAGAGGGTCTTCGCCCTTTGGGCTCAGGCCCTAATAACTCCTTCAGTTTCAATAGGGCTTCGCACCGGTCGGTGCTCGGGCCCTAATAAGAAAGAAACAAACGCACGAAAAACAATAGGGTCTTCGCCCTTTGGGCTCAGGCCCTAATAATAATAAGAAAGAAACAAACACACGAAAAACAAGAGGGTCTTCGCCCTTTGGGCTCAGGCCCTAATAATAATAATAATAACTCCTTCAGTTTCAATAGGGCTTCGCACCGGTCGGTGCTCGGGCCCTAATAATAATAATAATTCCTTCAGTTTCAATAGGGCTTCGCACCGGTCGGTGCTCGGGCCCTAATAATAATAATTAAAGCTGCAAGCAGCGATGATCGGGCCCTCGTGTCCTTGCGTATGTCGGGGCTCGGCGCTGGTGAAGGGCTTCTGTCACGGGCATATAGATGTCCCCAGACCTGGGGTCCGTTTTACAAAGCAGGTTTAGTGAAAACTCAGAGTCTGTTAACCCTGAAATGAGGGAAACTCTGAGTTTTCCGTTTCAAAAAGGGAGGTAACTCAAACCAGAGAAAGAGGGATAACTCTAGCCTGTTTCAGAGAGAGGGGTAACTTAAGCTCTCGGTCAGTTACCGTAGCAACAGACTCTATGAATCTAACCTGGTCGGGACCAGGTTTTTCTCAATGAACCTCGACTTTCTCTCAGTCTCCGCCCTCTTTCAGAGCCACACACTCCATTTGATTTCCTCATTCATTCAGGCAGCAGGCGAGTTTTGGCGTAGCCTAGTTCTGCCGTCTGTCATTTAAAGAAATCATTAAAAAAAATAAATAAATTTAAAAAAAAATCAGAGTCAGTATATTAGAAGTCCATTAGGCACAGTAAGTGGCGACTTTTTTTCACTAACATGGCATGTCCTTTTGATAACGATCCCGTGGATGAAGGTGCAGCATTACTGCGCAGAGAATTAAATATTCGTCGAGAGATGGTTATCAGACCACGCATAGATGTTCTAGCATTTCCAGCCATTATCTTTTTGAGCGGTACCATTTCACGTCACAGTCCATCATCTACATACACAACCTAAGCCGTCTTTACATTTGCAACATTACCAATCGTAGTCATGCTCTCACATCCCAGCAGATATTGTGTGTTGCGCTGCGTTTCTTTGCAAATGGTTTGCAAAAGTTTTTTGTACAATGTCGGAGCCAGCCACTGGCCTTCCTAAATTCTGGCTTAGGGCCAGCTCCTCTGCCTCCGTTAGAGGTGGCGGTGCTGGACCACCACCCGTTTTACGGGCATCTGCCTTCTTTCTGTTGGCTGAGTAGAAGTCTGTGTTAGTTTAAATAGGATTAATTATTTAACAGAACATGATGTAGATGAGAAGACATTTATGTGTGTGAAACCAGCATTATGTTGGGGATAAAACAACTGCACAGTCAAACAGCCACTTAATATTTACTTTACAATGTAAAACATGATCAATATGAGGTACCCCCATGAGATTATGCCGAGGTCTCACCTGTTTGAACAATGTTTTTAAATTTCATCCTAAACTGCTGCCAAGTGCGCTTGGACCTAAATGAAATAAATTAATAGGCCACCATTCAAGCAGTTTTCCTCTGTAATATTATTGTGATTACAAAGGACTACATTTAAACTTACGCAATGACCGAGCAGCAGCCGTCTCCCTCTCTTTTGCAGCTGCAGCGGTGTTGCACTTCTTTCTGAAAACATGCTCAAACTCGTCGTATGAGCGAATTAAGATGTCTAGTTCTAGGGGGGCGAAAAACGCAGCCCTCCTCTTCCCCGTTGCCATGGTGACTGGTTGAATCGGGGCTCCATTGATGCTGGCTTTTTATAGTTGTGGTGCACGCGCTTAACTCCAGGTGAAACTACTCCGAGTTGATTAAACTGACTCAAATCAGCTGTTCTGGAACCGGAAACTCAGAGTTTTCTATCTCAGAGTAGATCAACTCAGAGTTCAGGATTAGACTCAGAGTTTGTTGAACCTGCTTTGTGAAACGGACCCCTGAGCTGTTTTCAGACAGTGCAAGGGGAAATTAACGTCACATCCTAAATCACCTACTCTGCCTGCTGCAGGGGCTGCTGCATTGAAATGTGGTAGGGGGCGCTATGGAGCCAGTTTTCATCACTGACTGAATATTGCTATTTAGACGTGTTCAGGCTGGGAGTCTTATCAAACATGTAAAGTTTGGTGTAGACTCCAGCATTTACACTAAACTTATAGCAATTTCGCCTGTCATGGCGAAACATCAAAACTCAACGCCACGCCACGGCCACACGCTTCAATGCTAAGTAAATGTTTTGATAACTTTTGATCACACACTAGTGTAGATGACACACACTGATTTTGAAGTCGTTACCATGAATTCTGTAGGAGGAGTTCGTTAAAATACAAGGTATGCGAAATGGCCAAAAAAACGCGAAAAATGACCACTTTTATCAAGATGGCCGACTTCCTGTAGGACTTACGATATGGCTCCAAGAGGCTTTTTTGTGCGTCTTGACATGATACATTAGCCTCCCGAATTTCATTTTCCTAGGTTCATCTGGAAGGCGGGGCTACAATTTTGAAATTTTCAAGGGGGCGCTGTTGAGCCATATTGTCACGTCTATGCAAATGACCTATCCAGGATTTTAGCTGGTGTCGCTCCAGACATGTGTGCCAAGTTTCGTGACTGTAGACCCATCCCTTATCCCTAAAATACACCATCGTATTTCATGGCGAAGGATGTGTCGCCATGGCAACGGCGTTTGGTCATGGGTCACGACCTACCCAATGTAGCATCACCAAGGTCTTACATCTTAGCTGAGTCAATTTCAGATGCATCGGCCAAATTTCCTAGGAGTAATACAACAAAGAACGACGCATGATACTTCCTGTTGCCAGTAGGTGGCGCTATGACTCTCACTAAATATGGGCCTGAAAATGTGTTCAGACCGGGACTCTTAACAAGCATATGAAATTTGGAAAAGATCAGACCATGTGGAGTCAAGTTATAAGGCTTTGAAATTTCATGGCGAGACATCGAAATTCGCCGCGTCGTCATGGCAACACCTTTCCACGAAAAGTCACCAACTTCATAATATACCATCTCCAAGGTCTTTAGGCTATTCTGAGTAAATTTGAGGTGGATCCCATCACCGTGCCACCCACAGAGCGTCAAAGTGTAAAACATGTAACTTCCTGTTGCCAGTAGGTGGCGCTATGACTTACATCCAATATTGACACATGGATGTGTTCAGGACGGGACTCTTTCCAAGCACAAAAGGTTTGGGTCTCTTAGGATCGTGCATGCCGGAGTTATGGCTGTTTGAATTTTCACGGCGAAGGATCGAAATTCGCCGCCCGACCACACCCCCTCAACAATGTCGAAAACTCACCGTTTTGATAACTTTTCATCTCCCAGGTCTGTAGATGATACTGACCGAATTTCAAGTTGCTCAGGTCAAATCCCTAGGAGGAGTTCGTTAAAGTACGCGGGCTAAAAACGGCAAAATTGGCCTGAAAATGGCAACTTTGAACCAAAATGGCCGACTTCCTGTTGGATTTAGGGTATGGCTCCAAGAGACTTTTTGGTGCGTCTGGTCATGATATATAAGCACACCAAATTTCATTGTTCTACGACCATCTGTATCGTGGGGCTCGCTTTTCTTAATTTTCTAGGTGGCGCTGTCGAGCCATTTTTCCCCGCATTTTTTGCGAGACGCATAAAATCTGCGATTTTCACCAGAACTGACGCGCACGCCAATTTCGGTGAGTTTTGGTACACGTTTGTAGAAGTTATTTGAGGTCAAAGAGTCGCAATAATAATAATAATAATTAAAGCTGCAAGCAGCGATGATCGGGCCCTCGCGTCCTTGCGTATGTCGGGGCTCGGCACTGGTGAAGGGCTTCTGTCACGGGCATATAGATGTCCCCAGACCTGGGGTCCGTTTTACAAAGCAGGTTTAGTGAAAACTCAGAGTTTGTTAACCCTGAAATGAGGGAAACTCTGAGTTTTCCGTTTCAAAAAGGGAGGTAACTCAAACCAGAGAAAGAGGGATAACTCTAGCCTGTTTCACAGAGAGGGGTAACTTAAGCTCTCGGTCAGTTACCGTAGCAACAGACTCTATGAATCTAACCTGGTCGGGACCAGGTTTTTCTCAATGAACCTCGACTTTCTCTCAGTCTCCGCCCTCTTTCAGAGCCACACACTCCATTTGATTTCCTCATTCATTCAGGCAGCAGGCGAGTTTTGGCGTAGCCTAGTTCTGCCGTCTGTCATTTAAAGAAATCATTAAAAAAAATAAATAAATTAAAAAAAAAATCAGAGTCAGTATATTAGAAGTCCATTAGGCACAGTAAGTGGCGACTTTTTTTCACTAACATGGCATGTCCTTTTGATAACGATCCCGTGGATGAAGGTGCAGCATTACTGCGCAGAGAATTAAATATTCGTCGAGAGATGGTTATCAGACCACGCATAGATGTTCTAGCATTTCCAGCCATTATCTTTTTGAGCGGTACCATTTCACGTCACAGTCCATCATCTACATACACAACCTAAGCCGTCTTTACATTTGCAACATTACCAATCGTAATCATGCTCTCACATCCCAGCAGATATTGTGTGTTGCGCTGCGTTTCTTTGCAAACGGAAGTTTTTTTGTACAGTGTCGGGGCCAGCCACTGGCCTTCCTATGTTCTGGCTTAGGGCCAGCTCCTCTGCCTCCGTTAGAGGTGGCGGTGCTGGACCACCACCCGTTTTACGGACATCTGCCTTCTTTCTGTTGGCTGAGTAGAAGTCTGTGTTAGTTTAAATAGGATTAATTATTTAACAGAACATGATGTAGATGAGAAGACATTTATGTGTGTGAAACCAGCATTATGTTGGGGATAAAACAACTGCACAGTCAAACAGCCACTTAATATTTACTTTACAATGTAAAACATGATCAAAATGAGGTTCCCCCATGAGATTATGCCGAGGTCTCACCTGTTTGAACAATGTTTTTAAATTTCATCCTAAACTGCTGCCAAGTGCGCTTGGACCTAAATGAAATAAATTAATAGGCCACCATTCAAGCAGTTTTCCTCTGTAATATTATTGTGATTGCAAAGGACTACATTTAAACTTACGCAATGACCGAGCAGCAGCCGTCTCCCTCTCTTTTGCAGCTGCAGCGGTGTTGCACTTCTTTCTGAAAACATGCTCAAACTCGTCGTATGAGCGAATTAAGATGTCTAGTTCTAGGGGGGCGAAAAACGCAGCCATCCTCTTCCCCGTTGCCATGGTGACTGGTTGAATCGGGGCTCCATTGATGCTGGCTTTTTATAGTTGTGGTGCACGCGCTTAACTCCAGGTGAAACTACTCCGAGTTGATTAAACTGACTCAAATCAGCTGTTCTGGAACCGGAAACTCAGAGTTTTCTATCTCAGAGTAGATCAACTCAGAGTTCAGGATTAGACTCAGAGTTTGTTGAACCTGCTTTGTGAAACGGACCCCTGAGCTGTTTTCAGACAGTGCAAGGGGAAATTAACGTCACATCCTCAATCACCTACTCTGCCTGCTGCAGGGGCTGCTGCATTGAAATGTGGTAGGGGGCGCTATGGAGCCAGTTTTCATCACTGACTGAATATTGCTAGTTAGACGTGTTCAGGCTGGGAGTCTTATCAAACATGTAAAGTTTGGTGTAGACTCCAGCATTTACACTAAACTTATAGCAATTTCGCCTGTCATGGCGAAACATCAAAACTCAACGCCACGCCACGGCCACACGCTTCAATGCTAAGTAAATGTTTTGATAACTTTTGATCACACACTAGTGTAGATGACACACACTGATTTTGAAGTCGTTACCATGAATTCTGTAGGAGGAGTTCGTTAAAATACAAGGTATGCCAAATGGTCAAAAAAACGCGAAAAATGACCACTTTTATCAAGATGGCCGACTTCCTGTAGGACTTACGATATGGCTCCAAGAGGCTTTTTTGTGCGTCTTGACATGATACATTAGCCTCCCGAATTTCATTTTCCTAGGTTCATCTGGAAGGCGGGGCTACAATTTTGAAATTTTCAAGGGGGCGCTGTTGAGCCATATTGTCACGTCTATGCAAATGACCTATCCAGGATTTTAGCTGGTGTCGCTCCAGACATGTGTGCCAAGTTTCGTGACTGTAGACCCATCCCTTATCCCTAAAATACACCATCGTATTTCATGGCGAAGGATGTGTCGCCATGGCAACGGCGTTTGGTCATGGGTCACGACCTACCAAAGGTAGCATCACCAAGGTCTTACATCTTAGCTGAGTCAATTTCAGATGCATCGGCCAAATTTCCTAGGAGTAATACAACAAAGAACGACGCATGATACTTCCTGTTGCCAGTAGGTGGCGGTATGACTCTCACTAAATATGGGCCTGACAATGTGTTCAGACCGGGACTCTTAACAAGCATATGAAATTTGGAAAAGATCAGACCATGTGGAGTCAAGTTATAAGGCTTTGAAATTTCATGGCGAGACATCGAAATTCGCCGCGTCGTCATGGCAACACCTTTCCACGAAAAGTCACCAACTTCATAATATACCATCTCCAAGGTCTTTAGGCTATTCTGAGTAAATTTGAGGTGGATCCCATCACCGTGCCACCCACAGAGCGTCAAAGTGTAAAACATGTAACTTCCTGTTGCCAGTAGGTGGCGCTATGACTTACATCCAATATTGACACATGGATGTGTTCAGGACGGGACTCTTTCCAAGCACAAAAGGTTTGGGTCTCTTAGGATCGTGCATGCCGGAGTTATGGCTGTTTGAATTTTCACGGCGAAGGATCGAAATTCGCCGCCCGACCACACCCCCTCAACAATGTCGAAAACTCACCGTTTTGATAACTTTTCATCTCCCAGGTCTGTAGATGATACTGACCGAATTTCAAGTTGCTCAGGTCAAATCCCTAGGAGGAGTTCGTTAAAGTATGCGAGCTAAAAACGGCAAAATTGGCCTGAAAATCGCAACTTTGAACCAAAATGGCTGACTTCCTGTTGGATTTAGGGTATGGCTCCAAGAGACTTTTTGGTGCGTCTGGTCATGATATATAAGCACACCAAATTTCATTGTTCTACGACCATCTGTATCGTGGGGCTCGCTTTTCTTAATTTTCTAGGTGGCGCTGTCGAGCCATTTTTCCCCGCATTTTTTGCGAGACGCATAAAATCTGCGATTTTCACCAGAACTGACGCGCACGCCAATTTCGGTGAGTTTTGGTACACGTTTGTAGAAGTTATTTGAGGTCAAAGAGTCGCAATAATAATAATAATAATAAGAATAATAATAATAATAATAATAATAATAATAATAATAATTCCTTTGGAAACAAGAGGGCTTCGCGCTGGTCAGCGCTCGGGCCCTAATAATAATAATAATAATTAAAGCTGCAAGCAGCGATGATCGGGCCCTCGCGTCCTTGCGTTTGTCGGGGCTCGGCGCTGGTGAAGGGCTTCTGTCACTGGCATATAGATGTCCCCAGACCTGGGGTCGTTTTACAAAGCAGGTTTAGTGAAAACTCAGAGTCTGTTAACCCTGAAATGAGGGAAACTCTGAGTTTTCCGTTTCAAAAAGGGAGGTAACTCAAACCAGAGAAAGAGGGATAACTCTAGCCTGTTTCAGAGAGAGGGGTAACTTAAGCTCTCGGTCAGTTACCGTAGCAGCAGACTCTATGAATCTAACCTGGTCGGGACCAGGTTTTTCTCAATGAACCTCGACTTTCTCTCAGTCTCCGCCCTCTTTCAGAGCCACACACTCCATTTGATTTCCTCATTCATTCAGGCAGCAGGCGAGTTTTGGCGTAGCCTAGTTCTGCCGTATGTCATTTAAAGAAATCATTAAAAAAAATAAATAAATTAAAAAAAAAATCAGAGTCAGTATATTAGAAGTCCATTAGGCACAGTAAGTGGCGACTTTTTTTCACTAACATGGCATGTCCTTTTGATAACGATCCCGTGGATGAAGGTGCAGCATTACTGCGCAGAGAATTAAATATTCGTCGAGAGATGGTTATCAGACCACGCATAGATGTTCTAGCATTTCCAGCCATTATCTTTTTGAGCGGTACCATTTCACGTCACAGTCCATCATCTACATACACAACCTAAGCCGTCTTTACATTTGCAACATTACCAATCGTAGTCATGCTCTCACATCCCAGCAGATATTGTGTGTTGCGCTGCGTTTCTTTGCAAATGGTTTGCAAAAGTTTTTTGTACAATGTCGGAGCCAGCCACTGGCCTTCCTAAATTCTGGCTTAGGGCCAGCTCCTCTGCCTCCGTTAGAGGTGGCGGTGCTGGACCACCACCCGTTTTACGGGCATCTGCCTTCTTTCTGTTGGCTGAGTAGAAGTCTGTGTTAGTTGAAATAGGATTAATTATTTAACAGAACATGATGTAGATGAGAAGACATTTATGTGTGTGAAACCAGCATTATGTTGGGGATAAAACAACTGCACAGTCAAACAGCCACTTAATATTTACTTTACAATGTAAAACATGATCAAAATGAGGTACCCCCATGAGATTATGCCGAGGTCTCACCTGTTTGAACAATGTTTTTAAATTTCATCCTAAACTGCTGCCAAGTGCGCTTGGACCTAAATGAAATAAATTAATAGGCCACCATTCAAGCAGTTTTCCTCTGTAATATTATTGTGATTACAAAGGACTACATTTAAACTTACGCAATGACCGAGCAGCAGCCGTCTCCCTCTCTTTTGCAGCTGCAGCGGTGTTGCACTTCTTTCTGAAAACATGCTCAAACTCGTCGTATGAGCGAATTAAGATGTCTAGTTCTAGGGGGGCGAAAAACGCAGCCATCCTCTTCCCCGTTGCCATGGTGACTCGTTGAATCGGGGCTCCATTGATGCTGGCTTTTTATAGTTGTGGTGCACGCGCTTAACTCCAGGTGAAACTACTCCGAGTTGATTAAACTGACTCAAATCAGCTGTTCTGGAACCGGAAACTCAGAGTTTTCTATCTCAGAGTAGATCAACTCAGAGTTCAGGATTAGACTCAGAGTTTGTTGAACCTGCTTTGTGAAACGGACCCCTGAGCTGTTTTCAGACAGTGCAAGGGGAAATTAACGTCACATCCTCAATCACCTACTCTGCCTGCTGCAGGGGCTGCTGCATTGAAATGTGGTAGGGGGCGCTATGGAGCCAGTTTTCATCACTGACTGAATATTGGTATTTAGACGTGTTCAGGCTGGGAGTCTTATCAAACATGTAAAGTTTGGTGTAGACTCCAGCATTTACACTAAACTTATAGCAATTTCGCCTGTCATGGCGAAACATCAAAACTCAACGCCACGCCACGGCCACACGCTTCAATGCTAAGTAAATGTTTTGATAACTTTTGATCACACACTAGTGTAGATGACACACACTGATTTTGAAGTCGTTACCATGAATTCTGTAGGAGGAGTTCGTTAAAATACAAGGTATGCCAAATGGTCAAAAAAACGCGAAAAATGACCACTTTTATCAAGATGGCCGACTTCCTGTAGGACTTACGATATGGCTCCAAGAGGCTTTTTTGTGCGTCTTGACATGATACATTAGCCTCCCGAATTTCATTTTCCTAGGTTCATCTGGAAGGCGGGGCTACAATTTTGAAATTTTCAAGGGGGCGCTGTTGAGCCATATTGTCACGTCTATGCAAATGACCTATCCAGGATTTTAGCTGGTGTCGCTCCAGACATGTGTGCCAAGTTTCGTGACTGTAGACCCATCCCTTATTCCTAAAATACACCATCGTATTTCATGGCGAAGGATGTGTCGCCATGGCAACGGCGTTTGGTCATGGGTCACGACCTGCCCAATGTAGCATCACCAAGGTCTTACATCTTAGCTGAGTCAATTTCAGATGCATCGGCCAAATTTCCTAGGAGTAATACAACAAAGAACGACGCATGATACTTCCTGTTGCCAGTAGGTGGCGCTATGACTCTCACTAAATATGGGCCTGAAAATGTGTTCAGACCGGGACTCTTAACTAGCATATAGAATTTGGAAAAGATCAGACCATGTGGAGTCAAGTTATAAGGCTTTGAAATTTCATGGCGAGACATCGAAATTCGCCGCGTCGTCATGGCAACACCTTTCCACGAAAAGTCACCAACTTCATAATATACCATCTCCAAGGTCTTTAGGCTATTCTGAGTAAATTTGAGGTGGATCCCATCACCGTGCCACCCACAGAGCGTCAAAGTGTAAAACATGTAACTTCCTGTTGCCAGTAGGTGGCGCTATGACTCACATCCAATATTGACACATGGATGTGTTCAGGACGGGACTCTTTCCAAGCACAAAAGGTTTGGGTCTCTTAGGATCGTGCATGCCGGAGTTATGGCTGTTTGAATTTTCACGGCGAAGGATCGAAATTCGCCGCCCGACCACACCCCCTCAACAATGTCGAAAACTCACCGTTTTGATAACTTTTCATCTCCCAGGTCTGTAGATGATACTGACCGAATTTCAAGTTGCTCAGGTCAAATCCCTAGGAGGAGTTCGTTAAAGTACGCGGGCTAAAAACGGCAAAATTGGCCTGAAAATCGCAACTTTGAACCAAAATGGCCGACTTCCTGTTGGATTTAGGGTATGGCTCCAAGAGACTTTTTGGTGCGTCTGGTCATGATATATAAGCACACCAAATTTCATTGTTCTACGACCATCTGTATCGTGGGGCTCGCTTTTCTTAATTTTCTAGGTGGCGCTGTCGAGCCATTTTTCCCCGCATTTTTTGCGAGACGCATAAAATCTGCGATTTTCACCAGAACTGACGCGCACGCCAATTTCGGTGAGTTTTGGTACACGTTTGTAGAAGTTATTTGAGGTCAAAGAGTCGCAATAATAATAATAATAATAATAATAATAATAATAATAATAATAATAATAATAATAATAATAATTCCTTTGGAAACAAGAGGGCTTCGCGCTGGTCAGCGCTCGGGCCCTAATAATAATAATAATTCCTTTGGAAACAAGAGGGCTTCGCGCTGGTCAGCGCTCGGGCCCTAATAATTCCTTGAGTTTCAATAGGGCTTCGCACCGGTCGGTGCTCGGGCCCTAATAATAATAATAATAATAATAATTCCTTTGGAAACAAGAGGGCTTCGCGCTGGTCAGCGCTCGGGCCCTAATTAAAGCTGCAAGCAGCGATGATCGGGCCCTCGCACCCCAGCGCATGTCGAAGTGACGCTCAGTCGAAGGGCTTTTGTCAGTGACTTGTTGTGTAAAGTTTGAGGCAGATCCAACCGTGTACACTCAAGTTATATCAATTTCCTCTGTCATGGCGAAACAGCAAATGTCAACGCCACGCCACGGCCAAACCATCATGATCATACACTAGTCTAGATGACACACACTGATTTTTAAGTCCTTACCATGGATTCTGTAGGAGGAGTTCTTTAAAATACAAGGTATGCGAAATGGCCAAGAAAAGGCGAAAATGTACCATTTTTTTCAAGATGGCCGACTTCCTGTTCCACTTACAATAAGGCTTCAAGAGGCTTTTTTGTGCGTGTTGACATTATACATGTGCCCTGTGAATTTCATCTTTCTACGTTAATCTGGAAGGCGGGGCTGCAATTTTGAAATTTTAAAGGGGGCGCTGTTGAGCCATTTTGCCACGCCCATTCAAAGCGACCACATAGGATTTGAGCTGACATCACTCTAGACATGTGTGTCAAGTTTCATGACTGTAGAGCAATCCCTTCTCCCTGAAAAACAGTATCATATTTCATGGCGAAGGATGTGTCGCCATGGTAACAGCATTCAGTTTTGGGTCATGAGCTGCCAAATGTAGCATCACCAAGGTCTTGTTTATTAGCTGACTTAATTTCAGGTGCATCAGCCAAATTTCCTAGGAGTAATTAGACAAAGTACGACGCATGATACTTCCTGTTGCCAGTAGGTGGCGCTATGACTTTCGCTAAATATGAGACTGAACATGTGTTCAGATTGGGACTCTTAACAAGCATATGAAATTTGGAAAAGATCAGACCACGTGGAGTCAAGTTATAAGGCATTGAAATTTCATGGCGTCACATCGAAATTGGCCGCGTCGCCATGGCAACACCTTTCAACGAAGGGTCACCAACTTCATAATATAAGATCTCCAAGGTCTTGAGGCTATTCTCAGTAAATTTCAGCTGGATTCCATCACCGTGCTGCCCACAGGGCGTCAGAGCGTAAAACATGTAACTTCCTGTTGCCAGGAGGTGGCGCTATGACTCATATCCTGTATTGTCACATGGACCCGTTCAGGGCGGGACTCTTATGAAGCACAAAAGGTTTGGCTCTCTTAGGATCATGTATGCCGGAGTTATAGCCGTTTCATTTTTCATGGCGAAGGATCGAAATTCGCCGCCCAGCCACGCCCCCTAGGAAAGACTAATGAGAATTTTTTTGATAACTTTTAATCTCCTATGCCTGTAGATGATACGGACCGAATTTGAAAGTCCTGGGGTCAAATCTCTAGGAGGAGTTCGTTAAAGTATGCGGGCTGGAAATGACAAAATCGGTGCAAAATTTCAACTTTGATACAAAATGGCCGACTTCCTGTTGGAGTTAGGCTATGTGTCCTTGAGACTTTTTGGTGCGTCTGGTCATGATACATATGCATACCGAATTTCGTTCTCCTACGACAATCTGTATCGAGGGGCTCAATTTTCTTGACTTTCTAGGTGGCGCTGTCGAGCCATTTTGTCCCGCTTTATTTCGAGACCCATAAAATATCGAAATTTTCGCCAGTCCTGACATCTGTGCAAATTTTCATGAGTTTTCGTGCATGTTTAGGCCCTCAAAAATGCGTTTGTTTCGGAGGAATAATAATAATAATTAAAGCTGCAAGCAGCGATGATCGGGCCCTCGCACCCCAGCGCATGTCGAAGTGACGCTCAGTCGAAGGGCTTTTGTCAGTGACTTGTTGTGTAAAGTTTGAGGCAGATCCAACCGTGTACACTCAAGTTATATCAATTTCCTCTGTCATGGCGAAACATCAAAACTCAACGCCACGCCACGGCCAAACCATCATGATCATACACTAGTCTAGATGACACACACTGATTTTTAAGTCCTTACGATGAATTCTGTAGAAGGAGTTCTTTAAAATACAAGGTATGCGAAATGGCCAAGAAAAGGCGAAAATTGACCAGTTTTTCAAGATGGCCGACTTCCTGTTCGACTTACAATAAGGCTTCAAGAGACTTTTTTGTGCGTGTTGACATTATACATGTGCCCTGTGAATTTCATCTTTCTATGTTAATCTGGAAGGCGGGGCTGCAATTTTGAAATTTTAAAGGGGGCGCTGTTGAGCCATTTTGCCACGCCCATTCAAAGCGACCACATAGGATTTGAGCTGACATCACTCTAGACATGTGTGTCAAGTTTCATGATTGTAGAGCAATCCCTTCTCCCTGAAAAACAGTATCATATTTCATGGCGAAGGATGTGTCGCCATGGTAACAGCATTCAGTTTTGGGTCATGAGCTGCCAAATGTAGCATCACCAAGGTCTTGTTTATTAGCTGACTTAATTTCAGGTGCATCAGCCAAATTTCCTAGGAGTAATTAGACAAAGTACGACGCATGATACTTCCTGTTGCCAGTAGGTGGCGCTATGACTTTCGCTAAATATGAGACTGAACATGTGTTCAGATTGGGACTCTTAACAAGCATATGAAATTTGGAAAAGATCAGACCACGTGGAGTCAAGTTATAAGGCATTGAAATTTCATGGCGTCACATCGAAATTGGCCGCGTCGCCATGGCAACACCTTTCAACGAAGGGTCACCAACTTCATAATATAAGATCTCCAAGGTCTTGAGGCTATTCTCAGTAAATTTCAGCTGGATTCCATCACCGTGCTGCCCACAGGGCGTCAGAGCGTAAAACATGTAACTTCCTGTTGCCAGGAGGTGGCGCTATGACTCATATCCTGTATTGTCACATGGACCCGTTCAGGGCAGGACTCTTATGAAGCACAAAAGGTTTGGCTCTCTTAGGATCATGTATGCCGGAGTTATAGCCGTTTCATTTTTCATGGCGAAGGATCGAAATTCGCCGCCCAGCCACGCCCCCTAGGAAAGACTAATGAGAATTGTTTTAATAACTTTTAATCTCCTATGCCTGTAGATGATACGGACCGAATTTGAAAGTCCTGGGGTCAAATCTCTAGGAGGAGTTCGTTAAAGTATGCGGGCTGGAAATGACAAAATCGGTGCAAAATTTCAACTTTGATACAAAATGGCCGACTTCCTGTTGGAGTTAGGCTATGTGTCCTTGAGACTTTTTGGTGCGTCTGGTCATGATACATATGCATACCGAATTTCGTTCTCCTACGACAATCTGTATCGAGGGGCTCAATTTTCTTGACTTTCTAGGTGGCGCTGTCGAGCCATTTTGTCCCGCTTTATTTCGAGACCCATAAAATATCGCAATTTTCGCCAGTCCTGACATCTGTACAAATTTTCATGAGTTTTCGTGCATGTTTAGGCCCTCAAAAATCCGTTTGTTTCGGAGGAATAATAATAATTAAAGCTGCAAGCAGCGATGATCGGGCCCTCGCACCCCAGCGCATGTCGAAGTGACGCTCAGTCGAAGGGCTTTTGTCAGTGACTTGTTGTGTAAAGTTTGAGGCAGATCCAACCGTGTACACTCAAGTTATATCAATTTCCTCTGTCATGGCGAAACATCAAAACTCAACGCCACGCCACGGCCAAACCATCATGATCATACACTAGTCTAGATGACACACACTGATTTTGAAGTCCTTACCATGGATTCTGTAGGAGGAGTTCTTTAAAATACAAGGTATGCGAAATGGCCAAGAAAAGGCCAAAATGTACCATTTTTTTCAAGATGGCCGACTTCCTGTTCCACTTACAATAAGGCTTCAAGAGGCTTTTTTGTGCGTGTTGACATTATACATGTGCCCTGTGAATTTCATCTTTCTACGTTAATCTGGAAGGCGGGGCTGCAATTTTGAAATTTTAAAGGGGGCGCTGTTGAGCCATTTTGCCACACCCATTCAAAGCGACCACATAGGATTTGAGCTGACATCACTCTAGACATGTGTGTCAAGTTTCATGACTGTAGAGCAATCCCTTCTCCCTGAAAAACAGTATCATATTTCATGGCGAAGGATGTGTCGCCATGGTAACAGCATTCAGTTTCGGGTCATGAGCTGCCAAATGTAGCATCACCAAGGTCTTGTTTATTAGCTGACTTAATTTCAGGTGCATCAGCCAAATTTCCTAGGAGTAATTAGACAAAGTACGACGCATGATACTTCCTGTTGCCAGTAGGTGGCGCTATGACTTTCGCTAAATATGAGACTGAACATGTGTTCAGATCGGGACTCTTAACAAGCATATGAAATTTGGAAAAGATCAGACCACGTGGAGTCAAGTTATAAGGCATTGAAATTTCATGGCGTCACATCGAAATTGGCCGCGTCGCCATGGCAACACCTTTCAACGAAGGGTCACCAACTTCATAATATAAGATCTCCAAGGTCTTGAGGCTATTCTCAGTAAATTTCAGCTGGATTCCATCACCGTGCTGCCCACAGGGCGTCAGAGCGTAAAACATGTAACTTCCTGTTGCCAGGAGGTGGCGCTATGACTCATATCCTGTATTGTCACATGGACCCGTTCAGGGCGGGACTCTTATGAAGCACAAAAGGTTTGGCTCTCTTAGGATCATGTATGCCGGAGTTATAGCCGTTTCATTTTTCATGGCGAAGGATCGAAATTCGCCGCCCAGCCACGCCCCCTAGGAAAGACTAATGAGAATTGTTTTGATAACTTTTAATCTCCTATGCCTGTAGATGATACGGACCGAATTTGAAAGTCCTGGGGTCAAATCTCTAGGAGGAGTTCGTTAAAGTATGCGGGCTGGAAATGACAAAATCGGTGCAAAATTTCAACTTTGATACAAAATGGCCGACTTCCTGTTGGAGTTAGGCTATGTGTCCTTGAGACTTTTTGGTGCGCCTGGTCATGATACATATGCATACCGAATTTCGTTCTCCTACGACAATCTGTATCGAGGGGCTCAATTTTCTTGACTTTCTAGGTGGCGCTGTCGAGCCATTTTGTGCCGCTTTATTTCGAGACCCATAAAATATCGCAATTTTCGCCAGTCCTGACATCTGTGCAAATTTTCATGAGTTTTCGTGCATGTTTAGGCCCTCAAAAATGCGTTTGTTTCGGAGGAATAATAATAATAATAATAATTAAAGCTGCAAGCAGCGATGATCGGGCCCTCGCACCCCAGCGCATGTCGAAGTGACGCTCAGTCGAAGGGCTTTTGTCAGTGACTTGTTGTGTAAAGTTTGAGGCAGATCCAACCGTGTACACTCAAGTTATATCAATTTCCTCTGTCATGGCGAAACATCAAAACTCAACGCCACGCCACGGCCAAACCATCATGATCATACACTAGTCTAGATGACACACACTGATTTTGAAGTCCTTACCATGGATTCTGTAGAAGTTCTTTAAAATACAAGGTATGCGAAATGGCCAAGAAAAGGCGAAAATGTACCATTTTTTTCAAGATGGCCGACTTCCTGTTCCACTTACAATAAGGCTTCAAGAGGCTTTTTTGTGCGTGTTGACATTATACATGTGCCCTGTGAATTTCATCTTTCTACGTTAATCTGGAAGGCGGGGCTGCAATTTTGAAATTTTAAAGGGGGCGCTGTTGAGCCATTTTGCCACGCCCATTCAAAGCGACCACATAGGATTTTAGCTGACATCACTCTAGACATGTGTGTCAAGTTTCATGACTGTAGAGCAATCCCTTCTCCCTGAAAAACAGTATCATATTTCATGGCGAAGGATGTGTCGCCATGGTAACAGCATTCAGTTTTGGGTCATGAGCTGCCAAATGTAGCATCACCAAGGTCTTGTTTATTAGCTGACTTAATTTCAGGTGCATCAGCCAAATGTCCTAGGAGTAATTAGACAAAGTACAACGCATGATACTTCCTGTTGCCAGTAGGTGGCGCTATGACTTTCGCTAAATATGAGACTGAACATGTGTTCAGATCGGGACTCTTAACAAGCATATGAAATTTGGAAAAGATCAGACCACGTGGAGTCAAGTTATAAGGCATTGAAATTTCATGGCGTCACATCGAAATTCGCCGCGTCGCCATGGCAACACCTTTCAACGAAGGGTCACCAACTTCATAATATAAGATCTCCAAGGTCTTGAGGCTATTCTCTGTAAATTTCAGCTGGATTCCATCACCGTGCTGCCCACAGGGCGTCAGAGCGTAAAACATGTAACTTCCTGTTGCCAGGAGGTGGCGCTATGACTCATATCCTGTATTGTCACATGGACCCGTTCAGGGCGGGACTCTTATGAAGCACAAAAGGTTTGGCTCTCTTAGGATCATGTATGCCGGAGTTATAGCCGTTTCATTTTTCATGGCGAAGGATCGAAATTCGCCGCCCAGCCACGCCCCCTAGGAAAGACTAATGAGAATTGTTTTAATAACTTTTAATCTCCTATGCCTGTAGATGATACGGACCGAATTTGAAAGTCCTGGGGTCAAATCTCTAGGAGGAGTTCGTTAAAGTATGCGGGCTGGAAATGACAAAATTTCAACTTTGATACAAAATGGCCGACTTCCTGTTGGAGTTAGGCTATGTGTCCTTGGGACTTTTTGGTGCGTCTGGTCATGATACATATGCATACCGAATTTCGTTCTCCTACGACAATCTGTATCGAGGGGGTCAATTCTAGGTGGCGCTGTCGAGCCATTTTGTCCCGCTTTATTTCGAGACCCATAAAATATCGCAATTTTCGCCAGTCCTGACATCTGTGCAAATTTTCATGAGTTTTCGTGCATGTTTAGGCCCTCAAAAATGCGTTTGTTTCGGAGGAATAATAATAATAATAATAATAATAATAATAATAACTCCTTCAGTTTCAATAGGGCTTCGCACCGGTCGGTGCTCGGGCCCTAATAATAATTCCTTCAGTTTCAATAGGGCTTCGCACCGGTCGGTGCTCGGGCCCTAATAATAATTCCTTCAGTTTCAATAGGGCTTCGCACCGGTCGGTGCTCGGGCCCTAATAATAATAATAATAATAATAACAAGCAGCGATGATCGGACCCTCGCACCCCAGCGCATGTCGAAGTGACGCTCAGTCGAAGGGCTTTTGTCAGTGACTTGTGTAAAGTTTGAGGCAGATCCAACCGTGTACACTCAAGTTATATCAATTTCCTCTGTCATGGCGAAACATCAAAAGTCAACGCCACGCCACGGCCAAACCATCATGATCATACACTAGTCTAGATGACACACACTGATTTTGAAGTCCTTACCATGGATTCTGTAGGAGGAGTTCTTTAAAATACAAGGTATGCGAAATGGCCAAGAAAAGGCCAAAATGTACCATTTTTTTCAAGATGGCCGACTTCCTGTTCCACTTACAATAAGGCTTCAAGAGGCTTTTTTGTGCGTCTTGACATTATACATGTGCCCTGTGAATTTCATCTTTCTACGTTAATCTGGAAGGCGGGGCTGCAATTTTGAAATTTTAAAGGGGGCGCTGTTGAGCCATTTTGCCACGCCCATTCAAAGCGACCACATAGGATTTGAGCTGACATCACTCTAGACATGTGTGTCAAGTTTCATGACTGTAGAGCAATCCCTTCTCCCTGAAAAACAGTATCATATTTCATGGCGAAGGATGTGTCGCCATGGTAACAGCATTCAGTTTTGGGTCATGAGCTGCCAAATGTAGCATCACCAAGGTCTTGTTTATTAGCTGACTTAATTTCAGGTGCATCAGCCAAATTTCCTAGGAGTAATTAGACAAAGTACGACGCATGATACTTCCTGTTGCCAGTAGGTGGCGCTATGACTTTCGCTAAATATGAGACTGAACATGTGTTCAGATCGGGACTCTTAACAAGCATATGAAATTTGGAAAAGATCAGACCACGTGGAGTCAAGTTATAAGGCATTGAAATTTCATGGCGTCACATCGAAATTCGCCGCGTCGCCATGGCAACACCTTTCAACGAAGGGTCACCAACTTCATAATATAAGATCTCCAACGTCTTGAGGCTATTCTCAGTAAATTTCAGCTGGATTCCATCACCGTGCTGCCCACAGGGCGTCAGAGCGTAAAACATGTAACTTCCTGTTGCCAGGAGGTGGCGCTATGACTCATATCCTGTATTGTCACATGGACCCGTTCAGGGCGGGACTCTTATGAAGCACAAAAGGTTTGGCTCTCTTAGGATCATGTATGCCGGAGTTATAGCCGTTTCATTGTTCATGGCGAAGGATCGAAATTCGCCGCCCAGCCACACCCCCTAGGAAAGACTAATGAGAATTGTTTTAATAACTTTTAATCTCCTATGCCTGTAGATGATACGGACCGAATTTGAAAGTCCTGGGGTCAAATCTCTAGGAGGAGTTCGTTAAAGTATGCGGGCTGGAAATGACAAAATCGGTGCAAAATTTCAACTTTGATACAAAATGGCCGACTTCCTGTTGGAGTTAGGCTATGTGTCCTTGAGACTTTTTGGTGCGTCTGGTCATGATACATATGCATACCGAATTTCGTTCTCCTACGACAATCTGTATCGAGGGGCTCAATTTTCTTGACTTTCTAGGTGGCGCTGTCGAGCCATTTTGTCCCGCTTTATTTCGAGACCCATAAAATATCGCAATTTTCGCCAGTCCTGACATCTGTGCAAATTTTCATGAGTTTTCGTGCATGTTTAGGCCCTCAAAAATGCGTTTGTTTCGGAGGAATAATAATAATAATAATAATAATAATAATAACTCCTTCAGTTTCAATAGGGCTTCGCACCGGTCGGTGCTCGGGCCCTAATAATTAAAGCTGCAAGCAGCGATGATCGGGCCCTCGCACCCCAGCGCATGTCGAAGTGACGCTCAGTCGAAGGGCTTTTGTCAGTGACTTGTTGTGTAAAGTTTGAGGCAGATCCAACCGTGTACACTCAAGTTATATCAATTTCCTCTGTCATGGCGAAACATCAAAACTCAACGCCACGCCACGGCCAAACCATCATGATCATACACTAGTCTAGATGACACACACTGATTTTGAAGTCCTTACCATGGATAATGTAGGAGGAGTTCTTTAAAATACAAGGTATGCGAAATGGCCAAGAAAAGGCCAAAATGTACCATTTTTTTCAAGATGGCCGACTTCCTGTTCCACTTACAATAAGGCTTCAAGAGGCTTTTTTGTGCGTGTTGACATTATACATGTGCCCTGTGAATTTCATCTTTCTACGTTAATCTGGAAGGCGGGGCTGCAATTTTGAAATTTTCAAGGGGGCGCTGTTGAGCCATATTGTCACGTCTATGCAAATGAAGTTTCGAGGATTTTAACTGGTGTCACTCCAGACATGTGTGCCAAGTTTTGTGATTGTGGACCCATCCCTTGTCCCTAAAATACAGCATCGTATTTCATGGCGAAGGATGTGTCGCCATGGCAACGGCGTTTGGTCATGGGTCATGACCTGCCCAATGTAGCATCACCAAGGTCTTACATCTTAGCTGAGTCAATTTCAGGTGCATCGGCCAAATTTCCTAGGAGCAATACAACAAAGAATGACGCATGATACTTCCTGTTGCGCTCTGGCCCGTCGGGATCAGATCACGCTTTTTAAAAATGAGGGATATTTCTTACAAGTGTGGTGTGCTTTTATTTTGAAAGTTTGATTGACATGTGTACTGTCAGGTGTGTAGAGACAATAAGTAACTGCAGCTGGACACACAAAAATACTCATATATTTGAATGGAGAGTGTGAGCGAACCCACACCTTTTTGAACATTTACTGCTTCCACATAATCTTAGATACAAACTTCATTTGAACTTTAAATGAGTCACGAGACTTTGACCTACAAATCTTGAATTTACATGTGTTTTCTATCTTTTATTGTTTTTGAGATATTAGAGTGTGAGTTTTAAGGTCTTTTCTTGCTCCTCCTGTGATTTTATAATGAGTGTGTATTGCGGAATGTTTCAGAGCACTGAGGGAGTGACATCACCAGGAGCAGTTGGAGAGGAGGATATTAGAGAACGCTTCTTGTGAAATATCCTCATAAATCCCATGACTTTGGCCAAATCCTACATAAAAATCACATTTTTTTGTAGGAATTTTCGTCGCGAATCCATTGATACAGGTTTGAAAGTGGTCGGACTTATACTTTAGACGCCAGATGCCCCAGTTTGGCACAAAGTCCATGCCCAGAGATTGCCTCCCCATTGGTTTACATTGTAAGGTGTAATGTCGCACTCCAACTTTCAGGGCTTACTAAATCTAAACCGTTCGAGTTATTACAAAGTTTTTAATAACTTTTGCTCAACACAGTGTGATAAGTCATGTATTAAAGTTTGAAGCCGATACCATTGACGCCCTCGGAGGAGATAGCGTTTGGTCGGGGGCCAAAATTGGGGCAAAGTCTTATTTTGAAAAGCTGATTGCAGACTTCCTGTTGGATTTAGGTCAGGGGTGTCAGCGTATGATTTGTAGGTCTTGATGAGACGAATAATTGAGTTTTGGTTCGATCTCTCTACGACATTCCTACGGGCCGTGGCGGCCGTTTTAGATACATAGGTGGCGCTAGAGAGCACATTTTGGCACTTCGGGGGTTAATTTTTACATTTTATCAAATTTTTCACCAGACCTGATGTGCGTGCCAAATTTGGTGAGTTTTTGAGCATGTTTAGGGGGTCAAATTTAGAGTTAAAGTGGCGGATTAATAAAGAATAATAATAATTAAAGCTGCAAGCAGCGATGATCGGGCCCTCGCACCCCAGCGCATGTCGAAGTGACGCTCAGTCGAAGGGCTTTTGTCAGTGACTTGTTGTGTAAAGTTTGAGGCAGATCCAACCGTGTACACTCAAGTTATATCAATTTCCTCTGTCATGGCGAAACATCAAAACTCAACGCCACGCCACGGCCAAACCATCATGATCATACACTAGTCTAGATGACACACACTGATTTTGAAGTCCTTACCATGGATTCTGTAGGAGGAGTTCTTTAAAATACAAGGTATGCGAAATGGCCAAGAAAAGGCGAAAATGTACCATTTTTTTCAAGATGGCCGACTTCCTGTTCCACTTACAATAAGGCTTCAAGAGGCTTTTTTGTGCGTGTTGACATTATACATGTGCCCTGTGAATTTCATCTTTCTACGTTAATCTGGAAGGCGGGGCTGCAATTTTGAAATTTTAAAGGGGGCGCTGTTGAGCCATTTTGCCACGCCCATTCAAAGCGACCACATAGGATTTGAGCTGACATCACTCTAGACATGTGTGTCAAGTTTCATGACTGTAGAGCAATCCCTTCTCCCTGAAAAACAGTATCATATTTCATGGCGAAGGATGTGTCGCCATGGTAACAGCATTCAGTTTTGGGTCATGAGCTGCCAAATGTAGCATCACCAAGGTCTTGTTTATTAGCTGACTTAATTTCAGGTGCATCAGCCAAATTTCCTAGGAGTAATTAGACAAAGTACGACGCATGATACTTCCTGTTGCCAGTAGGTGGCGCTATGACTTTGGCTAAATATGAGACTGAACATGTGTTCAGATTGGGACTCTTAACAAGCATATGAAATTTGGAAAAGATCAGACCACGTGGAGTCAAGTTATAAGGCATTGAAATTTCATGGCGTCACATCGAAATTCGCCGCGTCGCCATGGCAACACCTT
The DNA here is from genome assembly GCF_914725855.1 of Thunnus albacares. NCBI lineage: Eukaryota > Metazoa > Chordata > Actinopteri > Scombriformes > Scombridae > Thunnus > Thunnus albacares. Next base: position 4,871,430 of record NC_058107.1, read on the forward strand.
TCGACGAAGGGTCACCAACTTCATAATATAAGATCTCCAAGGTCTTGAGGCTATTCTCAGTAAATTTCAGCTGGATTCCATCACCGTGCTGCCCACAGGGCGTCAGAGCGTAAAACATGTAACTTCCTGTTGCCAGGAGGTGGCGCTATGACTCATATCCTGTATTGTCACATGGACCCGTTCAGGGCGGGACTCTTATGAAGCACAAAAGGTTTGGCTCTCTTAGGATCATGTATGCCGGAGTTATAGCCGTTTCATTTTTCATGGCGAAGGATCGAAATTCGCCGCCCAGCCACGCCCCCTAGGAAAGACTAATGAGAATTGTTTTAATAACTTTTAATCTCCTATGCCTGTAGATGATACGGACCGAATTTGAAAGTCCTGGGGTCAAATCTCTAGGAGGAGTTCGTTAAAGTATGTGGGCTGGAAATGACAAAATCGGTGCAAAATTTCAACTTTGATACAAAATGGCCGACTTCCCGTTGGAGTTAGGCTATGTGTCCTTGAGACTTTTTGGTGCGTCTGGTCATGATACATATGCATACCGAATTTCGTTCTCCTACGACAATCTGTATCGAGGGGCTCAATTTTCTTGACTTTCTAGGTGGCGCTGTCGAGCCATTTTGTCCTGCTTTATTTCGAGACCCATAAAATATCGCAATTTTCGCCAGTCCTGACATCTGTGCAAATTTTCATGAGTTTTCGTGCATGTTTAGGCCCTCAAAAATGCGTTTGTTTCGGAGGAATAATAATAATAATTAAAGCTGCAAGCAGCGATGATCGGGCCCTCGCACCCCAGCGCATGTCGAAGTGACGCTCAGTCGAAGGGCTTTTGTCAGTGACTTGTTGTGTAAAGTTTGAGGCAGATCCAACCGTGTACACTCAAGTTATATCAATTTCCTCTGTCATGGCGAAACATCAAAACTCAACGCCACGCCACGGCCAAACCATCATGATCATACACTAGTCTAGATGACACACACTGATTTTGAAGTCCTTACCATGGATTCTGTAGGAGGAGTTCTTTAAAATACAAGGTATGCGAAATGGCCAAGAAAAGGCGAAAATGTACCATTTTTTTCAAGATGGCCGACTTCCTGTTCCACTTACAATAAGGCTTCAAGAGGCTTTTTTGTGCGTGTTGACATTATACATGTGCCCTGTGAATTTCATCTTTCTACGTTAATCTGGAAGGCGGGGCTGCAATTTTGAAATTTTAAAGGGGGCGCTGTTGAGCCATTTTGCCACGCCCATTCAAAGCGACCACATAGGATTTGAGCTGACATCACTCTAGACATGTGTGTCAAGTTTCATGACTGTAGAGCAATCCCTTCTCCCTGAAAAACAGTATCATATTTCATGGCGAAGGATGTGTCGCCATGGTAACAGCATTCAGTTTTGGGTCATGAGCTGCCAAATGTAGCATCACCAAGGTCTTGTTTATTAGCTGACTTAATTTCAGGTGCATCAGCCAAATTTCCTAGGAGTAATTAGACAAAGTACGACGCATGATACTTCCTGTTGCCAGTAGGTGGCGCTATGACTTTCGCTAAATATGAGACTGAACATGTGTTCAGATTGGGACTCTTAACAAGCATATGAAATTTGGAAAAGATCAGACCACGTGGAGTCAAGTTATAAGGCATTGAAATTTCATGGCGTCACATCGAAATTCGCCGCGTCGCCATGGCAACACCTTTCAACGAAGGGTCACCAACTTCATAATATAAGATCTCCAAGGTCTTGAGGCTATTCTCAGTAAATTTCAGCTGGATTCCATCACCGTGCTGCCCACAGGGCGTCAGAGCGTAAAACATGTAACTTCCTGTTGCCAGGAGGTGGCGCTATGACTCATATCCTGTATTGTCACATGGACCCGTTCAGGGCGGGACTCTTATGAAGCACAAAAGGTTTGGCTCTCTTAGGATCATGTATGCCGGAGTTATAGCCGTTTCATTTTTCATGGCGAAGGATCGAAATTCGCCGCCCAGCCACGCCCCCTAGGAAAGACTAATGAGAATTGTTTTAATAACTTTTAATCTCCTATGCCTGTAGATGATACGGACCGAATTTGAAAGTCCTGGGGTCAAATCTCTAGGAGGAGTTCGTTAAAGTATGCGGGCTGGAAATGACAAAATCGGTGCAAAATTTCAACTTTGATACAAAATGGCCGACTTCCTGTTGGAGTTAGGCTATGTGTCCTTGAGACTTTTTGGTGCGACTGGTCATGATACATATGCATACCGAATTTCGTTCTCCTACGACAATCTGTATCGAGGGGCTCAATTTTCTTGACTTTCTAGGTGGCGCTGTCGAGCCATTTTGTCCCGCTTTATTTCGAGACCCATAAAATATCGCAATTTTCGCCAGTCCTGACATCTGTGCAAATTTTCATGAGTTTTCGTGCATGTTTAGGCCCTCAAAAATGCGTTTGTTTCGGAGGAATAATAATAATAATAATAATAATAATAATAATAATAATAACTCCTTCAGTTTCAATAGGGCTTCGCACCGGTCGGTGCTCGGGCCCTAATAATAATAATAATAATAATAATAATAACTCCTTCAGTTTCAATAGGGCTTCGCACCGGTCGGTGCTCGGGCCCTAATAATAATAATTAAAGCTGCAAGCAGCGTTGGACGGGCCTTCGCGCCCTTGCGCACAGCGAGCCGCGGCGCAGTCAGTTGAGCTTGTGGGAACCAAGAAAACGTTTGGAGATGATTAGTGTGAGAGTCTTTTGACACACAATACTAACCAGTGTCTCTCTGTGAGCCCACCCCTCTGTTCACAGACAATTATGAATTATGAAATCAAAATATTGTTAACCTTAATCAATAATTCAGGTACCAACTGTAGGGTCTGCGAAGAACACAGTTAATTATTTGCTATAATTATCAATTATCAATAATAATTAATTATAACAATTAACAGAATTATTAATATGAACTAACAGATACGAAGCACCACCCCGAAACCGGGACCAGTAACCGAGCAAGGTAGTCTCATAAATGGGAGTTCTCCTAGAATGTTAATATCTGAGAGATAATCATTCAAGGGTGAACAAAGAAGGGTTGAATTCGAGCTCTGACTCCTTCAATCAGCCACTTTTCACAATATGTTACCAATAATGACTAAAGAACTTCTCTTTAAAGATATAACAGTGTTTATGAAACTTAGCAAAATTAACAAAGTTAACAAATGCTTCACTCAATAAATAGCTATTCTAAAATCTAATTCTACCAAACAAAACACAAACAGCTTTGCACAGAGTTGGACACTTGCAGGGGAATGCGTGTATGTATGTATGTATATATATGTGTGTGTGTGTGTGTGTTAATAACAAGAGAGGAAGGAGGGAAAGCGATCGTGAGAGAGAGAGAAGCGGTTCTTTTTCCACAGAGAGCGCACGTATGGACGGCAGTCTGTAACGCACGTTGTCTGGTTTAAGATCGACAAATCAGTTTACTTTCTCACTCACGGCAGCACAAACACAGTAGTCCCGAGCGGGACAAACACAAAATAGTCAAGCGTGGTGAACACAACTAACAGGCAGCAAACAGGCAGCAGCGGAGCGTTAACTGCAGCATGACCGAAAGAAGCACAACCAGTTCGCCTCTGCTAGCCTCTCAGCTAACCCCGGCTCTCTGTTTAGATCCAAACGGAGCACCGAGTCCCGAATTGCTATTTAGGTTAAAGCGGAGAGAATCAGCGGGTCTGTCGGCCAGCTGAGTGAAGTGAAACCTGCGGAAAAGACACCGTGACCATCAAGGTAAAACAGGTCGGCGAAAACACGGCAGCTGGCTCTGAGTGGAGTGGCGGAGAGAACAGCAGAGATGACTCGGCGAAGACGCGCAGGGCAGGGCCGGTCCACGTTATCCCGAAGTAACTTCATTTCCTCTTTCTCGGGGGAATTTGAGGACGCTGGTTGCAGCAGCGGTCTCTCTCGGGTCCAGGAATGTGTTCGGGTGAACACGGGCAAAGTCTCGTCTCGTCCGACGAGGGGAGTCTTCCATGAGGGGAAAACATGTTCGTGGGGTAGTCAAGCTAACTCACAGGGGAACAGGAGTTACCCCTAGCTCAGTGACATGGGAAAGACGTGTATTTTGGGCGTGCTCGCTTATAAAGGGGTGGTGATGTCATGGCTGCGTCCTCAGGACGCTCCGCTGTGCAGGAGCGTCTCCGCCAATGAGGGACCGATGTTGCCTGCTCCCTGCTGAAGTGTGAAAATCGCAAAGCATCCTTGGAAATGGAGTTTGCTCCACCCTCATGGCAGGTCCATTACAGTTTTAATACGGAGCTCCGGAACTCCGGCCTTCCTGAGTTTTTCCCTCATATAGGCTATAGTTTTTCTTAATCATTACTACAATATATGATTACATATGTAATAGTCTCCTCAGCCAAGTTAGAAAAAATATGTGCATGTATGAACAACAGCAATTGGAGAAGATGACAGTCAAAAAGTAATCATGTTAAATAATCATGATCTCAATATTGAACAAAAATGATTGTGATTATAATTTTTGCCATAATCAAGCACCCCTAAAAACAGCAAATTGTGATTTACATACACACACACACACACACACAGAGTTTAAATATTTATGTGATAAATTGTAAATATGTATGAAATGAATTGTTTTCTGTAAGAAACTCTTACTTGAACATTTTCCAGTGTGCTCCTAAAGTTATATGTATGCTCCTAATTTCTGTCGTTTAGGAGCACATGTACTCCTTGAAAAAAAGTAAGGATTGAACACTGCTGTTACTGCTGCAGTCCAAGGGCTTCTGTCACAGGCAGTAGATGTTTACTTTACCCATCCCCCCCCTCCCATTCTCTCTCTCTCCCTCACAGCTGCAGAGAAGATTTTAGTGTACTCTACTTGTGAAATATGCTCATAAATCCCATAACTTTGGCCAAATCCTACATAAAAATATCATTTTTTTGTAGGAATTTTCGTCTCGAATCCATTGATACAGGTTTGAAAGTGGTCGGACTTATAGTTTAGACGCCAGATGCCCCAGTTTGGCACAAAGGCCATGCCCAGAATTTGCCTCCCCATTGGTTTACATTGTAAGGTGTAATGTCGCACTCCAACTTTCAGGGCTTACTAAATCTAAACCGTTCGAGTTATTACAAAGTTTTTAATAACTTTTGCTCAACACAGTGTGATAAGTCATGTATTCAAGTTTGAAGCCGATACCATTAACGCCCTAGGAGGAGATAGCGTTTATTCAAGGTCCAAAATTGGCAAAAAATCATACTTTGAAATGGACATTGCAGATTTCCTGTTGGATTTAGGTCAGGGGTGTCAGCGTATGATTTGTAGGTCTTGATGAGACGAATAATTGGGTTTTGGTTCGATCTCTCTACGACATTCCTACGGGCCGTGGCGGCCGTTTTAGATACATAGGTGGCGCTAGAGAGCACATTTTGGCACTTTGGGGTTTAACTTTTACATTTTATCAAATTTTTCACCATTCCTGATGTGCGTGCCAAATTTGGTGAGTTTTTGAGCATGTTTAGGGGGTCCAATTTAGAGTTAAAGTGGCGTAACAAGAAAGAAAGAATAATAATAATAATAATAATAATAATAATAATAATAAAGAAACAAACACACGAAAAACAATAGGGTCTTCGCCCTTTGGGCTCAGGCCCTAATTAAAGCTGCAAGCAGCGTTGGACGGGCCTTCGCGCCCTTGCGCACATCGGGCCGCGGCGCAGTCAGCTAAGCTTCTGGGAACCAAGAAAACGTTTGGAGATGATCAGTGTGAGAGTATTTTGACACACAATGCTAACCAGTGTCTCTCTGTGAGCCCACCCCTCTGTTCACAGACAATTATATATATGAGGGATATTTCTTACAAGTGTGGTGTGCTTTTATTTTGAAAGTTTGATTGACATGTGTACTGTCAGGTGTGTAGAGACAATAAGTAACTGCAGCTGGACACAGAAAAATACTCATATATTTGAATGGAGGGTGTGAGCGAACCCACACCTTTTTGAACATTTACTGCTTCCACATAATTTTAGATACAAACTTCATTTGAACTTTATATGAGCCACGAGACTTTGACCTACAAATCTTGAATTTACATGTGTTTTCTATCTTTTATTGTTTTTGAGATATTAGAGTGTGAGTTTTAAAGTCTTTTCTTGCTCCTCCTGTGATTTTATAATGAGTGTGTATTGCGGAATGTTTCAGAGCACTGAGGGAGTGACATCACCAGGAGCAGTTGGAGAGGAGGATATTAGAGAACGCTTCTTGTGAAATATCCTCATGAATCCCATGACTTTGGCCAAATCCTACATAAAAATCACATTTTTTTGTAGGAATTTTCGTCGCGAATCCATTGATACAGGTTTGAAAGTGGTCGGACTTATAGTTTAGACGCCAGATGCCCCAGTTTGGCACAAAGTCCATGCCCAGAGATTGCCTCCCCATTGGTTTACATTGTAAGGTGTAATGTCGCACTCCAACTTTCAGGGCTTACTAAATCTAAACCGTTCGAGTTATTACAAAGTTTTTAATAACTTTTGCTCAACACAGTGTGATAAGTCATGTATTCAAGTTTGAAGCCGATACCATTAACGCCCTCGGAGGAGATAGCGTTTGTTCGGGGGCCAAAATTGGGGCAAAGTCTTATTTTGAAAAGCTGATTGCAGACTTCCTGTTGGATTTAGGTCAGGGGTGTCAGCGTATGATTTGTAGGTCTTGATGAGACGAATAATTGAGTTTTGGTTCGATCTCTCTACGACATTCCTACGGGCCGTGGCGGCCGTTTTAGATACATAGGTGGCGCTAGAGAGCACATTTTGGCACTTCGGGGGTTAATTTTTACATTTTATCAAATTTTTCACCAGACCTGATGTGCGTGCCAAATTTGGTGAGTTTTTGAGCATGTTTAGGGGGTCAAATTTAGAGTTAAAGTGGCGGATTAATAAAGAATAATAATAATTAAAGCTGCAAGCAGCGATGATCGGGCCCTCGCACCCCAGCGCATGTCGAAGTGACGCTCAGTCGAAGGGCTTTTGTCAGTGACTTGTTGTGTAAAGTTTGAGGCAGATCCAACCGTGTACACTCAAGTTATATCAATTTCCTCTGTCATGGCGAAACATCAAAACTCAACGCCACGCCACGGCCAAACCATCATGATCATACACTAGTCTAGATGACACACACTGATTTTTAAGTCCTTACCATGGATTCTGTAGGAGGAGTTCTTTAAAATACAAGGTATGCGAAATGGCCAAGAAAAGGCCAAAATGTACCATTTTTTTCAAGATGGCCGACTTCCTGTTCGACTTACAATAAGGCTTCAAGAGGCTTTTTTGTGCGTGTTGACATTATACATGTGCCCTGTGAATTTCATCTTTCTACGTTAATCTGGAAGGCGGGGCTGCAATTTTGAAATTTTAAAGGGGGCGCTGTTGAGCCATTTTGCCACGCCCATTCAAAGCGACCACATAGGATTTTAGCTGACATCACTCTAGACATGTGTGTCAAGTTTCATGACTGTAGAGCAATCCCTTCTCCCTGAAAAACAGTATCGTATTTCATGGCGAAGGATGTGTCGCCATGGTAACAGCATTCAGTTTTGGGTCATGAGCTGCCAAATGTAGCATCACCAAGGTCTTGTTTATTAGCTGACTTAATTTCAGGTGCATCAGCCAAATTTCCTAGGAGTAATTAGACAAAGTACGACGCATGATACTTCCTGTTGCCAGTAGGTGGCGCTATGACTTCCGCTAAATATGAGACTGAACATGTGTTCAGATCGGGACTCTTAACAAGCATATGAAATTTGGAAAAGATCAGACCACGTGGAGTCAAGTTATAAGGCATTGAAATTTCATGGCGTCACATCGAAATTCGCCGCGTCGCCATGGCAACACCTTTCGACGAAGGGTCACCAACTTCATAATATAAGATCTCCAAGGTCTTGAGGCTATTCTCTGTAAATTTCAGCTGGATTCCATCACCGTGCTGCCCACAGGGCGTCAGAGCGTAAAACATGTAACTTCCTGTTGCCAGGAGGTGGCGCTATGACTCATATCCTGTATTGTCACATGGACCCGTTCAGGGCGGGACTCTTATGAAGCACAAAAGGTTTGGCTCTCTTAGGATCATGTATGCCGGAGTTATAGCCGTTTCATTTTTTAAAGGGGGCGCTGTTGAGCCATTTTGCCACGCCCATTCAAAGCGACCACACAGGATTTTAGCTGACATCACTCTAGACATGTGTGTCAAGTTTCATGACTGTAGAGCAATCCCTTCTCCCTGAAAAACAGTATCGTATTTCATGGCGAAGGATGTGTCGCCATGGTAACAGCATTCCGTTTTGGGTCATGAGCTGCCAAATGTAGCATCACCAAGGTCTCGTTTATTAGCTGACTTAATTTCAGGTGCATCAGCCAAATTTCCTAGGAGTAATTAGACAAAGTACGACGCATGATACTTCCTGTTGCCAGTAGGTGGCGCTATGACTTTGGCTAAATATGAGACTGAACATGTGTTCAGATCGGGACTCTTAACAAGCATATGAAATTTGGAAAAGATCAGACCACGTGGAGTCAAGTTATAGGGCATTGAAATTTCATGGCGTCACATCGAAATTCGCCGCGTCGCCATGGCAACACCTTTCGACGAAGGGTCACCAACTTCATAATATAAGATCTCCAAGGTCTTGAGGCTATTCTCTGTAAATTTCAGCTGGATTCCATCACCGTGCTGCCCACAGGGCGTCAGAGCGTAAAACATGTAACTTCCTGTTGCCAGGAGGTGGCGCTATGACTCATATCCTGTATTGTCACATGGACCCGTTCAGGGCGGGACTCTTATGAAGCACAAAAGGTTTGGCTCTCTTAGGATCATGTATGCCGGAGTTATAGCCGTTTCATTTTTTAAAGGGGGCGCTGTTGAGCCATTTTGCCACGCCCATTCAAAGCGACCACACAGGATTTTAGCTGACATCACTCTAGACATGTGTGTCAAGTTTCATGACTGTAGAGCAATCCCTTCTCCCTGAAAAACAGTATCGTATTTCATGGCGAAGGATGTGTCGCCATGGTAACAGCATTCCGTTTTGGGTCATGAGCTGCCAAATGTAGCATCACCAAGGTCTCGTTTATTAGCTGACTTAATTTCAGGTGCATCAGCCAAATTTCCTAGGAGTAATTAGACAAAGTACGACGCATGATACTTCCTGTTGCCAGTAGGTGGCGCTATGACTTTGGCTAAATATGAGACTGAACATGTGTTCAGATCGGGACTCTTAACAAGCATATGAAATTTGGAAAAGATCAGACCACGTGGAGTCAAGTTATAAGGCATTGAAATTTCATGGCGTCACATCGAAATTCGCCGCGTCGCCATGGCAACACCTTTCGACGAAGGGTCACCAACTTCATAATATAAGATCTCCAAGGTCTTGAGGCTATTCTCAGTAAATTTCAGCTGGATTCCATCACCGTGCTGCCCACAGGGCGTCAGAGCGTAAAACATGTAACTTCCTGTTGCCAGGAGGTGGCGCTATGACTCATATCCTGTATTGTCACATGGACCCGTTCAGGGCGGGACTCTTATGAAGCACAAAAGGTTTGGCTCTCTTAGGATCATGTATGCCGGAGTTATAGCCGTTTCATTTTTCATGGCGAAGGATCGAAATTCGCCGCCCAGCCACGCCCCCTAGGAAAGACTAATGAGAATTGTTTTAATAACTTTTAATCTCCTATGCCTGTAGATGATACGGACCGAATTTGAAAGTCCTGGGGTCAAATCTCTAGGAGGAGTTCGTTAAAGTATGCGGGCTGGAAATGACAAAATTTCAACTTTGATACAAAATGGCCGACTTCCTGTTGGAGTTAGGCTATGTGTCCTTGAGACTTTTTGGTGCGTCTGGTCATGATACATATGCATACCGAATTTCGTTCTCCTACGACAATCTGTATCGAGGGGGTAAATTCTAGGTGGCGCTGTCGAGCCATTTTGTCCCGCTTTATTTCGAGACCCATAAAATATCGAAATTTTCGCTAGTCCTGACATCTGTGCAAATTTTCATGAGTTTTCGTGCATGTTTAGGCCCTCAAAAATGCGTTTGTTTCGGAGGAATAATAATAATAATAATAACTCCTTCAGTTTCAATAGGGCTTCGCACCGGTCGGTGCTCGGGCCCTAATAATAATAATAATGAAACAAACGCACGAAAAACAATAGGGTCTTCGCCCTTTGGGCTCAGGCCCTAATAATGAAACAAACGCACGAAAAACAATAGGGTCTTCGCCCTTTGGGCTCAGGCCCTAATAATTAAAGCTGCAAGCAGCGATGATCGGGCCCTCGCACCCCAGCGCATGTCGAAGTGACGCTCAGTCGAAGGGCTTTTGTCAGTGACTTGTTGTGTAAAGTTTGAGGCAGATCCAACCGTGTACACTCAAGTTATATCAATTTCCTCTGTCATGGCGAAACATCAAAAGTCAACGCCACACCACGGCCAAACCATCATGATCATACACTAGTCTAGATGACACACACTGATTTTGAAGTCCTTACCATGGATTCTGTAGGAGGAGTTCTTTAAAATACAAGGTATGCGAAATGGCCAAGAAAAGGCCAAAATGTACCATTTTTTTCAAGATGGCCGACTTCCTGTTCCACTTACAATAAGGCTTCAAGAGGCTTTTTTGTGCGTGTTGACATTATACATGTGCCCTGTGAATTTCATCTTTCTACGTTAATCTGGAAGGCGGGGCTGCAATTTTGAAATTTTAAAGGGGGCGCTGTTGAGCCATTTTGCCACGCCCATTCAAAGCGACCACATAGGATTTGAGCTGACATCACTCTAGACATGTGTGTCAAGTTTCATGACTGTAGAGCAATCCCTTCTCCCTGAAAAACAGTATCATATTTCATGGCGAAGGATGTGTCGCCATGGTAACAGCATTCAGTTTTGGGTCATGAGCTGCCAAATGTAGCATCACCAAGGTCTTGTTTATTAGCTGACTTAATTTCAGGTGCATCAGCCAAATTTCCTAGGAGTAATTAGACAAAGTACGACGCATGATACTTCCTGTTGCCAGTAGGTGGCGCTATGACTTTCGCTAAATATGAGACTGAACATGTGTTCAGATTGGGACTCTTAACAAGCATATGAAATTTGGAAAAGATCAGACCACGTGGAGTCAAGTTATAAGGCATTGAAATTTCATGGCGTCACATCGAAATTGGCCGCGTCGCCATGGCAACACCTTTCAACGAAGGGTCACCAACTTCATAATATAAGATCTCCAAGGTCTTGAGGCTATTCTCAGTAAATTTCAGCTGGATTCCATCACCGTGCTGCCCACAGGGCGTCAGAGCGTAAAACATGTAACTTCCTGTTGCCAGGAGGTGGCGCTATGACTCATATCCTGTATTGTCACATGGACCCGTTCAGGGCGGGACTCTTATGAAGCACAAAAGGTTTGGCTCTCTTAGGATCATGTATGCCGGAGTTATAGCCGTTTCATTTTTCATGGCGAAGGATCGAAATTCGCCGCCCAGCCACGCCCCCTAGGAAAGACTAATGAGAATTGTTTTAATAACTTTTAATCTCCTATGCCTGTAGATGATACGGACCGAATTTGAAAGTCCTGGGGTCAAATCTCTAGGAGGAGTTCGTTAAAGTATGCGGGCTGGAAATGACAAAATCGGTGCAAAATTTCAACTTTGATACAAAATGGCCGACTTCCCGTTGGAGTTAGGCTATGTGTCCTTGAGACTTTTTGGTGCGTCTGGTCATGATACATATGCATACCGAATTTCGTTCTCCTACGACAATCTGTATCGAGGGGCTCAATTTTCTTGACTTTCTAGGTGGCGCTGTCGAGCCATTTTGTCCCGCTTTATTTCGAGACCCATAAAATATTGCAATTTTCGCCAGTCCTGACATCTGTGCAAATTTTCATGAGTTTTCGTGCATGTTTAGGCCCTCAAAAATGCGTTTGTTTCGGAGGAATAATAATAATAATAATAATTAAAGCTGCAAGCAGCGATGATCGGGCCCTCGCACCCCAGCGCATGTCGAAGTGACGCTCAGTCGAAGGGCTTTTGTCAGTGACTTGTTGTGTAAAGTTTGAGGCAGATCCAACCGTGTACACTCAAGTTATATCAATTTCCTCTGTCATGGCGAAACAGCAAATGTCAACGCCACGCCACGGCCAAACCATCATGATCATACACTAGTCTAGATGACACACACTGATTTTGAAGTCCTTACCATGGATTCTGTAGGAGGAGTTCTTTAAAATACAAGGTATGCGAAATGGCCAAGAAAAGGCGAAAATGTACCATTTTTTTCAAGATGGCCGACTTCCTGTTCGACTTACAATAGGGCTTCAAGAGGCTTTTTTGTGCGTGTTGACATTATACATGTGCCCTGTGAATTTCATCTTTCTACGTTAATCTGGAAGGCGGGGCTGCAATTTTGAAATTTTCAAGGGGGCGCTGTTGAGCCATTTTGTCATGTCTATGCAAATGACCTATCCAGGATTTTAGCTGGTGTCGCTCCAGACATGTGTGCCAAGTTTCGTGACTGTAGACCCATCCTTTATCCCTAAAATACAGCATCGTATTTCATGGCGAAGGATGTGTCGCCATGGCAACGGCGTTTGGTCATGGGTCATGACCTGCCCAATGTAGCATCACCAAGGTCTTACATCTTAGCTGAGTCAATTTCAGATGCATCGGCCAAATTTCCTAGGAGTAATACAACAAAGAACGACGCATGATACTTCCTGTTGCCAGTAGGTGGCGCTATGACTCTCACTAAATATGGGCCTGACAATGTGTTCAGACCGGGACTCTTAACAAGAATATGAAATTTGGAAAAGATCAGACCATGTGGAGTCAAGTTATAAGGCTTTGAAATTTCATGGCGAGACATCGAAATTCGCCGCGTCGTCATGGCAACACCTTTCCACGAAAAGTCACCAACTTCATAATGTACCATCTCCAAGGTCTTTAGGCTATTCTGAGTAAATTTGAGCTGGATCCCATCACCGTGCCACCCACAGAGCGTCAAAGTGTAAAACATGTAACTTCCTGTTGCCAGTAGGTGGCGCTATGACTTACATCCAATATTGACACATGGATGTGTTCAGGACGGGACTCTTTCCAAGCACAAAAGGTTTGGGTCTCTTAGGATCGTGCATGCCGGAGTTATGGCTGTTTGAATTTTCACGGCGAAGGATCGAAATTCGCCGCCCGACCACACCCCCTCAACAATGTCGAAAACTCACCGTTTTGATAACTTTTCATCTCCCAGGTCTGTAGATGATACTGACCGAATTTCAAGTTGCTCAGGTCAAATCCCTAGGAGGAGTTCGTTAAAGTACGCGGGCTAAAAACGGCAAAATTGGCCTGAAAATGGCAACTTTGAACCAAAATGGCCGACTTCCTGTTGGATTTAGGGTATGGCTCCAAGAGACTTTTTGGTGCGTCTGGTCATGATATATAAGCACACCAAATTTCATTGTTCTACGACCATCTGTATCGTGGGGCTCGCTTTTCTTAATTTTCTAGGTGGCGCTGTCGAGCCATTTTTCCCCGCATTTTTTGCGAGACGCATAAAATCTGCGATTTTCACCAGAACTGACGCGCACGCCAATTTCGGTGAGTTTTGGTACACGTTTGTAGAAGTTATTTGAGGTCAAAGAGTCGCAATAATAATAATAATAATAATAATTAAAGCTGCAAGCAGCGATGATCGGGCCCTCGCGTCCTTGCGTATGTCGGGGCTCGGCGCTGGTGAAGGGCTTCTGTCACGGGCATATAGATGTCCCCAGACCTGGGGTCCGTTTTACAAAGCAGGTTTAGTGAAAACTCAGAGTCTGTTAACCCTGAAATGAGGGAAACTCTGAGTTTTCCGTTTCAAAAAGGGAGGTAACTCAAACCAGAGAAAGAGGGATAACTCTAGCCTGTTTCACAGAGAGGGGTAACTTAAGCTCTTGGTCAGTTACCGTAGCAACAGACTCTATGAATCTAACCTGGTCGGGACCAGGTTTTTCTCAATGAACCTCGAGTTTCTCTCAGTCTCCGCCCTCTTTCAGAGCCACACACTCCATTTGATTTCCTCATTCATTCAGGCACCAGGCGAGTTTTGGCGTAGCCTAGTTCTGCCGTCTGTCATTTAAAGAAATCATTAAAAAAAATAAATTAATTAAAAAAAAAATCAGAGTCAGTATATTAGAAGTCCATTAGGCACAGTAAGTGGCGACTTTTTTTCACTAACATGGCATGTCCTTTTGATAACGATCCCGTGGATGAAGGTGCAGCATTACTGCGCAGAGAATTAAATATTCGTCGAGAGATGGTTATCAGACCACGCATAGATGTTCTAGCATTTCCAGCCATTATCTTTTTGAGCGGTACCGTTTCACGTCACAGTCCATCATCTACATACACAACCTAAGCCGTCTTTACATTTGCAACATTACCAATCGTAGTCATGCTCTCACATCCCAGCAGATATTGTGTGTTGCGCTGCGTTTCTTTGCAAATGGTTTGCAAAAGTTTTTTGTACAATGTCGGAGCCAGCCACTGGCCTTCCTATGTTCTGGCTTAGGGCCAGCTCCTCTGCCTCCGTTAGAGGTGGCGGTGCTGGACCACCACCCGTTTTACGGACATCTGCCTTCTTTCTGTTGGCTGAGTAGAAGTCTGTGTTAGTTTAAATAGGATTAATTATTTAACAGAACATGATGTAGATGAGAAGACATTTATGTGTGTGAAACCAGCATTATGTTGGGGATAAAACAACTGCACAGTCAAACAGCCACTTAATATTTACTTTACAATGTAAAACATGATCAAAATGAGGTACCCCCATGAGATTATGCCAAGGTCTCACCTGTTTGAACAATGTTTTTAAATTTCATCCTAAACTGCTGCCAAGTGCGCTTGGACCTAAATGAAATAAATTAATAGGCCACCATTCAAGCAGTTTTCCTCTGTAATATTATTGTGATTACAAAGGACTACATTTAAACTTACGCAATGACCGAGCAGCAGCCGTCTCCCTCTCTTTTGCAGCTGCAGCGGTGTTGCACTTCTTTCTGAAAACATGCTCAAACTCGTCGTATGAGCGAATTAAGATGTCTAGTTCTAGGGGGGCGAAAAACGCAGCCATCCTCTTCCCCGTTGCCATGGTGACTGGTTGAATCGGGGCTCCATTGATGCTGGCTTTTTATAGTTGTGGTGCACGCGCTTAACTCCAGGTGAAACTACTCCGAGTTGATTAAACTGACTCAAATCAGCTGTTCTGGAACCGGAAACTCAGAGTTTTCTATCTCAGAGTAGATCAACTCAGAGTTCAGGATTAGACTCAGAGTTTGTTGAACCTGCTTTGTGAAACGGACCCCTGAGCTGTTTTCAGACAGTGCAAGGGGAAATTAACGTCACATCCTAAATCACCTACTCTGCCTGCTGCAGGGGCTGCTGCATTGAAATGTGGTAGGGGGCGCTATGGAGCCAGTTTTCATCACTGACTGAATATTGGTATTTAGACGTGTTCAGGCTGGGAGTCTTATCAAACATGTAAAGTTTGGTGTAGACTCCAGCATTTACACTAAACTTATAGCAATTTCGCCTGTCATGGCGAAACATCAAAACTCAACGCCACGCCACGGCCACACGCTTCAATGCTAAGTAAATGTTTTGATAACTTTTGATCACACACTAGTGTAGATGACACACACTGATTTTGAAGTCGTTACCATGAATTCTGTAGGAGGAGTTCGTTAAAATACAAGGTATGCCAAATGGTCAAAAAAACGCGAAAAATGACCACTTTTATCAAGATGGCCGACTTCCTGTAGGACTTACGATATGGCTCCAAGAGGCTTTTTTGTGCGTCTTGACATGATACATTAGCCTCCCCAATTTCATTTTCCTAGGTTCATCTGGAAGGCGGGGCTACAATTTTGAAATTTTCAAGGGGGCGCTGTTGAGCCATATTGTCACGTCTATGCAAATGACCTATCCAGGATTTTAGCTGGTGTCGCTCCAGACATGTGTGCCAAGTTTCGTGACTGTAGACCCATCCCTTATCCCTAAAATACACCATCGTATTTCATGGCGAAGGATGTGTCGCCATGGCAACGGCGTTTGGTCATGGGTCACGACCTACCCAATGTAGCATCATCAAGGTCTTACATCTTAGCTGAGTCAATTTCAGATGCATCGGCCAAATTTCCTAGGAGTAATACAACAAAGAACGACGCATGATACTTCCTGTTGCCAGTATGTGGCGCTATGACTCTCACTAAATATGGGCCTGACAATGTGTTCAGACCGGGACTCTTAACAAGCATATGAAATTTGGAAAAGATCAGACCATGTGGAGTCAAGTTATAAGGCTTTGAAATTTCATGGCGAGACATCGAAATTCGCCGCGTCGTCATGGCAACACCTTTCCACGAAAAGTCACCAACTTCATAATATACCATCTCCAAGGTCTTTAGGCTATTCTGAGTAAATTTGAGGTGGATCCCATCACCGTGCCACCCACAGAGCGTCAAAGTGTAAAACATGTAACTTCCTGTTGCCAGTAGGTGGCGCTATGACTTACATCCAATATTGACACATGGATGTGTTCAGGACGGGACTCTTTCCAAGCACAAAAGGTTTGGGTCTCTTAGGATCGTGCATGCCGGAGTTATGGCTGTTTGAATTTTCACGGCGAAGGATCGAAATTCGCCGCCCGACCACACCCCCTCAACAATGTCGAAAACTCACCGTTTTGATAACTTTTCATCTCCCAGGTCTGTAGATGATACTGACCGAATTTCAAGTTGCTCAGGTCAAATCCCTAGGAGGAGTTCGTTAAAGTACGCGGGCTAAAAACGGCAAAATTGGCCTGAAAATGGCAACTTTGAACCAAAATGGCCGACTTCCTGTTGGATTTAGGGTATGGCTCCAAGAGACTTTTTGGTGCGTCTGGTCATGATATATAAGCACACCAAATTTCATTGTTCTACGACCATCTGTATCGTGGGGCTCGCTTTTCTTAATTTTCTAGGTGGCGCTGTCGAGCCATTTTTCCCCGCATTTTTTGCAAGACGCATAAAATCTGCGATTTTCACCAGAACTGACGCGCACGCCAATTTCGGTGAGTTTTGGTACACGTTTGTAGAAGTTATTTGAGGTCAAAGAGTCGCAATAATAATAATAATAATAAGAATAATAATAATAATAATAATAATAATAATAATAATAATTCCTTTGGAAACAAGAGGGCTTCGCGCTGGTCAGCGCTCGGGCCCTAATAATAATAATAATAATAATAATAATAATAATAATAATAATAATAATAATTCCTTTGGAAACAAGAGGGCTTCGCGCTGGTCAGCGCTCGGGCCCTAATTAAAGCTGCAAGCAGCGATGATCGGGCCCTCGCACCCCAGCGCATGTCGAAGTGACGCTCAGTCGAAGGGCTTTTGTCAGTGACTTGTTGTGTAAAGTTTGAGGCAGATCCAACCGTGTACACTCAAGTTATATCAATTTCCTCTGTCATGGCGAAACATCAAAACTCAACGCCACGCCACGGCCAAACCATCATGATCATACACTAGTCTAGATGACACACACTGATTTTTAAGTCCTTACCATGGATTCTGTAGGAGTTCTTTAAAATACAAGGTATGCGAAATGGCCAAGAAAAGGCGAAAATGTACCATTTTTTTCAAGATGGCTGACTTCCTGTTCGACTTACAATAAGGCTTCAAGAGGCTTTTTTGTGCGTGTTGACATTATACATGTGCCCTGTGAATTTCATCTTTCTACGTTAATCTGGAAGGCGGGGCTGCAATTTTGAAATTTTAAAGGAGGCGCTGTTGAGCCATTTTGCCACGCCCATTCAAAGCGACCACATAGGATTTTAGCTGACATCACTCTAGACATGTGTGTCAAGTTTCATGACTGTAGAGCAATCCCTTCTCCCTGAAAAACAGTATCATATTTCATGGCGAAGGATGTGTCGCCATGGTAACAGCATTCAGTTTTGGGTCATGAGCTGCCAAATGTAGCATCACCAAGGTCTTGTTTACTAGCTGACTTAATTTCAGGTGCATCAGCCAAATTTCCTAGGAGTAATTAGACAAAGTGCGACGCATGATACTTCCTGTTGCCAGTAGGTGGCGCTATGACTTTCGCTAAATATGAGACTGAACATGTGTTCAGATCGGGACTCTTAACAAGCATATGAAATTTGGAAAAGATCAGACCACGTGGAGTCAAGTTATAAGGCATTGAAATTTCATGGCGTCACATCGAAATTCGCCGCGTCGCCATGGCAACACCTTTCGACGAAGGGTCACCAACTTCATAATATAAGATCTCCAAGGTCTTGAGGCTATTCTCAGTAAATTTCAGCTGGATTCCATCACCGTGCTGCCCACAGGGCGTCAGAGCGTAAAACATGTAACTTCCTGTTGCCAGGAGGTGGCGCTATGACTCATATCCTGTATTGTCACATGGACCCGTTCAGGGCGGGACTCTTATGAAGCACAAAAGGTTTGACTCCCTTAGGATCATGTATGCCGGAGTTATAGCCGTTTCATTTTTCATGGCGAAGGATCGAAATTCGCCGCCCAGCCACGCCCCCTAGGAAAGACTAATGAGAATTGTTTTAATAACTTTTAATCTCCTATGCCTGTAGATGATACGGACCGAATTTGAAAGTCCTGGGGTCAAATCTCTAGGAGGAGTTCGTTAAAGTATGCGGGCTGGAAATGACAAAATCGGTGCAAAATTTCAACTTTGATACAAAATGGCCGACTTCCTGTTGGAGTTAGGCTATGTGTCCTTGAGACTTTTTGGTGCGTCTGGTCATGATACATATGCATACCGAATTTCGTTCTCCTACGACAATCTGTATCGAGGGGCTCAATTTTCTTGACTTTCTAGGTGGCGCTGTCGAGCCATTTTGTCCCGCTTTATTTCGAGACCCATAAAATATCGAAATTTTCGCCAGTCCTGACATCTGTGCAAATTTTCATGAGTTTTCGTGCATGTTTAGGCCCTCAAAAATGCGTTTGTTTCGGAGGAATAATAATAATAATAATAATTAAAGCTGCAAGCAGCGATGATCGGGCCCTCGCACCCCAGCGCATGTCGAAGTGACGCTCAGTCGAAGGGCTTTTGTCAGTGACTTGTTGTGTAAAGTTTGAGGCAGATCCAACCGTGTACACTCAAGTTATATCAATTTCCTCTGTCATGGCGAAACATCAAAACTCAACGCCACGCCACGGCCAAACCATCATGATCATACACTAGTCTAGATGACACACACTGATTTTTAAGTCCTTACCATGGATTCTGTAGGAGTTCTTTAAAATACAAGGTATGCGAAATGGCCAAGAAAAGGCGAAAATGTACCATTTTTTTCAAGATGGCCGACTTCCTGTTCGACTTACAATAAGGCTTCAAGAGACTTTTTTGTGCGTGTTGACATTATACATGTGCCCTGTGAATTTCATCTTTCTACGTTAATCTGGAAGGCGGGGCTGCAATTTTGAAATTTTAAAGGAGGCGCTGTTGAGCCATTTTGCCACGCCCATTCAAAGCGACCACATAGGATTTTAGCTGACATCACTCTAGACATGTGTGTCAAGTTTCATGACTGTAGAGCAATCCCTTCTCCCTGAAAAACAGTATCGTATTTCATGGCGAAGGATGTGTCGCCATGGTAACAGCATTCAGTTTTGGGTCATGAGCTGCCAAATGTAGCATCACCAAGGTCTCGTTTATTAGCTGACTTAATTTCAGGTGCATCAGCCAAATTTCCTAGGAGTAATTAGACAAAGTACGACGCATGATACTTCCTGTTGCCAGTAGGTGGCGCTATGACTTTGGCTAAATATGAGACTGAACATGTGTTCAGATCGGGACTCTTAACAAGCATATGAAATTTGGAAAAGATCAGACCACGTGGAGTCAAGTTATAAGGTATTGAAATTTCATGGCGTCACATCGAAATTCGCCGCGTCGCCATGGCAACACCTTTCGACGAAGGGTCACCAACTTCATAATATAAGATCTCCAAGGTCTTGAGGCTATTCTCTGTAAATTTCAGCTGGATTCCATCACCGTGCTGCCCACAGGGCGTCAGAGCGTAAAACATGTAACTTCCTGTTGCCAGGAGGTGGCGCTATGACTCATATCCTGTATTGTCACATGGACCCGTTCAGGGCGGGACTCTTATGAAGCACAAAAGGTTTGGCTCTCTTAGGATCATGTATGCCGGAGTTATAGCCGTTTCATTTTTTAAAGGGGGCGCTGTTGAGCCATTTTGCCACGCCCATTCAAAGCGACCACACAGGATTTTAGCTGACATCACTCTAGACATGTGTGTCAAGTTTCATGACTGTAGAGCAATCCCTTCTCCCT
This sequence comes from Thunnus albacares, assembly GCF_914725855.1. Classification (NCBI taxonomy): domain Eukaryota; kingdom Metazoa; phylum Chordata; class Actinopteri; order Scombriformes; family Scombridae; genus Thunnus; species Thunnus albacares. Next base: position 4,891,848 of record NC_058107.1, read on the forward strand.
GAAAAACAGTATCGTATTTCATGGCGAAGGATGTGTCGCCATGGTAACAGCATTCCGTTTTGGGTCATGAGCTGCCAAATGTAGCATCACCAAGGTCTCGTTTATTAGCTGACTTAATTTCAGGTGCATCAGCCAAATTTCCTAGGAGTAATTAGACAAAGTACGACGCATGATACTTCCTGTTGCCAGTAGGTGGCGCTATGACTTTGGCTAAATATGAGACTGAACATGTGTTCAGATCGGGACTCTTAACAAGCATATGAAATTTGGAAAAGATCAGACCACGTGGAGTCAAGTTATAAGGCATTGAAATTTCATGGCGTCACATCGAAATTCGCCGCGTCGCCATGGCAACACCTTTCGACGAAGGGTCACCAACTTCATAATATAAGATCTCCAAGGTCTTGAGGCTATTCTCTGTAAATTTCAGCTGGATTCCATCACCGTGCTGCCCACAGGGCGTCAGAGCGTAAAACATGTAACTTCCTGTTGCCAGGAGGTGGCGCTATGACTCATATCCTGTATTGTCACATGGACCCGTTCAGGGCGGGACTCTTATGAAGCACAAAAGGTTTGACTCTCTTAGGATCATGTATGCCGGAGTTATAGCCGTTTCATTTTTCATGGCGAAGGATCGAAATTCGCCGCCCAGCCACGCCCCCTAGGAAAGACTAATGAGAATTGTTTTAATAACTTTTAGTCTCCTATGCCTGTAGATGATACGGACCGAATTTGAAAGTCCTGGGGTCAAATCTCTAGGAGGAGTTCGTTAAAGTATGCGGGCTGGAAATGACAAAATTTCAACTTTGATACAAAATGGCCGACTTCCTGTTGGAGTTAGGCTATGTGTCCTTGGGACTTTTTGGTGCGTCTGGTCATGATACATATGCATACCGAATTTCGTTCTCCTACGACAATCTGTATCGAGGGGGTCAATTCTAGGTGGCGCTGTCGAGCCATTTTGTCCCACTTTATTTCGAGACCCATAAAATATCGCAATTTTCGCCAGTCCTGACATCTGTGCAAATTTTCATGAGTTTTCGTGCATGTTTAGGCCCTCAAAAATGCGTTTGTTTCGGAGGAATAATAATAATTAAAGCTGCAAGCAGCGATGATCGGGCCCTCGCACCCCAGCGCATGTCGAAGTGACGCTCAGTTGAAGGGCTTTTGTCAGTGACTTGTTGTGTAAAGTTTGAGGCAGATCCAACCGTGTACACTCAAGTTATATCAATTTCCTCTGTCATGGCGAAACATCAAAAGTCAACGCCACGCCACGGCCAAACCATCATGATCATACACTAGTCTAGATGACACACACTGATTTTGAAGTCCTTACGATGAATTCTGTAGGAGGAGTTCTTTAAAATACAAGGTATGCGAAATGGCCAAGAAAAGGCGAAAATTGACCAGTTTTTCAAGATGGCCGACTTCCTGTTCGACTTACAATAAGGCTTCAAGAGGCTTTTTTGTGCGTGTTGACATTATACATGTGCCCTGTGAATTTCATCTTTCTACGTTAATCTGGAAGGCGGGGCTGCAATTTTGAAAGTTTAAAGGGGGCGCTGTTGAGCCATTTTGCCACGCCCATTCAAAGTGACCACATAGGATTTTAGCTGACATCACTCTAGACATGTGTGTCAAGTTTCATGACTGTAGAGCAATCCCTTCTCCCTGAAAAACAGTATCGTATTTCATGGCAAAGGATGTGTCGCCATGGTAACAGCATTCAGTTTTGGGTCATGAGCTGCCAAATGTAGCATCACCAAGGTCTTGTTTATTAGCTGACTTAATTTCAGGTGCATCAGCCAAATTTCCTAGGAGTAATTAGACAAAGTACGACGCATGATACTTCCTGTTGCCAGTAGGTGGCGCTATGACTTTCGCTAAATATGAGACTGAACATGTGTTCAGATCGGGACTCTTAACAAGCATATGAAATTTGGAAAAGATCAGACCACGTGGAGTCAAGTTATAAGGCATTGAAATTTCATGGCGTCACATCGAAATTCGCCGCGTCGCCATGGCAACACCTTTCAACGAAGGGTCACCAACTTCATAATATAAGATCTCCAAGGTCTTGAGGCTATTCTCAGTAAATTTCAGCTGGATTCCATCACCGTGCTGCCCACAGGGCGTCAGAGCGTAAAACATGTAACTTCCTGTTGCCAGGAGGTGGCGCTATGACTCATATCCTGTATTGTCACATGGACCCGTTCAGGGCGGGACTCTTATGAAGCACAAAAGGTTTGGCTCTCTTAGGATCATGTATGCCGGAGTTATAGCCGTTTCATTTTTTAAAGGGGGCGCTGTTGAGCCATTTTGCCACGCCCATTCAAAGTGACCACATAGGATTTTAGCTGACATCACTCTAGACATGTGTGTCAAGTTTCATGACTGTAGAGCAATCCCTTCTCCCTGAAAAACAGTATCATATTTCATGGCGAAGGATGTGTCGCCATGGTAACAGCATTCAGTTTTGGGTCATGAGCTGCCAAATGTAGCATCACCAAGGTCTTGTTTATTAGCTGACTTAATTTCAGGTGCATCAGCCAAATTTCCTAGGAGTAATTAGACAAAGTACGACGCATGATACTTCCTGTTGCCAGTAGGTGGCGCTATGACTTTCGCTAAATATGAGACTGAACATGTGTTCAGATCGGGACTCTTAACAAGCATATGAAATTTGGAAAAGATCAGACCACGTGGAGTCAAGTTATAAGGCATTGAAATTTCATGGCGTCACATCGAAATTCGCCGCGTCGCCATGGCAACACCTTTCAACGAAGGGTCACCAACTTCATAATATAAGATCTCCAAGGTCTTGAGGCTATTCTAAGTAAATTTCAGCTGGATTCCATCACCGTGCTGCCCACAGGGCGTCAGAGCGTAAAACATGTAACTTCCTGTTGCCAGGAGGTGGCGCTATGACTCATATCCTGTATTGTCACATGGACCCGTTCAGGGCGGGACTCTTATGAAGCACAAAAGGTTTGGCTCTCTTAGGATCATGTATGCCGGAGTTCTAGCCGTTTCATTTTTTAAAGGGGGCGCTGTTGAGCCATTTTGCCACGCCCATTCAAAGCGACCACACAGGATTTTAGCTGACATCACTCTAGACATGTGTGTCAAGTTTCATGACTGTAGAGCAATCCCTTCTCCCTGAAAAACAGTATCGTATTTCATGGCGAAGAATGTGTCGCCATGATAACAGCATTCAGTTTTGGGTCATGAGCTGCCAAATGTAGCATCACCAAGGTCTCGTTTATTAGCTGACTTAATTTCAGGTGCATCAGCCAAATTTCCTAGGAGTAATTAGACAAAGTACGACGCATGATACTTCCTGTTGCCAGTAGGTGGCGCTATGACTTTCGCTAAATATGAGACTGAACATGTGTTCAGATCGGGACTCTTAACAAGCATATGAAATTTGGAAAAGATCAGACCACGTGGAGTCAAGTTATAAGGCATTGAAATTTCATGGCGTCACATCGAAATTCGCCGCGTCGCCATGGCAACACCTTTCGACGAAGGGTCACCAACTTCATAATATAAGATCTCCAAGGTCTTGAGGCTATTCTCTGTAAATTTCAGCTGGATTCCATCACCGTGCTGCCCACAGGGCGTCAGAGCGTAAAACATGTAACTTCCTGTTGCCAGGAGGTGGCGCTATGACTCATATCCTGTATTGTCACATGGACCCGTTCAGGGCGGGACTCTTATGAAGCACAAAAGGTTTGGCTCTCTTAGGATCATGTATGCCGGAGTTATAGCCGTTTCATTTTTCATGGCGAAGGATCGAAATTCGCCGCCCAGCCACGCCCCCTAGGAAAGACTAATGAGAATTGTTTTAATAACTTTTAGTCTCCTATGCCTGTAGATGATACGGACCGAATTTGAAAGTCCTGGGGTCAAATCTCTAGGAGGAGTTCGTTAAAGTATGCGGGCTGGAAATGACAAAATTTCAACTTTGATACAAAATGGCCGACTTCCTGTTGGAGTTAGGCTATGTGTCCTTGGGACTTTTTGGTGCGTCTGGTCATGATACATATGCATACCGAATTTCGTTCTCCTACGACAATCTGTATCGAGGGGGTCAATTCTAGGTGGCGCTGTCGAGCCATTTTGTCCCGCTTTATTTCGAGACCCATAAAATATCGCAATTTTCGCCAGTCCTGACATCTGTGCAAATTTTCATGAGTTTTCGTGCATGTTTAGGCCCTCAAAAATGCGTTTGTTTCGGAGGAATAATAATAATAATAATAATAATAATAATAACTCCTTCAGTTTCAATAGGGCTTCGCACCGGTCGGTGCTCGGGCCCTAATAATAATAATAATAATAATAATAATAATAACTCCTTCAGTTTCAATAGGGCTTCGCACCGGTCGGTGCTCGGGCCCTAATTAAAGCTGCAAGCAGCGATGATCGGGCCCTCGCACCCCAGCGCATGTCGAAGTGACGCTCAGTCGAAGGGCTTTTGTCAGTGACTTGTGTAAAGTTTGAGGCAGATCCAACCGTGTACACTCAAGTTATATCAATTTCCTCTGTCATGGCGAAACATCAAAACTCAACGCCACGCCACGGCCAAACCATCATGATCATACACTAGTCTAGATGACACACACTGATTTTGAAGTCCTTACCATGGATTCTGTAGGAGGAGTTCTTTAAAATACAAGGTATGCGAAATGGCCAAGAAAAGGCGAAAATGTACCATTTTTGTCAAGATGGCCGACTTCCTGTTCCACTTACAATAAAGCTTCAAGAGGCTTTTTTGTGCGTGTTGACATTATACATGTGCCCTGTGAATTTCATCTTTCTACGTTAATCTGGAAGGCGGGGCTGCAATTTTGAAATTTTAAAGGGGGCGCTGTTGAGCCATTTTGCCACGCCCATTCAAAGTGACCACATAGGATTTTAGCTGACATCACTCTAGACATGTGTGTCAAGTTTCATGACTGTAGAGCAATCCCTTCTCCCTGAAAAACAGTATCGTATTTCATGGCAAAGGATGTGTCGCCATGGTAACAGCATTCAGTTTTGGGTCATGAGCTGCCAAATGTAGCATCACCAAGGTCTTGTTTATTAGCTGACTTAATTTCAGGTGCATCAGCCAAATTTCCTAGGAGTAATTAGACAAAGTACGACGCATGATACTTCCTGTTGCCAGTAGGTGGCGCTATGACTTTCGCTAAATATGAGACTGAACATGTGTTCAGATCGGGACTCTTAACAAGCATATGAAATTTGGAAAAGATCAGACCACGTGGAGTCAAGTTATAAGGCATTGAAATTTCATGGCGTCACATCGAAATTGGCCACGTCGCCATGGCAACACCTTTCAACGAAGGGTCACCAACTTCATAATATAAGATCTCCAAGGTCTTGAGGCTATTCTCAGTAAATTTCAGCTGGATTCCATCACCGTGCTGCCCACAGGGCGTCAGAGCGTAAAACATGTAACTTCCTGTTGCCAGGAGGTGGCGCTATGACTCATATCCTGTATTGTCACATGGACCCGTTCAGGGCGGGACTCTTATGAAGCACAAAAGGTTTGGCTCTCTTAGGATCATGTATGCCGGAGTTATAGCCGTTTCATTTTTCATGGCGAAGGATCGAAATTCGCCGCCCAGCCACGCCCCCTAGGAAAGACTAATGAGAATTGTTTTAATAACTTTTAATCTCCTATGCCTGTAGATGATACGGACCGAATTTGAAAGTCCTGGGGTCAAATCTCTAGGAGGAGTTTGTTAAAGTATGCGGGCTGGAAATGACAAAATCGGTGCAAAATTTCAACTTTGATACAAAATGGCCGACTTCCTGTTGGAGTTAGGCTATGTGTCCTTGAGACTTTTTGGTGCGTCTGGTCATGATACATATGCATACCGAATTTCGTTCTCCTACGACAATCTGTATCGAGGGGCTCAATTTTCTTGACTTTCTAGGTGGCGCTGTCGAGCCATTTTGTCCCGCTTTATTTCGAGACCCATAAAATATCGCAATTTTCGCCAGTCCTGACATCTGTGCAAATTTTCATGAGTTTTCGTGCATGTTTAGGCCCTCAAAAATGCGTTTGTTTCGGAGGAATAATAATAATAATAATAATTAAAGCTGCAAGCAGCGATGATCGGGCCCTCGCACCCCAGCGCATGTCGAAGTGACGCTCAGTCGAAGGGCTTTTGTCAGTGACTTGTTGTGTAAAGTTTGAGGCAGATCCAACCGTGTACACTCAAGTTATATCAATTTCCTCTGTCATGGCGAAACATCAAAACTCAACGCCACGCCACGGCCAAACCATCATGATCATACACTAGTCTAGATGACACACACTGATTTTGAAGTCCTTACCATGGATTCTGTAGGAGGAGTTCTTTAAAATACAAGGTATGCGAAATGGCCAAGAAAAGGCCAAAATGTACCATTTTTTTCAAGATGGCCGACTTCCTGTTCCACTTACAATAAGGCTTCAAGAGGCTTTTTTGTGCGTGTTGACATTATACATGTGCCCTGTGAATTTCATCTTTCTACGTTAATCTGGAAGGCGGGGCTGCAATTTTGAAATTTTAAAGGGGGCGCTGTTGAGCCATTTTGCCACACCCATTCAAAGCGACCACATAGGATTTGAGCTGACATCACTCTAGACATGTGTGTCAAGTTTCATGACTGTAGAGCAATCCCTTCTCCCTGAAAAACAGTATCATATTTCATGGCGAAGGATGTGTCGCCATGGTAACAGCATTCAGTTTCGGGTCATGAGCTGCCAAATGTAGCATCACCAAGGTCTTGTTTATTAGCTGACTTAATTTCAGGTGCATCAGCCAAATTTCCTAGGAGTAATTAGACAAAGTACGACGCATGATACTTCCTGTTGCCAGTAGGTGGCGCTATGACTTTCGCTAAATATGAGACTGAACATGTGTTCAGATTGGGACTCTTAACAAGCATATGAAATTTGGAAAAGATCAGACCACGTGGAGTCAAGTTATAAGGCATTGAAATTTCATGGCGTCACATCGAAATTGGCCGCGTCGCCATGGCAACACCTTTCAACGAAGGGTCACCAACTTCATAATATAAGATCTCCAAGGTCTTGAGGCTATTCTCAGTAAATTTCAGCTGGATTCCATCACCGTGCTGCCCACAGGGCGTCAGAGCGTAAAACATGTAACTTCCTGTTGCCAGGAGGTGGCGCTATGACTCATATCCTGTATTGTCACATGGACCCGTTCAGGGCGGGACTCTTATGAAGCACAAAAGGTTTGGCTCTCTTAGGATCATGTATGCCGGAGTTATAGCCCTTTCATTTTTCATGGCGAAGGATCGAAATTCGCCGCCCAGCCACGCCCCCTAGGAAAGACTAATGAGAATTGTTTTAATAACTTTTAATCTCCTATGCCTGTAGATGATACGGACCGAATTTGAAAGTCCTGGGGTCAAATCTCTAGGAGGAGTTCGTTAAAGTATGCGGGCTGGAAATGACAAAATCGGTGCAAAATTTCAACTTTGATACAAAATGGCCGACTTCCTGTTGGAGTTAGGCTATGTGTCCTTGAGACTTTTTGGTGCGTCTGGTCATGATACATATGCATACCGAATTTCGTTCTCCTACGACAATCTGTATCGAGGGGCTCAATTTTCTTGACTTTCTAGGTGGCGCTGTCGAGCCATTTTGTCCCGCTTTATTTCGAGACCCATAAAATATCGCAATTTTCGCCAGTCCTGACATCTGTGCAAATTTTCATGAGTTTTCGTGCATGTTTAGGCCCTCAAAAATGCGTTTGTTTCGGAGGAATAATAATAATAATAATTAAAGCTGCAAGCAGCGATGATCGGGCCCTCGCACCCCAGCGCATGTCGAAGTGACGCTCAGTTGAAGGGCTTTTGTCAGTGACTTGTTGTGTAAAGTTTGAGGCAGATCCAACCGTGTACACTCAAGTTATATCAATTTCCTCTGTCATGGCGAAACATCAAAAGTCAACGCCACGCCACGGCCAAACCATCATGATCATACACTAGTCTAGATGACACACACTGATTTTGAAGTCCTTACGATGAATTCTGTAGGAGGAGTTCTTTAAAATACAAGGTATGCGAAATGGCCAAGAAAAGGCGAAAATTGACCAGTTTTTCAAGATGGCCGACTTCCTGTTCGACTTACAATAAGGCTTCAAGAGGCTTTTTTGTGCGTGTTGACATTATACATGTGCCCTGTGAATTTCATCTTTCTACGTTAATCTGGAAGGCGGGGCTGCAATTTTGAAAGTTTAAAGGGGGCGCTGTTGAGCCATTTTGCCACGCCCATTCAAAGTGACCACATAGGATTTTAGCTGACATCACTCTAGACATGTGTGTCAAGTTTCATGACTGTAGAGCAATCCCTTCTCCCTGAAAAACAGTATCGTATTTCATGGCAAAGGATGTGTCGCCATGGTAACAGCATTCAGTTTTGGGTCATGAGCTGCCAAATGTAGCATCACCAAGGTCTTGTTTATTAGCTGACTTAATTTCAGGTGCATCAGCCAAATTTCCTAGGAGTAATTAGACAAAGTACGACGCATGATACTTCCTGTTGCCAGTAGGTGGCGCTATGACTTTCGCTAAATATGAGACTGAACATGTGTTCAGATCGGGACTCTTAACAAGCATATGAAATTTGGAAAAGATCAGACCACGTGGAGTCAAGTTATAAGGCATTGAAATTTCATGGCGTCACATCGAAATTGGCCGCGTCGCCATGGCAACACCTTTCAACGAAGGGTCACCAACTTCATAATATAAGATCTCCAAGGTCTTGAGGCTATTCTCAGTAAATTTCAGCTGGATTCCATCACCGTGCTGCCCACAGGGCGTCAGAGCGTAAAACATGTAACTTCCTGTTGCCAGGAGGTGGCGCTATGACTCATATCCTGTATTGTCACATGGACCCGTTCAGGGCGGGACTCTTATGAAGCACAAAAGGTTTGGCTCTCTTAGGATCATGTATGCCGGAGTTATAGCCGTTTCATTTTTTAAAGGGGGCGCTGTTGAGCCATTTTGCCACGCCCATTCAAAGTGACCACATAGGATTTTAGCTGACATCACTCTAGACATGTGTGTCAAGTTTCATGACTGTAGAGCAATCCCTTCTCCCTGAAAAACAGTATCATATTTCATGGCGAAGGATGTGTCGCCATGGTAACAGCATTCAGTTTTGGGTCATGAGCTGCCAAATGTAGCATCACCAAGGTCTTGTTTATTAGCTGACTTAATTTCAGGTGCATCAGCCAAATTTCCTAGGAGTAATTAGACAAAGTACGACGCATGATACTTCCTGTTGCCAGTAGGTGGCGCTATGACTTTCGCTAAATATGAGACTGAACATGTGTTCAGATCGGGACTCTTAACAAGCATATGAAATTTGGAAAAGATCAGACCACGTGGAGTCAAGTTATAAGGCATTGAAATTTCATGGCGTCACATCGAAATTCGCCGCGTCGCCATGGCAACACCTTTCAACGAAGGGTCACCAACTTCATAATATAAGATCTCCAAGGTCTTGAGGCTATTCTAAGTAAATTTCAGCTGGATTCCATCACCGTGCTGCCCACAGGGCGTCAGAGCGTAAAACATGTAACTTCCTGTTGCCAGGAGGTGGCGCTATGACTCATATCCTGTATTGTCACATGGACCCGTTCAGGGCGGGACTCTTATGAAGCACAAAAGGTTTGGCTCTCTTAGGATCATGTATGCCGGAGTTCTAGCCGTTTCATTTTTTAAAGGGGGCGCTGTTGAGCCATTTTGCCACGCCCATTCAAAGCGACCACACAGGATTTTAGCTGACATCACTCTAGACATGTGTGTCAAGTTTCATGACTGTAGAGCAATCCCTTCTCCCTGAAAAACAGTATCGTATTTCATGGCGAAGAATGTGTCGCCATGATAACAGCATTCAGTTTTGGGTCATGAGCTGCCAAATGTAGCATCACCAAGGTCTCGTTTATTAGCTGACTTAATTTCAGGTGCATCAGCCAAATTTCCTAGGAGTAATTAGACAAAGTACGACGCATGATACTTCCTGTTGCCAGTAGGTGGCGCTATGACTTTCGCTAAATATGAGACTGAACATGTGTTCAGATCGGGACTCTTAACAAGCATATGAAATTTGGAAAAGATCAGACCACGTGGAGTCAAGTTATAAGGCATTGAAATTTCATGGCGTCACATCGAAATTCGCCGCGTCGCCATGGCAACACCTTTCGACGAAGGGTCACCAACTTCATAATATAAGATCTCCAAGGTCTTGAGGCTATTCTCTGTAAATTTCAGCTGGATTCCATCACCGTGCTGCCCACAGGGCGTCAGAGCGTAAAACATGTAACTTCCTGTTGCCAGGAGGTGGCGCTATGACTCATATCCTGTATTGTCACATGGACCCGTTCAGGGCGGGACTCTTATGAAGCACAAAAGGTTTGGCTCTCTTAGGATCATGTATGCCGGAGTTATAGCCGTTTCATTTTTCATGGCGAAGGATCGAAATTCGCCGCCCAGCCACGCCCCCTAGGAAAGACTAATGAGAATTGTTTTAATAACTTTTAGTCTCCTATGCCTGTAGATGATACGGACCGAATTTGAAAGTCCTGGGGTCAAATCTCTAGGAGGAGTTCGTTAAAGTATGCGGGCTGGAAATGACAAAATTTCAACTTTGATACAAAATGGCCGACTTCCTGTTGGAGTTAGGCTATGTGTCCTTGGGACTTTTTGGTGCGTCTGGTCATGATACATATGCATACCGAATTTCGTTCTCCTACGACAATCTGTATCGAGGGGGTCAATTCTAGGTGGCGCTGTCGAGCCATTTTGTCCCGCTTTATTTCGAGACCCATAAAATATCGCAATTTTCGCCAGTCCTGACATCTGTGCAAATTTTCATGAGTTTTCGTGCATGTTTAGGCCCTCAAAAATGCGTTTGTTTCGGAGGAATAATAATAATAATAATAATAATAATAATAACTCCTTCAGTTTCAATAGGGCTTCGCACCGGTCGGTGCTCGGGCCCTAATTAAAGCTGCAAGCAGCGTTGGACGGGCCTTCGCGCCCTTGCGCACGTCGGGCCGCGGCGCAGTCAGTTGAGCTTGTGGGAACCAAGAAAACGTTTGGAGATGATCAGTGTGAGAGTCTTTTGACACACAATACTAACTACTTTCTCTCCGTGAGCGCACGCCTCTGTTTATCACAGATAATTATGGCTTATGAAATTAAAATATTGTTAACCTTAATCAATAATTCAGGCACCAACTGTAGCATGTATGAGGAACACAGTTGATTATTTGCCATAATTATCAATTATCTAAGATAATTAACTAATTATAATAATTAATAGAATTATTAATATGAACTAACAAGCACGGAGCACCACCCGGAAACCAGGACCAATAACCGAACAAGGTAATCTCATTAATGGGATTTCACCTAGAATGCTAATATCTGCGAGATATCAACATTCAAGGGTGAACAAAGAAGGGTTGAATTCAAGCTCTGACTCCTTTAATCAGCCACTTCTCACAATATGTTACACACAATAATGACAAAAGAACTTCTCTTTAAAGATATAACATTGTTTATTAAACTTAGCAAAATTAACAAAGTTAACAAATACTTCATTCAATAAACAGCTATTCTAAAATCTAATTCTACCAAACAAAACACAAACAGCTTTGCACAGAGTTGGACACTTGCAGGGGAATGCGTGTGTGTGTGTGTGTGTGTGTGTGTTAGTAGCAAGAGAGGAAGGAGGGAAAGCGATCGTGAGAGGGAGAGAAGCGGCTCTTTTGACCACAGAGAGCGCACGTACGGACGGCAGTCTGTAACGTACGTTGTCTGGTTTCTGATCTCACGGTGGCACAAAAGTAGCAGTTGTCCCGACCGGGAAAAACACAAAATAGTCTAGCGTGGTGAACACAACTAACAGGCAGCAAACTTAAAATACTCCTCAGAGTAAAGCAGAGAAAAATGGACTCGGCGGTCCGTCAACTCACACAACAAGAACAACAGCAATAAAGCTAAAAAGGCTAAATGCTAAACAACAGCAACTGATGCTGAAAAGAACACACAACTAACACTGCCTATGCCCAGACTTATGCCTCTTACTTGGTCGCTTCAGAAAGTGCGCAGGTTGTGTGTGTGTGTAGTCCGTCTTAATGTCCATCTTTGTTCTTGGCTCGGAGGCAGACGGTGCCGTTCTCGCACGTCGTCGAAAACAAGGCAGCTGGCTCTGAGTGGAGTGGCGGAGAGAACAGCAGAGACAACTCGGCGAAGACGCGCAGGGCAGAGCCGGTCCACGTTATCGCGAAGTAACTTCATTTCCTCTTTCTCGGGGGAATTTGAGGACGCTGGTTGCAGCAGCGGTCTCTCTCGGGTCCAGGAATGTGTTCGGGTGAACACGGGCAAAGTCTCGTCTCGTCCGACGAGGGGAGTCTTCGATGAGGGGAAAACATGTTCGTGGGGTAGTCAAGCTAACTCACAGGGGAACAGGAGTTACCCCTAGCTCAGTGACATGGGAAAGACGTGTAGTTTGGGCGTGCTCGCTTATAAAGGGGTGGTGATGTCATGGCTGCGTCCTCAGGACGCTCCGCTGTGCAGGAGAGTCTCCGCCAATGAGGGACCGATGTTGACTGCTCCCTGCTGAGGTGTGAAAATCGCAAAGCATCCTGGGAAATGGAGTTTGCTCCACCCTCATGGCAGGTCCATTACAGTTTTAATACGGAGCTCCGGAACTCCAGCCTTCCTGAGTTTTTCCCTCATATAGGCTATAGTTTTTCTTAATCATTACTACAATATATGATTACATATGTAATAGTCTCCTCAGCCAAGTTAGAAAAAGTATGTGCATGTATGAACAACAGCAATTGGAGAAGATGACAGTCAAAAAGTAATCATGTTAAATAATCATGATCTCAATATTGAACAAAAATGATTGTGATTATAATTTTTGCCATAATCAAGCACCCCTAAAAACAGCAAATTGTGATTTACATACACATACACACACACACACACACACACACACACACACACAGTTTAAATATGTATGTGATAAATTGTAAATATGTATGTAATGAATTGTTTTATTTAAGAAACTCTTACTTGAACATTTTTCAGTGTGCTCCTAAAGTTATATGTATGCTCCTAATTTCTGTCATTTAGGAGCACATGTACTCCTTGAAAAGAAGTAAGGATTGAACACTGCTGTCACTGCTGCAGTCCAAGGGCTTCTGTCACAGGCAGTAGATGTTTACTTTACCCATCCCCCCCCTCCCATTCTCTCTCTCTCTCCCTCACAGCTGCAGAGAAGATTTTAGTGTACTCTACTTGTGAAATATGCTCATAAATCCCATAACTTTGGCCAAATCCTACATAAAAATATCATTTTTTTGTAGGAATTTTCGTCGCGAATCCATTGATACAGGTTTGAAAGTGGTGGGACTTATAGTTTAGACGCCAGATGCCCCAGTTTGGCACAAAGTCCATGCCCAGAATTTGCCTCCCCATTGGTTTACATTGTAAGGTGTAATGTCGCACTCCAACTTTCAGGGCTTACTAAATCTAAACCGTTCGAGTTATTACAAAGTTTTTAATAACTTTTGCTCAACACAGTGTGATAAGTCATGTATTAAAGTTTGAAGCCGATACCATTAACGCCCTAGGAGGAGATAGCGTTTATTCAAGGTCCAAAATTGGCAAAAAATCATACTTTGAAATGGACATTGCAGATTTCCTGTTGGATTTAGGTCAGGGGTGTCAGCGTATGATTTGTAGGTCTTGATGAGACGAATAATTGGGTTTTGGTTCGATCTCTCTACGACATTCCTATGGGCCGTGGTGGCCGTTTTAGATACATAGGTGGCGCTAGAGAGCACATTTTGGCACTTTGGGGTTTAATTTTTACATTTTATCAAATTTTTCACCATTCCTGATGTGCGTGCCAAATTTGGTGAGTTTTTGAGCATGTTTAGGGGGTCAAATTTAGAGTTAAAGTGGCGTAATAATAAAGAATAATAATAATAATAATAATAATTAAAGCTGCAAGCAGCGTTGGACGGGCCTTCGCGCCCTTGCGCACGTCGGGCCGCGGCGCAGTCAGTTCAGCTTGTGGGAACCAAGAAAACGTTTGGAGATGATTAGTGTGAGAGTCTTTTGACACACAATACTAACCAGTGTCTCTCTGTGAGCCCACCCCTCTGTTCACAGACAATTATGAATTATGAAATCAAAATATTGTTAACCTTAATCAATAATTCAGGTACCAACTGTAGGATCTGCGAAGAACACAATTAATTATTTGCTATAATTATCAATTATCAATAATAATTAACTATAACAATAAACAGAATTATTAATATGAACTAACAAGCACGGAGCACCACCCGGAAACCAGGACCAATAACCGAACAAGGTAATCTCATAAATGGGAGTTCACCTAGAATGTTAATATCTGCGAGATATCAACATTCAAGGGTGAACAAAGAAGGGTTGAATTCGAGCTCTGACTCCTTCAATCAGCCACTTCTCACAATATGTTACACACAATAATGACAAAAGAACTTCTCTTTAAAGATATAACATTGTTTATTAAACTTAGCAAAATTAACAAAGTTAACAAATACTTCATTCAATGAACAGCTATTCTAAAATCTAATTCTACCAAACAAAACACAAACAGCTTTGCACAGAGTTGGACACTTGCAGGGGAATGCGTGTATGTATGTATGTGTATGTATGTACGTGTGTGTGTGTGTGTGTGTGTGTGTGTGTGTGTGTGTGTGTGTGTGTGTGTGTGTGTGTTAGTAGCAAGAGAGGAAGGAGGGAAAGCGATCGTGAGAGGGAGAGAAGCGGCTCTTTTTCCAGAGAGCGCACGTACGGACGGCAGTCTGTAACGCACGTTGTCTGGTTTCTGATCGACAAATCAATTTACTTTCTCACTCACGGTGGCACAAAAGTAGCAGGTGTCCCGACCGGGAAAAACACAAAATAGTCTAGCGCGGTGAACACAACTAACAGGAAGCAAACTTAAAATACTCCTCAGAGTAAAGCAGAGAAAAATGGACTCGGCGGTCCGTCAACTCACACAACAAGAACAATAGCAATAAAGCTAAAAAGGCTAAATGCTAAACAACAGCAACTGATGTTGAAAAGAACACACAACTAACACTGCCTATGCCCAGACTTATGCCTCTTACTTGGTCGCTTCAGAAAGTGCGCAGGTTGTGTGTGTGTGTGTAGTCCGTCTTAATGTCCATCTTTGTTCTTGGCTCGGAGGCAGACAGTGCCGTTCCCGCACGTCGGCGAAAACACGGCAGCTGGCTCTGAGTGAAATGGCGGAGAGAACAGCAGAGACAACTCGGCGAAGACGCGCAGGGCAGAGCCGGTCCACGTTATCCCGAAGTAACTTCATTTCCTCTTTCTCGGGGGAATTTGAGGACGCTGGTTGCAGCAGCGGTCTCTCTCGGATCCAGGAATGTGTTCGGGTGAACACGGGCAAAGTCTCGTCTCGTCCGACGAGGGGAGTCTTCGATGAGGGGAAAACATGTTCGTGGGGTAGTCAAGCTAACTCACAGGGGAACAGGAGTTACCCCTAGCTCAGTGACATGGGAAAGACGTGTAGTTTGGGCGTGCTCGCTTATAAAGGGGTGGTGATGTCATGGCTGCGTCCTCAGGACGCTCCGCTGTGCAGGAGCGTCTCCGCCAATGAGGGACCGATGTTGACTGCTCCCTGCTGAAGTGTGAAAATCGCAAAGCATCCTTGGAAATGGAGTTTGCTCCACCCTCATGGCAGGTCCATTACAGTTTTAATACGGAGCTCCGGAACTCCAGCCTTCCTGAGTTTTTCCCTCATATAGGCTATAGTTTTTCTTAATCATTACTACAATATATGATTACATATGTAATAGTCTCCTCAGCCAAGTTAGAAAAAGTATGTGCATGTATGAACAACAGCAATTGGAGAAGATGACAGTCAAAAAGTAATCATGTTAAATAATCATGATCTCAAAATTGAACAAAAATGATTGTGATTATAATTTTTGCCATAATCAAGCACCCCCAAAAACAGCAAATTGTGATTTACATACACACACAAACACACACACACACACACACACACACAGTTTAAATATGTATGTGATAAATTGTAAATATGTATGTAATGAATTGTTTTCCTTAAGAAACTCTTACTTGAACATTTTTCAGTGTGCTCCTAAAGTTATATGTATGCTCCTAATTTCTGTCATTTAGGAGCACATGTACTCCTTGAAAAAAAGTAAGGATTGAACACTGCTGTCACTGCTGCAGTCCAAGGGCTTCTGTCACAGGCAGTAGATGTTTACTTTACCCATCCCCCCCCTCCCATTCTCTCTCTCTCCCTCACAGCTGCAGAGAAGATTTTAGTGTACTCTACTTGTGAAATATGCTCATAAATCCCATAACTTTGGCCAAATCCTACATAAAAATATCATTTTTTTGTAGGAATTTTCGTCGCGAATCCATTGATACAGGTTTGAAAGTGGTGGGACTTATAGTTTAGACGCCAGATGCCCCAGTTTGGCACAAAGGCCATGCCCAGAATTTGCCTCCCCATTGGTTTACATTGTAAGGTGTAATGTCGCACTCCAACTTTCAGGGCTTACTAAATCTAAACCGTTCGAGTTATTACAAAGTTTTTAATAACTTTTGCTCAACACAGTGTGATAAGTCATGTATTCAAGTTTGAAGCCGATACCATTAACGCCCTAGGAGGAGATAGCGTTTATTCAAGGTCCAAAATTGGCAAAAAATCATACTTTGAAATGGACATTGCAGATTTCCTGTTGGATTTAGGTCAGGGGTGTCAGCGTATGATTTGTAGGTCTTGATGAGACGAATAATTGGGTTTTGGTTCGATCTCTCTACGACATTCCTACGGGCCGTGGCGGCCGTTTTAGATACATAGGTGGCGCTAGAGAGCACATTTTGGCACTTTGGGGTTTAATTTTTACATTTTATCAAATTTTTCACCATTCCTGATGTGCGTGCCAAATTTGGTGAGTTTTTGAGCATGTTTAGGGGGTCAAATTTAGAGTTAAAGTGGCGTAACAAGAAAGAAAGAATAATAATAATAATAATAATAATAATAATAATAATAATAATAAAGAAACAAACACACGAAAAACAATAGGGTCTTCGCCCTTTGGGCTCAGGCCCTAATAATTAAAGCTGCAAGCAGCGATGATCGGGCCCTCGCACCCCAGCGCATGTCGAAGTGACGCTCAGTCGAAGGGCTTTTGTCAGTGACTTGTTGTGTAAAGTTTGAGGCAGATCCAACCGTGTACACTCAAGTTATATCAATTTCCTCTGTCATGGCGAAACATCAAAACTCAACGCCACGCCACGGCCAAACCATCATGATCATACACTAGTCTAGATGACACACACTGATTTTGAAGTCCTTACCATGGATTCTGTAGGAGGAGTTCTTTAAAATACAAGGTATGCGAAATGGCCAAGAAAAGGCCAAAATGTACCATTTTTTTCAAGATGGCCGACTTCCTGTTCCACTTACAATAAGGCTTCAAGAGGCTTTTTTGTGCGTGTTGACATTATACATGTGCCCTGTGAATTTCATCTTTCTACGTTAATCTGGAAGGCGGGGCTGCAATTTTGAAATTTTAAAGGGGGCGCTGTTGAGCCATTTTGCCACACCCATTCAAAGCGACCACATAGGATTTGAGCTGACATCACTCTAGACATGTGTGTCAAGTTTCATGACTGTAGAGCAATCCCTTCTCCCTGAAAAACAGTATCATATTTCATGGCGAAGGATGTGTCGCCATGGTAACAGCATTCAGTTTCGGGTCATGAGCTGCCAAATGTAGCATCACCAAGGTCTTGTTTATTAGCTGACTTAATTTCAGGTGCATCAGCCAAATTTCCTAGGAGTAATTAGACAAAGTACGACGCATGATACTTCCTGTTGCCAGTAGGTGGCGCTATGACTTTCGCTAAATATGAGACTGAACATGTGTTCAGATTGGGACTCTTAACAAGCATATGAAATTTGGAAAAGATCAGACCACGTGGAGTCAAGTTATAAGGCATTGAAATTTCATGGCGTCACATCGAAATTGGCCGCGTCGCCATGGCAACACCTTTCAACGAAGGGTCACCAACTTCATAATATAAGATCTCCAAGGTCTTGAGGCTATTCTCAGTAAATTTCAGCTGGATTCCATCACCGTGCTGCCCACAGGGCGTCAGAGCGTAAAACATGTAACTTCCTGTTGCCAGGAGGTGGCGCTATGACTCATATCCTGTATTGTCACATGGACCCGTTCAGGGCGGGACTCTTATGAAGCACAAAAGGTTTGGCTCTCTTAGGATCATGTATGCCGGAGTTATAGCCCTTTCATTTTTCATGGCGAAGGATCGAAATTCGCCGCCCAGCCACGCCCCCTAGGAAAGACTAATGAGAATTGTTTTAATAACTTTTAATCTCCTATGCCTGTAGATGATACGGACCGAATTTGAAAGTCCTGGGGTCAAATCTCTAGGAGGAGTTCGTTAAAGTATGCGGGCTGGAAATGACAAAATCGGTGCAAAATTTCAACTTTGATACAAAATGGCCGACTTCCTGTTGGAGTTAGGCTATGTGTCCTTGAGACTTTTTGGTGCGCCTGGTCATGATACATATGCATACCGAATTTCGTTCTCCTACGACAATCTGTATCGAGGGGCTCAATTTTCTTGACTTTCTAGGTGGCGCTGTCGAGCCATTTTGTCCCGCTTTATTTCGAGACCCATAAAATATCGCAATTTTCGCCAGTCCTGACGTCTGTGCAAATTTTCATGAGTTTTCGTGCATGTTTAGGCCCTCAAAAATGCGTTTGTTTCGGAGGAATAATAATAATAATAATAATAATAATAATAATAATTCCTTCAGTTTCAATAGGGCTTCGCACCGGTCGGTGCTCGGGCCCTAATAATAATAATAATAACTCCTTCAGTTTCAATAGGGCTTCGCACCGGTCGGTGCTCGGGCCCTAATAATAATAATTCCTTCAGTTTCAATAGGGCTTCGCACCGGTCGGTGCTCGGGCCCTAATTAAAGCTGCAAGCAGCGATGATCGGGCCCTCGCACCCCAGCGCATGTCGAAGTGACGCTCAGTCGAAGGGCTTTTGTCAGTGACTTGTTGTGTAAAGTTTGAGGCAGATCCAACCGTGTACACTCAAGTTATATCAATTTCCTCTGTCATGGCGAAACATCAAAACTCAACGCCACGCCACGGCCAAACCATCATGATCATACACTAGTCTAGATGACACACACTGATTTTGAAGTCCTTACGATGAATTCTGTAGGAGGAGTTCTTTAAAATACAAGGTATGCGAAATGGCCAAGAAAAGGCGAAAATTGACCAGTTTTTCAAGATGGCCGACTTCCTGTTCGACTTACAATAAGGCTTCAAGAGGCTTTTTTGTGCGTGTTGACATTATACATGTGCCCTGTGAATTTCATCTTTCTACGTTAATCTGGAAGGCGGGGCTGCAATTTTGAAATTTTAAAGGGGGCGCTGTTGAGCCATTTTGCCACGCCCATTCAAAGCGACCACATAGGATTTGAGCTGACATCACTCTAGACATGTGTGTCAAGTTTCATGACTGTAGAGCAATCCCTTCTCCCTGAAAAACAGTATCATATTTCATGGCGAAGGATGTGTCGCCATGGTAACAGCATTCAGTTTCGGGTCATGAGCTGCCAAATGTAGCATCACCAAGGTCTTGTTTATTAGCTGACTTAATTTCAGGTGCATCAGCCAAATTTCCTAGGAGTAATTAGACAAAGTACGACGCATGATACTTCCTGTTGCCAGTAGGTGGCGCTATGACTTTCGCTAAATATGAGACTGAACATGTGTTCAGATCGGGACTCTTAACAAGCATATGAAATTTGGAAAAGATCAGACCACGTGGAGTCAAGTTATAAGGCATTGAAATTTCATGGCGTCACATTGAAATTCGCCGCGTCGCCATGGCAACACCTTTCGACGAAGGGTCACCAACTTCATAATATAAGATCTCCAAGGTCTTGAGGCTATTCTCAGTAAATTTCAGCTGGATTCCATCACCGTGCTGCCCACAGGGCGTCAGAGCGTAAAACATGTAACTTCCTGTTGCCAGGAGGTGGCGCTATGACTCATATCCTGTATTGTCACATGGACCCGTTCAGGGCGGGACTCTTATGAAGCACAAAAGGTTTGGCTCTCTTAGGATCATGTATGCCGGAGTTATAGCCGTTTCATTTTTCATGGCGAAGGATCGAAATTCGCCGCCCAGCCACGCCCCCTAGGAAAGACTAATGAGAATTGTTTTAATAACTTTTAATCTCCTATGCCTGTAGATGATACGGACCGAATTTGAAAGTCCTGGGGTCAAATCTCTAGGAGGAGTTCGTTAAAGTATGCGGGCTGGAAATGACAAAATCGGTGCAAAATTTCAACTTTGATACAAAATGGCCGACTTCCTGTTGGAGTTAGGCTATGTGTCCTTGAGACTTTTTGGTGCGTCTGGTCATGATACATATGCATACCGAATTTCGTTCTCCTACGACAATCTGTATCGAGGGGCTCAATTTTCTTGACTTTCTAGGTGGCGCTGTTGAGCCATTTTGTCCCGCTTTATTTCGAGACCCATAAAATATCGAAATTTTCGCCAGTCTTGACATCTGTGCAAATTTTCATGAGTTTTCGTGCATGTTTAGGCCCTCAAAAATGCGTTTGTTTCGGAGGAATAATAATAATAACAATAATTAAAGCTGCAAGCAGCGTTGGACGGGCCTTCGCGCCCTTGCGCACAGCGGGCCGCGGCGCAGTCAGCTAAGCTTCTGGGAACCAAGAAAATGTTTGGAGATGATCAGTGTGAGAGTCTTTTGACACACAATACTAACCAGTGTCTCTCTGTGAGCCCACCCCTCTGTTTATCACAGATAATTATGGAGTATGAAACCAAACATTGTTAACCTTAATCAATAATTCAGGTACCAACTGTAGGATCTGCGAAGAACACAGTTAATTATTTGCTATAATTATCAATCATCAATAATAATTAATTATAACAATTAACAGAATTATTCATATGAACTAACAGATACGAAGCACCACCCCGAAACCGGGACCAATAACCGAGCAAGGTAGTCTCATAAATGGGAGTTCACCTAGAATGTTAATATCTGAGAGATAATCATTCAAGGGTGAACAAAGAAGGGTTGAATTCGAGCTCTGACTCCTTCAATCAGCCACTTTTCACAATATGTTACCAATAATGACTAAAGAACTTCTCTTTAAAGATATAACAGTGTTTATTATCTTAGCAAAATTAACAAAGTTAACAAATGCTTCATTCAATAAATAGCTATTCTAAAATCTAATTCTACCAAACAAAACACAAACAGCTTTGCACAGGGTTGGACACTTGCAGGTTGGACACTTTTGTCCGACGTTATCTGACCATCAGATGTGCAAAACAATGTCGGTGCGTGTATCTGTGCGCGCGAGTGTGGTGTTAGTCACAAGAGAGAGAGGAGGGAAAGCGATCGTGAGAGAGAGAGAAGCGGTTCTTTTTCCACAGAGAGCGCACGTATGGACAGCAGTTTGTAACGCACGTTGTCTGGTTTCAGATCGACAAATCAGTTTACTTTCTCACTCACGGCAGCACAAACACAGTAGTCCCGAGCGGGACAAACACAAAATAGTCTAGCGTGGTGAACACAACTAACAGGCAGCAAACAGGCAGGAGCGGAGCGTTAACTGCAGCATGACCGAAAGAAGCACAACCAGTTAGCCTCTGCTAGCCTCTCAGCTAACCCCGGCTCTCTGTTTAGATCCAAACGGAGCACCGAGTCCCGAATTGTTATTTAGGTTAAAGCGGAGAACAGGCAGCAAACAGGCAGCAGCGGAGCGTTAACTGCAGCATGACCGGAAAGAAGCACAACCAGTTAGCCTCTGCTAGCCTCTTAGCTAACCCTGGCTCTCTGTTTAGATCCAACCGGAGCACCGAGCCCCGATATGTTATTTAGGTTAAGGTGGAGAGAACCAGCGGGTCTGTCGGCCAGCTGAGTAAGTGAAACCTACGGAAAAAACACCGTGACCATCACGGTAAAACAGTACGTAGAGAACTGCTGTGTTCAGCTGCACAGATAGGAAATCCCTCGGCTGACAGGATGTACCACTCTGTGCGGGAAAATATTTTACCCTCCTATTTCTGGTTTATAACAATGATTGACAACCAGAATATTAGGTGCATTACTGCCACCCTCCGCTTCAGGCTGTGAACCAATGATTAAATCCTACACATTATTCCTGTCTGTCTAATAAACTACATAACGAACCTGCTGCTCCACCCATCCCCCCCCCCATTCTCTCTCTCTCCCTCTCAACTGCAGAGAAGGATATTAGTGTACTCTACCTGTGAAATATCCTCATAAATCCCATAACTTTGGCCAAATTCTACATAAAAATCACATTTTTTTGTAGGAATTTTCGTCGCGAATCCATTGATACAGGTTTGAAAGTGGTCGGACTTATAGTTTAGACACCAGATGCCCCAGTTTGGCACAAAGTCCATGCCCAGAGATTGCCTCCCCATTGGTTTCCATTGTAAGGTGTAATGTCGCACTCCAACTTTCAGGGCTTACTAAATCTAAACCGTTCGAGTTATTACAAAGTTTTTAATAACTTTTGCTCAACACAGTGTGATAAGTTAAGTATTAAAGTTTGAAGCCGATACCATTAACGCCCTAGGAGGAGATAGCGTTTATTCAAGGTCCAAAATTGGCACAAAATCATATTTTGAAATTGAGATTGCGGACAATGATGAGATACATAAACGCGAAAAATGACCACTTTTATCAAGATGGCCGACTTCCTGTAGGACTTACAATACGGCTCCAAGAGGCTTTTTTGTGCGTCTTCACATGATACATAAGCCTCCCGAATTTCTTTTTCCTAGGTTCATCTGGAAGGCGGGGCTACAATTTTGAAATTTTCAAGGGGGCGCTGTTGAGCCATATTGTCACGTCTATGCAAATAAAGTATCGAGGATTTTAACTGGTGTCACTCCAGACATGTGTGCCAAGTTTTGTGATTGTAAACCCATCCCTTGTCCCTAAAATACAGCATCGTATTTCATGGCGAAGGATGTGTCGCCATGGCAACGGCGTTTGGTCATGGGTCATGACCTGCCCAATGTAGCATCACCAAGGTCTTACATCTTAGCTGAGTCAATTTCAGGTGCATCAGCCAAATTTCCTAGGAGTAATACAACAAAGAACGACGCATGATACTTCCTGTTGCACTCTGGCCTGTCGGGATCAGATCACGCTTTTTAAAAATGAGGGATATTTCTTACAAGTGTGGTGTGCTTTTATTTTGAAAGTTTGATTGACATGTGTACTGTCAGGTGTGTAGAGACAATAAGTAACTGCAGCTGGACACAGAAAAATACTCATATATTTGAATGGAGAGTGTGAGCGAACCCACACCTTTTTGAACATTTACTGCTTCCACATAATTTTAGATACAAACTTCATTTGAACTTTAAATGAGCCACGAGACTTTGACCTACAAATCTTGAATTTACATGTGTTTTCTATCTTTTATTGTTTTTGAGATATTAGAGTGTGAGTTTTAAAGTCTTTTCTTGCTCCTCCTGTGATTTTATAATGAGTGTGTATTGCGGAATGTTTCACAGCACTGAGGGAGTGACATCACCAGGAGCAGTTGGAGAGAAGGATATTAGAGAACGCTTCTTGTGAAATATCCTCATAAATCCCATGACTTTGGCCAAATCCTACATAAAAATCACATTTTTTTGTAGGAATTTTCGTCGCGAATCCATTGATACAGGTTTGAAAGTGGTCGGACTTATAGTTTAGACGCCAGATGCCCCAGTTTGGCACAAAGTCCATGCCCAGAGATTGCCTCCCCATTGGTTTCCATTGTAAGGTGTAATGTCGCACTCCAACTTTCAGGGCTTACTAAATCTAAACCGTTCGAGTTATTACAAAGTTTTTAATAACTTTTGCTCAACACAGTGTGATAAGTCATGTATTCAAGATTGAAGCCGATACCATTAACGCCCTCGGAGGAGATAGCGTTTGTTCGGGGGCCAAAATTGGGGCAAAGTCTTATTTTGAAAAGCTGATTGCAGACTTCCTGTTGGATTTAGGTCAGGGGTGTCAGCGTATGATTTGTAGGTCTTGATGAGACGAATAATTGAGTTTTGGTTCGATCTCTCTACGACATTCCTACGGGCCGTGGCGGCCGTTTTAGATACATAGGTGGCTCTAGAGAGCACATTTTGGCACTTCGGGGGTTAATTTTTACATTTTATCAAATTTTTCACCAGACCTGATGTGCGTGCCAAATTTGGTGAGTTTTTGAGCATGTTTAGGGGGTCAAATTTAGAGTTAAAGTGGCGGATTAATAAAGAATAATAATAATTAAAGCTGCAAGCAGCGTTGGACGGGCCTTCGCGCCCTTGCGCACATCGGGCCGCGGCGCAGTCAGCTAAGCTTCTGGGAACCAAGAAAACGTTTGGAGATGATCAGTGTGAGAGTATTTTGACACACAATGCTAACCAGTGTCTCTCTGTGAGCCCACCCCTCTGTTCACAGACAATTATATATATGAGGGATATTTCTTACAAGTGTGGTGTGCTTTTATTTTGAAAGTTTGATTGACATGTGTACTGTCAGGTGTGTAGAGACAATAAGTAACTGCAGCTGGACACAGAAAAATACTCATATATTTGAATGGAGGGTGTGAGCGAACCCACACCTTTTTGAACATTTACTGCTTCCACATAATTTTAGATACAAACTTCATTTGAACTTTAAATGAGCCACGAGACTTTGACCTACAAATCTTGAATTTACATGTGTTTTCTATCTTTTATTGTTTTTGAGATATTAGAGTGTGAGTTTTAAAGTCTTTTCTTGCTCCTCCTGTGATTTTATAATGAGTGTGTATTGCGGAATGTTTCACAGCACTGAGGGAGTGACATCACCAGGAGCAGTTGGAGAGGAGGATATTAGAGAACGCTTCTTGTGAAATATCCTCATAAATCCCATGACTTTGGCCAAATCCTACATAAAAATCACATTTTTTTGTAGAAATTTTCGTCGCGAATCCATTGATACAGGTTTGAAAGTGGTCGGACTTATAGTTTAGACGCCAGATGCCCCAGTTTGGCACAAAGTCCATGCCCAGAGATTGCCTCCCCATTGGTTTACATTGTAAGGTGTAATGTCGCACTCCAACTTTCAGGGCTTACTAAATCTAAACCGTTCGAGTTATTACAAAGTTTTTAATAACTTTTGCTCAACACAGTGTGATAAGTCATGTATTCAAGTTTGAAGCCGATACCATTAACGCCCTCGGAGGAGATAGCGTTTGTTCGGGGGCCAAAATTGGGGCAAAGTCTTATTTTGAAAAGCTGATTGCAGACTTCCTGTTGGATTTAGGTCAGGGGTGTCAGCGTATGATTTGTAGGTCTTGATGAGACGAATAATTGAGTTTTGGTTTGATCTCTCTACGACATTCCTACGGGCCGTGGCTGCCATTTTAGATACATAGGTGGCGCTAGAGAGCACATTTTGGCACTTCGGGGGTTAATTTTTACATTTTATCAAATTTTTCACCAGACCTGATGTGCGTGCCAAATTTGGTGAGTTTTTGAGCATGTTTAGGGGGTCAAATTAAGGATTGAAGTGGCGTATTAATAAAGAATAATAAAGAAACAAACGCACGAAAAACAATAGGGTCTTCGCCCTTTGGGCTCAGGCCCTAATTAAAGCTGCAAGCAGCGTTGGACGGGCCTTCGCGCCCTTGCGCACATCGGGCCGCGGCGCAGTCAGCTAAGCTTGTGGGAACCAAGAAAACGTTTGGAGATGATCAGTGTGAGAGTCTTTTGACACACAATGCTAACCAGTGTCTCTCTGTGAGCCCACCCCTCTGTTCACAGACAATTATATATATGAGGGATATTTATTACAAGTGTGGTGTGCTTTTATTTTGAAAGTTTGATTGACATGTGTACTGTCAGGTGTGTAGAGACAATAAGTAACTGCAGCTGGACACAGAAAAATACTCATATATTTGAATGGAGAGTGTGAGCGAACCCACACCTTTTTGAACATTTACTGCTTCCACATAATTTTAGATACAAACTTCATTTGAACTTTAAATGAGTCACGAGACTTTGACCTACAAATCTTGAATTTACATGTGTAATATCTCAAAAACAATAAAAGATAGAAAAGAGTGTGAGTTTTAAAGTCTTTTCTTGCTCCTCCTGTGATTTTATAATGAGTGTGTATTGCGGAATGTTTCAGAGCACTGAGGGAGTGACATCACCAGGAGCAGTTGGAGAGGAGGATATTAGAGAACGCTTCTTGTGAAATATCCGCATAAATCCCATGACTTTGGCCAAATCCTACATAAAAATCACATTTTTTTGTAGGAATTTTCGTCGCGAATCCATTGATACAGGTTTGAAAGTGGTCGGACTTATAGTTTAGACGCCAGATGCCCCAGTTTGGCACAAAGTCCATGCCCAGAGATTGCCTCCCCATTGGTTTCCATTGTAAGGTGTAATGTCGCACTCCAACTTTCAGGGCTTACTAAATCTAAACCGTTCGAGTTATTACAAAGTTTTTAATAACTTTTGCTCAACACAGTGTGATAAGTCATGTATTAAAGTTTGAAGCCGATACCATTGACGCCCTCGGAGGAGATAGCGTTTGTTCGGGGGCCAAAATTGGGACAAAGTCTTATTTTGAAAAGCTGATTGCAGACTTCCTGTTGGATTTAGGTCAGGGGTGTCAGCATATGATTTGTAGGTCTTGATGAGACGAATAATTGAGTTTTGGTTCAATCTCTCTACGACATTCCTACGGGCCGTGGCGGCCGTTTTAGATACATAGGTGGCGCTAGAGAGCACATTTTGGCACTTCGGGGGTTAATTTTGACATTTTATCAAATTTTTCACCAGACCTGATGTGCGTGCCAAATTTGGTGAGTTTTTGAGCATGTTTAGGGGGTCAAATTAAGGATTGAAGTGGCGTATTAATAAAGAATAATAATAAAGAAACAAACGCACGAAAAACAATAGGGTCTTCGCCCTTTGGGCTCAGGCCCTAATAATAATAATAATGAAACAAACGCACGAAAAACAATAGGGTCTTCGCCCTTTGGGCTCAGGCCCTAATAATGAAACAAACGCACGAAAAACAATAGGGTCTTCGCCCTTTGGGCTCAGGCCCTAATTAAAGCTGCAAGCAGCGATGATCGGGCCCTCGCACCCCAGCGCATGTCGAAGTGACGCTCAGTCGAAGGGCTTTTGTCAGTGACTTGTTGTGTAAAGTTTGAGGCAGATCCAACCGTGTACACTCAAGTTATATCAATTTCCTCTGTCATGGCGAAACATCAAAACTCAACGCCACGCCACGGCCAAACCATCATGATCATACACTAGTCTAGATGACACACACTGATTTTTAAGTCCTTACCATGGATTCTGTAGGAGGAGTTCTTTAAAATACAAGGTATGCGAAATGGCCAAGAAAAGGCCAAAATGTACCATTTTTTTCAAGATGGCCGACTTCCTGTTCGACTTACAATAAGGCTTCAAGAGGCTTTTTTGTGCGTCTTGACATTATACATGTGCCCTGTGAATTTCATCTTTCTACGTTAATCTGGAAGGCGGGGCTGCAATTTTGAAATTTTAAAGGGGGCGCTGTTGAGCCATTTTGCCACGCCCATTCAAAGCGACCACATAGGATTTGAGCTGACATCACTCTAGACATGTGTGTCAAGTTTCATGACTGTAGAGCAATCCCTTCTCCCTGAAAAACAGTATCATATTTCATGGCGAAGGATGTGTCGCCATGGTAACAGCATTCAGTTTTGGGTCATGAGCTGCCAAATGTAGCATCACCAAGGTCTTGTTTATTAGCTGACTTAATTTCAGGTGCATCAGCCAAATTTCCTAGGAGTAATTAGACAAAGTACGACGCATGATACTTCCTGTTGCCAGTAGGTGGCGCTATGACTTTCGCTAAATATGAGACTGAACATGTGTTCAGATCGGGACTCTTAACAAGCATATGAAATTTGGAAAAGATCAGACCACGTGGAGTCAAGTTATAAGGCATTGAAATTTCATGGCGTCACAGCGAAATTCGCCGCGTCGCCATGGCAACACCTTTCAACGAAGGGTCACCAACTTCATAATATAAGATCTCCAAGGTCTTGAGGCTATTCTCAGTAAATTTCAGCTGGATTCCATCACCGTGCTGCCCACAGGGCGTCAGAGCGTAAAACATGTAACTTCCTGTTGCCAGGAGGTGGCGCTATGACTCAATTCTAGGTGGCGCTGTCGAGCCATTTTGTCCCGCTTTATTTCGAGACCCATAAAATATCGCAATTTTCGCCAGTCCTGACATCTGTGCAAATTTTCATGAGTTTTCGTGCATGTTTAGGCCCTCAAAAATGCGTTTGTTTCGGAGGAATAATAATAATAACTCCTTCAGTTTCAATAGGGCTTCGCACCGGTCGGTGCTCGGGCCCTAATAATAATAATTCCTTCAGTTTCAATAGGGCTTCGCACCGGTCGGTGCTCGGGCCCTAATAATTCCTTCAGTTTCAATAGGGCTTCGCACCGGTCGGTGCTCGGGCCCTAATAACTCCTTCAGTTTCAATAGGGCTTCGCACTGGTCGGTGCTCGGGCCCTAATAATAATAAGAAAGAAACAAACACACGAAAAACAATAGGGTCTTCGCCCTTTGGGCTCAGGCCCTAATAATAATAATAATAATTCCTTTGGAAACAAGAGGGCTTCGCGCTGGTCAGCGCTCGGGCCCTAATAATTCCTTTGGATACAAGAGGGCTTCGCGCTGGTCAGCGCTCGGGCCCTAATAATAATAATAATTCCGTTGGATATAAGAGGGCTTCGCGCTGGTCAGCGTTAGGGCTCTAATAATAGAGAAAAATTCCTTGAATTACAATAGGGCCTTCGCACTGTCGGTGCTCGGCCCTAATTAAAGCTGCAAGCAGCGATGATCGAGCCCTCACATCCTTGCACACATTGGGGCATGGCACAGTCGATCGGCTTCTGTCACAGGCATGTAGATGTCTCCAGACCGGGGCTATTTTCAGACAGTGCAAGAAGGAGATAAGATTCACTTCCTTTGTCCACAATTTTTATACCTGCTGCTGGGGCTGCTGCGTTCACATGTCATAGGAGGCCCTATGGAGCCAGTTTGCATCACTGAGTGAATATTGTCATGTAGCCGTGTTAAGGCTTGGACTGTTATCAAACGTGAAGTTTCAGGCAGATCTAACCATGTACACTAAAGTTACAGCAATTTCCTCTGTCATGGCGAAACATCAAATCTCAATGCCATGCCACAGCCACAACGTTAACTAAATCTTTTGATAAATTTTGAGTATAAACTAGTCCCGATGACACACTGATTTTGAAGTCGTTAAGATGAATTCTGTAGGAGGAGTTCATTAAAATATAAGACATGCAAAATCGCCAAAATTGACCACTAAATTCAAAATGGCTGAATTCCTGTTGGGTTTCAGTTATGGGTCCAAGAGACTTTTTTGTGTGCCCTGGCATGATTCATGTGTGTATCGATTTTCATACATGTAGGTTTATCGTGGTGCGGGGCCGCTTTGTTGAAATATTTTAGGGGGCGCTGTAGAGCCACTCTGCCACACTTATGCCAGCCACCGATACGATATTACAGACTTTAAGACCCGCCATGTGTGTGCATAGTTTTGTGAGTTTTCAAGCATGTCTTGGCCCTTAAAAACAGCTTTGTATTTTGTGGCGAACAATGTGTTGCCATGGCAACGGCTTTTGGTGAAAACTCAAAGGCTTCAGAAGTTATCATCAAGGTTTTACACCTTGGCTGGCCAAATTTGACGTGTTTCTGACTAACCTGCTAGGAGTAGTCAGCTATAGAGTGGCGCTTCAAACTTTCTGTTGCCAGTAGGTGGCACTATGACTGTCACTAAATATGGACCCGTACATGTCCGCTGACCGGGACTCTTAACAAGCATATGAAATTTGGAAAAGATCAGACCATGTGGAGTAAAGTTATGAGGCTTTGAAATTTCATGGCGAGACATCGAAATTCGCTGCGTCGTCATGGCAACACCTATCGACGAAAAATCACCAACTTCAGAATATACAATCTCCAAGGTCTTGAGGCTATTCTGAGAATATTTGAGGTGGATCCAACCACCGTGCTTCCCACAGGACGTCAAAGTGTAAAACATGTTACTTCCTGTTGCCAGTAGGTGGGGCTATTACTCAGATCCAGTATTGACACATGGATGTGTTCAGGACGGGACTCTTTTCAAGCACAAAAGGTTTGCGTCTCTTAGGATCATGTATGCTGGAGTTATGGCTGTTTCAATTTTCATGGCGAAGGATCGGAATTCACCACCTGGCGACACTCCCCTGGCAATGTCGAAAACTCACCGCTTTGATAACTTTTCATCTCCAAGGTCTTAAGATGATACTCACTGAATTTGAAGTCTCTGAGGTCAAATCTCTAGGAGGAAATGGCAAAATCGGCGTCAAAATCGCCCATTTGATGCAAAATGGCTGACTTCCTGTTGGACTTAGGGTATGTCTCCAAGAGAGTCTTTGGTGCATCTGGTCATGATACATAAGAACACCGAATTTTGTTCTTCTATGACAATCCGTGTCAAGGGGCTGAATTTTCCTAATTTTCTAGGGGGTGCTGTCGAGCCATTTTGCCCCACCTTTTTGCGAGGCCCATAAAATATTAAATTTTTCACCACTTCTGATGTATATGCAAAGTTTAACAACTTTTCGTGCATGTTTAGGCCCTCAAAAATGCATTTGTTTTGGAAGAATAATAATAGAGAAGAAAAATAATTCCTTCAGATCCAACAGGGTCTTCGCACCGCTTGGTGCTCGGGCCCTAACTATTAATTTTAAACAAAATGACATTTATTATTGCTCTACAGTCTATAAATGACAAGTTACATTATTGTATCATCCTAAATGAAAGAAAGTTTCCCTACATGTAAAGAACATATATTTAATTTGTGTAAGGGCTAGACTCAGATTGTTTGCTCATATCTTAATGATTTGGGGTATCAGGGGGTCTTTAATTCTGTCAGATTGCTGTTTCATATACTAAAAGCTTTCATTGCATGCTTAAAATGATTGCCACCACTTGTCATATACTGTACTTGATGCAGGCCTTGGCAGGTATTACAAAATATGAAGGGCTGAAATCTGCTGGATTTGACTTCCTGCAGTTTGTTAATATGAAGATGGTGTTCATTTCAGGAATTGGTTTTGCTGAGCTTGGCAGGCTCCTTTTCTACAACGCTATTAAATCTCCCTGACCACAGTGCTGGCTAGAGCATTAATAGCACATTTCGGTATATTATGACACATGTTGCCTTCACTCATTTACTGTGTGTATTAGATGCATTAATCTGCCCATATTGTTTTTAACAGCTGCCACATACAGAGAGATTTGTATGTGGCACACTAGACATTATGAGGTCTAATGTAGTTTATAATATAATGAGATACTGTATTAAGGATACAGGATTAAGGATACTGCACTGAGCACTGAGCTGCACTGTCCGTGTCAGGGGATATATTAACATTCATACAAATAATTTCACCACCTTAACCTTTGACTTTGTCCTCTAGTGTACTTGCGTCCCTTATTTTTCTTTTCAATACAGAATGGAACAACTCCTTTTGCATTTAATATGCTTTGCACCTAAAATGTTCCCTCTTGTTAAGACTTGCCACTGTGAAAAATGGTTGCTTTGTGCTGTACATTATTATCTCTTTTCTTCACTCTTTCTCTGCTCCATCATTGTATTCTGTTGAAGTGCTCAGCGATGAAAAGAGACAGGCTATCATTGAAGAAAAAAGTGCCTCACCCTAATTTGAATCCTTACTCATTATGAGTAAGGATCAAGGATTGCAGGTGGTATATGGAGAATATTGCTATTTAATAAAGGTTCATTTCACCAATGATGTAGCAAATAAATGCACCTCCAGATGAGCTCGGGTTTATTCTTTCATGTGAAGACATGAAGGTTGCACAAATTATGCTCAGTTTGTTTGGGTGTATAGATCACTGTTTTTTATGTAGTTTCTCAATTGGTGCTTTTTAAAACACAGTATTTTGTTCAAATGTACCCTTTTGTCTTTTATTTGTTTCTTGCCACCAAGACTGAACCATAGTAGCAAAACATATCACAGTTGTGCCAATAATATTTATTTGGCGAGTGTGCTACTGACACTCCACCATAGCTTTTTAAAATTGTACTACCATCAATGAGTGTGTGTATTTTTAAATCACATATTCTTTTAGGTGCTGTATGATTAATGGGGGAGAAAACTGATGTTTCACTTTTATGAACACTCCCTCCAGAGCATTATTTAAATTTTTGTTTCACTTCTCACCTCCATGAAGAAAAAAAACTGCAACACCCCATCACCAATATCTCAAAATAATATAACAGCATTAAACTGGTATAACCCATTTAACCATTAAAAACTAATGAACAAACTTTATGTTGACATTGCCCAGAGTTAATTATCTTTGCATTTTGTTTAGTTGCCATTGTTAATTAAACTAAATGGCCTCTAAAATGTTTTTCCCCTGCTCTTTGCTCTGCCCCCATTGGTTGTTGTTTGTGAATGTATATAATATATATGAGAATTTGTTATTGTTATTGTTGGTATTAAAAATGCTATGATTCACCAAAACATCATTATCCACACACTCTGTTGAAAAAAGACCTACAAATAAATAGGGCTGGGCTATATAACAAAAAAAAATCACAATAAAATGTTTCATTTCAGTCGAAAAGATAATTATCGCTAATTTACCTATTTTTAATAAAGACCAGGAGAAAAAAGGTTGAATTTAACCACTTGATTTTGAATTTAACCACCTTATTTATCAAGGCATACAGGTAATAATTTTAATGTTAACACAACAGTGAAGAACACACACAGATAAATAATTTACACAATTAAATAAAAATAAATAAGGATAAAGGAATGATCTCACTTTGATACAAAGTAAACTCATCTTTGAGGTAAACTGATCTAACATCAGTAAGATGCAATAAATAAACAAATGTTAAAGAAACTCTTGAACTTAGTAATAAAATGTTACAAAATATGTGCAATCAAAGGTGTTTTGTAAATGTAGACAATCAAAGTAAACTTTGAGGTAGATCAACCTAACATCTGTAAGATGTAACAACCATAAAAACCTCTAAAGCTCAGTAAAAAAAGGAGATAAAATGTAAACTGTAATGTAACTTACAAAATCAAATTCAACTTTGAGGTATTGACATTGCGTT
The DNA here is from genome assembly GCF_914725855.1 of Thunnus albacares. NCBI lineage: Eukaryota > Metazoa > Chordata > Actinopteri > Scombriformes > Scombridae > Thunnus > Thunnus albacares. Next base: position 4,925,306 of record NC_058107.1, read on the forward strand.
GGTCCAGTGACAGTTTCCGAATGTCATCTTCAAATCTCTACCACTGTATGCGGTAAAGCAATCGTCCAGATTTCCTTTTTTTCAGATTTATGTTTCCCTTTTTTATCGAGCAGTAGATACCTACTTGTGTTAGCCAATGCAACAGTTAGCTTGTTGTAGAAGCCCTGAAGGACTGTTAAGCAATGTTGTTAGACTAACGAGAAAATGGATTGGGACTGGACTGGGAGGCGTGGCAGTGACAGGACACCACCGGGGAACGGCTGGAGAGCTCTGCTTTGCTAGTGCCTGGCTGGACCCATTGCGGGAATATGGTGGTGTAGTCAGACAGGGAGAATTAGCTTAAATTACTTCATCTCTATGAAAGAAAGAAGACTTCTCTCAGCTTCTCTCTCTCTGTCTCTTTGGTCACTAATTTCTTCTCTGATGGTTTCTGTATACTAAGTAAATACATGAGAAACATATGTAAATTATGTGATTATGTGATTATGTTGTCTGTTTTTGAAGAGAAATTGTTGTCACAATAGAACAATTCTATAAATTTGAAATGAACATTGTTTAACTTTGTTGGTAAAATGACACATTCTGAACCACTCCAGGGTTAAAAGGAGCAGCCTTTTCACCACTCAGAGGTTTTTGTTTTTCAAAGCAAATTGTATTATTGGCATATAAAATTGTCCCCTCCTGCGATTTCATTGGGTGGGGAAAATGATACAGTATGATGCAGTTTGTTGTAAGATTGTATGTCACATCCCGGTTGAAAATGGGTTGCTATAATTCAACATGTTATGCTATAAATTATGTTGTTGTATGGTGTTTTAAAATGTTGTTCCATGTGCCCTTTTTTAGCTTTCAGCACCTGCCCCTCTAAAGGTCTCTGCATGGACTGCATCTGAACATAAGAACATAAGAAAGTAGACATAAGCCAACAAGTGTAAAATATCATGACACTGTGGGTTGGTTTTCCTCCTGTCCCCCCCAGTGTTTTGAGTCACCAGCTGCCATTGGTCTGAATTAACATACAGTCAAACGTGTAAAGTGACTTATTTAGACTTCTACAGACTACTTTGCTTTAATTTCAGTTTTAGTCAGTTTTAGTCAGAATGGTGCTGAAAGCAATCACACATTGTTCTTCTCACTCTTTCTTCTTATTCCGTCTTCCATACGTTTTTTGCTGCGTTTCAACTGCTGCATACTTTGTGCTATAAAAACCATTCAACTGTCAATCTGTGCAGCTCATTCAGCAGATGTGTGCTTGTATTTTTCTGAAATGTAACATGTTTCAGCGATTTTATATAATTTTTTAAAACATTAAAATTTATAATGGCAGTCTATGGGACGAACCATCCAACTGAGTTGGAACCTTGGTCACTTTGCTCGGATGTCCCTTATCGTACGGATGCCATTCAAACTGTAAAATGTTCACAAAACTTTGAATTTTCAAAGTTATCAGATTGTTTAGTGATATTTTTTTTTAATAGTTTTTCAGCAATTTAAGCCAAAAGTCAGGGGTTTTTCAGACTTTTTCAGGTCTCACCAGTGTGTCATGTGATCAGGCACAGTGGATAGCACAGATATTTTTAGACCAGAAAAGATTTTCGAAACAGCTCTCCCTCCCACAATTTTAACTCCTCAAGCACATATCTTGCCTCAGTATGTTGCCACAAGCCTCCTCTCTCTCAAAATGTAAATACATTTCACATAGGACTTATAGTTTTTGAGATCTGAACCTTAATTGATAGAGAGTCCCTGTCTTGCTCTCATTGACTGCAATACAGTCTGCAGGATGTGTGTCTCCTCTCAGTCCAGTTTCTTAAACTTACATATTCTCTCTTCCTTCAAACACTTTTTTACACATATCATTCATTCTCAAGTTAAACCAGACTTGCTTTCACTAATTATGTACACATCTCTGGGCTTCAAGCTCTAGTTTGAGACAAATACATTTTCATCATCAAAATGGAGATTTTTTCCTCTCATTTTTGTAAATGTCTGTTGGGTCAGTGGTTTAAAACACTGCTCTCATGATCAGCTTCACCTTGGATGACAAGGTTGTTTGTTCAATACCCATTCACTGCAGTGCTCCTTGTAATATTGCTCTCATGTACAAAGTTGCTTTACACCTTTATCATGTACTGTAAGTCAATTCCTCTTTAGCTTACTTTAACATTATTACCTAAAATGTGGATTGATATGCTTGTTAAATACATCTTTTCCAATTCATCTCAGAAACACACACACACACAAAAAAAACAATACATACAAAAACAACATCAGATACTGGCACGGACATATAATAGTCAAGAAAACTTTGTCTGAAAAATGACAACCCATATATTTCATACAATTGAAAGTCTAAACAGAAAAATCAAAAAAACAAACTGTGTGACAAATTAGCTTAGTGCATAGCATGTCTGTCTTACATGCAAGAGGTTATTGGTTTGATTCCATTCTGTGCTGATTTTAATCTTGGTAGATTTTTCAATACTCTTCAGCTCCCAGTTATGCAGTCTAAATCTGCTTTCAGCAATCACACGCAATTTCTACAGAAATTGCATTTTCTAGTTATGATTATTCTCATAATAATCAGTTCATTTTTTTCATACAAGTTTATTCTAAGGGGTAGTTTTGCAGCAAGATTTAGTCCTTGACTAAAATTGCCCCTTTAAGTCTTGTGGAGCAAAACTCATCTACTGAGTTGTGCATTAAAATAGTCCTCGATTTGAGATAATGTGGGTTAAAATGATCTGCTTTTGAAGTTATGATTATCCATTACTGTATAACATTACAACTACATCAGCTAGTAGTGCTATTGAGAATAGCTACCACTAGAACCTGTAAAATAAACAGGTGGGATTGGAATTAGATGGTTCTTGTGCGGCCATTTCATTCATCCAAATTGTTTTTACTTTGTTGTAATTCTTAGACTTTGAAGATGGCCTTGTGAGTATTGAGAATAGCCTCAGGTTTAACACCAGGTTTAATTATCCAAATCATATTCTGATGTGTTGTAAGGCTATTTCATTTCTAGGAATTGTTTATCCTTGTTTGACCTTGAGGATGGCCTAGTAGCCTGCAACCACTTCAGGCAATGATGCGGCACTGCTGGCCTTCTTCTGGCCCGGACAAAATGGATGTGAGCCTGAAGTGGCCTACAAGTAAAAAAACAAATATGGCCCAAATATCCCAAAACAAATGTGGGCCATTTTGGACAAAGATGCGGTGCTCTGGGTGATGTGTAAACTGGATGTGACCCTAAAATTGCCAATGTGATACATAGTGAACATGGCCCAAATATCACAAAACAAATATGGGCCACCTAAACCAAAAGTCGCCCACATATGGTGCAGCAAATGTGGCCTAGTTATCTTAAAATATACCTAGGCCAGTTAGCACTGGCACTAGATATGGCACAGTAAGCACTGACTTGACTTGATGTGAACCTAAAGTGGCCGACTTATGATATGGCAAATATGGCCTAAATACTATACAACAAATTGGCCCACTTTTGGCAATTGTATGGCACAGTCAGCACCGGCTGTCATAGTGTGAGCCTAATGTGGCCCACATTTGAAATAGTAAATATGGCCCAAATATGGTTGAACAGCATTGGGCCACTATAGGTAAAGATGCAGCACAATTAGTACTGGCTAATCTGGAGGTGAGCCTGAAGTGGCCAACATATGATGCAGCTATGGTGAGGTAAGGCTAAAACATATCTGGGCCAGTTTTGGCCAAGATACGGCACACTCAGAACTGGCTAATCTGGATGTGATGTAATATGATATGATATGATATGATATGATATGATATGATATGATATGATATGATATGATATGATATATGATTTATTGTGGTTCTGAATTAATCATAAAATTTTAGAGGTGAAGCTCAGCGTAGGTGCATACACACTGTTAATGTTTACAACTGGGAAGGTAAGATTCTCTGGAAATGCTCCCAGAGGATTATTTTTCTACAGCAAAGTTTGCCCAGGCCTCCTCCTCTTATAAACATGGAATTTACTGTTCTATGTCAGTCCAGGGATCATTGAGAACTGGTTTCCACTGCCTTGTTTGGTGCAATTAGGGTTGAACCCCACATGTATCCAGTTCAACTGATTAACTGATAGCACCTTGTTGGGGGCTGCACAGCTTAAGGCAGCTGTCTTTCCAGCGACACACAAACGCTTTATCCACAGGTCCTGGTATTAGCAAACCATGCTGACTGTAGTGACTGTGAAAACAATGTTGCTAGGCTTGTTGCTGGCAAACAGGAGTGCATTGCCAAAATGCCACCATTCCATGCAGGATGTGGGCCATATGAATATTAGGAATGTGGGCCAGTTCTTGTTTATTTGGTTTGTTCTTGGTTGACATGCAGTATTGCTATGGCTTTCTTGTTGCCCAGATCTGGCAAACAGGAGTAGAACACCCCAGTGCCATCATTCCATGCAGTATTTGGGCCAAATGAGGATACGGAATGCCGGATCAGGGCCAGAATAAAAATGAACTGTGGTCCAGATTTGGGCCAGATATTGTTTATTTGGTTTGTTTTTGGTTGACATGCAGTGATGCTATGGTTTGCTTGTGGCCCGGATCTGGCAAACGGGAGCGGACCGCCCAAGTGCCATCATTTGCATGCGGTATGTGGGCCACATGAAAGTGTTGGGTGTGGGCCGGATATGGGCCACAGCAATTTTGTTATCTGGGAATGCTTCATGCATGAAGTCTAGGACATCAATATGCAAATTTATTTGGATTCCCTACAATTCTAATAAAGTTGGAGAAGTGCTGTCTTTGAAAAGTGCTTTCAGCCTGGGAAAACATGGTGGGGGTCAACAATGCTGAGAAACTTTCTGAAGCCAGACTCTTCAACTACACTGAGTGGTAGCTCATGCAACTGTGAGTGAAACTATTAAACATTTTATCCAGCAATTTTCTTATTGCTATTGATGAAATGTCTATCACATATCACAATTGTTTTATTGCCCAGGCCAGCCATAATTAGCACTGAATGAGCCGGGCACAGACAGCAGTTCTGTGGCTAATGAAAGCCTTAAGCACCACGATATTTTTGCTCCATCCCCATATTTCAAGTTATCGAAAAATTGATATGAATTAGATCAGATGATGTTGTTGTTACTTGTATGTAAGGTTAGTTGGTTAAACCAATATGATTCCAGACTTGCATAACAAGTTTTAGAGCAGTGGGTGGATTGGGTGGAGCTAAAGATTGCACTGCAAACACAATTGCTGTCAGTCACTAATGTTTGGAAGAGAAGGATAGAGCTGTGTGTCATATTCTCTCTTTTGCTACCAGTAAGCTCTGGTTTTGTGCACAGCTGATTGTACACAAGGTGATGTGTTTTATACACAGTTTAAAGTTTGTGCATTAATACTGATCAAATAATGTTCAAAACTGGACTGTAACCAGCTGTGGTCACCATGTTTCATTTCACTTTACCAATCAGTGGAACATTTTGGCCATGAGTGATGCTGAACTAATTTTACTGTACTTCTGCTTACTGTTACGATGTAAGTGAAGGTTCGAGTAACTGCTGGGCCATGGACAAATTGTGCTATCTGAAAAGATAATGTTCAATCAGTAATAATTTTAAAGACCGGCACAGAGTCCGACTATTGTTGCAATATTTTGGTAAGTTTAATGTTACTTGATAACGATACCTGCCAGTATATTTAGTTAACCCACCAAGAGCCGGGTTCTGCTTGAGGTTTCTACCCGTTAAAGGGGAGTTTTTCCTTACCACTGTCGCCAAGTGCTTGCTCATGAGGGAATTGTTGGGTCTCTGTAAATTAAAGAGTACGGTCTTGACCTGCTCTATGTGAAAAGTGCCTTGAGATGACTTTTGTTGTGATATGGCGCTACATAAATAAAAATTGATTGATTGATTGATTGATTGATTAATATTAGCCTGAAGGTGCTGTGCTCAGTGTTTCCGGTAAGCTAGCAGTAGCTTCGGGCTGAGGTAGTGGGGCGTGCTTCAAGGGCATCACAGGCAACACCCCACATTTCTTGCACTTTTGCAGCCCTTGCTGCAGAAAGGTGCAGTGGCCTACCTGAGAATCATCAGTCCAAGTGGGACAGCAGAGGTTGACTTCCTATTTCACAAGATAAAGTATGCAACTCATGGTTCTTCAGTTGAAACTTTGCATTGCTGTTCTGGCAACAGACTTAGTGGACATGATCATTTGTTAGATGATCATGTCCATCAGTTAGATGATCATGTCTACATTAAGTTTGATTTAGTCACATTCTACTCAGAGAGTAGATAGTTGTCCTTAGTTATATTCACAATATTCACAATGAGTCAAGTCTCTTCTATGTGTATGTAAGCAAACAGGTACAGCAAAAAAGGAAGTCAACAATCCCTGAGCAGTGGAAGTACATTTCTACCAACCAAAACCCTGCTGATCAGGTTACAAGATCAGTCTACGACAGCAATTTGACTCAACACATGTTTAACCATTCTGCCTTTCTTGTCCAAACTAGCAGAACTTAAGGCTCAACACAAGCTGTTTGACCTGGTTCATCCAGGATCAGATTTTGAGATCCATCCTCAGGTTACATGAAATACTATGAATGTCCACAACAATGGCCTGAGCCCAGAGCACTTTGGGAGTTTATCAACTTGGTGATTGATGGTGGGTGCAGTTGCAAGGCTTGTGCATGTTGCATTTCATTCAAACAAGGGCCCTCAAAGGAGAACTGGAAATAATGTCAAATGGCTCACAGACTTCCAAGCGAAGCTCAGTTTTTGTCCATACCTTGATGATTGTGGCACATTAAGAATTGGAGGACATTTGTTCCAAGCCAACGTGAACAAGGATTAAATTAATTTGTTTATCATTCCTGATCAGTGTCACATTACAACGCTGCTCATCCTTCATCATTTTGAACTAGGTCACTATAAAGGATGCAATTTCACTGAGGGTGTCCTGAGAACAGCTGGTCTCTGGATCATTTTTGGAACAAGACATTTTCAGTGTACTCTATAAATGCATCACAAGGAAAGATGGAAACTCAAAAAATGCCTGACCTACCTTTGGGACATCTAAGGGAAAAGCTGTGACCATGGATGGTCACAGGTTTGAGCTCCCCTATGCATATGGAGAGTAAAGAAGAAGTGTATATTCAGTGTTAAGGAGCACATCTTCAGTATGCACTGCTGCAAGATGTCTCTTCATCTACCCTGCTTTAATCACTTGTTTATGCATCGTCTGTAGGTAAATTTAACAATGTATTTCTGTTTCTTGCTGTTTGGAAATCATTATAGAAGGAGATTGGTGGTAAAAATGTGCTAACAGCTAACTAGTCTGGTTGAGCTAGCAACACAGCATGTCAACCAGTGTCATACTCTGTTGCACACATGTATATTGGAGAATATTTGATAATTCTCTATGTTTTGCCATGTTTGTAAATATAATGCTCCACATGTAATTGTGTTCATTTTTATTTGTATATTGTGGTTTTACTGAGGTTCTGGCACTATTCAGCTGAATGGTGAAAGCTGATAAAACTATTCAAAATACCTCCTTCTCTTTGATCCCCTCTCTACTTGGCTGACATCAGATTGGTAAGGGTTAATGAAGTTACCCTGTTGAAGTTATCACATTGATGAGGCAAACACAGATGTGCAGGGTGGGATATCACTTTACCCCAGCACAACCCAACAATAGATTGTGGCCAAGGCTTACAAGACCTCAGGGAGCAGTATGATTGAAGTGAATGCAGTGCATTAAGAAGTGACTGATACTGCATTTCTACAACACTGACTACAAAGCTGATATCTATCTAAAATTCACAACCAAGGGGATCATACTGGGATTTAAAAGTGTCCTTGAAGACAAAGTGAGGGATGCTGCTCCTGGGTGAGGAACTGTCTCAGCTATATATAAGTTAAGTCTATGCCTCCCTGACAGCACTAGCCCCACCAAATTACAATGGGAATGAGACATTGGTTCTCCTTTCACTGCAGATCAATGGGACTCAATATTGAAACATTCAACATCTATGTACAACTGTGTGAGATATAAAATTGTCCAAATGAAGGTCATACATAGGGCATTACACCACATAAGTTAAAAAAATTGGATCCAAATGCTTCTGAATTGTGCTGGCATGGCTGTGGTAGGACTGGTACACTCATACACTTACCGTGGTCCTGTCCAATGGTAGAAAGTTTCTGGACTGAGGTAATTGATACTTTACAGGTGATAATGAATGTTCATATTCCTCAATGTCCTGTTGTATGCATATTGGGAAATAGAGTGGAAAATATTCACTCAAGAACTACACAAAGTATTGCCACAATAGCCTTTCTCTCTGTAAACACGACAACAGTACTTATGAACTATAAAATCCGTAAACGGGACTGCTATTATAAACATAACTGGTTGAAGGACTTCTTGGACTTATTATCGATGGAGAGTGCAGCTTCAACCCCTAAAGACTATGATGATGGGCTAGGTGCCCCATCAACTTTCATTAGAGAATACATGAATAATAGAATAATAACCTGACTCAGAAGTATGTATGCATGTGTATGCATGTGCCACATGATTGTGAGTAGGACCTGACCTGATGTAAGGTATAAACTATAGTCTTGACTGGGGTGATTAAGTTAGAGTGGCATGTTGGCCGTGACAGATCAGTGGTGACTGAAAAGCTGCCTCGGCATCATCAACCCCAGTGTTAACCTGTACCAACCATCACCCATTTAACCAAGATTATGATCTTTCCCTAACCTTAACCGAGTGCTGCCAGTGCCTAAACAGAACCATAAAAAATGAATAGTGCTGTAGTTACTTTGAAAGGACATTGTACTACAAGATCTGATATTTTGGTGGAAAACTAATGAAACTTGTTGTCAGTGAAACTTTTACTCATACATTCAATATCAAGATTTTGCAACTTGCCAGATATGTCAATGAACAACATTTTCTCATTATGTTGATAAAAAGTATTTGCTGTTGCACATTGGTTTCGAGTAAAGGGTTGCTCAGTTGGAACCTGAGTAAGTTGAACTCCCCTATTGTCTTTTGTTTGAATTTGGATTACGAATCCTGCAGTTAAATCGTAAATGTCACTGAAATGTCAAGTGCATGCCTTCACAACATAATGTATATCTCTAAATCCACCTGTTATTAACATATGGTCTGCATCTGGATGTTATCTGGATAATAACATCTGATAACAGGCCTTTGAATTTACCTGTACCCGGTATTAATAAGCCAGGTGAAATACCCTTCTTGGTATGGTCTGGTTAATCCAATCACATTTTGATTGCAGTGTATGCTGTGTGCATTCACAGATTGCATGTTAATAGCAGGTGGAAGTGGTGTCCAAGAGTTAACAGGGCCTACCCCAGTGTGAGACCAGTTATCCAAGATTGCTACTGGGGATGCACGATATTATCGGCATATCATCGGTATCGGCCGATAAAAGTTTTAAAATGAAGTATCGGCATCGGCTATTTCTGCCGATTATGAGAGGCCGATGTGTTGCCTTCTCCTCCGCTGCCTGCCTGTGCTTCTCTCCATGGACTGTTTCACCCTGATGGTCCCGGTGCTTCCTCCGCAGGCTGCACTTCACTCAAGCTGCCCATCAGACCCGCTGCTTCTTCCCACTTTAACTTTAATAACAAACCGGGACTCAGTGCTCTTTTTGGATCCACATGCAGAACCGGGGCTAACGTTACCTGGGAGGCTAGCAGTGGCTAGTTGGCTGTGTTTCCCGCCAGCCATGCTGCGGCTAATGCTCCGGTAGCCTCTCAGCTAACGTTAGCCCCGGCTCTCCATGTGGATCCAACCAGAGCACTGAGCCCCGGTTTGTTATTCACGTTAAAGTGGGAAGAAGCAGCGCATCTGACGGGCAGCTTGAGTGCAGTGGAGCCTGCAGAGGAAGCACCGGGACTGTCAGGGAGAAACCATCTGTTGAGGAGCTGCTAAGTTTGGCTGCACAGATAGGAAACTGTATTTGTATCTATATTTGTTGAGGCAGCAAAGTTATTTATATTTGTATTTTTATTCAAATAAAAGTGGAAAAAGGTGTAAAAATCCAGTTTTTGTTGTTATTATGCTTTTAATTTTAGGATATTAAACTGTTAAAATAAGTGTTTATGAATAGACTATCTTACGAAGGACGTCCCCACAGTGGGTCTTGAACTTGAGTTTCCCAGATTATAGACGACTGCGTTGACTACAGAGCTAAAACCAAGTGCATCGCAAATGCGCAGACATACCTCTAGTTATTTATACATCCATAACACAAAGACAGCACAGTGTGTAACGTATAGAGAAGAACTTAAAAGGCGATTCTTGCTTTGCACTTTTCATTTATTGCCTATTTTTTATAGCCTAACTTTGTGGAAAGGAGAAGGGGAACAACAGGTTATGGAGAGTCCCTTGGGAGCGCTTCACTTGTGTCAGTAGCTCAGCTTTGTCTCTGGGGAACACCCCCAACTCCGGGAGTGATGTCCAAATAAGGAAATGTGTGTCATGTAGCAGGTTGATGTGACCCCCCTAGTTGAGACCTGCTAATAGTAGCAGTGGAGAAGAGGAGAGACACTGAGATAGCGATGTAACAAACATGTGTGCTGGTATTTGATATGTTTTTTTTCCTTCCCAAAAACTAACTTAGTTAGTTGAAACTAACTTTTAATTTTAAAAATATTTGCACGAAATAAATGTCCGTAAAAAACCCAGTATTTATGCTTTGCCGAATAGCATATTTGGATTTGGGCCCTATAGGAGAAGCAACCTGCCACCACCAGCTGCCTGAACTACTTGACAGGATGTCCTCAGTTTGATGTTTTTCCTTTTACTTCTTATATTCCTAATATCTTGAGTAACAATGATGAAGCACACAAGCAGATTCATTTGTTTTGTGTGTGTCTGTGTGTGTGTACTCTGTTGGACAGATATGTTGTATTTGACTGACTTGTGGGGGGAGGGGGGGGGGGGGGGTGAAGGTCAGCAGATTGTAGGATGAAGAACATTTAATTAGAAAGTTGTTGTCACTCATTTAGCTCAAGATCAGTCACAAGTGTTTGATGGTAACCTTCAGCCAGTTGTCTGGTATCAAACATGAGGCCAGGGACAGAGTACTCAAGCTCTTCAAAGTGACCAGAGTGTTTGACCCAGATCATAGCCATACAATACAGGGGACTTGCAGCCTAATTGAATGTACAGCTAATGAGGGAAATTGCAGGCCCAGAAATCAAACGCAGGTGCTCTCTTGGATCTCCTTTGTAGAAAACCCTACAAACCCCTGAGAGTACGAGACACAAGGCTATTCAACCAGCTCATCAGTAATATAGCCTCCTCACGGCAGCTTTGTTTGCTCTGTACTAGTTCAGAGAGCAGAGAATGTATGTCAGTTGGCTCCCTATGAGGCTTTAGTGTTGAATATCAATTAGCTGACTGGTCAATTACCCAGCCCTTTGACATAAATTCTACATATATTTGCAGAAAATGCATTTGCATTATTATTCAGTGGTCATCATCTTATGTATAAGCACACATGTGCATTGGTTGAAACAACTACACTACAACTGAAACAGTGAAAACAAGAGCAGAGCATTTACAGCAGCTTTATATCTAATCCTCTCTTACTGTTGAATATCAATGGAATTGAATGGATTAAATTTTAATAGTTTTTATGCCTATCTAACTTAGTGTAAATCTCTATGACAAACATTTTCATATCAAATCCTATAAAAATGGAAACCTGTTTTTTTTCCAGTTATAATAATAATAATAATAATAATAATAATAATAACAATAATAAACAATTCATTTATAGAGGAGCACTTTTCAAACAATAAGCATAGAATAGTGAGGTGACGTGGTGAGGTGAGGAAATTCAAACATAAGCAACATTAAGGACAATTGAAATTATGTTCATGAAAAGGGAAAAACTAGGAATGCACGATATTGGATTTTTTGCCAATATCCGATATGCTGATATTTCCAACTCACTGTGGCCGATTGTTGATGCTGATACCGATATATGCACATATTTTTTCAGACGGCTGAGGAGACTATTATGCATGCAAGCATAGATTGTACTAAGTATGATCAAGAAAGACAATACATGAAGGAGGAATTTACCTCAAAACTTTAATGAACCTGCCAAGGCCGCAGCATTACCAGAGGGAAGCACAGCCAGCTAACCTCTGCTAGCCTCCCAGCTAATGTTAGCCCCGGCTCTCTATGTGGATCCAACCGCAGCACCGAGCCCCGGTTTGTTATTCAAGTTAAAGTGGGAAGAAGCAGTGGGTCTGACGGACAGCTTGAGTGAAGTGGAGCCTGCGGAGGAAGCACCGGGACCGTCAGGGTGAAACAGTCCGTGGAGGGAAGCACAGTCAGGCGGCGGAGGAGAAGGCAACAAATCGGCCTCTCATAATTGGCAGAAATGGCCGATGCCGATATTTCATTTTAGAGCTTTTATTGGCCAATACCAATGACGTGCCGATAATATCGTGCATCCCTAGGAAAAACCCTAAATGAAAGACATAAAACAAACAGCTCATGTCAAAGAAATGCAGTCAGTCATTCTGTAAAAGTGAGTTTTAAGACAAAGCAATATTGAATTTGTGCTTTTCTTAAAGAAAATCTAAATTCCAGATCAAAGTTCATTCTTGACTTCTGAAGCAGCAGTTGAAAAAAAAACAATCTTAGTAGCTTAGTGGCTGTTCTGTAACTGTTTTGGAACTTTTGATTATTGGAGTTTGCTCATTGTCATGGAAGTGTAGATGTTCATTTTTTTTCTGAGCACTTTAGAGACTTGTAATCCATGTTGAGATTCAGAGTGCATTCTTGACTTGGAAACAGCTGATGACATAAATGTCATGAAGATGTTATATAACAGAAGGCTCCTAAACAGCTACTAAATGGACTGAAACAAAATTGTTCTTGACATTTGTTTGATATCTTTGAGGCTATGATTAGGTTTATTGGTGAGATGAGGTTGAAAGCTCTGGAATAAGCTAGTAAGTGAACATTCAATTATTATTTAAGATAGCAAGTGAACTTTCAAGCTCAAGGCTTTCTCTTACATTAGTCTTGGTTTATTGCTTGTAGAGTTCACAAAGCCTGCATTTTTGTGATACAACATTAATGAAAATATGACATTTGTTAAATGCAGAATTCATTGTGAACTCAGGGTACTTGTGCCCTTTTTCTTTCACATTGAGATATCAGTGGTGGGGTATCTGTCCCTGCATGATGAACGGCTGGCTGGCTCCTAGTTGCTGCTCGCATCAAATTCAAAACCCTAAGTCGCTAGCTAGACTCTTCTCCTCTGTAGTTACCAAACTCTGTTTGATCTGCAGAGTCCCTCTCAATTTTTAAGAAAAGACAAAAGACCTGGCTCTTTCGTGAACACCTCTGCACTTGATGGACTGTGGGTAGAGAAAAAACAAAAAGACAAAACTTTAAAAAACAAAAAACAAAACTTGTTTCTATGCAATCTATGCACTCTATGCATTTCCTAGGTGCACTGCCTGTTGGCATCTACGTCCTATCGGACTCAAACTTAAGCTTTACGGCACTTACTCGCATTGTTGTCTCCTGACTAGATCCCTGCTTGTGTTGTATCAGTCTCAGACGGATAAAAGCGTCTGCTAAATGAAAAATGTAAATGTAAATGTAATGAGTTGACTCTGCTCTTTCACCTCCCACAATCCCTGGTAGTTTATTGTTGCCATAATTCACACTTACTGTATATGCGAGGTTGTCTAAACTGTTAGAGCAGACTAAGCTTTTTAATCTGCTTTTAGGTTGAATTGCCCTTTATTATTCGAACTGAGCAACTCACATGTTCCAGGGTAGTTGTGTGGGTTTTAGTTCTCCACACTGATCCTCCTTTCTTTTCTCTGTGGTGGCAAAGCTGGTGCTTTTGCCCCTGAGGTTCTTCATGATCTCCAGTTTGGTTATGGGAAACCAAAATGTCCAACTCAAGTGACTGTGTCCCATTTATCTACAATAGTCTATACTACTATTACAATGATGGAAGCAAATAACAGCCATAACGACTATCTGAATGTATGTGGTTTGAATTCCCCTGTTTGAAATTTCCAGAAGGTCATTTCAAGCATTTCAGCAATTTCAAAAACAGTCTAAAGGGGTTCATAAATTCAGATAGAAAATTCAGGAGTCAAATATTCAAAAACTGCAAAATCTGCAAAACTCAAGTCAGGTTAAAACAAAATCAGGTTTCAGATCAAATGAAAAATCCTAACTTAAACTTCTGGGTTTCCAAGAGTACTTGTTTGTCTTGTGTTTTAGGCTTAGATCATGTGACTGACAGAACATAACCTGATATGAATGACTGACTGGATATGAGTAGCTTGAAAATTGTTTTTAGACTGTCAGACACTTTTGAAGAGTAATAATTTGTGAATCTGAATTTGTGAACCCTAAAAACAAACAATAATATATATATTATATATTTTTCCAAAGTAAAATATTTCAGTTCTGTGAATGCAGTGGTATTTGAAATTGAACCAATGTTAAATTGGCATTCACTTGCTTATAAGATTCAAAGAATTACAGCTATTATTTGCCTTCACACATCTTCTCCAGCAACAAGTGCTTGTCCCGTGATGAGTAAGAATGCTTTTCTTATGGAAATACTTTGCTTTTTGAATTGAGAAAGAACATGTTTTTATCAGTTGCTTTAATGCAGAACACAGATATTAATATTGCTATTATTGGCCATTTGTCAACAGTCAAACATTGCAGTTACTACCACATCTTAACACAGATGATATACCAACTACCAAAGTGTGCTTCGTCTTGTGTCTGAGTGTCAGGCAGATACATTGGCTACAGCAGGGGGCAGTCTTACACCAACTTTACACAGCAGCTGCTTCTTACCTGGTGTTATTATTCCAGTCGTGACTGAGTCTTAAAAGTCTGTCTCTATTGTCTTGAGAACCACAGTTTGTAGTTGATTGGAAATTTTTGGAGTGTTCTCTGAGAGACTGTTACAGAATATTGGATAATTGTCTTTGATTTGACTAGGACACTGGAAACACTTTTGTAGTTTGGTGGCATATGAAGATGAAACACAGGTAGATTTTAGAAGTGCCTCTGAACTGAGGGTTATAATGAAATTTGTTGTAGTTGTTACATTTAATGGTTGAGGGACACTACAGTAGATTATCTGGTGAAGGTATACTACTATAACTACTAGCTGATGTAGAATGTAGGTCATTTTACTGCACAGGTGAGAAAGCTTTTCATTCAATCACTCTTCATCATTCCTCCGGCTTGCATAAAAATAGTGTCATAGATTTTAATGAATTATTATGATAAGTAGTGAAATTAACCTCTATGTAAAGAAAACACTTATAAACAATGGACAGCAATGTTTTTATATAAATAATTTATTGTTTACATTAGATAGATTACCTTAGACTACATTAGACTCTGTTGCATTACAGCAGTTTATTAATGTGCACTGCCCCTGTTAAATAAACCACTAAATAGATTAATTCATTAAATAACAAATAGATTGTGGTTGATCATTATTATTATTATTATTATCATGCTGATTTAATTCAAAACCACATAGGACTGCTTTGACTTGCAGCACAATCATCTTGTGCTGGCTGTACAGCTCTATTAATTTTCTTATTTCAATGTCCGTGAAATTGCCCTTTCTTTTCCTTTGATCATCAATAATGTTGGCACAAATTAGAAATTATTAAGTATAAATTAGTAAGACAGTAGAAGATTGTTAACAATGTATCCTTGCAACACATGCTGCTAGGCAATAGCCATAGTCGCGTGGACATTCACGTGGCTGCACATCACTACGACCAGAAGTAGTTAAGACTAGGCTTAAGTTTGGTTGGTGCAACCAACGTAACTCCATTCTAAAGACTAGTCTTAACAAAGACTTACTTAGCAGTTAGGAGCAGGCTTAGTAAAGACCAGTTGGTGCAACCCATTCCAGGTCTTCTCTCGGGCGTATTGTGTAAGTGCTGGGTGTAAATTTAAAATACTGTATCGGCCTGAATAAAAGATAATATTTTATTCTGGAAATTGAATCACGCTTGAAAAAGCGTGATTCATCTTATATTCGAAAGCTAGAAACTTATGTGAAGTGTGCTGTTGTAACAACTCCATAATCTAACAGAATGTTACATTATGGGTTGTTCATTTTGCTGGGCGAGTGAATACCTCAAAGTCAATTTTTAATCTCTTTCATCTGTCAAGCAGCCAAGAATTACTGCTGTCACAGATGATAAGGAGCTCAAAAGGACAAACATACTGAAAACTGTCTGATAAATGTTAACTCTGACCTCTACCACAAGCCTGAGAGGAGAGAATGTGTTTTAATGAATGTATTTTAAATTTGTGAGAAAGGCTTAAAATGATTAATATTATTTCAGGGAAACAAGTCCCAATAGGACTAGTGTGAAAGTTTTCCACAACTACCACATGAATCATTATTGAGAGCACCTTTAACGCTGGGGTCCATATGGGCCATGTTGTCTGGACCCACAGTTGTCTTCAAATGAACGGTTCAATCTTAAACTCAGTCATACAACTTAATAGATAGAAAAGATAATCACTGAGGAGATGAATTTGGGTGATACAGAATGTTCTCTGAACAGTCAAATGTCTAGCTGCTGCTTTCACAACAAAATGGAGACATCGAAGACTGTTTTCCTAATACAATGCCTTCCAATAGCCTAAACAATTCCCATACACAAACACACATGACAGATTCCAAGTTTTAGCAGTTATGATTTATATCTTAACTCTCTGAACAGACACTCTGACTGATAGGATATGCTGACCCTAAGCTGGAATGCTGTCAAAAAGAAGACCAAAGTTTCAACTATGTTTGCCAACATAATGAGCTGACCAAGCTGCCGGCCAAGTTGTCTGTTCATTACTAAATCTCTAAACATCCAGCTATGTCTTAATACAGTACTGTAGAGAGTTAACTCCTTGTGTGTTTTGGATAGATTAAGTTGGATATCATCTACAGTCTAAGCTTGCAATGAAAGTATTGCATGCTACCAGAATCCTGGACGTGCTGACGTGCTACAGTAAGCGTATTGTATCATTTCCGGTTGCCGACTGTGTCTACTGATAGCGTTGTTGCTGCTCTCGTCTCAGTTGATTTTCCTATATATATCACATTACTGTGGATTAATATCTGCTGTATATTTAAACTTTCACTAGTTTTACACAAGCACTCTTAGCGTTTTTCTCTTAGCGACTTTTCTCGCTAATCGCACAAGTTGTTAGTCACTTTAGCTCTGCAGCTAGCATTAGCTGCTAACTTAAACTAAGCAGTTAGCGATGGCTTCTCTCTCTCCCTCTCGTTCTCCTGCTCTCTCTTGCTCGGTGTGTCAAATGTTTAGTTATTCCTCTGCCTCCTTTAGTGATAGTGGTGAGTGTAATAAGTGTAGTTTATTTGCAGCACTGGAGGCAAGGCTTAGTGAATTGGAAGCGCGGCTCCACACCATGGAAAAACAATCAGCAGCTAATGTAGTTAGCCAGCCCCCAGTATCCGGTGCGGGCCGACCTAGCGTAGCTCCCACTCCCCCGGTAGCTCCCGAGCAGCCGGGAAGCCAGGGCGGCTGGGTGACTGTCCGAAGGAAGCATAGCCCTAAGCAGAAGCCCACGGTTCACCACCTACCAGTTCATGTTTCTAACAGGTTCTCCCCACTCAGTGACACACCCGCTGAGAAACAAACTCTGATTATTGGCAGCTCCATAGTCAGAAACGTGAAGTTAGCGACACCAGCAGCTATAGTTAAATGTATTCCTGGGGCCAGAGCGGGCGACATTGAGTCAAATTTAAAACTGCTGGCTAAGAATAAACGTAAATATGGTACGATTGTCGTCCATGTCGGCGGTAACGACTCCAGATTACGCCAATCGGAGATCACCAAAATTAATGTTGAGTCGGTGTGTACATTTGCAAAAACAATGTCGGACTCCGTAATTTTCTCTGGACCGCTGCCTAATCTGACCAGTGATGACATGTACAGCCGCATGTCACAATTCAACCGCTGGCTGTCGAGGTGGTGTCCAGCAAACGATGTGGGCTTCATAGATAATTGGCAGACTTTCTGGGGAACACCTGGTCTGATTAGGAGAGACGGCATACATCCCACTTTGGATGGAGCTGCTCTCATATCCAGAAATATGGCCACGTTTATTAGTAGACCAAAACCATGACAACCCAGAGTTGAGACCAGGAGGCAGAGCTGCAGTCCTACACGCTTCTCTGCGCTTCCATTAGAGCAGTTACCCACCCAAAACCACATAGAGACTGTGTCTGTCCCCCGACCACTTAAATCAATTAAATCCAAAGTAAACAAAAGAAGAGTCATTCATGAAAATCTAGTAAAAATTAAAACCACTACTGCAATAGTACAACAAAATAAGATAATTAAATGTGGACTCTTGAACATTAGATCGCTATCATCTAAAGCTGTTTTAGTAAATGATTTAATTTCAGATCATCATATTGATTTATTTTGTCTCACTGAAACTTGGCTGTGTCATGAAGAATATGTCAGCCTAAATGAATCCACTCCCCCCCGTCATATTAATACTCATATTCCTTGAGACACTGGCCGAGGAGGAGGAGTTGCAGCCATTTTCAACTCAAGCCTAATCGTTAACCCTAGACCTAAATTTAATTATAACTCATTCGAAAGCCTTGTTCTTAGTCTCTCTCAGCCAACCTGGAAAACTTTACAGCCAGTTCTAGTTGTTATAGTGTACCGTCCTCCTGGCCCGTACTCTGAATTCCTATCTGAATTCTCAGAGTTTTTGTCGTATTTAGTCCTTAGTACAGATAAAGTAATTATAGTAGGTGATTTTAATATTCATGTGGACGTTGATAGTGACAGTCTCAGCACTGCATTTATCTCATTATTAGACTCAATTGGCTTCTCTCAGTGTGTAAATAATCCCACTCACCGTCTTAACCACACCCTAGACCTTGTTCTGACTTATGGGATTGAAATTAAACATTTAATAATTTTTCCACAAAATCCTATTTTATCAGATCATTTTTGAATAACTTTTGAATTCCTATTACTGGATCATACACCATTAGACAAAAATGTCCTCACTAGATGTCTCTCTGATAGTGTTGTAGATAAATTTAAGGAAGCAATTCCATCAGTACTGAATTCAGTGCCATGTCTCAATACTACACTCTTATGTTAACTTTAGTCCCTCCCAAATTGATAATCTTGTTGATAGTGCTGCAGGCTCACTAAGACAAACACTCGACTCCATCGCCCCCTTAAAAAAGAAGATAATAAAACATAAGAGGTTAGCTCCATGGTATAACTCCCAAACCTGCAAATTAAAGCAAACATCGCAAAAATTTGAAAAGGATTTGGCGTTCCACCAAAGTAGAAGAATCTCGCTTAGTCTGGCAAGATAGTCTTAAAACATAGGAAGGCCCTCTGTAATGCCAGAGCTGCCTATTACTCAGCATTAATAGATGAGAATTAAAACTGCCCTAGGTTCCTTTTCAGCACTTTGGCCAGGCTGACAAAGAGTCATCTCTACTGATCCATGTATTCCTATAGCTCTCAGTAGTAATGACTTTATGAGCTTCTTTAATGATAAAATTCTAACTATTAGAGACAAAATTAACCACCTTCTGCCCTCAACAGGCACCATTCTCTCCCCAAACACAGGCACCTTAGAAACAGCAGTAAATCCTGACATATATTTGGACTGTTTTTCTCCAGTAGACTTGTCTGAACTAACTTCAATGATTTGTTCAGCTAAACCATCAACCTGTCTCTTAGATCCCATCCCAACTAGGCTGCTTAAGGAAGCCTTACCCTTAGTGAGCACTTCTTTACTAGATATGATCAATCTGTCTTTAGTAACAGGCTATGTACCACAGCCCTTTAAAGTAGCTGTAATTAAACCTCTTCTTAAGAAGCCTACTCTTGATTCAGGTGTTTTAGCCAATTATAGACCTATATCTAACCTTCCATTTCTATCTAAGATCCTTGAGAAAGCAGTCTCTAATCAGTTATGTGACTTTCTACATAACACTAGTTTATTTGAGGATTTTCAGTCAGGATTTAGAGCGCATCATAGCACAGAGACAGCACTAGTGAAAGTCACAAATTACCTCCTAACTGCATCAGACAAAGGATTTGTCTCTATACTTGTCCTGTTAGATCTTAGTGCTGCATTCGACACAATTGACCATCAAATCCTTTTGCAGAGACTGGAACATTTAATTGGCATTAAAGGAACTGCATTAAGCTGGTTTAAGTCCTATTTATCAGACCGATTTCAGTTTGTACATGTTAATGATGAATCCTCCGTGAAGGAAAAAGTTAGACATGGAGTTCCACAAGGTTCTGTACTTGGACCAATTCTATTCACCTTATATATGCTTCCTTTAGGTAATATTATTAGGAAACACTCCATAAATTTTCATTGTTATGCAGATGACACCCAATTATATTTATCAATGAAGCCAGATGAACCCAATCAGTTAAACAAACTCCAAGCATGCCTTAATGACATAAAGACCTGGATGACCTGCAATTTTCTACTACTAAATTCAGATAAAACAGAAGTTATTGTGCTCATACAAGATCACATACAAGATCAAGGCAAATCCAGGGGCAATACAGGAGAGTTCACATCAGCAGGGGTCAGGAGGTGGAAAGGACACAAACTTGGCATATGTTTGATCAAAGAGTTGTCTCAGACGTTATTTGATTATCAGGTCTCCAAACTAAATGTGTTCTCCTTTGATGATTGAGTCTGCTACCAAAGGGTATTCTTCTTCAATCCACACTTTTTTTTTTTTTTTTTCCCTAATGTGGCTACAGTCTACTTAGTCTAAATCTACTTCAATTTTAAACAAAAAATCTGAATTTTCCAACTCTATTGGTAGGATAGGTGGAGTTGCAGTGGTGTACATGATTTTGGTGGTTGTCTGAGTGATAAATGAGTTACAGATAGATTTAAGACAGGTGATCAAAAGGCTTATAGCAATTAAGATTCCAAAACCAAACAAGACAAATTCAAGGACTACATAACCTAATGCTCCTAATTTCTGTTTAAACCAATCAAACAGACCAGTGGTGACAGGGTTATGTAATGTTTTGGCAATATTATTTAAATGGTTAGTTATTTCTTGTATGGTGGCATTGTGGTCAGGTATGAAAGTACAACATTCAGCTCCAATTACTGCACAGGCTCCTCTTTGAGAAGCCAGTAAATAATCCAGTGCGGCACGATTTTGTAAAGTCATCATTCTCACAGCAGTCATTTCTTGTGAGAGCATGGACATGCCTCTTGCGGTAGTGTTTGCAAGATCTTCAACCGCATGAGAAAGGTCCCTTATTTGATCTAAAGCTGCCATGGCTCCGTAACTTGGAATGAGAGCACTGAAGAATCTTGTCCATGGTGTTTGTGTGTGTGTATATAAGTTTCTTTTAACAATGTGTGCTTTAGGTGGCACGGTAAGGACTCTCATGGCTGGTATCACATGACCCAAGCCACATCTTCCAGACCATCCAATGGGTAAAAATTCATAGGCTTTCATGCCACAAATCCAATATACACCCTTTGGTAGTGGTATAGAGCAAAGTCCGATCATTGTAGCCAGGTGATCATAATCATTAATAGGGTCTGATGATGGTTGTTGTTTTAGAAGTCCATTCTTTTTTTTCTTATCATTGAGTTTTTTTGTTGGGGTGTAAATTGTGTCACATTCAGATGTTCCTATGTTGATGGTTCCTTTACCTTCAACACACCATGTTAATGTCTTTGGGACTATTGTGAGGGTGAGGGGGTCAGGAGTGTTGCAAGAATGACAGTTGGTGTATAGTTGGTGGCAGTTCAATTGTCTGATTGGAGGTGGGTTGGGACAGGCACAGTGTTCGTAGGTTGAGTTAAAATGTATTATGTGGCAGATGTCACAGGAAGTGATGGGCAAGGCCATCAATGGGAGTCCGTCCGTGGTGCTGTGTGGGATGAATCCACATACATAACAGTTCTTGGGGTTGGGGCTGTTATCAGCTACCATTTTTGCCAGTTGGAGGTATGTGTTTGTTGAGGGCTGTGGTTCATATATTTTGGGTGTGTTCCCCTCTTGTTGTATCGAAAGGTCTCGTTTGTGATGTTTGTAGGATTGTTTGGTTTGCTCCTTGTCCTCCGGCGGTTGCGGGCGCTGTACCTCTTCTTCTGGGGCTCTGGGCCCTGCGGTGCTCCTGTTCTCCTCCGGCGGCTGCGGGCGCTGTACCTCTTCTTCTGGGGCTCTGGGCCCTGCGGTGCTCCTCTTCTCCTCCGGCGGCTGCGGGTGCTGTACCTCTTCTTCTGGGGCTCTGGGCCCTGCGGTGCTCCTCTTCTCCTCCGGCGGCTGCGGGTGCTGTACCTCTTCTTCTGGGGCTGTCAGCCCTGCGTTGTCCTTTGGGGGAGGAGTTTCTTCCCAGAGCTGCAGCCACCCCTCTACGGGCCCACAGGTGATGAAGAAGAAGGTCCACAGGATGAAGATGGATTCTGCCGTTTTCGGGTGCATGGTGGAGGGGGCGTCTTCTTACAGTGGGATGCGTGGACCCACGTGGGACGACCTTCACACTTGATTGCTGTGTTGGTGGTAAGCAGGACGTGTTGTGGTTTGGACCAGCGGGGTTTCAGGGCGTTTTTGCGTCGGAACTCTCTGATGCAGACCCAGTCTCCTGGTTGGATGTTATGGCACAGCTGGTCACTAGGAGGAGACTGGACAGCTTTTACTTGTCTGTGGATTGACTGAACAGCAGAGGTTAGGGCAGAACAGAATGATATCATTGATTCATCCATAGCATGAAGATCCATCTTCTTCATGCATAGTATTGAATTACTTGGTACAGTCATTGGTCTACCCGTAATAATCTCATGAGGTGTAAGTTTGTGTTTCCTGATGGGTGTGGACCTCATTGACATGAGGGCCAATGGCAATAGTGATGTCCATTTTAGACCTGTTTCAGCACACAGTTTGGCTAGTTTGTTCTTCAGAACACCATTTTGTCGTTCAACTAGCCCTGCAGACTGAGGATGGTATGGACAATGTAGTCTTTGTTTAATTCCCAGTGAGTTACAGAGTTCAGTCATTATTTGTCCAGTGAAATGAGTTCCTCTGTCTGAGTTGATGCTCTGTGGGATGCCGAATCTCGGAACAATGTCTTTCAGCAAGCATTTCACTACAGAAGCAGAGTCAATCTTTTTGCAAGGCCAGGCTTCAGGCCAGTTTGAAAACATATCTATACACACAAGAACATTATCATATCCATCACACTTCGGCATATGAATAAAATCTAGCTGTAGAGCTTCAAAAGGTCCCTGAGGGGGAGGATGTGTCGACATTGTTGTCTGTACTGTTTTCCCAGGATTGTGCTGTTGACAAATCAAACATTTCTCACAGTACTTTTGGGCATAGGATGTAAATCCTGGAGCATACCAGTCTTTCAACACTGTCAGACACATTCCTCCTTTACTTACATGTGATAAGCCATGTGACATGCGTGCAAGCCATGGGTACAGGGATGTAGGTGCCACAATGCGGCCGTCATTGTGGACCCACAAGTTATTTACATATTTACATCCATGGGAAAGCCACAACCTATGCTCCTCCACATCAGCAGTCTCCTGTAAGAGGGCTACATCATTAAGAGAAGCAAGGTCGTTAGCGGGTATGGAAGGACAGAGCTTTACATGGACAGGATTGCCAATTTTGGCAGCAGTTGGCCGCATGGTCAGCCAAAGCATTGCCTTTTGAAACAGGATCATTGGATTTGGTGTGGGCTTCACACTTAACAACTGCAATAGATGAAGGTAGTTGACATGCATCTAATAGTTCACCAATTAATTTGCCATGTTTAACGGGTGTCCCCGAGGATGTGATGAATCCTCGGTTCGCCCATAACATGCCAAAGTCATGTAAACATCCAAAGGCATACCTGGAGTCGGTATAAATGGTAACAGTTTTACCTTTGGCCAGGTAGCAGGCTCTCATCAGTGCATACAACTCAGCTACTTGGGCGGAGCTCGAGGGTGGCAGGGCGGCGCTTTCAATAATTGAAAAATTATCACAAATTGCATACCCTGCGTGCGGCACTCTATTTTCTCTATAAGCAGAGCCATCAGTATAGAAAACAAGATCAGAGTTAGGGATAGGAGTTTCTGAAAGGTCAGGACGAGGTTTAGATGAACAAGAGATGACATCCATGCAGTTATGAGGATCACCATCGTCTTCTGTAGGCAGAAGTGTAGCAGGGTTAAGGATGGTACATCTTTTGAGTGTAATGTGTGGAGCAGTGAGTGTTAGTACATATTTTGCCTCTCTGGTCCCTGTCACATGTCTGTGTGCCTCTCTGGTGATTAGGGTGAGTGCATCATGCGGGATCATGACTGTGAGTGGCGAACCACAATAGAAGCAGTTCCCTTGATCTTTGTCTGAGAAGGGTGACGTGTGGCTTTGTTCACGGTGTGTGTGAGCTCTTGGACCACGTCTTTGGAACCCCCTCTGCCTTTTGGAATTTTGTCTGCCACTGCGTCCTCCTCTGGTTGCTCCACCTGTATAGTGAGACACTTGAGCGAACATTAGCGTTTCATGCAATTTATGGTCTCTTTGTTCTGTGTTATCCCAATGGTGTTGGGCAATTTCGACCAGTTCGGTCATTGTTTTTCCTGACCATCCAACAGTTAGTTGTACTCTTGTTTTAATCTTTGGCTGAAGACTGTTTAGGAACAGATTTTGCATGTATCCCGGTGGAAGCCCATCAATCTGACCTTGAGTCAGACCACAATTTTCCTTTGCAGTCAACATCATCTTTTGATAAAGCTCTCGGGGGTTGTCATCTTTCCCTTGTTTCAATTTTGTGAGAGGGGTAAAATCAATTTGTTGTACTACCTCCTGTTGAACTGCTAAGGCTATGATGTTGTAAAATGTCTGTGCTTTCTCCGGTGAGATTCTGGCGAACTCTGTGGGATTGCAGGGAATTTCACATGCATCAATTATTTTATCTTTCACATCAGATGGCAGAGTTAGCTTTAGCAGTTGCATCATGTCAGGCATATGGGGACTGTATATTGTACAAACTGATTCCCATTCTTCTAACCATTTCTGTTTATTTTTTCTAACGTCTTTGGGAAAATCTGCCACTATAGCTTTTAGCTCCCTTCTATTCCAAGGTTTGTAAACTAGATCTCTACCCATTGCTATTAGTGGCGCTAATTTTGTTGGTTCAATGTTCTTCAAAAGTCTTTTTGTTGCTACTCGTTCTTCCTCACTATCCTTTTGATTATATGTTTCGGATTTGTGACATGCTAAAATCCAATCATCATCAGAGGTGTCTTCATCAGTGGATTCTTTTATTTCTTTCACGGGATAAAGATTCTGAATTTTATCATTTTGTTTTGGTTTAGTGGGTTTAGAGGATCCACTCAACTGTGTGTCTAATTTTCTTTTATCTGCGTTGTGTTTTTTAGATCTTCCAATTGTGTTAATAGCTTTTTATTTTGATCTGTGAGGGAAGCTATTTGAGATTCTGCATGATGGCGTCTACTCTCATCTCTCCAAAGTTTGAGAGAAGGGAAGTGCTTGTGTTTATCTGCGCAGGAATTTAATCTTTCTTTCAAATTCTCTAACCTAGTCCGGTCAAATGTCCCATTCTGGGGAAATTTGAGAAGACCATCATCGGCCGTTATCTTACTCCATGTAGAAACAAATTTTATGCTATTGGTACCATAATTATCGTACATGTACTTAACAGGACCAGTTAACTCGTTTGCTGACTTTCTGCTAAAATAACTTCCCATTTTCTTTCTGTAAAATCCCTTCAAAAACAACTTTCATATACACCTACTTTTGCCCACAATTCACTTACTAAATCTTTCAAATCAACATTCTACTCAGAAGATACAAATCATTTTTTAGTGTAAGGAGAGCGAGTCAGATTCTTACAAAATGAGATATACCTGTTTCTGAGTATCGGGAGAACTATTCAATCCCTGGGAGAACAAATCACCCTACTTCTTCACTGGAACCTGCGTAGGCCTATTCACTAGTCCCCTTTTTGGACTATTTCTCAGTGTATCTCAAACACTGTGGACCAACCCTTGGTCTTATCCTCCTCAGGATTTATTTATCTGTCACTGGATGTTACTGGAGATATAAAACCTTAAGAAGAGCGAGTCAAATTCTAAGGCAAGGAAGAAGCAAGTAACTTCACAACAAAGTCAAGATTACTAGGTTATGAAACCACAAGCGTTTCCTAAACATCTACAGAAACATCTCCACAGACTATCTCTCAGTGTTTCCCAAACACTGGGGACCAACCCTTGGTCCTATCCTCGTCAGGATCTAGTTCATAATGGCCATTTTATCTGTAACTGGATATTACTGGAGATATAAAACCTTAAGAAGAGCGAGTCAGATTCTAAGGCAAGGAAGAAGCAAGTAATCTCACAACAAAGACAAGATTCCTCGGTTATGAAACTACAAGCGTTCCTAAACATCTACAGAAACATCTTACAGAGAACACATCTCATTAACCCCCATACACAACCACACAGCAAACTTACTTAAAATCAGGATGGCGTCACCCTTCTTTGGGACTCCAATTCCACAGACCTCCAACAATACACAGCAACAGCAATTAGGTTTTCAAAAGGACCTTACCTCTGTAATTTGGATTTGGTCACTGGTGTGTTTTTGGTCTGGAAAAGGAGTCTCCGTTGAAGGTCTCTTACCATCCGGGTCACGGCACCATTTGTTGAAGAAAATACACTTGAATCCTTGTTCAAAGTTTGCTGTGGTGGAAGTGGTTTAATAGCATTCCGGAAATGCGGTGAGCTTACTGACACAGAGCTGGTCTGATACAGTAGACTGACCCAGAGCAGAAGAAGTGGAGAGACTTTATACAGTAAAGATCAAAGCACCAAATGGTGAACAAAAGCTACAGTATGGATCAAAGTAGGGATCAACAATTGGTGAACCAAAGATAGGGGGTGAGGGCATTTACATACAAGATCATTGTTTGCCAGGGGCACGTCGGGAGGGGTCAGATCAGTAAAGGTCAGGAGGGTGACTAACAAATGGTAAACAAAGGGGTAGAAAGGGAGGGCATTTACATACAAGATCAAGGCAAATCCAGGGGCAATACAGGAGAGTTCACATCAGCAGGAGTCAGGAGGTGGAAAGGACACAAACTTGGCATATGTTTGATCAAAGAGTTGTCTCAGACGTTATTTGATTATCAGGTCTCCAAACTAAATGTGTTCTCCTTTGATGATTGAGTCTGCTACCAAAGGGTATTCTTCTTCAGCACCTTAGAAACACATTATGTTTTATGATATAGCTACTCTAGATGGCATTACCCTGGCCTCCAGCACCACCGTAGGGAATCTGGGAGTTATCTTTTATCAGGATATGTCCTTTAACTCCCACATAAATCAAATTTCAAGGACTGCCTTTTTTCACTTACGTAATATCACAAAAATCAGGCACATCCTGTCCCTAAAAGATGCAGAAAAACTAGTTCACGCATTTGTTACTTCTAGGCTGGATTATTGCAATTCCTTATTATCTGGCTGCCCTAACAAGTCTCTAAAGACTCTCCAGCTGGTCCAGAATGCAGCTTCATGTGTACTGACTAAAACTAGAAAAAGAGATCACATTTCTCCCATTTTAGCTTCGCTACATTGGCTTCCTGTAAAATCTAGAATAGAATTTAAAATCCTTCTCCTAACTTACAAAGCCCTTAATAGTCAGGCACCATCATGTCTTGAAGAGCTCATAATACCGTATTATCCCACTAGAACACTGCGCTCCCAGTATGCAGGCTTACTGGTGGTTCCTACAGTCTTTAAAAGAAGAATGGGAGGCAGAGCCTTCAGCTATCAGGCTACTCTTCTATGGAACCATCTACCAGATTCAGTCCGGGGTGCAGACACCCTCTCTATGTTTAAGAGTAGGCTTAAAACTTTCCTTTTTGATAAAGCTTATAGTTAGGGCCGACCAGGCTCGCCTTGGATCAGCCCTTAGTTATACTGCTATAGGCCTAGACTGCTGGGGGACTTCCCATGATGCACTGAGCTCCTCTCTCCTCCTCCTCCTCTCTATCTGTATGCATTCATGTAACATTAATGCATGTCACTAACTTTGCTTCTTCCCCGGAGTTTTTTGTGCTTTCTCATCTCACAGGAAAACCTGGGTCCCGGGCCGAGCCTTCGCGGTCCTTCACAGTCCTGATGGCATCCCTCCCTGTCTATTGATGCTTGTGTTTGTTGTTGTTGTTGTGATTGTTGCTCTCCTGCCCCCCCTCCCCCTTTCCCTCTCTCTTTCTCTCTCTCAACCCAACCCATCAAAGCAGATGGCCGCCCACCAGGAGCCAGGTCTGCTTGAGGTTTCTACCCGTTAAAGGGGAGTTTTTCCTTACCACTGTCGCCAAGTGCTTGCTCATGGGGGAATTGTTGGGTCTCTGTAAATTAAAGAGTACGGTCTTGACCTGCTCTATGTGAAAAGTGCCTTGAGATGACTTCTGTTGTGATATGGCGCTATATAAATAAAAATTGATTGATTGATTGAATTGATACCATTAGCAAACAAAAGACTACACACCCAGCTGATGCTAAGGTGCTCTAATTCTTATAATGTTAGGAGGCATCTTGCTAGTCACCCTTCTATGTCATGGATCCACAATTTCAGGCCTGCCCAAAAAATCCTGAACACAGAAATGGTGAAAAGCAGTTTAACGCTTTAACTTCACAATTCGGTACTTTGTGGTTCACAGTTTTCACGTTTTCAGCAGTTATTTTCTAACATGATTAATGTTATATATGTGTTTCAAAAGAAATCTCTGATTTTCCTTTACACAGACTTTAATGTCTACAAGGGTTAAATTTGGATATATTCAGCTGTTTTGATGCTAGGTTTGGTGGTGTAGTTTTTTAACCATGCTAGCAGTATAGATGACAATGCCTGTTGGCTTTTGTCCAACACCTTGGTCAGACATTCATGGTCTCTTTAGGATAAATCTTGCTGAATGACTGATCTCCTGGCTCTTCATGAAGTGACACCAGGAAGTCAAATTTTTCACTTATCCTGTGAAATACTACATAGACTATTGGATGAACATTTTAAAACTTGGCAGATAACTACATTTGAATTTTTTTGTCTTTATGTTAATAAATTTCCCGCTAGCATTACATTTCTTTCAAAACATTTTGCTGTTGCAAATTAGTAGTAGGGGGGCAGCTGTGGCTCAGGAGGTAGAGTGGGTCATCCACTAATTGGAAGATTGTCGGTTCAATTCCCAGCTCCTCCTGTCCGTATGGCGAAGTGTCCTTGGCCAAGATACTGAACCCCAAGTTGCTCCTGATGGCTGTTCCATCAGTGTGTGAATGTGTGTGAATGATTAGATTCCTCTGATGGGAAGGTTGGGACCTTGCATGGTGGCCCCTGTACCCATTCAGCGTATGAATGTGTGTGAATGTGACTCGTAGTGTAAAAAGCGCTTTGAGTGGTTGAACGACTAGAAAGGCGCTATACAAGTACAGTCCATTTACCATTTAAAGTCCATTTAGTAGTACATCTGTCTACTAAAGGAAGGAATCTCTGTCTGTATGTCTGTATATCTGTATGTCCTTTGCGTATCTCTTGAACCTTTCATGGGATCAACTCCACACTTGGTGGGTGTACGGCTGGGGAAAAAAGGGAGTGCCTTGTCAAATTTGTTGCTATTTGGACACACGATACATTTAATATTAATTAACTCTGAATAACCCAGTGCTTAATGAACTGCTCTGCTCTGTGCAGGGGCAGGGTAAAGCTTTAGGGCTCTGCCAACCGACTTGTCAGGGAAAGAGCAGAGTCGAGGGGTGACACAAGTCAGAGAAAAGTGCTCTAAAAAGAGAAAAGTAGACAGCAAAAACAGAGCTTTTAATCAAGAATGGACACTCTTGTCCCTGTGTCTAGACAGAAAGCGTAGTTAGCAGTATGTTTGGCAGATCAGCCACGAGTGACTACACAGGAGGTGTTCAGGTACATTGTTGAACGTAGGTCAGCTGCTCAGTGCTCAAAGCACTCAGAGCCCAATGCAGAATGATTGTACTTACACAACTAAAACAGAACAAATACTTCCAGTTCAAAACCAGTTTGTCTCATATGCTCTGAGACCGTGGCGATTGTGAGGCACCACTACAGACAAAGCATAAATCTTTTGAGCAAACATACCCACTCAAATCTGAACTGAAGGCACAGAAAATAGGAACGATCTAAGAACCCAATAAGATCAATCTACTTTATTTTAGGATGCACATTATTTTATTTTTAAATGCAGTCCTTATTTTACTTGAAATGAGAAATGAACATGTATTTACTATTAGAGTACTTAGCCTGATATTCATAACATCTGTGTATAATAGAGGGTTAGTTTCTTTCATGTTGTTGGCATATATACTCATTCACACCTCACATCAACTGTATTAATTTTTCTGTGTGTTGAAATAGCAGCTGAAGGCCAATAAATTGGCCTGTTCCAAACAGGCATGTTTGGAATGCCCATGCACCAGTAAAAAGAATTTTAGGAGACAATGTTGCTGCTGTAGTTCTGTATTGAGGAACTTTGAGGTTATTATCAAAAATAAATGTAAACTTAAAGCCAGGTGAAATACTAGGGATGCAGTGATCCAACTTTTGCTCCAACAATTTTAGCTAATAACAAATACTACTGTGAAATTTAATATTTTAAACCTCTCTGTTTGGAGCTGATTGGATAATTCTTCTGTGTGTAAGCCTTATGCAAGAACATATTCTTACTCTTATCCTAAAATTCCTCTGTGAGGTTTGTTCATACGATTGTTCCAAATCAAATTCAACAAACTCTCTTAACTTCCCGAACTTGTGGTAAGTCACTTGTTTCAGTCTGATGAATGCCATATAAGGCTACATGTTGCGCTCCGCTTTGTGGGCAAGTTTCATTCACAAAATGTTACCAATGAGTAAAAAACGAGTAAAGAAGAAAAGAAATCAGCAGACAAAAACATAACTAATTTAGTTATCATATTTAAACTCCTTTCTTGTGTAACATGTCTGGACCACTCATAAATTTTGTTCATACATTGGAGAAATTTTTAAGTATGAGAAAACTGATGAATGCCACAAAGTTTCTTGCGTTTATACTTGCTCCTTAAGAACCAATCTGTTGTACATGTGGTTCTTGCATGCGGCCTATTGTGAGGCTGTACCTCTACTAAATGAATTCAAATGAACAGATTAGAAGAGAATCAGTATTCAAGGTGGATTGTTTTTTTAATAAGGTAAGTATTGGTGGTTTTGGTGCATACTTAATAAATACTTGTGGTAACTCTGCCCCCTTTACTAATGTATTTACTATACTGGCAAATAATATCCTCAAATCCCCTGCTATTTCTACTATTTGAGACCACCAGAATTCAAAGTTACCAGGTGCGCATTTGATTGTGAAAGCAGCAATAAATACAGACGTCTCTGCTGATAAATGGCCTGCCTCTTTTTCTGAGCCATAGATCACATCCAGTGATTTCAAACCTGTAGCAGCTTGTCACACATTCAAATCAGTCCAGCATGGTCCTTTCCCTTTGGAAATACATCAATTAGTTGGCATGGAGATTTGATTGTCCAGCAATCTAATGGTTGTGATTTTTCCCCCTCTGGATGACAGTGAGATAATTATTCCATATGTCTGCTTGTTGTCACAGAGTATGTGTGGATTACACTGACAGCCTGGACACTGTGAAAATAGAGAAATAATGACCATCTTAATGTTAAGATAAAAAGATAAAAAAGAGACACCAGATATAATTTTATCTAGATGAAATTTGATTACCTTAAATTGTACATTTGTGCATTAGCATAAGTTGTAAAGCCAATGTGTACAGTATATGAGAGCATTAGTGTAAGCATATAAAACACATGAAAATATGTAATAAATAGCTACGCTAAATAAACTATGGCCATATCTCGTATTCAGTCCTGTTTGAGTGGTTGCTTTAGCATGGCATATTTTCATCAGAAATATTGACGTCTTAATAAATGACAGGGTAATACAACTTTATCAGCAAGCCTTTTTGATCTTTTGGAGAGGTGCATCCACTATTCCCAACAAACGAAATTCATCTAATTGTGTTACACAAGACAGATGCAACACCCCTTGATCTAATTTGACTCAAAATAGCCAAAATGACAGAAAAGTATTGCAATTTTTTCATTTTCCTGCATCTGAAGCTCCTGTTCCTTCAAAGGGATACAAGATGCCATTGGATGAGGTGCAGTGACACAAAATAATGCCATTTTCCTGACAGAGCCCCAGGATGGAAAATATGAGTATTCAACATCTGAAGTACTGTAGAGTCCAGCATGTTTTCATGTGGAATTTGAAGTCCAGGTCAGACCATTATGTAATAAAGCTTATCTTAGGTGGATGAAATGAGGAGGACAAACAACAGTGTTTAGCTTTGATCTGCAGCAACACACATTAAGACTGAAGCACTTTTCTTCCTTGCATATAATTATCAGACAATATTGATTTATCTTAAGGGACATTCAAAGATACCTTTCATTTCATGGACACAAACACACATGCATTAAAAATGACAAATACACAACGAAGCAGTGGGTAGCTCCCTATAACATGGGCCACATCACACACACACACACACACACACACACACATACACATACACACGCACACGCATGTATGGGTGCTCGAGCCTTCATGTGTTATGAAGTGTCAAACAATTCAGCCAACTAACGCACAATACCTTCACTGCGTACCTGATATGGCTAATGTGCATGTATACGTGTATATGTGTACTTTAGGGAGTTGTTGCAAACGGACAACAGACTACACCTCAGTCACCTCAAGATAATCAGGCATACATATATGTACACCTTGTAAGTGGAGCACGTTATATTTTGAGGTGTCGAGGTGGTATGAGGTGTCAAATGATTCAGCCAAGTAACGCACAGCACCTTTACTGCTACGGCTATAGTGCATGTATACACGTATATGTGTATACGTGTATACATTTGGCGAGCTGTAATAAATGCCCAGACCTGCCAACACTCAGGTTTCCCAGGTGTCTCCTGTATTTTCACCCCATCTCCCGCTGTGCTCCCGTTTTGTTGTAACGAATAATCGTTATACACACAAATCCATAAGTTTTGTATGTTTGTCTGACGTTACCCAAGTTTCCAGATCATCTATGAAACACAGTCTACACACACAATCCACACACGACATACAATTTCAACCCATTTATCACCACAACACGATTCATGGGGCGTGTGCACAGCAGTCTTTCCCCTTGTCCTCTGTCCTCCTCCCTCTGCTCCTGATATAATTAACTGCCTGCAACTATTGCTGGTAAAGACTGGTTTGTCTCAGCCAGCAGCTAAGTTTACAAGAATTTGCCAAATTTTAAGATACGTGCCAAACTCAGATAAACAGTTAGGCTGCATACAGACAGCTTTCATATTAATAGCTTAACCAGCATGCTGTGGTTGTGTAAAACATACTGGCAGTGGATGAGACACTGTGGGCAAAGCAGTTGAAATGTTTATGCTTATGGTTATGCTTGTTGAAGAGGTGGTTTGATAAAGTGCTTATAATAATAATAATAATTAAAGCTGCAAGCAGCGATGATCGGGCCCTCGCACCCTTGCGTACATCGCCGCATGGCGCAGTCGAAGGGCTTCTGTCACTCACGTGTAGATGTCTCCAGACCAGGGCTGTTTTCAGATAATGAAAGAAGGAGGTTAACATCACTTCCTTTGTTTGCTGTTTTGCCTGCTGCTAGGGCTGCTTCATTGAAATGTCGTAGGTGGCGCCATGGAGCCAGTTTACATCACTGACTAAATATTATCATGTAGACGTGTTCAGGCCTGGACTGTTTTTAAATGTCAAGTTTCAGGCAGTTATAGCAGTTTCCTCTGTCATGGCGAAACATCAAAACTCAACGCCACACCGCGGCCACACGCTTCAACGCTAGCTAAATCTTTTAATAACTTTTGATCACACTCTGGTGTAGATGACACACACTTATTTTGAAGTTGTTATGATGAATTCTGTAGGAGGAGTTCATTATAATACAAGGTATGTGAAATGGCCAAAAAAATGTGAGAATTGACCACTTTTTTCAAGATGGCCGACTTCCTGTAGGACTTACAATATGGCTCCAAGAGGCTTTTTTGTGCGTCTTGACATGATACATATGCCTCGTGAATTTCATTTTTCTACGACACCTACGCGCACGCCAATTTTGGTGAGTTTTGGTACACGTTTGTAGAAGTTATTTGAGGTCAAAGAGTTGTAATAATAATAATAATAATTAAAGCTGCAAGCAGCGTTGAACGGGCCTGCGCACGTCGGGCCGCGGCGCACTCAGTTGAGCTTGTGGGAACCAAGAAAACGTTTGGAGATGATTAGTGTGAGAGTCTTTTTACACACAATACTAACCAGTGTCTCTCTGTGAGCCCACCCCTCTGTTCACAGACAATTATGAATTATGAAATCAAAATATTGTTAACCTTAATCAGTAATTCAGGTACCAACTGTAGGGCGAAGAACACAGTTAATTATTTGCTATAATTATCAATTATCAATAATAATTAATTATAACAATTAACAGAATTATCAATATGAACTAACAGATACGAAGCACCACCCCGAAACCGGGACCAATAACCGAGCAAGGTAGTCTCATAAATGGGAGTTCACCTAGAATGTTAATATCTGACAGATAATTATCAAGGGTGAACAAAGAAGGGTTGAATTCGAGCTCTGACTCCTTCAATCAGCCACTTTTCACAATATGTTACACACAATAATGACTAAAGAACTTCTCTTTAAAGATATAACAGTGTTTATTAAACTTAGCAAAATTAACAAAGTTAACAAATGCTTCATTCAATAAATAGGCCTAGTTATTCTAAAATCTAATTCTACCAAACAAAACACAAACAGCTTTGCACAGGGTTGGACACTTGCAGGTTGGACACTTTTGTCCGACGTTATCTGACCATCAGATGTGCAAAACGATGTCGGTGCGTGTATCTGTGCGCGCGAGTGTGGTGTTAGTCACAAGAGAGGGAGGAGGGAAAGCGATCGTGAGAGAGAGAGAAGCGGTTCTTTTTCCACAGAGAGCGCACGTATGGACGGCAGTCTGTAACGCACGTTGTCTGGTTTAAGATCGACAAATCAGTTTACTTTCTCACTCACGGCAGCACAAACACAGTAGTCCCGAGCGGGACAAACACAAAATAGTCTAGCGTGGTGAACACAACTAACAGGCAGCAAACAGGCAGCAGCAGAGCGTTAACTGCAGCATGACCGAAAGAAGCACAACCAGTTAGCCTCTGCTAGCCTCTCAGCTAACCCCGGCTCTCTGTTTAGATCCAAACGGAGCACCGAGTCCCGATTTGTTATTTAGGTTAAAGCGGAGAGAATCAGCGGGTCTGTCGGCCAGCTGAGTGAAGTGAAACCTGCGGAAAAAACACCGTGAGCATCACGGTAAAACAGTCCGTAGAGAACTACTGTGTTCAGCTGCACAGATAGGAAATCCCTCGGCTGACAGGTTGTACCACTCTGTGAGGAAAAATATTTTACCCTCCACTTTTTGGTTTATAACACAGTTGGCAACCAGCATATTAGGTGCATTACTGCCACCCTCTTCCTGAGTTTTTCCCTCATGTCAGCTATAGTCTTTCTTGATCATTAGTACAATATATGATCACATGTGTAATAGTCCCTTCAGCCAAGTTAGAAAAAATATGTGCATGTATGAACAACAGCAATTGGAGAAGATGACAGTCGCAAAGTAATCATGTTAAATAATCATGATCTCAATATTGAACAAAAATGATTGTGATTATAATTTTTGCCATAATCAAGCACCCCTAAAAACAGCAAATTGTGATTTACATACACACACACACACACACACAGTTTAAATATGTATGTGATCAATTGTAAATATGTATGTAATGAATTGTTTTCTTTAAGAAACTCTTACTTGAACATTTTTCAGTGTGCTCCTAAAGTTATATGTATGCTCCTAATTTCTGTCGTTTAGGAGCACATGTACTCCTTGAAAAAAAGTAAGGATTGAACACTGCTGTCAGATATGTAGAAGCATTAAGTAACTGGAGTGTGGTGCAGTCCAAGGGCTTCTGTCATAGGCAGTAGATGTTTACTTTACCCATCCCCCCCCTCCCATTCTCTCTCTCTCCCTCACAGTTGGAAGGAAAGATTTCAAAGTGATCTTCTTGTGAAAAATCCTCATAAATCCCATAACTTTGGCCAAATCCTACATAAAAATCACATTTTTTTGTAGGAATTTTCATCGCGAATCCATTGATACAGGTTTGAAAGTGGTGGGACTTATAGTTTAGACGCCAGATGCCCCAGTTTGGCACAAAGTCCATGCCCAGAATTTGCCTCCCCATTGGTTTACATTGTAAGGTGTAATGTCGCACTCCAACTTTCAGGGCTTACTAAATCTAAACCGTTCGAGTTATTACAAAGTTTTTAATAACTTTTGCTCAACACAGTGTGATAAGTCATGTATTAAAGTTTGAAGCCGATACCATTAACGCCCTAGGAGGAGATAGCGTTTATTCAAGGTCCAAAATTGGCAAAAAATCATACTTTGAAATGGACATTGCAGATTTCCTGTTGGATTTAGGTCAGGGGTGTCAGCGTATGATTTGTAGGTCTTGATGAGACGAATAATTGAGTTTTGGTTCGATCTCTCTACGACATTCCTACGAGCCGTGGCGGCCGTTTTAGATACATAGGTGGCGCTAGAGAGCACATTTTGGCACTTTGGGTGTTAATTTTTACATTATATCAAATTTTTCACCATTCCTGATGTGCGTGCCAAATTTGGTGAGTTTTTGAGCATGTTTAGGGGGTCAAATTTAGAGTTAAAGTGGCGTAACAAGAAAGAATTAAAGCTGCAAGCAGCGATGATCGGGCCTTCGCGCCCTTGCGCACAGCGGGCCGCGGCGCAGTCAGCTAAGCTTCTGGGAACCAAGAAAATGTTTGGAGATGATCAGTGTGAGAGTCTTTTGACACACAATACTAACCAGTGTCTCTCTGTGAGCCCACCCCTCTGTTTATCACAGATAATTATGGAGTATGAAATCAAAATATTGTTAACCTTAATCAATAATTCAGGTACCAACTGTAGGATCTGCGAAGAACAGTTAATTATTTGCTATAATTATCAATCATCAATTAAAGCTGCAAGCAGCGTTGGACGGGCCTTCGCGCCCTTGCGCACATCGGGCCGCGGCGCAGTCAGCTAAGCTTCTGGGAACCAAGAAAACGTTTGGAGATGATCAGTGTGAGAGTCTTTTGACACACAATGCTAACCAGTGTCTCTCTGTGAGCCCACCCCTCTGTTCACAGACAATTATATATATGAGGGATATTTATTACAAGTGTGGTGTGCTTTTATTTTGAAAGTTTGATTGACATGTGTACTGTCAGGTGTGTAGAGACAATAAGTAACTGCAGCTGGACACAGAAAAATACTCATATATTTGAATGGAGAGTGTGAGCGAACCCACACCTTTTTGAACATTTACTGCTTCCACATAATTTTAGATACAAACTTCATTTGAACTTTAAATGAGTCACAAGACTTTGACCTACAAATCTTGAATTTACATGTGTAATATCTCAAAAACAATAAAAGATAGAAAAGAGTGTGAGTTTTAAGGTCTTTTCTTGCTCCTCCTGTGATTTTATAATGAGTGTGTATTGCGGAATGTTTCAGAGCACTGAGGGAGTGACATCACCAGGAGCAGTTGGAGAGGAGGATATTAGAGAACGCTTCTTGTGAAATATCCTCATAAATCCCATGACTTTGGCCAAATCCTACATAAAAATCACATTTTTTTGTAGGAATTTTCGTCGCGAATCCATTGATACAGGTTTGAAAGTGGTCGGACTTATAGTTTAGACGCCAGATGCCCCAGTTTCGCACAAAGTCCATGCCCAGAGATTGCCTCCCCATTGGTTTACATTGTAAGGTGTAATGTCGCACTCCAACTTTCAGGGCTTACTAAATCTAAACCGTTCGAGTTATTACAAAGTTTTTAATAACTTTTGCTCAACACAGTGTGATAAGTCATGTATTAAAGTTTGAAGCCGATACCATTGACGCCCTCGGAGGAGATAGCGTTTGTTCGGGGGCCAAAATTGGGGCAAAGTCTTATTTTGAAAAGCTGATTGCAGACTTCCTGTTGGATTTAGGTCAGGGGTGTCAGCGTATGATTTGTAGGTCTTGATGAGACGAATAATTGAGTTTTGGTTCAATCTCTCTACGACATTCCTACGGGCCGTGGCGGCCGTTTTAGATACATAGGTGGCGCTAGAGAGCACATTTTGGCACTTCGGGGGTTAATTTTTACATTTTATCAAATTTTTCACCAGACCTGATGTGCGTGCCAAATTTGGTGAGTTTTTGAGCATGTTTAGGGGGTCAAATTAAGGATTGAAGTGGCGTATTAATAAAGAATAATAATAAAGAAACAAACGCACGAAAAACAATAGGGTCTTCGCCCTTTGGGCTCAGGCCCTAATAATAATTAATTATAACAATTAACAGAATTATTCATATGAACTAACAGATACGAAGCACCACCCCGAAACCGGGACCAATAACCGAGCAAGGTAGTCTCATAAATGGGAGTTCACCTAGAATGTTAATATCTGAGAGATAATCATTCAAGGGTGAACAAAGAAGGGTTGAATTCGAGCTCTGACTCCTTCAATCAGCCACTTTTCACAATATGTTACCAATAATGACTAAAGAACTTCTCTTTAAAGATATAACAGTGTTTATTATCTTAGCAAAATTAACAAAGTTAACAAATGCTTCATTCAATAAATAGCTATTCTAAAATCTAATTCTACCAAACAAAACACAAACAGCTTTGCACAGGGTTGGACACTTGCAGGTTGGACACTTTTGTCCGACGTTATCTGACCATCAGATGTGCAAAACGATGTCGGTGCGTGTATCTGTGCGCGCGAGTGTGGTGTTAGTCACAAGAGAGAGAGGAGGGAAAGCGATCGTGAGAGAGAGAGAAGCGGTTCTTTTTCCACAGAGAGCGCACGTATGGACAGCAGTCTGTAACGCACGTTGTCTGGTTTCAGATCGACAAATCAGTTTACTTTCTCACTCACGGCAGCACAAACACAGTAGTCCCGAGCGGGACAAACACAAAATAGTCTAGCGTGGTGAACACAACTAACAGGCAGCAAACAGGCAGCAGCGGAGCGTTAACTGCAGCATGACCGAAAGAAGCACAACCAGTTAGCCTCTGCTAGCCTCTCAGCTAACCCCGGCTCTCTGTTTAGATCCAAACGGAGCACCGAGTCCCGAATTGTTATTTAGGTTAAAGCGGAGAACAGGCAGCAAACAGGCAGCAGCGGAGCGTTAACTGCAGCATGACTGGAAAGAAGCACAACCAGTTAGCCTCTGCTAGCCTCTTAGCTAACCCTGGCTCTCTGTTTAGATCCAACCGGAGCACCGAGCCCCGATATGTTATTTAGGTTAAGGTGGAGAGAACCAGCGGGTCTGTCGGCCAGCTGAGTAAGTGAAACCTACGGAAAAAACACCGTGACCATCACGGTAAAACAGTACGTAGAGAACTGCTGTGTTCAGCTGCACAGATAGGAAATCCCTCGGCTGACAGGATGTACCACTCTGTGCGGGAAAATATTTTACCCTCCTATTTCTGGCTTATAACAATGATTGACAACCAGAATATTAGGTGCATTACTGCCACCCTCCGCTTCAGGCTGTGAACCAATGATTAAATCCTACACATTATTCCTGTCTGTCTAATAAACTACATAACGAACCTGCTGCTCCACCCACCCCCCCGCCCCCCCCCCCAATTCTCTCTCTCTCCCTCTCAACTGCAGAGAAGGATATTAGTGTACTCTACTTGTGAAATATCCTCATAAATCCCATAACTTTGGCCAAATTCTACATAAAAATCAC
Organism: Thunnus albacares; assembly: GCF_914725855.1. Lineage (NCBI taxonomy): Eukaryota > Metazoa > Chordata > Actinopteri > Scombriformes > Scombridae > Thunnus > Thunnus albacares. The sequence goes on from NC_058107.1 coordinate 4,965,397, forward strand.
ATTTTTAGTAGGAATTTTCGTCGCGAATCCATTGATACAGGTTTGAAAGTGGTCGGACTTATAGTTTAGACACCAGATGCCCCAGTTTGGCACAAAGTCCATGCCCAGAGATTGCCTCCCCATTGGTTTACATTGTAAGGTGTAATGTCGCACTCCAACTTTCAGGGCTTACTAAATCTAAACTGTTCGAGTTATTACAAAGTTTTTAATAACTTTTGCTCAACACAGTGTGATAAGTTAAGTATTAAAGTTTGAAGCCGATACCATTAACGCCCTAGGAGGAGATAGCGTTTATTCAAGGTCCAAAATTGGCACAAAATCATATTTTGAAATTGAGATTGCGGACAATGATGAGATACATAAACGCAAAAAATGACCACTTTTATCAAGATGGCCGACTTCCTGTAGGACTTACAATACGGCTCCAAGAGGCTTTTTTGTGCGTCTTCACATAATACATAAGTCTCCCGAATTTCTTTTTCCTAGGTTAATCTGGAAGGCGGGGCTACAATTTTGAAATTTTCAAGGGGGCGCTGTTGAGCCATATTGTCACGTCTATGCAAATGAAGTATCGAGGATTTTAACTGGTGTCACTCCAGACATGTGTGCTAAGTTTTGTGATTGTAAACCCATCCCTTGTCCCTAAAATACAGCATCGTATTTCATGGCGAAGGATGTGTCGCCATGGCAACGGCGTTTGGTCATGGGTCATGACCTGCCCAATGTAGCATCACCAAGGTCTTACATCTTAGCTGAGTGAATTTCAGGTGCATCGGCCAAATTTCCTAGGAGTAATACCACAAAGAACGACGCATGATACTTCCTGTTGCACTCTGGCCCGTCGGGATCAGATCACGCTTTTTAAAAATGAGGGATATTTCTTACAAGTGTGGTGTGCTTTTATTTTGAAAGTTTGATTGACATGTGTACTGTCAGGTGTGTAGAGACAATAAGTAACTGCAGCTGGACACAGAAAAATACTCATATATTTGAATGGAGAGTGTGAGCGAACCCACACCTTTTTGAACATTTACTGCTTCCACATAATTTTAGATACAAACTTCATTTGAACTTTAAATGAGCCACGAGACTTTGACCTACAAATCTTGAATTTACATGTTTTTTCTATCTTTTATTGTTTTTGAGATATTAGAGTGTGAGTTTTTAAGTCTTTTCTTGCTCCTCCTGTGATTTTATAATGAGTGTGTATTGCGGAATGTTTCAGAGCACTGAGGGAGTGACATCACCAGGAGCAGTTGGAGAGGAGGATATTAGAGAACGCTTCTTGTGAAATATCCTCATAAATCCCATGACTTTGGCCAAATCCTACATAAAAATCACATTTTTTTGTAGGAATTTTCGTCGCGAATCCATTGATACAGGTTTGAAAGTGGTGGGACTTATAGTTTAGACGCCAGATGCCCCAGTTTGGCACAAAGTCCATGCCCAGAGATTGCCTCCCCATTGGTTTACATTGTAAGGTGTAATGTCGCACTCCAACTTTCAGGGCTTACTAAATCTAAACCGTTCGAGTTATTACAAAGTTTTTAATAACTTTTGCTCAACACAGTGTGATAAGTCATGTATTAAAGTTTGAAGCCGATACCACTGACGCCCTCGGAGGAGATAGCGTTTGTTCGGGGGCCAAAATTGGGGCAACGTCTTATTTTGAAAAGCTGATTGCAGACTTCCTGTTGGATTTAGGTCAGGGGTGTCAGCGTATGATTTGTAGGTCTTGATGAGACGAATAATTGAGTTTTGGTTTGATCTCTCTACGACATTCCTACGGGCTGTGGCGGCCATTTTAGATACATAGGTGGCGCTAGAGAGCACATTTTGGCACTTCGGGGGTTAATTTTTACATTTTATCAAATTTTTCACCAGACCTGATGTGCGTGCCAAATTTGGTGAGTTTTTGAGCATGTTTAGGGGGTCAAATTTAGAGTTAAAGTGGCGGATTAATGAAGAAAGAATAATAAAGAAACAAACGCACGAAAAACAATAGGGTCTTCGCCCTTTGGGCTCAGGCCCTAATTAAAGCTGCAAGCAGCGTTGGACGGGCCTTCGCGCCCTTGCGCACGTCGGGCCGCGGCGCAGTCAGTTGAGCTTGTGGGAACCAAGAAAACGTTTGGAGATGATTAGTGTGAGAGTCTTTTGACACACAATACTAACCAGTGTCTCTCTGTGAGCCCACCCCTCTGTTCACAGACAATTATGAATTATGAAATCAAAATATTGTTAACCTTAATCAATAATTCAGGTACCAACTGTAGGATCTGCGAAGAACACAATTAATTATTTGCTATAATTATCAATTATCAATAATAATTAACTATAACAATTAACAGAATTATTAATATGAACTAACAAGCACGGAGCACCACCCGGAAACCAGGACCAATAACCGAACAAGGTAATCTCATAAATGGGAGTTCACCTAGAATGTTAATATCTGCGAGATATCAACATTCAAGGGTGAACAAAGAAGGGTTGAATTCGAGCTCTGACTCCTTCAATCAGCCACTTCTCACAATATGTTACACACAATAATGACAAAAGAACTTCTCTTTAAAGATATAACATTGTTTATTAAACTTAGCAAAATTAACAAAGTTAACAAATACTTCATTCAATAAACAGCTATTCTAAAATCTAATTCTACCAAACAAAACACAAACAGCTTTGCACAGAGTTGGACACTTGCAGGGGAATGCGTGTATGTATGTATGTGTATGTATGTATGTGTGTGTGTGTGTGTGTGTGTGTGTGTTAGTAGCAAGAGAGGAAGGAGGGAAAGCGATCGTGAGAGGGAGAGAAGCGGCTCTTTTGTCCACAGAGAGCGCACGTACGGACGGCAGTCTGTAACGCACGTTGTCTGGTTTCTGATCGACAAATCAATTTACTTTCTCACTCACGGTGGCACAAAAGTAGCAGGTGTCCCGACCGGGAAAAACACAAAATAGTCTAGCGCGGTGAACACAACTAACAGGAAGCAAACTTAAAATACTCCTCAGAGTAAAGCAGAGAAAAATGGACTCGGCGGTCCGTCAACTCACACAACAAGAACAATAGCAATAAAGCTAAAAAGGCTAAATGCTAAACAACAGCAACTGATGTTGAAAAGAACACACAACTAACACTGCCTATGCCCAGACTTATGCCTCTTACTTGGTCGCTTCAGAAAGTGCGCAGGTTGTGTGTGTGTGTGTAGTCCGTCTTAATGTCCATCTTTGTTCTTGGCTCGGAGGCAGACAGTGCCGTTCTCGCACGTCGGCGAAAACACGGCAGCTGGCTCTGAGTGGAATGGCGGAGAGAACAGCAGAGACAACTCGGCGAAGACGCGCAGGGCAGAGCCGGTCCACGTTATCCCGAAGTAACTTCATTTCTTCTTTCTCGGGGGAATTTGAGGACGCTGGTTGCAGCAGCGGTCTCTCTCGGATCCAGGAATGTGTTCGGGTGAACACGGGCAAAGTCTCGTCTCGTCCGACGAGGGGAGTCTTCGATGAGGGGAAAACATGTTCGTGGGGTAGTTAAGCTAACTCACAGGGGAACAGGAGTTACCCCTAGCTCAGTGACATGGGAAAGACGTGTAGTTTGGGCGTGCTCGCTTATAAAGGGGTGGTGATGTCATGGCTGTGTCCTCGAGACGCTCCGCTGTACAGGAGCGTCTCCGCCAATGAGGGACCAATGTGGACTGCTCCCTGCTGAGGTGTGAAAATCGCAAAGCATCCTTGGAAATGGAGTTTGCTCCACCCTCTGTCACAGGCAGTAGATGTTTACTTTACCCATCCCCCCCCTCCCATTCTCTCTCTCTCCCTCACAGTTGGAAGGAAAGATTTCAAAGTGATCTTCTTGTGGAAAATCCTCATAAATCCCATAACTTTGGCCAAATCCTACATAAAAATATCATTTTTTTGTAGGAATTTTCGTCGCGAATCCATTGATACAGGTTTGAAAGTGGTGGGACTCATAGTTTAGACGCCAGATGCCCCAGTTTGGCACAAAGTCCATGCCCAGAATTTGCCTCCCCATTGGTTTACATTGTAAGGTGTAATGTCGCACTCCAACTTTCAGGGCTTACTAAATCTAAACCGTTCGAGTTATTACAAAGTTTTTAATAACTTTTGCTCAACACAGTGTGATAAGTCATGTATTCAAGTTTGAAGCCGATACCATTAACGCCCTAGGAGGAGATAGCGTTTATTCAAAGTCCAAAATTGGCAAAAAAGCATACTTTGAAATTGACATAGCAGATTTCCTGTTGGATTTAGGTCAGGGGTGTCAGCGTATGATTTGTAGGTCTTGATGAGACGAATAATTGGGTTTTGGTTCGATCTCTCTACGACATTCCTACCGGCCGTGGTGGCCGTTTTAGATACATAGGTGGCGCTCTCGAGCACATTTTGGCACTTTGGGGTTTAATTTTTACATTTTATCAAATTTTTCACCATTCCTGATGTGCGTGCCAAATTTGGTGAGTTTTTGAGCATGTTTAGGGGGTCAAATTTAGAGTTAAAGTGGCGTAACAAGAAAGAATAATAATAATTAAAGCTGCAAGCAGCGATGATCGGGCCCTCGCGTCCTTGCGTATGTCGGGGCTCGGCGCTGGTGAAGGGCTTCTGTCACGGGCATATAGATGTCCCCAGACCTGGGGTCCGTTTTACAAAGCAGGTTTAGTGAAAACTCAGAGTTTGTTAACCCTGAAATGAGGGAACTCTGAGTTTTCCGTTTCAAAAAGGGAGGTAACTCAAACCAGAGAAAGAGGGATAACTCTAGCCTGTTTCACAGAGAGGGGTAACTTAAGCTCTCGGTCAGTTACCGTAGCAACAGACTCTATGAATCTAACCTGGTCGGGACCAGGTTTTTCTCAATGAACCTCGACTTTCTCTCAGTCTCCGCCCTCTTTCAGAGCCACACACTCCATTTGATTTCCTCATTCATTCAGGCAGCAGGCGAGTTTTGGCGTAGCCTAGTTCTGCCGTCTGTCATTTAAAGAAATCATTAAAAAAAATAAATAAATTAAAAAAAAAATCAGAGTCAGTATATTAGAAGTCCATTAGGCACAGTAAGTGGCGACTTTTTTTCACTAACATGGCATGTCCTTTTGATAACGATCCCGTGGATGAAGGTGCAGCATTACTGCGCAGAGAATTAAATATTCGTTGAGAGATGGTTATCAGACCACTCATAGATGTTCTAGCATTTCCAGCCATTATCTTTTTGAGCGGTACCGTTTCACGTCACAGTCCATCATCTACATACAAAACCTAATCCGTCTTTACATTTGCAACATTACCAATCGTAGTCATGCTCTCACATCCCAGCAGATATTGTGTGTTGCGCTGCGTTTCTTTGCAAATGGTTTGCAAAAGTTTTTTGTACAAGTATGGAGCCAGCCACTGGCCTTCCTAAATTCTGGCTTAGGGCCAGCTCCTCTGCCTCCGTTAGAGGTGGCGGTGCTGGACCACCACCCGTTTTACGGACATCTGCCTTCTTTCTGTTGGCTGAGTAGAAGTCTGTGTTAGTTTAAATAGGATTAATTATTTAACAGAACATGATGTAGATGAGAAGACATTTATGTGTGTGAAACCAGCATTATGTTGGGGATAAAACAACTGCACAGTCAAACAGCCACTTAATATTTTCTTTACAATGTAAAACATGATCAAAATGAGGTACCCCCATGAGATTATGCCGAGGTCTCACCTGTTTGAACAATGTTTTTAAATTTCATCCTAAACTGCTGCCAAGTGCGCTTGGACCTAAATGAAATAAATTAATAGGCCACCATTCAAGCAGTTTTCCTCTGTAATATTATTGTGATTACAAAGGACCACATTTAAACTTACGCAATGACCGAGCAGCAGCCGTCTCCCTCTCTTTTGCAGCTGCAGCGGTGTTGCACTTCTTTCTGAAAACATGCTCAAACTCGTCGTATGAGCGAATTAAGATGTCTAGTTCTAGGGGGGCGAAAAACGCAGCCATCCTCTTCCCCGTTGCCATGGTGACTGGTTGAATCGGGGCTCCATTGATGCTGGCTTTTTATAGTTGTGGTGCACGCGCTTAACTCCAGGTGAAACTACTCCTATGATTAAACTGACTCAAATCAGCTGTTCTGGAACCGGAAACTCAGAGTTTTCTATCTCAGAGTAGATCAACTCAGAGTTCAGGATTAGACTCAGAGTTTGTTGAACCTGCTTTGTGAAACGGACCCCTGAGCTGTTTTCAGACAGTGCAAGGGGAAATTAACGTCACATCCTCAATCACCTACTCTGCCTGCTGCAGGGGCTGCTGCATTGAAATGTGGTAGGGGGCGCTATGGAGCCAGTTTTCATCACTGACTGAATATTGGTATTTAGATGTGTTCAGGCTGGGAGTCTTATCAAACATGTGAAGTTTGGTGTAGACTCCAGCATTTACACTAAACTTATAGCAATTTCGCCTGTCATGGCGAAACATCAAAACTCAACGCCACGCCACGGCCACACGCTTCAATGCTAAGTAAATGTTTTGATAACTTTTGATCACACACTAGTGTAGATGACACACACTGATTTTGAAGTCGTTACCATGAATTCTGTAGGAGGAGTTCGTTAAAATACAAGGTATGCCAAATGGTCAAAAAAACGCGAAAAATGACCACTTTTATCAAGATGGCCGACTTCCTGTAGGACTTACGATATGGCTCCAAGAGGCTTTTTTGTGTGTCTTGACATGATACATTAGCCTCCCGAATTTCATTTTCCTAGGTTCATCTGGAAGGCGGGGCTACAATTTTGAAATTTTCAAGGGGGCGCTGTTGAGCCATATTGTCACGTCTATGCAAATGACCTATCCAGGATTTTAGCTGGTGTCGCTCCAGACATGTGTGCCAAGTTTCGTGACTGTAGACCCATCCCTTATCCCTAAAATACAGCATCGTATTTCATGGCGAAGGATGTGTCGCCATGGCAACGGCGTTTGGTCATGGGTCATGACCTACCCAATGTAGCATCACCAAGGTCTTACATCTTAGCTGAGTCAATTTCAGATGCATCGGCCAAATTTCCTAGGAGTAATACAACAAAGAACGACGCATGATACTTCCTGTTGCCAGTAGGTGGCGCTATGACTCTCACTAAATATGGGCCTGACAATGTGTTCAGACCGGGACTCTTAACAAGCATATGAAATTTGGAAAAGATCAGACCATGTGGAGTCAAGTTATAAGGCTTTGAAATTTCATGGCGAGACATCGAAATTCGCCGCGTCGTCATGGCAACACCTTTCCACGAAAAGTCACCAACTTCATAATATACCATCTCCAAGGTCTTTAGGCTATTCTGAGTAAATTTGAGGTGGATCCCATCACCGTGCCACCCACAGAGCGTCACAGTGTAAAACATGTAACTTCCTGTTGCCAGTAGGTGGCGCTATGACTTACATCCAATATTGACACATGGATGTGTTCAGGACGGGACTCTTTCCAAGCACAAAAGGTTTGGGTCTCTTAGGATCGTGCATGCCGGAGTTAAGGCTGTTTGAATTTTCACGGCGAAGGATCGAAATTCGCCGCCCGACCACACCCCCTCAACAATGTCGAAAACTCACCATTTTGATAACTTTTCATCTCCCAGGTCTGTAGATGATACTGACCGAATTTCAAGTTGCTCAGGTCAAATCCCTAGGAGGAGTTCGTTAAAGTACGCGGGCTAAAAACGGCAAAATTGGCCTGAAAATGGCAACTTTGAACCAAAATGGCCGACTTCCTGTTGGATTTAGGGTATGGCTCCAAGAGACTTTTTGGTGCGTCTGGTCATGATATATAAGCACACCAAATTTCATTGTTCTACGACCATCTGTATCGTGGGGCTCGCTTTTCTTAATTTTCTAGGTGGCGCTGTCGAGCCATTTTTCCCCGCATTTTTTGCGAGACGCATAAAATCTGCGATTTTCACCAGAACTGACGCGCACGCCAATTTCGGTGAGTTTTGGTACACGTTTGTAGAAGTTATTTGAGGTCAAAGAGTCGCAATAATAATAATAATAATAAGAATAATAATAATAATAATAATAATAATAATAATAATAATAATAATTCCTTTGGAAACAAGAGGGCTTCGCGCTGGTCAGCGCTCGGGCCCTAATTAAAGCTGCAAGCAGCGTTGGACGGGCCTTCGCGCCCTTGCGCACGTCGGGCCGCGGCGCAGTCAGTTGAGCTTGTGGGAACCAAGAAAACGTTTGGAGATGATTAGTGTGAGAGTCTTTTGACACACAATACTAACCAGTGTCTCTCTGTGAGCCCACCCCTTTGTTCACAGACAATTATGAATTATGAAATCAAAATATTGTTAACCTTAATCAACAATTCAGGTACCAACTGTAGGATCTGCGAAGAACACAATTAATTATATGCTATAATTATCAATTATCAATAATAATTAACTATAACAATTAACAGAATTATTAATATGAACTAACAAGCACAGAGCACCACCCGGAAACCAGGACCAATAACCGAACAAGGTAATCTCATAAATGGGAGTTCACCTAGAATGTTAATATCTGCGAGATATCAACATTCAAGGGTGAACAAAGAAGGGTTGAATTCGAGCTCTGACTCCTTCAATCAGCCACTTCTCACAATATGTTACACACAATAATGACAAAATAACTTCTCTTTAAAGATATAACATTGTTTATTAAACTTAGCAAAATTAACAAAGTTAACAAATACTTCATTCAATAAACAGCTATTCTAAAATCTAATTCTACCAAACAAAACACAAACAGCTTTGCACAGAGTTGGACACTTGCAGGGGAATGCGTGTATGTATGTATGTATGTGTGTGTGTGTGTGTGTGCGTGTGTGTTAGTAGCAAGAGAGGAAGGAGGGAAAGCGATCGTGAGAGGGAGAGAAGCGGCTCTTTTTCCACAGAGAGCGCACGTACGGACGGCAGTCTGTAACGCACGTTGTCTGGTTTCTGATCGACAAATCAATTTACTTTCTCACTCACGGTGGCACAAAAGTAGCAGGTGTCCCGACCGGGAAAAACACAAAATAGTCTAGCGCGGTGAACACAACTAACAGGAAGCAAACTTAAAATACTCCTCAGAGTAAAGCAGAGAAAAATGGACTCGGCGGTCCGTCAACTCACACAACAAGAAAAATAGCAATAAAGCTAAAAAGGCTAAATGCTAAACAACAGCAACTGATGTTGAAAAGAACACACAACTAACACTGCCTATGCCCAGACTTATGCCTCTTACTTGGTCGCTTCAGAAAGTGCGCAGGTTGTGTGTGTGTGTAGTCCGTCTTAATGTCCATCTTTGTTCTTGGCTCGGAGGCAGACAGTGCCGTTCTCGCACGTCGGCGAAAACACGGCAGCTGGCTCTGAGTGGAATGGCGGAGAGAACAGCAGAGACAACTCGGCGAAGACGCGCAGGGCAGAGCCGGTCCACGTTATCCTGAAGTAACTTCATTTCTTCTTTCTCGGGGGAATTTGAGGACGCTGGTTGCAGCAGCGGTCTCTCTCGGATCCAGGAATGTGTTCGGGTGAACACGGGCAAAGTCTCGTCTCGTCCGACGAGGGGAGTCTTCGATGAGGGGAAAACATGTTCGTGGGGTAGTTAAGCTAACTCACAGGGGAACAGGAGTTACCCCTAGCTCAGTGACATGGGAAAGACGTGTAGTTTGGGCGTGCTCGCTTATAAAGGGGTGGTGATGTCATGGCTGTGTCCTCGAGACGCTCCGCTGTACAGGAGCGTCTCCGCCAATGAGGGACCAATGTGGACTGCTCCCTGCTGAGGTGTGAAAATCGCAAAGCATCCTTGGAAATGGAGTTTGCTCCACCCTCTGTCACAGGCAGTAGATGTTTACTTTACCCATCCCCCCCCTCCCATTCTCTCTCTCTCCCTCACAGTTGGAAGGAAAGATTTCAAAGTGATCTTCTTGTGGAAAATCGTCATAAATCCCATAACTTTGGCCAAATCCTACATAAAAATATCATTTTTTTGTAGGAATTTTCGTCGCGAATCCATTGATACAGGTTTGAAAGTGGTCGGACTTATAGTTTAGACGCCAGATGCCCCAGTTTGGCACAAAGGCCATGCCCAGAATTTGCCTCCCCATTGGTTTACATTGTAAAGTGTAATGTCGCACTCCAACTTTCAGGGCTTACTAAATCTAAACCGTTCGAGTTATTACAAAGTTTTTAATAACTTTTGCTCAACACAGTGTGATAAGTCATGTATTCAAGTTTGAAGCCGATACCATTAACGCCCTAGGAGGAGATAGCGTTTATTCAAGGTCCAAAATTGGCAAAAAATCATACTTTGAAATGGACATTGCAGATTTCCTGTTGGATTTAGGTCAGGGGTGTCAGCGTATGATTTGTAGGTCTTGATGAGACGAATAATTGGGTTTTGGTTCGATCTCTCTACGACATTCCTACGGGCCGTGGCGGCCGTTTTAGATACATAGGTGGCGCTAGAGAGCACATTTTGGCACTTTGGGGTTTAATTTTTACATTTTATCAAATTTTTCACCATTCCTGATGTGCGTGCCAAATTTGGTGAGTTTTTGAGCATGTTTAGGGGGTCAAATTTAGAGTTAAAGTGGCGTAATAATAAAGAATAATAATAATAATAATAATAATAATAATAATAATAATAATAAGAAACAAACAAACACACGAAAAACAAGAGGGTCTTCGCCCTTTGGGCTCAGGCCCTAATTAAAGCTGCAAGCAGCGTTGGACGGGCCTTCGCGCCCTTGCGCACGTCGGGCCGCGGCGCAGTCAGTTGAGCTTGTGGGAACCAAGAAAACGTGTGGAGATGATCAGTGTGAGAGTCTTTTGACACACAATACTAACCAGTGTCTCTCTGTGAGCCCACCCCTCTGTTCGCAGACAATTATGAATTATGACATCAAAATATTGTTAACCTTAATCAGTAATTCAGGTACCAACTGTAGGAATCTGCGAAGAACACAGTTAATTATTTGCTATAATTATCAATTATCAATAATAATTAATTATAACAATTAACAGAATTATTAATATGAACTAACAGAAACGAAGCACCACCCCGAAACCGGGACCAGTAACCGAGCAAGGTAGTCTCATAAATGGGAGTTCTCCTAGAATGTTAATATCTGAGAGATAATCATTCAAGGGTGAACAAAGAAGGGTTGAATTCGAGCTCTGACTCCTTCAATCAGCCACTTTTCACAATATGTTACCAATAATGACTAAAGAACTTCTCTTTAAAGATATAACAGTGTTTATGAAACTTAGCAAAATTAACAAAGTTAACAAATGCTTCACTCAATAAATAGCTATTCTAAAATCTAATTCTACCAAACAAAACACAAACAGCTTTGCACAGAGTTGGACACTTGCAGGGGAATGCGTGTATGTATGTATATATATGTGTGTGTGTGTGTGTGTGTGTGTGTTAATAGCAAGAGAGGAAGGAGGGAAAGCGATCGTGAGAGAGAGAGAAGCGGTTCTTTTTCCACAGAGAGCGCACGTATGGACGGCAGTCTGAAACGCACGTTGTCTGGTTTAAGATCGACAAATCAGTTTACTTTCTCACTCACGGCAGCACAAACACAGTAGTCCCGAGCGGGACAAACACAAAATAGTCTAGCGTGGTGAACACAACTAACAGGCAGCAAACAGGCAGCAGCGGAGCGTTAACTGCAGCATGACCGAAAGAAGCACAACCAGTTCGCCTCTGCTAGCCTCTCAGCTAACCCCGGCTCTCTGTTTAGATCCAAACGGAGCACCGAGTCCCGAATTGCTATTTAGGTTAAAGCGGAGAGAATCAGCGGGTCTGTCGGCCAGCTGAGTGAAGTGAAACCTGCGGAAAAAACACCGTGACCATCAAGGTAAAACAGGTCGGCGAAAACACGGCAGCTGGCTCTGAGTGGAGTGGCGGAGAGAACAGCAGACACGACTCGGCGAAGACGCGCGGGGCAGAGCCGGTCCACGTTATCCCGAAGTAACTTCATTTCCTCTTTCTCGGGGGAATTTGAGGACGCTGGTTGCAGCAGCGGTCTCTCTCGGGTCCAGGAATGTGTTCGGGTGAACACGGGCAAAGTCTCGTCTCGTCCGACGAGGGGAGTCTTCGATGAGGGGAAAACATGTTCGTGGGGTAGTCAAGCTAACTCACAGGGGAACAGGAGTTACCCCTAGCTCAGTGACATGGGAAAGACGTATATTTCGGGCGTGCTCGCTTATAAAGGGGTGGTGATGTCATGGCTGCGTCCTCAGGACGCTCCGCTGTGCAGGAGCGTCTCCGCCAATGAGGGACCGATATTGACTGCTCCCTGCTGAGGTGTGAAAATCGCAAAGCATTCTTGGAAATGGAGTTTGCTCCACCCTCATGGCAGGTCCATTACAGTTTTAATACGGAGCTCCGGAGCTCCAGCCTTCCTGAGTTTTTCCCTCATATAGGCTATAGTTTTTCTTAATCATTACTACAATATATGATTAGATGTGTAATAGTCTCCTCAGCCAAGTTAGAAAAAATATGTGCATGTATGAACAACAGCAATTGGAGAAGATGACAGGCAAAAAGTAATCATGTTAAATAATCATGATCTCAATATTGAACAAAAATTATTGTGATTATAATTTTTGCCATAAACAAGCACCCCTAAAAACAGCAAATTGTGATTTACATACATACACACACACACACACACACACACACACAGAGTTTAAATATGTATGTGATCAATTGTAAATATGTATGAAATGAATTATTTTCTGTAAGAAACTCTTACTTGAACATTTTTCAGTGTGCTCCTAAAGTTATATGTTATATGTATGCTCCTAATTTCTTTCATTTAGGAGCACATGCGCTCCTTGAAAAGAAGTAAGGATTGAACACTGCTGTCACATGTGTGAAAGCACTAAGTAAGTGGAGTGTGGCCAGTCCAAGGGCTTCTGTCACAGGCAGTAGATGTTTACTTTACCCATCCCCCCCCTCCCATTCTCTCTCTCTCCCTCACAGTTGGAAGGACAGATTTCAAAGTGATCTTCTTGTGAAGAATCCTCATAAATCCCATAACTTTGGCCAAATCCTACATAAAAATATCATTTTTTTGTAGGAATTTTCGTCGCGAATCCATTGATACAGGTTTGAAAGTGGTGGGACTTATAGTTTAGACGCCAGATGCCCCAGTTTGGCACAAAGTCCATGCCCAGAATTTGCCTCCCCATTGGTTTACATTGTAAGGTGTAATGTCGCACTCCAACTTTCAGGGCTTACTAAATCTAAACCGTTCGAGTTATTACAAAGTTTTTAATAACTTTTGCTCAACACAGTGTGATAAGTCATGTATTAAAGTTTGAAGCCGATACCATTAACGCCCTAGGAGGAGATAGCGTTTATTCAACGTCCAAAATTGGCAAAAAAATCATACTTTGAAATTGACATTGCAGATTTCCTGTTAGATTTAGGTCAGGGGTGTCAGCGTATGATTTGTAGGTCTTGATGAGACGAATAATTGGGTTTTGGTTCGATCTCTCTACGACATTCCTACGGGCCGTAGTGGCCGTTTTAGATACATAGGTGGCGCTAGAGAGCACATTTTGGCACTTTGGGGTTTAATTTTTACATTTTATCAAATTTTTCACCATTCCTGATGTGCGTGCCAAATTTGGTGAGTTTTTGAGCATGTTTAGGGGGTCAAATTTAGAGTTAAAGTCGCGTAACAAGAAAGAAAGAATAATAATAATTAAAGCTGCAAGCAGCGTTGGACGGGCCTTCGCGCCCTTGCGCACAGCGAGCCGCGGCGCAGTCAGTTGAGCTTGTGGGAACCAAGAAAACGTTTGGAGATGATTAGTGTGAGAGTCTTTTGACACACAATACTAACCAGTGTCTCTCTGTGAGCCCACCCCTCTGTTCACAGACAATTATGAATTATGAAATCAAAATATTGTTAACCTTAATCAATAATTCAGGTACCAACTGTAGGGTCTGCGAAGAACACAGTTAATTATTTGCTATAATTATCAATTATCAATAATAATTAATTATAACAATTAACAGACTTATTAATATGAACTAACAGATACGAAGCACCACCCCAAAACCGGGACCAGTAACCGAGCAAGGTAGTCTCATAAATGGGAGTTCACCTAGAATGTTAATATCTGAGAGATAATCATTCAAGGGTGAACAAAGAAGGGTTGAATTCGAGCTCTGACTCCTTCAATCAGCCACTTTTCACAATATGTTACCAATAATGACTAAAGAACTTCTCTTTAAAGATATAACAGTGTTTATGAAACTTAGCAAAATTAACAAAGTTAACAAATGCTTCACTCAATAAATAGCTATTCTAAAATCTAATTCTACCAAACAAAACACAAACAGCTTTGCACAGAGTTGGACACTTGCAGGGGAATGCGTGTATGTATGTATGTGTATGTATGTATATGTGTGTGTGTGTGTGTGTGTGTTAATAGCAAGAGAGGAAGGAGGGAAAGCGATCGTGAGAGAGAGAGAAGCGGTTCTTTTTCCACAGAGAGCGCACGTATGGACGGCAGTCTGTAACGCACGTTGTCTGGTTTAAGATCGACAAATCAGTTTACTTTCTCACTCACGGCAGCACAAACACAGTAGTCCCGAGCGGGACAAACACAAAATAGTCTAGCGTGGTGAACACAACTAACAGGCAGCAAACAGGTAGCAGCGGAGCGTTAACTGCAGCATGACCGAAAGAAGCACAACCAGTTCGCCTCTGCTAGCCTCTCAGCTAACCCCGGCTCTCTGTTTAGATCCAAACGGAGCACCGAGTCCCGAATTGCTATTTAGGTTAAAGCGGAGAGAATCAGCGGGTCTGTCGGCCAGCTGAGTGAAGTGAAACCTGCGGAAAAAACACCGTGACCATCAAGGTAAAACAGGTCGGCGAAAACACGGCAGCTGGCTCTGAGTGGAGTGGCGGAGAGAACAGCAGAGATGACTCGGCGAAGACGCGCAGGGCAGGGCCGGTCCACGTTATCCCGAAGTAACTTCATTTCCTCTTTCTCGGGGGAATTTGAGGACGCTGGTTGCAGCAGCGGTCTCTCTCGGGTCCAGGAATGTGTTCGGGTGAACACGGGCAAAGTCTCGTCTCGTCCGACGAGGGGAGTCTTCGATGAGGGGAAAACATGTTCGTGGGGTAGTCAAGCTAACTCACAGGGGAACAGGAGTTACCCCTAGCTCAGTGACATGGGAAAGACGTGTAGTTTGGGCGTGCTCGCTTATAAAGGGGTGGTGATGTCATGGCTGCGTCCTCAGGACGCTCCGCTGTGCAGGAGCGTCTCCGCCAATGAGGGACCGATGTTGCCTGCTCCCTGCTGAAGTGTGAAAATCGCAAAGCATCCTTGGAAATGGAGTTTGCTCCACCCTCATGGCAGGTCCATTACAGTTTTAATACGGAGCTCCGGAACTCCGGCCTTCCTGAGTTTTTCCCTCATATAGGCTATAGTTTTTCTTAATCATTACTACAATATATGATTACATATGTAATAGTCTCCTCAGCCAAGTTAGAAAAAATATGTGCATGTATGAACAACAGCAATTGGAGAAGATGACAGTCAAAAAGTAATCATGTTAAATAATCATGATCTCAATATTGAACAAAAATGATTGTGATTATAATTTTTGCCATAATCAAGCACCCCTAAAAACAGCAAATTGTGATTTACATACACACACACACACACACACAGAGTTTAAATATTTATGTGATAAATTGTACATATGTATGAAATGAATTGTTTTCTGTAAGAAACTCTTACTTGAACATTTTCCAGTGTGCTCCTAAAGTTATATGTATGCTCCTAATTTCTGTCGTTTAGGAGCACATGTACTCCTTGAAAAAAAGTAAGGATTGAACACTGCTGTCACTGCTGCAGTCCAAGGGCTTCTGTCACAGGCAGTAGATGTTTACTTTACCCATCCCCCCCCTCCCATTCTCTCTCTCTCCCTCACAGCTGCAGAGAAGATTTTAGTGTACTCTACTTGTGAAATATGCTCATAAATCCCATAACTTTGGCCAAATCCTACATAAAAATATCATTTTTTTGTAGGAATTTTCGTCGCGAATCCATTGATACAGGTTTGAAAGTGGTCGGACTTATAGTTTAGACGCCAGATGCCCCAGTTTGGCACAAAGGCCATGCCCAGAATTTGCCTCCCCATTGGTTTACATTGTAAGGTGTAATGTCGCACTCCAACTTTCAGGGCTTACTAAATCTAAACCGTTCGAGTTATTACAAAGTTTTTAATAACTTTTGCTCAACACAGTGTGATAAGTCATGTATTCAAGTTTGAAGCCGATACCATTAACGCCCTAGGAGGAGATAGCGTTTATTCAAGGTCCAAAATTGGCAAAAAATCATACTTTGAAATGGACATTGCAGATTTCCTGTTGGATTTAGGTCAGGGGTGTCAGTGTATGATTTGTAGGTCTTGATGAGACGAATAATTGGGTTTTGGTTCGATCTCTCTACGACATTCCTACGGGCCGTGGTGGCCGTTTTAGATACATAGGTGGCGCTCTCGAGCACATTTTGGCACTTTGGGGTTTAATTTTTACATTTTATCAAATTTTTCACCATTCCTGATGTGCATGCCAAATTTGGTGAGTTTTTGAGCATGTTTAGGGGGTCAAATTTAGAGTTAAAGTGGCGTAATAATAAAGAATAATAATAATAATAATAATAATAAGAAAGAAACAAACACACGAAAAACAAGAGGGTCTTCGCCCTTTGGGCTCAGGCCCTAATAATAATAAAGAAACAAACGCACGAAAAACAAGAGGGTCTTCGCCCTTTGGGCTCAGGCCCTAATTAAAGCTGCAAGCAGCGTTGGACGGGCCTTCGCGCCCTTGCGCATGTCGGGCCGCGGCGCAGTCAGTTGAGCTTGTGGGAACCAAGAAAACGTTTGGAGATGATCAGTGTGAGAGTCTTTTGACACACAATACTAACCAGTGTCTCTCTGTGAGCCCACCCCTCTGTTCGCAGACAATTATGAATTATGACATCAAAATATTGTTAACCTTAATCAGTAATTCAGGTACCAACTGTAGGAATCTGCGAAGAACACAGTTAATTATTTGCTATAATTATCAATTATCAATAATAATTAATTATAACAATTAACAGAATTATTAATATGAACTAACAGATACGAAGCACCACCCCGAAACCGGGGCCAATAACCGAACAGGATAATCTCATAAATGGGAGTTCACCTAGAATGTTAATATCTGCGAGATATCAACATTCAAGGGTGAACAAAGAAGGGTTGAATTTGAGCTCTGACTCCTTCAATCAGCCACTTTTCACAATATGTTACCAATAATGACTAAAGAACTTCTCTTTAAAGATATAACAGTGTTTATGAAACTTAGCAAAATTAACAAAGTTAACAAATGCTTCATTCAATAAATAGCTATTCTAAAATCTAATTCGACCAAATAAAACACAAACAGCTTTGCACAGGGTTGGACACTTGCAGGTTGGACACTTTTGTCCGACGTTATCTGACCATCAGATGTGCAAAACGATGTCGGTGCGTGTATCTGTGCGCACGTGAGTATGGTGTTAGTCACAAGAGAGGGAGGAGGGAGAGCGATCGTGAGAGAGAGAGAAGCGGTTCTTTTTCCACAGAGAGCGCACGTATGGACGGCAGTCTGTAACGCACGTTGTCTGGTTTAAGATCGACAAATCAGTTTACTTTCTCACTCACGGCAGCACAAACACAGTAGTCCCGAGCGGGACAAACACAAAATAGTCAAGCGTGGTGAACACAACTAACAGGCAGCAAACAGGCAGCAGCGGAGCGTTAACTGCAGCATGACCGAAAGAAGCACAACCAGTTAGCCTCTGCTAGCCTCTCAACTAACCCCGGCTCTCTGTTTAGATCCAAACGGAGCACCGAGTCCCGAATTGCTATTTAGGTTAAAGCGGAGAGAATCAGCGGGTCTGTCGGCCAGCTGAGTGAAGTGAAACCTGCGGAAAAAACACCGTGACCATCAAGGTAAAACAGGTCGGCGAAAACACGGCAGCTGGCTCTGAGTGGAGTGGCGGAGAGAACAGCAGACACGACTCGGCGAAGACGCGCGGGGCAGAGCCGGTCCACGTTATCCCGAAGTAACTTCATTTCCTCTTTCTCGGGGGAATTTGAGGACGCTGGTTGCAGCAGCGGTCTCTCTCGGGTCCAGGAATGTGTTCGGGTGAACACGGGCAAAGTCTCGTCTCGTCCGACGAGGGGAGTCTTCGATGAGGGGAAAACATGTTCGTGGGGTAGTTAAGCTAACTCACAGGGGAACAGGAGTTAACCCTAGTTCAGTGACATGGGAAAGACGTATATTTCGGGCGTGCTCGCTTATAAAGGGGTGGTGATGTCATGGCTGCGTCCTCAGGACGCTCCGCTGTGCAGGAGCGTCTCCGCCAATGAGGGACCGATATTGACTGCTCCCTGCTGAAGTGTGAAAATCGCAAAGCATCCTTGGAAATGGAGTTTGCTCCACCCTCATGGCAGGTCCATTACAGTTTTAATACGGAGCTCCGGAACTCCGGCCTTCCTGAGTTTTTCCCTCATATAGGCTATAGTTTTTATTAATCATTACTACAATATATGATTACATATGTAATAGTCTCCTCAGCCAAGTTAGAAAAAATATGTGCATGTATGAACAACAGCAATTGGAGAAGATGACAGTCAAAAAGTAATCATGTTAAATAATCATGATCTCAATATTGAACAAAAATGATTGTGATTATAATTTTTGCCATAATCAAGCACCCCTAAAAACAGCAAATTGTGATTTACATACACACACACACACACACACACACACACACACACACACAGAGTTTAAATATGTATGTGATCAATTGTAAATATGTATGTAATGAATTGTTTTCTTTAAGAAACTCTTACTTGAACATTTTTCAGTGTGCTCCTAAAGTTATATGTATGCTCCTAATTTCTGTCGTTTAGGAGCACATGTACTCCTTGAAAAAAAGTAAGGATTGAACACTGCTGTCAGATATGTAGAAGCATTAAGTAACTGGAGTGTAGTGCAGTCCAAGGGCTTCTGTCACAGGCAGTAGATGTTTACTTTACCCATCCCCCCCCTCCCATTCTCTCTCTCTCCCTCACAGTTGGAAGGAAAGATTTTAAAGTGATCTTCTTGTGAAAAATCCTCATAAATCCCATAACTTTGGCCAAATCCTACATAAAAATATCATTTTTTTGTAGGAATTTTCGTCGCGAATCCATTGATACAGGTTTGAAAGTGGTCGGACTTATAGTTTAGACGCCAGATGCCCCAGTTTGGCACAAAGTCCATGCCCAGAATTTGCCTCCCCATTGGTTTACATTGTAAGGTGTAATGTCGCACTCCAACTTTCAGGGCTTACTAAATCTAAACCGTTCGAGTTATTACAAAGTTTTTAATAACTTTTGCTCAACACAGTGTGATAAGTCATGTATTAAAGTTTGAAGCCGATACCATTAACGCCCTAGGAGGAGATAGCGTTTATTCAAAGTCCAAAATTGGCAAAAAAGCATACTTTGAAATTGACATAGCAGATTTCCTGTTGGATTTAGGTCAGGGGTGTCAGCGTATGATTTGTAGGTCTTGATGAGACGAATAATTGGGTTTTGGTTCGATCTCTCTACGACATTCCTACGGGCCGTGGTGGCCGTTTTAGATACATAGGTGGCGCTAGAGAGCACATTTTGGCACTTTGGGGTTTAATTTTTACATTTTATCAAATTTTTCACCATTCCTGATGTGCGTGCCAAATTTGGTGAGTTTTTGAGCATGTTTAGGGGGTCAAATTTAGAGTTAAAGTGGCGTAATAATAAAGAATAATAATAATTAAAGCTGCAAGCAGCGTTGGACGGGCCTTCGCGCCCTTGCGCACGTCGGGCCGCGGCGCAGTCAGTTCAGCTTGTGGGAACCAAGAAAGCGTTTGGAGATGATCAGTGTGAGAGTCTTTTGACACACAATACTAACCAGTGTCTCTCTGTGAGCCCACCCCTCTGTTCACAGACAATTATGGATTATGAAATCAAAATATTGTTAACCTTAATCAATAATTCAGGTAGCAACTGTAGGATCTGCGAAGAACACAGTTAATTATTTGCTATAATTATCAATGATCAATAATAATTAATTATAACAATTAACAGAATTATTAATATGAACTAACAGATACGAAGCACCACCCCGAAACCGGGACCAATAACCGAGCAAGGTAGTCTCATAAATGGGAGTTCACCTAGAATGTTCATATCTGAGAGATAACCTGTTCAAGGGTGAACAAAGAAGGGTTGAATTCGAGCTCTGACTCCTTCAATCAGCCACTTTTCACAATATGTTACCAATAATGACTAAAGAACTTCTCTTTAAAGACGTAACAGTGTTTATTAAACTTAGCAAAATTAACAAAGTTAACAAATGCTTCATTCAATAAATAGCTATTCTAAAATCTAATTCTACCAAACAAAACACAAACAGCTTTGCACAGGGTTGGACACTTGCAGGTTGGACACTTTTGTCCGACGTTATCTGACCATCAGATGTGCAAAACGATGTCGGTGCGTGTATCTGTGCGCACGTGAGTATGGTGTTAGTCACAAGAGAGGGAGGAGGGAGAGCGATCGTGAGAGAGAGAGAAGCGGTTCTTTTTCCACAGAGAGCGCACGTATGGACGGCAGTCTGTAACGCACGTTGTCTGGTTTAAGATCGACAAATCAGTTTACTTTCTCACTCACGGCAGCACAAACACAGTAGTCCCGAGCGGGACAAACACAAAATAGTCAAGCGTGGTGAACACAACTAACAGGCAGCAAACAGGCAGCAGCGGAGCGTTAACTGCAGCATGACCGAAAGAAGCACAACCAGTTCGCCTCTGCTAGCCTCTCAGCTAACCCCGGCTCTCTGTTTAGATCCAAACGGAGCACCGAGTCCCGAATTGCTATTTAGGTTAAAGCGGAGAGAATCAGCGGGTCTGTCGGCCAGCTGAGTGAAGTGAAACCTGCGGAAAAAACACCGTGACCATCAAGGTAAAACAGGTCGGCGAAAACACGGCAGCTGGCTCTGAGTGGAGTGGCGGAGTGAACAGCAGAGATGACTCGGCGAAGACGCGCAGGGCAGAGCCGGTCCACGTTATCCCGAAGTAACTTCATTTCCTCTTTCTCGGGGGAATTTGAGGACGCTGGTTGCAGCAGCGGTCTCTCTCGGCTCCAGGAATGTGTTCGGGTGAACACGGGCAAAGTCTCGTCTCGTCCGACGAGGGGAGTCTTCGATGAGGGGAAAACATGTTCGTGGGGTAGTAAAGCTAACTCACAGGGGAACAGGAGTTACCCCTAGCTCAGTGACATGGGAAAGACGTATATTTCGGGCGTGCTCGCTTATAAAGGGGTGGTGATGTCATGGCTGCGTCCTCAGGACGCTCCGCTGTGCAGGAGCGTCTCCGCCAATGAGGGACCGATGTTGACTGCTCCCTGCTGAAGTGTGAAAATCGCAAAGCATCCTTGGAAATGGAGTTTGCTCCACCCTCATGGCAGGTCCATTACAGTTTTAATACGGAGCTCCGGAACTCCAGCCTTCCTGAGTTTTTCCCTCATATAGGCTATAGTTTTTCTTAATCATTACTACAATATATGATTACATATGTAATAGTCTCCTCAGCCAAGTTAGAAAAAATATGTGCATGTATGAACAACAGCAATTGGAGAAGATGACAGTCAAAAAGTAATCATGTTAAATAATCATGATCTCAATATTGAACAAAAATGATTGTGATTATAATTTTTGCCATAATCAAGCACCCCTAAAAACAGCAAATTGTGATTTACATACACACACACACACACACACACACACATACACACACACAAAGAGAGTTTAAATATGTATGTGATAAATTGTAAATATGTATGTAATGAATTGTTTTCTTTAAGAAACTCTTACTTGAACATTTTTCAGTGTGCTCCTAAAGTTATATGTATGCTCCTAATTTCTGTCATTTAGGAGCACATGTACTCCTTGAAAAAAAGTAAGGATTGCACACTGCTGTCACTGCTGCAGTCCAAGGGCTTCTGTCACAGGCAGTAGATGTTTACTTTACCCATCCCCCCCTCCCATTCTCTCTCTCTCTCTCCCTCACAGTTGGAAGGAAAGATTTTAAAGTGATCTTCTTGTGAAATGTCCTCATAAATGCCATAACTTTGGCCAAATCCTACATAAAAATATCATTTTTTTGTAGGAATTTTCGTCGCGAATCCATTGATACAGGTTTGAAAGTGGTGGGACTTATAGTTTAGACGCCAGATGCCCCAGTTTGGCACAAAGTCCATGCCCAGAATTTGCCTCCCCATTGGTTTACATTGTAAGGTGTAATGTCGCACTCCAACTTTCAGGGCTTACTAAATCTAAACCGTTCGAGTTATTACAAAGTTTTTAATAACTTTTGCTCAACACAGTGTGATAAGTCATGTATTCAAGTTTGAAGCCGATACCATTAACGCCCTAGGAGGAGATAGCGTTTATTCAAGGTCCAAAATTGGCAAAAAATCATACTTTGAAATTGACATTGCAGATTTCCTGTTGGATTTAGGTCAGGGGTGTCAGCGTATGATTTGTAGGTCTTGATGAGACGAATAATTGGGTTTTGGTTCCATCTCTCTACGACATTCCTACGGGCCGTGGTGGCCGTTTTAGATACATAGGTGGCGCTAGAGAGCACATTTTGGCACTTTGGGGTTTAATTTTTACATTTTATCAAATTTTTCACCATTCCAGATGTGCGTGCCAAATTTGGTGAGTTTTTGAGCATGTTTAGGGGGTCAAATTTAGAGTTAAATTGGCGTAATAATAAAGAAGAAGAAAGAAACAAACACACGAAAAACAATAGGGTCTTCGCCCTTTGGGCTCAGGCCCTAATAATAATAAGAAACAAACAAACACACGAAAAACAATAGGGTCTTCGCCCTTTGGGCTCAGGCCCTAATTAAAGCTGCAAGCAGCGTTGGACGGGCCTTCGCGCCCTTGCGCACAGCGGGCCGCGGCGCAGTCAGTTGAGCTTGTGGGAACCAAGAAAACATTTGGAGATGATCAGTGTGAGAGTCTTTTTACACACAATACTAACCAGTGTCTCTCTGTGAGCCCACCCCTCCGTTCACAGACAATTATGAATTATGACATCAAAATATTGTTAACCTTAATCAGTAATTCAGGTACCAACTGTAGGAATCTGCGAAGAACACAGTTAATTATTTTCTATAATTATCAATGATCAATAATAATTAATTATAACAATTAACAGAATTATTAATATGAACTAACAGATACGAAGCACCACCCCGAAACCGGGGCCAATAACCGAGCAAGGTAGTCTCATAAATGGGAGTTCACCTAGAATGTTAATATCTGAGAGATAATCAGTCAAGGGTGAACAAAGAAGGGTTGAATTCGAGCTCTGACTCCTTCAATCAGCCACTTTTCACAATATGTTACCAATAATGACTAAAGAACTTCTCTTTAAAGATATAACAGTGTTTATGAAACTTAGCAAAATTAACAAAGTTAACAAATGCTTCATTCAATAAATAACTATTCTAAAATCTAATTCTACCAAACAAAACACAAACAGCTTTGCACAGAGTTGGACACTTGCAGGGGAATGCGTGTATGTATGTATGTATATATATGTGTGTGTGTGTGTGTGTTAATAGCAAGAGAGGAAGGAGGGAAAGCGATCGTGAGAGAGAGAGAAGCGGTTCTTTTTCCACAGAGAGCGCACGTATGGACGGCAGTCTGTAACGCACGTTGTCTGGTTTAAGATCGACAAATCAGTTTACTTTCTCACTCACGGCAGCACAAACACAGTAGTCCCGAGCGGGACAAACACAAAATAGTCAAGCGTGGTGAACACAACTAACAGGCAGCAAACAGGCAGCAGCGGAGCGTTAACTGCAGCATGACCGAAAGAAGCACAACCAGTTCGCCTCTGCTAGCCTCTCAGCTAACCCCGGCTCTCTGTTTAGATCCAAACGGAGCACCGAGTCCCGAATTGCTATTTAGGTTAAAGCGGAGAGAATCAGCGGGTCTGTCGGCCAGCTGAGTGAAGTGAAACCTGCGGAAAAAACACCGTGACCATCAAGGTAAAACAGGTCGGCGAAAACACGGCAGCTGGCTCTGAGTGGAGTGGCGGAGAGAACAGCAGAGATGACTCGGCGAAGACGCGCAGGGCAGAGCCGGTCCACGTTATCCCGAAGTAACTTCATTTCCTCTTTCTCGGGGGAATTTGAGGACGCTGGTTGCAGCAGCGGTCTCTCTCGGCTCCAGGAATGTGTTCAGGTGAACACGGGCAAAGTCTCGTCTCGTCCGACGAGGGGAGTCTTCGATGAGGGGAAAACATGTTCGTGGGGTAGTCAAGCTAACTCACAGGGGAACAGGAGTTAACCCTAGCTCAGTGACATGGGAAAGACGTGTATTTCGGGCGTGCTCGCTTATAAAGGGGTGGTGATGTCATGGCTGCGTCCTCAGGACGCTCCGCTGTGCAGGAGCGTCTCCGCCAATGAGGGACCGATATTGACTGCTCCCTGCTGAGGTGTGAAAATCGCAAAGCATTCTTGGAAATGGAGTTTGCTCCACCCTCATGGCAGGTCCATTACAGTTTTAATACGGAGCTCCGGAGCTCCAGCCTTCCTGAGTTTTTCCCTCATATAGGCTATAGTTTTTCTTAATCATTACTACAATATATGATTAGATGTGTAATAGTCTCCTCAGCCAAGTTAGAAAAAATATGTGCATGTATGAACAACAGCAATTGGAGAAGATGACAGGCAAAAAGTAATCATGTTAAATAATCATGATCTCAAAATTGAACAAAAATTATTGTGATTATAATTTTTGCCATAATCAAGCACCCCTAAAAACAGCAAATTGTGATTTACATACATACACACACACACACACACACACACACACACACACACACACACAGAGTTTAAATATGTATGTGATCAATTGTAAATATGTATGAAATGAATTATTTTCTGTAAGAAACTCTTACTTGAACATTTTTCAGTGTGCTCCTAAAGTTATATGTTATATGTATGCTCCTAATTTCTTTCATTTAGGAGCACATGCGCTCCTTGAAAAGAAGTAAGGATTGAACACTGCTGTCACATGTGTGAAAGCACTAAGTAAGTGGAGTGTGGCCAGTCCAAGGGCTTCTGTCACAGGCAGTAGATGTTTACTTTACCCATCCCCCCCCTCCCATTCTCTCTCTCTCCCTCACAGCTGCAGAGAAGATTTTAGTGTACTCTACTTGTGAAATATGCTCATAAATCCCATAACTTTGGCCAAATCCTACATAAAAATATCATTTTTTTGTAGGAATTTTCGTCGCGAATCCATTGATACAGGTTTGAAAGTGGTCGGACTTATAGTTTAGACGCCAGATGCCCCAGTTTGGCACAAAGTCCATGCCCAGAATTTGCCTCCCCATTGGTTTACATTGTAAGGTGTAATGTCGCACTCCAACTTTCAGGGCTTACTTAATCTAAACCGTTCGAGTTATTACAAAGTTTTTAATAACTTTTGCTCAACACAGTGTGATAAGTCATGTATTAAAGTTTGAAGCCGATACCATTAACGCCCTAGGAGGAGATAGCGTTCATTCAAGGTCCAAAATTGGCAAAAAATCATACTTTGAAATGGACATTGCGGATTTCCTGTTGGATTTAGGTCAGGGGTGTCAGCATATGATTTCTAGGTCTTGATGAGACGAATAATTGAGTTTTGGTTCGATCTCTCTACGACATTCCTACGGGCCGTGGTGGCCGTTTTAGATACATAGGTGGCGCTAGAGAGCACATTTTGGCACTTTGGGGTTTAATTTTTACATTTTAT
This sequence comes from Thunnus albacares, assembly GCF_914725855.1. NCBI lineage: Eukaryota > Metazoa > Chordata > Actinopteri > Scombriformes > Scombridae > Thunnus > Thunnus albacares. Next base: position 4,991,321 of record NC_058107.1, read on the forward strand.
CAAATTTTTCACCAGACCTGGTGTGCGTGCCAAATTTGGTGAGTTTTTGAGCATGTTTAGGGGGTCAAATTTAGATTTAAAGTGGCGTAATAATAAAGAATAATAAGAAGAAAGAAACAAACACACGAAAAACAATAGGGTCTTCGCCCTTTGGGCTCAGGCCCTAATTAAAGCTGCAAGCAGCGTTGGACGGGCCTTCGCGCCCTTGCGCACAGCGGGCCGCGGCGCAGTCAGTTGAGCTTGTGGGAACCAAGAAAACGTTTGGAGATGATCAGTGTGAGAGTCTTTTGACACACAATACTAACTACTTTCTCTCCGTGAGCGCACGCCTCTGTTTATCACAGATAATTATGGCTTATGAAATTAAAATATTGTTAACCTTAATCAATAATTCAGGCACCAACTGTAGCATGTATGAGGAACACAGCTGATTATTTGCCATAATTATCAATTATCTAAGATAATTAACTAATTATAATAATTAATAGAATTATTAATATGAACGAACAAGCACGGAGCACCACCCGGAAACCAGGACCAATAGCCGAACAAGGTAATCTCATAAATGGGATTTCACCTAGAATGCTAATATCTGCGAGATATCAACATTCAAGGGTGAACAAAGAAGGGTTGAATTCAAGCTCTGACTCCTTTAATCAGCCACTTCTCACAATATGTTACACACAATAATGACAAAAGAACTTCTCTTTAAAGATATAACATTGTTTATTAAACTTAGCAAAATTAACAAAGTTAACAAATACTTCATTCAATAAACAGCTATTCTAAAATCTAATTCTACCAAACAAAACACAAACAGCTTTGCACAGAGTTGGACACTTGCAGGGGAATGCGTGTATGTATGTATGTGTATGTATGTATGTGTGTGTGTGTGTGTGTGTGTGTGTTAGTAGCAAGAGAGGAAGGAGGGAAAGCGATCGTGAGAGGGAGAGAAGCGGCTCGTTTGACCACAGAGAGCGCACGTACGGACGGCAGTCTGTAACGTACGTTGTCTGGTTTCTGATCGACAAATCAATTTACTTTCTCACTCACGGTGGCACAAAAGTAGCAGTTGTCCCGACCGGGAAAAACACAAAATAGTCTAGCGTGGTGAACACAACTAACAGGCAGCAAACTTAAAATACTCCTCAGAGTAAAGCAGAGAAAAATGGACTCGGCGGTCCGTCAACTCACACAACAAGAACAACAGCAATAAAGCTAAAAAGGCTAAATGCTAAACAACAGCAACTGATGCTGAAAAGAACACACAACTAACACTGCCTATGCCCAGACTTATGCCTCTTACTTGGTCGCTTCAGAAAGTGCGCAGGTTGTGTGTGTGTGTAGTCCGTCTTAATGTCCATCTTTGTTCTTGGCTCGGAGACAGACGGTGCCGTTCTCACACGTCGTCGAAAACAAGGCAGCTGGCTCTGAGTGGAATGGCGGAGAGAACAGCAGAGACAACTCGGCGAAGACGCGCAGGGCAGAGCCGGTCCACGTTATCCCGAAGTAACTTCATTTCCTCTTTCTCGGGGGAATTTGAGGACGCTGGTTGCAGCAGCGGTCTCTCTCGGGTCCAGGAATGTGTTCGGGTGAACACGGGCAAAGTCTCGTCTCGTCCGACGAGGGGAGCCTTCGATGAGGGGAAAACATGTTCGTGGGGTAGTCAAGCTAACTCACAGGGGAACAGGAGTTACCCCTAGCTCAGTGACATGGGAAAGACGTGTAGTTTGGGCGTGCTCGCTTATAAAGGGGTGGTGATGTCATGGCTGCGTCCTCAGGACGCTCCGCTGTGCAGGAGCGTCTCCGCCAATGAGGGACCGATGTTGACTGCTCCCTGCTGAAGTGTGAAAATCGCAAAGCATCCTTGGAAATGGAGTTTGCTCCACCCTCATGGCAGGTCCATTACAGTTTTAATACGGAGCTCCGGAACTCCAGCCTTCCTGAGTTTTTCCCTCATATAGGCCATAGTTTTTCTTAATCATTACTACAATATATGATTACATATGTAATAGTCTCCTCAGCCAAGTTAGAAAAAGTATGTGCATGTATGAACAACAGCAATTGGAGAAGATGACAGTCAAAAAGTAATCATGTTAAATAATCATGATCTCAATATTGAACAAAAATGATTGTGATTATAATTTTTGCCATAATCAAGCACCCCTAAAAACAGCAAATTGTGATTTACATACACATACACACACACACACACACACACACACACACAGTTTAAATATGTATGTGATAAATTGTAAATATGTATGTAATGAATTGTTTTCTTTAAGAAACTCTTACTTGAACATTTTTCAGTGTGCTCCTAAAGTTATATGTATGCTCCTAATTTCTGTCATTTAGGAGCACATGTACTCCTTGAAAAAAAGTAAGGATTGAACACTGCTGTCACTGCTGCAGTCCAAGGGCTTCTGTCACAGGCAGTAGATGTTTACTTTACCCATCCCCCCCCTCCCATTCTCTCTCTCTCCCTCACAGCTGCAGAGAAGATTTTAGTGTACTCTACTTGTGAAATATGCTCATAAATCCCATAACTTTGGCCAAATCCGACATAAAAATATCATTTTTTTGTAGGAATTTTCGTCGCGAATCCATTGATACAGGTTTGAAAGTGGTGGGACTTATAGTTTAGACGCCAGATGCCCCAGTTTGGCACAAAGGCCATGCCCAGAATTTGCCTCCCCATTGGTTTACATTGTAAGGTGTAATGTCGCACTCCAACTTTCAGGGCTTACTAAATCTAAACCGTTCGAGTTATTACAAAGTTTTTAATAACTTTTGCTCAACACAGTGTGATAAGTCATGTATTCAAGTTTGAAGCCGATACCATTAACGCCCTAGGAGGAGATAGCGTTTATTCAACGTCCAAAATTGGCAAAAAAATCATACTTTGAAATTGACATTGCAGATTTCCTGTTAGATTTAGGTCAGGGGTGTCAGCGTATGATTTGTAGGTCTTGATGAGACGAATAATTGGGTTTTGGTTCGATCTCTCTACGACATTCCTACGGGCCGTAGTGGCCGTTTTAGATACATAGGTGGCGCTAGAGAGCACATTTTGGCACTTTGGGGTTTAATTTTTACATTTTATCAAATTTTTCACCATTCCTGATGTGCGTGCCAAATTTGGTGAGTTTTTGAGCATGTTTAGGGGGTCAAATTTAGAGTTAAAGTGGCGTAATAATAAAGAATAATAATAATTAAAGCTGCAAGCAGCGTTGAACGGGCCTTCGCGCCCTTGCGCACGTCGGGCCGCGGCGCAGTCAGTTGAGCTTGTGGGAACCAAGAAAACGTTTGGAGATGATCAGTGTGAGAGTCTTTTGACACACAATACTAACTACTTTCTCTCCGTGAGCGCACGCCTCTGTTTATCACAGATAATTATGGCTTATGAAATTAAAATATTGTTAACCTTAATCAATAATTCAGGCACCAACTGTAGCATGTATGAGGAACACAGTTGATTATTTGCCATAATTATCAATTATCTAAGATAATTAACTAATTATAATAATTAATAGAATTATTAATATGAACTAACAAGCACGGAGCACCACCCGGAAACCAGGACCAATAACCGAACAAGGTAATCTCATAAATGGGATTTCACCTAGAATGCTAATATCTGCGAGATATCAACATTCAAGGGTGAACAAAGAAGGGTTGAATTCAAGCTCTGACTCCTTTAATCAGCCACTTCTCACAATATGTTACACACAATAATGACAAAAGAACTTCTCTTTAAAGATATAACATTGTTTATTAAACTTAGCAAAATTAACAAAGTTAACAAATACTTCATTCAATAAACAGCTATTCTAAAATCTAATTCTACCAAACAAAACACAAACAGCTTTGCACAGAGTTGGACACTTGCAGGGGAATGCGTGCGTGTGTGTGTGTGTGTGTGTGTGTGTGTGTGTGTGTGTGTTAGTAGCAAGAGAGGAAGGAGGGAAAGCGATCGTGAGAGGGAGAGAAGCGGCTCTTTTGACCACAGAGAGCGCACGTACGGACGGCAGTCTGTAACGTACGTTGTCTGGTTTCTGATCTCACGGTGGCACAAAAGTAGCAGTTGTCCCGACCGGGAAAAACACAAAATAGTCTAGCGTGGTGAACACAACTAACAGGCAGCAAACTTAAAATACTCCTCAGAGTAAAGCAGAGAAAAATGGACTCGGCGGTCCGTCAACTCACACAACAAGAACAACAGCAATAAAGCTAAAAAGGCTAAATGCTAAACAACAGCAACTGATGCTGAAAAGAACACACAACTAACACTGCCTATGCCCAGACTTATGCCTCTTACTTGGTCGCTTCAGAAAGTGCGCAGGTTGTGTGTGTGTGTAGTCCGTCTTAATGTCCATCTTTGTTCTTGGCTCGGAGACAGACGGTGCCGTTCTCACACGTCGTCGAAAACAAGGCAGCTGGCTCTGAGTGGAATGGCGGAGAGAACAGCAGAGACAACTCGGCGAAGACGCGCAGGGCAGAGCCGGTCCACGTTATCCCGAAGTAACTTCATTTCCTCTTTCTCGGGGGAATTTGAGGACGCTGGTTGCAGCAGCGGTCTCTCTCGGGTCCAGGAATGTGTTCGGGTGAACACGGGCAAAGTCTCGTCTCGTCCGACGAGGGGAGCCTTCGATGAGGGGAAAACATGTTCGTGGGGTAGTCAAGCTAACTCACAGGGGAACAGGAGTTACCCCTAGCTCAGTGACATGGGAAAGACGTGTAGTTTGGGCGTGCTCGCTTATAAAGGGGTGGTGATGTCATGGCTGCGTCCTCAGGACGCTCCGCTGTGCAGGAGCGTCTCCGCCAATGAGGGACCGATGTTGACTGCTCCCTGCTGAAGTGTGAAAATCGCAAAGCATCCTTGGAAATGGAGTTTGCTCCACCCTCATGGCAGGTCCATTACAGTTTTAATACGGAGCTCCGGAACTCCAGCCTTCCTGAGTTTTTCCCTCATATAGGCCATAGTTTTTCTTAATCATTACTACAATATATGATTACATATGTAATAGTCTCCTCAGCCAAGTTAGAAAAAGTATGTGCATGTATGAACAACAGCAATTGGAGAAGATGACAGTCAAAAAGTAATCATGTTAAATAATCATGATCTCAATATTGAACAAAAATGATTGTGATTATAATTTTTGCCATAATCAAGCACCCCTAAAAACAGCAAATTGTGATTTACATACACATACACACACACACACACACACACACAGTTTAAATATGTATGTGATAAATTGTAAATATGTATGTAATGAATTGTTTTCTTTAAGAAACTCTTACTTGAACATTTTTCAGTGTGCTCCTAAAGTTATATGTATGCTCCTAATTTCTGTCATTTAGGAGCACATGTACTCCTTGAAAAAAAGTAAGGATTGAACACTGCTGTCACTGCTGCAGTCCAAGGGCTTCTGTCACAGGCAGTAGATGTTTACTTTACCCATCCCCCCCCTCCCATTCTCTCTCTCTCCCTCACAGCTGCAGAGAAGATTTTAGTGTACTCTACTTGTGAAATATGCTCATAAATCCCATAACTTTGGCCAAATCCTACATAAAAATATCATTTTTTTGTAGGAATTTTCGTCGCGAATCCATTGATACAGGTTTGAAAGTGGTGGGACTTATAGTTTAGACGCCAGATGCCCCAGTTTGGCACAAAGGCCATGCCCAGAATTTGCCTCCCCATTGGTTTACATTGTAAGGTGTAATGTCGCACTCCAACTTTCAGGGCTTACTAAATCTAAACCGTTCGAGTTATTACAAAGTTTTTAATAACTTTTGCTCAACACAGTGTGATAAGTCATGTATTCAAGTTTGAAGCCGATACCATTAACGCCCTAGGAGGAGATAGCGTTTATTCAACGTCCAAAATTGGCAAAAAAATCATACTTTGAAATTGACATTGCAGATTTCCTGTTAGATTTAGGTCAGGGGTGTCAGCGTATGATTTGTAGGTCTTGATGAGACGAATAATTGGGTTTTGGTTCGATCTCTCTACGACATTCCTACGGGCCGTAGTGGCCGTTTTAGATACATAGGTGGCGCTAGAGAGCACATTTTGGCACTTTGGGGTTTAATTTTTACATTTTATCAAATTTTTCACCATTCCTGATGTGCGTGCCAAATTTGGTGAGTTTTTGAGCATGTTTAGGGGGTCAAATTTAGAGTTAAAGTGGCGTAATAATAAAGAATAATAATAATTAAAGCTGCAAGCAGCGTTGAACGGGCCTTCGCGCCCTTGCGCACGTCGGGCCGCGGCGCAGTCAGTTGAGCTTGTGGGAACCAAGAAAACGTTTGGAGATGATCAGTGTGAGAGTCTTTTGACACACAATACTAACTACTTTCTCTCCGTGAGCGCACGCCTCTGTTTATCACAGATAATTATGGCTTATGAAATTAAAATATTGTTAACCTTAATCAATAATTCAGGCACCAACTGTAGCATGTATGAGGAACACAGTTGATTATTTGCCATAATTATCAATTATCTAAGATAATTAACTAATTATAATAATTAATAGAATTATTAATATGAACTAACAAGCACGGAGCACCACCCGGAAACCAGGACCAATAACCGAACAAGGTAATCTCATAAATGGGATTTCACCTAGAATGCTAATATCTGCGAGATATCAACATTCAAGGGTGAACAAAGAAGGGTTGAATTCAAGCTCTGACTCCTTTAATCAGCCACTTCTCACAATATGTTACACACAATAATGACAAAAGAACTTCTCTTTAAAGATATAACATTGTTTATTAAACTTAGCAAAATTAACAAAGTTAACAAATACTTCATTCAATAAACAGCTATTCTAAAATCTAATTCTACCAAACAAAACACAAACAGCTTTGCACAGAGTTGGACACTTGCAGGGGAATGCGTGCGTGTGTGTGTGTGTGTGTGTGTGTGTGTGTGTGTGTTAGTAGCAAGAGAGGAAGGAGGGAAAGCGATCGTGAGAGGGAGAGAAGCGGCTCTTTTGACCACAGAGAGCGCACGTACGGACGGCAGTCTGTAACGTACGTTGTCTGGTTTCTGATCTCACGGTGGCACAAAAGTAGCAGTTGTCCCGACCGGGAAAAACACAAAATAGTCTAGCGTGGTGAACACAACTAACAGGCAGCAAACTTAAAATACTCCTCAGAGTAAAGCAGAGAAAAATGGACTCGGCGGTCCGTCAACTCACACAACAAGAACAACAGCAATAAAGCTAAAAAGGCTAAATGCTAAACAACAGCAACTGATGCTGAAAAGAACACACAACTAACACTGCCTATGCCCAGAGTTATGCCTCTTACTTGGTCGCTTCAGAAAGTGCGCAGGTTGTGTGTGTGTGTAGTCCGTCTTAATGTCCATCTTTGTTCTTGGCTCGGAGGCAGACGGTGCCGTTCTCGCACGTCGTCGAAAACACGGCAGCTGGCTCTGAGTGGAATGGCGGAGAGAACAGCAGAGACAACTCGGCGAAGACGCGCAGGGCAGAGCCGGTCCACGTTATCCCGAAGTAACTTCATTTCCTCTTTCTCGGGGGAATTTGAGGACGCTGGTTGCAGCAGCGGTCTCTCTCGGGTCCAGGAATGTGTTCGGGTGAACACGGGCAAAGTCTCGTCTCGTCCGACGAGGGGAGTCTTCGATGAGGGGAAAACATGTTCGTGGGGTAGTCAAGCTAACTCACAGGGGAACAGGAGTTAACCCTAGCTCAGTGACATGGGAAAGACGTGTAGTTTGGGCGTGCTCGCTTATAAAGGGGTGGTGATGTCATGGCTGCGTCCTCAGGACGCTCCGCCGTGCAGGAGCGTCTCCGCCAATGAGGGACCGATGTTGACTGCTCCCTGCTGAAGTGTGAAAATCGCAAAGCATCCTTGGAAATGGAGTTTGCTCCACCCTCATGGCAGGTCCATTACAGTTTTAATACGGAGCTCCGGAACTCCAGCCTTCCTGAGTTTTTCCCTCATATACGCTATAGTTTTTCTTAATCATTACTACAATATATGATTACATATGTAATAGTCTCCTCAGCCAAGTTAGAAAAAGTATGTGCATGTATGAACAACAGCAATTGGAGAAGATGACAGTCAAAAAGTAATCATGTTAAATAATCATGATCTCAAAATTGAACAAAAATGATTGTGATTATAATTTTTGCCATAATCAAGCACCCCTAAAAACAGCAAATTGTGATTTACATACACACACACACACACAGTTTAAATATGTATGTGATAAATTGTAAATATGTATGTAATGAATTGTTTTCTTTAAGAAACTCTTACTTGAACATTTTTCAGTATGCTCCTAAAGTTATATGTATGCTCCTAATTTCTGTCATTTAGGAGCACATGTACTCCTTGAAAAAAAGTAAGGATTGAACACTGCTGTCACTGCTGCAGTCCAAGGGCTTCTGTCACAGGCAGTAGATGTTTACTTTACCCATCCCCCCCCTCCCATTCTCTCTCTCTCCCTCACAGCTGCAGAGAAGATTTTAGTGTACTCTACTTGTGAAATATGCTCATAAATCCCATAACTTTGGCCAAATCCTACATAAAAATATCATTTTTTTGTAGGAATTTTCGTCGCGAATCCATTGATACAGGTTTGAAAGTGGTGGGACTTATAGTTTAGACGCCAGATGCCCCAGTTTGGCACAAAGTCCATGCCCAGAATTTGCCTCCCCATTGGTTTACATTGTAAGGTGTAATGTCGCACTCCAACTTTCAGGGCTTACTAAATCTAAACCGTTCGAGTTATTACAAAGTTTTTAATAACTTTTGCTCAACACAGTGTGATAAGTCATGTATTCAAGTTTGAAGCCGATACCATTAACGCCCTAGGAGGAGATAGCGTTCATTCAAGGTCCAAAATTGGCAAAAAATCATACTTTGAAATGGACATTGCGGATTTCCTGTTGGATTTAGGTCAGGGGTGTCAGCGTATGATTTCTAGGTCTTGATGAGACGAATAATTGAGTTTTGGTTCGATCTCTCTACGACATTCCTACGGGCCGTGGTGGCCGTTTTAGATACATAGGTGGCGCTAGAGAGCACATTTTGGCACTTTGGGGTTTAATTTTTACATTTTATCAAATTTTTCACCAGACCTGGTGTGCGTGCCAAATTTGGTGAGTTTTTGAGCATGTTTAGGGGGTCAAATTTAGATTTAAAGTGGCGTAATAATAAAGAATAATAAGAAGAAAGAAACAAACACACGAAAAACAATAGGGTCTTCGCCCTTTGGGCTCAGGCCCTAATAATAAGAAAGAAACAAACGGACGAAAAACAATAGGGTCTTCGCCCTTTGGGCTCAGGCCCTAATTAAAGCTGCAAGCAGCGTTGGACGGGCCTTCGCGCCCTTGCGCACAGCGAGCCGCGGCGCAGTCAGTTGAGCTTGTGGGAACCAAGAAAACGTTTGGAGATGATTAGTGTGAGAGTCTTTTGACACACAATACTAACCAGTGTCTCTCTGTGAGCCCACCCCTCTGTTCACAGACAATTATGAATTATGAAATCAAAATATTGTTAACCTTAATCAATAATTCAGGTACCAACTGTAGGGTCTGCGAAGAACACAGTTAATTATTTGCTATAATTATCAATTATCAATAATAATTAATTATAACAATTAACAGAATTATTAATATGAACTAACAGATACGAAGCACCACCCCGAAACCGGGACCAGTAACCGAGCAAGGTAGTCTCATAAATGGGAGTTCTCCTAGAATGTTAATATCTGAGAGATAATCATTCAAGGGTGAACAAAGAAGGGTTGAATTCGAGCTCTGACTCCTTCAATCAGCCACTTTTCACAATATGTTACCAATAATGACTAAAGAACTTCTCTTTAAAGATATAACAGTGTTTATGAAACTTAGCAAAATTAACAAAGTTAACAAATGCTTCACTCAATAAATAGCTATTCTAAAATCTAATTCTACCAAACAAAACACAAACAGCTTTGCACAGAGTTGGACACTTGCAGGGGAATGCGTGTATGTATGTATGTATATATATATGTGTGTGTGTGTGTGTGTGTGTTAATAGCAAGAGAGGAAGGAGGGAAAGCGATCGTGAGAGAGAGAGAAGCGGTTCTTTTTCCACAGAGAGCGCACGTATGGACGGCAGTCTGTAACGCACGTTGTCTGGTTTAAGATCGACAAATCAGTTTACTTTCTCACTCACGGCAGCACAAACACAGTAGTCCCGAGCGGGACAAACACAAAATAGTCTAGCGTGGTGAACACAACTAACAGGCAGCAAACAGGCAGCAGCGGAGCGTTAACTGCAGCATGACCGAAAGAAGCACAACCAGTTCGCCTCTGCTAGCCTCTCAGCTAACCCCGGCTCTCTGTTTAGATCCAAACGGAGCACCGAGTCCCGAATTGCTATTTAGGTTAAAGCGGAGAGAATCAGCGGGTCTGTCGGCCAGCTGAGTGAAGTGAAACCTGCGGAAAAAACACCGTGACCATCAAGGTAAAACAGGTCGGCGAAAACACGGCAGCTGGCTCTGAGTGGAGTGGCGGAGAGAACAGCAGAGATGACTCGGCGAAGACGCGCAGGGCAGAGCCGGTCCACGTTATCCCGAAGTAACTTCATTTCCTCTTTCTCGGGGGAATTTGAGGACGCTGGTTGCAGCAGCGGTCTCTCTCGGCTCCAGGAATGTGTTCAGGTGAACACGGGCAAAGTCTCGTCTCGTCCGACGAGGGGAGTCTTCGATGAGGGGAAAACATGTTCGTGGGGTAGTCAAGCTAACTCACAGGGGAACAGGAGTTAACCCTAGCTCAGTGACATGGGAAAGACGTGTATTTCGGGCGTGCTCGCTTATAAAGGGGTGGTGATGTCATGGCTGCGTCCTCAGGACGCTCCGCTGTGCAGGAGCGTCTCCGCCAATGAGGGACCGATATTGACTGCTCCCTGCTGAGGTGTGAAAATCGCAAAGCATTCTTGGAAATGGAGTTTGCTCCACCCTCATGGCAGGTCCATTACAGTTTTAATACGGAGCTCCGGAGCTCCAGCCTTCCTGAGTTTTTCCCTCATATAGGCTATAGTTTTTCTTAATCATTACTACAATATATGATTAGATGTGTAATAGTCTCCTCAGCCAAGTTAGAAAAAATATGTGCATGTATGAACAACAGCAATTGGAGAAGATGACAGGCAAAAAGTAATCATGTTAAATAATCATGATCTCAATATTGAACAAAAATTATTGTGATTATAATTTTTGCCATAAACAAGCACCCCTAAAAACAGCAAATTGTGATTTACATACATACACACACACACACACACACACACACACAGAGTTTAAATATGTATGTGATCAATTGTAAATATGTATGAAATGAATTATTTTCTGTAAGAAACTCTTACTTGAACATTTTTCAGTGTGCTCCTAAAGTTATATGTTATATGTATGCTCCTAATTTCTTTCATTTAGGAGCACATGCGCTCCTTGAAAAGAAGTAAGGATTGAACACTGCTGTCACATGTGTGAAAGCACTAAGTAAGTGGAGTGTGGCCAGTCCAAGGGCTTCTGTCACAGGCAGTAGATGTTTACTTTACCCATCCCCCCCCTCCCATTCTCTCTCTCTCCCTCACAGCTGCAGAGAAGATTTTAGTGTACTCTACTTGTGAAATATGCTCATAAATCCCATAACTTTGGCCAAATCCTACATAAAAATATCATTTTTTTGTAGGAATTTTCGTCGCGAATCCATTGATACAGGTTTGAAAGTGGTCGGACTTATAGTTTAGACGCCAGATGCCCCAGTTTGGCACAAAGTCCATGCCCAGAATTTGCCTCCCCATTGGTTTACATTGTAAGGTGTAATGTCGCACTCCAACTTTCAGGGCTTACTAAATCTAAACCGTTCGAGTTATTACAAAGTTTTTAATAACTTTTGCTCAACACAGTGTGATAAGTCATGTATTCAAGTTTGAAGCCGATACCATTAACGCCCTAGGAGGAGATAGCGTTCATTCAAGGTCCAAAATTGGCAAAAAATCATACTTTGAAATGGACATTGCGGATTTCCTGTTGGATTTAGGTCAGGGGTGTCAGCATATGATTTCTAGGTCTTGATGAGACGAATAATTGAGTTTTGGTTCGATCTCTCTACGACATTCCTACGGGCCGTGGTGGCCGTTTTAGATACATAGGTGGCGCTAGAGAGCACATTTTGGCACTTTGGGGTTTAATTTTTACATTTTATCAAATTTTTCACCAGACCTGGTGTGCGTGCCAAATTTGGTGAGTTTTTGAGCATGTTTAGGGGGTCAAATTTAGATTTAAAGTGGCGTAATAATAAAGAATAATAAGAAGAAAGAAACAAACACACGAAAAACAATAGGGTCTTCGCCCTTTGGGCTCAGGCCCTAATTAAAGCTGCAAGCAGCGTTGGACGGGCCTTCGCGCCCTTGCGCACAGCGGGCCGCGGCGCAGTCAGTTGAGCTTGTGGGAACCAAGAAAACGTTTGGAGATGATCAGTGTGAGAGTCTTTTGACACACAATACTAACTACTTTCTCTCCGTGAGCGCACGCCTCTGTTTATCACAGATAATTATGGCTTATGAAATTAAAATATTGTTAACCTTAATCAATAATTCAGGCACCAACTGTAGCATGTATGAGGAACACAGCTGATTATTTGCCATAATTATCAATTATCTAAGATAATTAACTAATTATAATAATTAATAGAATTATTAATATGAACGAACAAGCACGGAGCACCACCCGGAAACCAGGACCAATAGCCGAACAAGGTAATCTCATAAATGGGATTTCACCTAGAATGCTAATATCTGCGAGATATCAACATTCAAGGGTGAACAAAGAAGGGTTGAATTCAAGCTCTGACTCCTTTAATCAGCCACTTCTCACAATATGTTACACACAATAATGACAAAAGAACTTCTCTTTAAAGATATAACATTGTTTATTAAACTTAGCAAAATTAACAAAGTTAACAAATACTTCATTCAATAAACAGCTATTCTAAAATCTAATTCTACCAAACAAAACACAAACAGCTTTGCACAGAGTTGGACACTTGCAGGGGAATGCGTGTATGTATGTATGTGTATGTATGTATGTGTGTGTGTGTGTGTGTGTGTGTGTGTTAGTAGCAAGAGAGGAAGGAGGGAAAGCGATCGTGAGAGGGAGAGAAGCGGCTCGTTTGACCACAGAGAGCGCACGTACGGACGGCAGTCTGTAACGTACGTTGTCTGGTTTCTGATCGACAAATCAATTTACTTTCTCACTCACGGTGGCACAAAAGTAGCAGTTGTCCCGACCGGGAAAAACACAAAATAGTCTAGCGTGGTGAACACAACTAACAGGCAGCAAACTTAAAATACTCCTCAGAGTAAAGCAGAGAAAAATGGACTCGGCGGTCCGTCAACTCACACAACAAGAACAACAGCAATAAAGCTAAAAAGGCTAAATGCTAAACAACAGCAACTGATGCTGAAAAGAACACACAACTAACACTGCCTATGCCCAGACTTATGCCTCTTACTTGGTCGCTTCAGAAAGTGCGCAGGTTGTGTGTGTGTGTAGTCCGTCTTAATGTCCATCTTTGTTCTTGGCTCGGAGACAGACGGTGCCGTTCTCACACGTCGTCGAAAACAAGGCAGCTGGCTCTGAGTGGAATGGCGGAGAGAACAGCAGAGACAACTCGGCGAAGACGCGCAGGGCAGAGCCGGTCCACGTTATCCCGAAGTAACTTCATTTCCTCTTTCTCGGGGGAATTTGAGGACGCTGGTTGCAGCAGCGGTCTCTCTCGGGTCCAGGAATGTGTTCGGGTGAACACGGGCAAAGTCTCGTCTCGTCCGACGAGGGGAGCCTTCGATGAGGGGAAAACATGTTCGTGGGGTAGTCAAGCTAACTCACAGGGGAACAGGAGTTACCCCTAGCTCAGTGACATGGGAAAGACGTGTAGTTTGGGCGTGCTCGCTTATAAAGGGGTGGTGATGTCATGGCTGCGTCCTCAGGACGCTCCGCTGTGCAGGAGCGTCTCCGCCAATGAGGGACCGATGTTGACTGCTCCCTGCTGAAGTGTGAAAATCGCAAAGCATCCTTGGAAATGGAGTTTGCTCCACCCTCATGGCAGGTCCATTACAGTTTTAATACGGAGCTCCGGAACTCCAGCCTTCCTGAGTTTTTCCCTCATATAGGCCATAGTTTTTCTTAATCATTACTACAATATATGATTACATATGTAATAGTCTCCTCAGCCAAGTTAGAAAAAGTATGTGCATGTATGAACAACAGCAATTGGAGAAGATGACAGTCAAAAAGTAATCATGTTAAATAATCATGATCTCAATATTGAACAAAAATGATTGTGATTATAATTTTTGCCATAATCAAGCACCCCTAAAAACAGCAAATTGTGATTTACATACACATACACACACACACACACACACACACACACACAGTTTAAATATGTATGTGATAAATTGTAAATATGTATGTAATGAATTGTTTTCTTTAAGAAACTCTTACTTGAACATTTTTCAGTGTGCTCCTAAAGTTATATGTATGCTCCTAATTTCTGTCATTTAGGAGCACATGTACTCCTTGAAAAAAAGTAAGGATTGAACACTGCTGTCACTGCTGCAGTCCAAGGGCTTCTGTCACAGGCAGTAGATGTTTACTTTACCCATCCCCCCCCTCCCATTCTCTCTCTCTCCCTCACAGCTGCAGAGAAGATTTTAGTGTACTCTACTTGTGAAATATGCTCATAAATCCCATAACTTTGGCCAAATCCTACATAAAAATATCATTTTTTTGTAGGAATTTTCGTCGCGAATCCATTGATACAGGTTTGAAAGTGGTCGGACTTATAGTTTAGACGCCAGATGCCCCAGTTTGGCACAAAGGCCATGCCCAGAATTTGCCTCCCCATTGGTTTACATTGTAAGGTGTAATGTCGCACTCCAACTTTCAGGGCTTACTAAATCTAAACCGTTCGAGTTATTACAAAGTTTTTAATAACTTTTGCTCAACACAGTGTGATAAGTCATGTATTCAAGTTTGAAGCCGATACCATTAACGCCCTAGGAGGAGATAGCGTTTATTCAAGGTCCAAAATTGGCAAAAAATCATACTTTGAAATGGACATTGCGGATTTCCTGTTGGATTTAGGTCAGGGGTGTCAGCGTATGATTTGTAGGTCTTGATGAGACGAATAATTGGGTTTTGGTTCGATCTCTCTACGACATTCCTACGGGCCGTGGCGGCCGTTTTAGATACATAGGTGGCGCTAGAGAGCACATTTTGGCACTTTGGGGTTTAATTTTTACATTTTATCAAATTTTTCACCATTCCTGATGTGCGTGCCAAATTTGGTGAGTTTTTGAGCATGTTTAGGGGGTCAAATTTAGAGTTAAAGTGGCGTAATAATAAAGAATAATAATAATTAAAGCTGCAAGCAGCGTTGAACGGGCCTTCGCGCCCTTGCGCACGTCGGGCCGCGGCGCAGTCAGTTGAGCTTGTGGGAACCAAGAAAACGTTTGGAGATGATCAGTGTGAGAGTCTTTTGACACACAATACTAACTACTTTCTCTCCGTGAGCGCACGCCTCTGTTTATCACAGATAATTATGGCTTATGAAATTAAAATATTGTTAACCTTAATCAATAATTCAGGCACCAACTGTAGCATGTATGAGGAACACAGTTGATTATTTGCCATAATTATCAATTATCTAAGATAATTAACTAATTATAATAATTAATAGAATTATTAATATGAACTAACAAGCACGGAGCACCACCCGGAAACCAGGACCAATAACCGAACAAGGTAATCTCATAAATGGGATTTCACCTAGAATGCTAATATCTGCGAGATATCAACATTCAAGGGTGAACAAAGAAGGGTTGAATTCAAGCTCTGACTCCTTTAATCAGCCACTTCTCACAATATGTTACACACAATAATGACAAAAGAACTTCTCTTTAAAGATATAACATTGTTTATTAAACTTAGCAAAATTAACAAAGTTAACAAATACTTCATTCAATAAACAGCTATTCTAAAATCTAATTCTACCAAACAAAACACAAACAGCTTTGCACAGAGTTGGACACTTGCAGGGGAATGCGTGCGTGTGTGTGTGTGTGTGTGTGTGTGTGTGTGTGTGTGTGTGTGTGTGTGTGTGTTAGTAGCAAGAGAGGAAGGAGGGAAAGCGATCGTGAGAGGGAGAGAAGCGGCTCTTTTGACCACAGAGAGCGCACGTACGGACGGCAGTCTGTAACGTACGTTGTCTGGTTTCTGATCTCACGGTGGCACAAAAGTAGCAGTTGTCCCGACCGGGAAAAACACAAAATAGTCTAGCGTGGTGAACACAACTAACAGGCAGCAAACTTAAAATACTCCTCAGAGTAAAGCAGAGAAAAATGGACTCGGCGGTCCGTCAACTCACACAACAAGAACAACAGCAATAAAGCTAAAAAGGCTAAATGCTAAACAACAGCAACTGATGCTGAAAAGAACACACAACTAACACTGCCTATGCCCAGAGTTATGCCTCTTACTTGGTCGCTTCAGAAAGTGCGCAGGTTGTGTGTGTGTGTAGTCCGTCTTAATGTCCATCTTTGTTCTTGGCTCGGAGGCAGACGGTGCCGTTCTCGCACGTCGTCGAAAACACGGCAGCTGGCTCTGAGTGGAATGGCGGAGAGAACAGCAGAGACAACTCGGCGAAGACGCGCAGGGCAGAGCCGGTCCACGTTATCCCGAAGTAACTTCATTTCCTCTTTCTCGGGGGAATTTGAGGACGCTGGTTGCAGCAGCGGTCTCTCTCGGGTCCAGGAATGTGTTCGGGTGAACACGGGCAAAGTCTCGTCTCGTCCGACGAGGGGAGTCTTCGATGAGGGGAAAACATGTTCGTGGGGTAGTCAAGCTAACTCACAGGGGAACAGGAGTTACCCCTAGCTCAGTGACATGGGAAAGACGTGTAGTTTGGGCGTGCTCGCTTATAAAGGGGTGGTGATGTCATGGCTGCGTCCTCAGGACGCTCCGCCGTGCAGGAGCGTCTCCGCCAATGAGGGACCGATGTTGACTGCTCCCTGCTGAAGTGTGAAAATCGCAAAGCATCCTTGGAAATGGAGTTTGCTCCACCCTCATGGCAGGTCCATTACAGTTTTAATACGGAGCTCCGGAACTCCAGCCTTCCTGAGTTTTTCCCTCATATAGGCTATAGTTTTTCTTAATCATTACTACAATATATGATTACATATGTAATAGTCTCCTCAGCCAAGTTAGAAAAAGTATGTGCATGTATGAACAACAGCAATTGGAGAAGATGACAGTCAAAAAGTAATCATGTTAAATAATCATGATCTCAATATTGAACAAAAATGATTGTGATTATAATTTTTGCCATAATCAAGCACCCCTAAAAACAGCAAATTGTGATTTACATACACACACACACACACAGTTTAAATATGTATGTGATAAATTGTAAATATGTATGTAATGAATTGTTTTCTTTAAGAAACTCTTACTTGAACATTTTTCAGTATGCTCCTAAAGTTATATGTATGCTCCTAATTTCTGTCATTTAGGAGCACATGTACTCCTTGAAAAAAAGTAAGGATTGAACACTGCTGTCACTGCTGCAGTCCAAGGGCTTCTGTCACAGGCAGTAGATGTTTACTTTACCCATCCCCCCCCTCCCATTCTCTCTCTCTCCCTCACAGCTGCAGAGAAGATTTTAGTGTACTCTACTTGTGAAATATGCTCATAAATCCCATAACTTTGGCCAAATCCTACATAAAAATATCATTTTTTTGTAGGAATTTTCGTCGCGAATCCATTGATACAGGTTTGAAAGTGGTGGGACTTATAGTTTAGACGCCAGATGCCCCAGTTTGGCACAAAGTCCATGCCCAGAATTTGCCTCCCCATTGGTTTACATTGTAAGGTGTAATGTCGCACTCCAACTTTCAGGGCTTACTAAATCTAAACCGTTCGAGTTATTACAAAGTTTTTAATAACTTTTGCTCAACACAGTGTGATAAGTCATGTATTCAAGTTTGAAGCCGATACCATTAACGCCCTAGGAGGAGATAGCGTTCATTCAAGGTCCAAAATTGGCAAAAAATCATACTTTGAAATGGACATTGCGGATTTCCTGTTGGATTTAGGTCAGGGGTGTCAGCGTATGATTTCTAGGTCTTGATGAGACGAATAATTGAGTTTTGGTTCGATCTCTCTACGACATTCCTACGGGCCGTGGTGGCCGTTTTAGATACATAGGTGGCGCTAGAGAGCACATTTTGGCACTTTGGGGTTTAATTTTTACATTTTATCAAATTTTTCACCAGACCTGGTGTGCGTGCCAAATTTGGTGAGTTTTTGAGCATGTTTAGGGGGTCAAATTTAGATTTAAAGTGGCGTAATAATAAAGAATAATAAGAAGAAAGAAACAAACACACGAAAAACAATAGGGTCTTCGCCCTTTGGGCTCAGGCCCTAATAATAAGAAAGAAACAAACGGACGAAAAACAATAGGGTCTTCGCCCTTTGGGCTCAGGCCCTAATTAAAGCTGCAAGCAGCGTTGGACGGGCCTTCGCGCCCTTGCGCACAGCGAGCCGCGGCGCAGTCAGTTGAGCTTGTGGGAACCAAGAAAACGTTTGGAGATGATTAGTGTGAGAGTCTTTTGACACACAATACTAACCAGTGTCTCTCTGTGAGCCCACCCCTCTGTTCACAGACAATTATGAATTATGAAATCAAAATATTGTTAACCTTAATCAATAATTCAGGTACCAACTGTAGGGTCTGCGAAGAACACAGTTAATTATTTGCTATAATTATCAATTATCAATAATAATTAATTATAACAATTAACAGAATTATTAATATGAACTAACAGATACGAAGCACCACCCCGAAACCGGGACCAGTAACCGAGCAAGGTAGTCTCATAAATGGGAGTTCTCCTAGAATGTTAATATCTGAGAGATAATCATTCAAGGGTGAACAAAGAAGGGTTGAATTCGAGCTCTGACTCCTTCAATCAGCCACTTTTCACAATATGTTACCAATAATGACTAAAGAACTTCTCTTTAAAGATATAACAGTGTTTATGAAACTTAGCAAAATTAACAAAGTTAACAAATGCTTCACTCAATAAATAGCTATTCTAAAATCTAATTCTACCAAACAAAACACAAACAGCTTTGCACAGAGTTGGACACTTGCAGGGGAATGCGTGTATGTATGTATGTATATATATATGTGTGTGTGTGTGTGTGTGTGTTAATAGCAAGAGAGGAAGGAGGGAAAGCGATCGTGAGAGAGAGAGAAGCGGTTCTTTTTCCACAGAGAGCGCACGTATGGACGGCAGTCTGTAACGCACGTTGTCTGGTTTAAGATCGACAAATCAGTTTACTTTCTCACTCACGGCAGCACAAACACAGTAGTCCCGAGCGGGACAAACACAAAATAGTCTAGCGTGGTGAACACAACTAACAGGCAGCAAACAGGCAGCAGCGGAGCGTTAACTGCAGCATGACCGAAAGAAGCACAACCAGTTCGCCTCTGCTAGCCTCTCAGCTAACCCCGGCTCTCTGTTTAGATCCAAACGGAGCACCGAGTCCCGAATTGCTATTTAGGTTAAAGCGGAGAGAATCAGCGGGTCTGTCGGCCAGCTGAGTGAAGTGAAACCTGCGGAAAAAACACCGTGACCATCACGGTAAAACAGGTCGGCGAAAACACGGCAGCTGGCTCTGAGTGGAATGGCGGAGAGAACAGCAGACACGACTCGGCGAAGACGCGCGGGGCAGAGCCGGTCCACGTTATCCCGAAGTAACTTCATTTCCTCTTTCTCGGGGGAATTTGAGGACGCTGGTTGCAGCAGCGGTCTCTCTCGGGTCCAGGAATGTGTTCGGGTGAACACGGGCAAAGTCTCGTCTCGTCCGACGAGGGGAGTCTTCCATGAGGGGAAAACATGTTCGTGGGGTAGTCAAGCTAACTCACAGGGGAACAGAAGTTAACCCTAGCTCAGTGACATGGGAAAGACGTGTAGTTTGGGCGTGCTCGCTTATAAAGGGGTGGTGATGTCATGGCTGCGTCCTCAGGACGCTCCGCTGTGCAGGAGCGTCTCCGCCAATGAGGGATCGATGTTGACTGCTCCCTGCTGAAGTGTGAAAATCGCAAAGCATCCTTGGAAATGGAGTTTGCTCCACCCTCATGGCAGGTCCATTACAGTTTTAATACGGAGCTCCGGAACTCCGGCCTTCCTGAGTTTTTCCCTCATATAGGCTATAGTTTTTCTTAATCATTACTACAATATATGATTAGATGTGTAATAGTCTCCTCAGCCAAGTTAGAAAAAATATGTGCATGTATGAACAACAGCAATTGGAGAAGATGACAGTCAAAAAGTAATCATGTTAAATAATCATGATCTCAATATTGAACAAAAATGATTGTGATTATAATTTTTGCCATAATCAAGCACCCCTAAAAACAGCAAATTGTGATTTACATACACATACACACACACACACAGAGTTTAAATATTTATGTGATAAATTGTAAATATGTATGAAATGAATTGTTTTCTGTAAGAAACTCTTACTTGAACATTTTCCAGTGTGCTCCTAAAGTTATATGTATGCTCCTAATTTCTGTCGTTTAGGAGCACATGTACTCCTTGAAAAAAAGTAAGGATTGAACACTGCTGTCACTGCTGCAGTCCAAGGGCTTCTGTCACAGGCAGTAGATGTTTACTTTACCCATCCCCCCCCTCCCATTCTCTCTCTCTCCCTCACAGCTGCAGAGAAGATTTTAGTGTACTCTACTTGTGAAATATGCTCATAAATCCCATAACTTTGGCCAAATCCTACATAAAAATATCATTTTTTTGTAGGAATTTTCGTCGCGAATCCATTGATACAGGTTTGAAAGTGGTCGGACTTATAGTTTAGACGCCAGATGCCCCAGTTTGGCACAAAGGCCATGCCCAGAATTTGCCTCCCCATTGGTTTACATTGTAAGGTGTAATGTCGCACTCCAACTTTCAGGGCTTACTAAATCTAAACCGTTCGAGTTATTACAAAGTTTTTAATAACTTTTGCTCAACACAGTGTGATAAGTCATGTATTAAAGTTTGAAGCCGATACCATTAACGCCCTAGGAGGAGATAGCGTTTATTCAAGGTCCAAAATTGGCAAAAAATCATACTTTGAAATTGACATTGCAGATTTCCTGTTGGATTTAGGTCAGGGGTGTCAGCGTATGATTTGTAGGTCTTGATGAGACGAATAATTGGGTTTTGGTTCCATCTCTCTACGACATTCCTACGGGCCGTGGTGGCCGTTTTAGATACATAGGTGGCGCTCTCGAGCACATTTTGGCACTTTGGGGTTTAATTTTTACATTTTATCAAATTTTTCACCATTCCTGATGTGCATGCCAAATTTGGTGAGTTTTTGAGCATGTTTAGGGGGTCAAATTTAGAGTTAAAGTGGCGTAACAAGAAAGAATAATAATAATTAAAGCTGCAAGCAGCGTTGAACGGGCCTTCGCGCCCTTGCGCACGTCGGGCCGCGGCGCAGTCAGTTGAGCTTGTGGGAACCAAGAAAACGTTTGGAGATGATCAGTGTGAGAGTCTTTTTACACACAATACTAACCAGTGTCTCTCTGTGAGCCCACCCCTCTGTTTATCACAGACAATTATGAATTATGAAATCAAAATATTGTTAACCTTAATCAATAATTCAGGCACCCACTGTCGGATCTGTGAGGAACACAGTTGATTATTTGCCATAATTATCAATTATCTAAGATAATTAACTAATTATAATAACTAATAGAATTATTAATATGAACTAACAGATACGAAGCACCACCCGGAAACCAGGACCAATAACCGAACAAGGTAATCTCATAAATGGGAGTTCACCTAGAATGTTAATATCTGCGAGATATCAACATTCAAGAGTGAACAAAGAAGGGTTGAATTCAAGCTCTGACTCCTTTAATCAGCCACTTCTCACAATATGTTACACACAATAATGACAAAAGCACTTCTCTTTAAAGATATAACATTGTTTATTAAACTTAGCAAAATTAACAAAGTTAACAAATACTTCATTCAATAAACAGCTATTCTAAAATCTAATTCTACCAAACAAAACACAAACAGCTTTGCACAGAGTTGGACACTTGCAGGGGAATGCGTGTGTGTGTGTGTGTGTGTGTGTGTGTGTGTGTGTGTTAGTAGCAAGAGAGGAAGGAGGGAAAGCGATCGTGAGAGGGAGAGAAGCGGCTCTTTTGACCACAGAGAGCGCACGTACGGACGGCAGTCTGTAACGTACGTTGTCTGGTTTCTGATCTCACGGTGGCACAAAAGTAGCAGTTGTCCCGACCGGGAAAAACACAAAATAGTCTAGCGTGGTGAACACAACTAACAGGCAGCAAACTTAAAATACTCCTCAGAGTAAAGCAGAGAAAAATGGACTCGGCGGTCCGTCAACTCACACAACAAGAACAACAGCAATAAAGCTAAAAAGGCTAAATGCTAAACAACAGCAACTGATGCTGAAAAGAACACACAACTAACACTGCCTATGCCCAGAGTTATGCCTCTTGGTCGCTTCAGAAAGTGCGCAGGTTGTGTGTGTGTGTAGTCCGTCTTAATGTCCATCTTTGTTCTTGGCTCGGAGGCAGACGGTGCCGTTCTCGCACGTCGTCGAAAACACGGCAGCTGGCTCTGAGTGGAATGGCGGAGAGAACAGCAGAGACAACTCGGCGAAGACGCGCAGGGCAGAGCCGGTCCACGTTATCCCGAAGTAACTTCATTTCCTCTTTCTCGGGGGAATTTGAGGACGCTGGTTGCAGCAGCGGTCTCTCTCGGGTGCAGGAATGTGTTCGGGTGAACACGGGCAAAGTCTCGTCTCGTCCGACGAGGGGAGTCTTCGATGAGGGGAAAACATGTTCGTGGGGTAGTCAAGCTAACTCACAGGGGAACAGGAGTTACCCCTAGCTCAGTGACATGGGAAAGACGTGTAGTTTGGGCGTGCTCGCTTATAAAGGGGTGGTGATGTCATGGCTGCGTCCTCAGGACGCTCCGCTGTGCAGGAGCGTCTCCGCCAATGAGGGACCGATGTTGACTGCTCCCTGCTGAAGTGTGAAAATCGCAAAGCATCCTTGGAAATGGAGTTTGCTCCACCCTCATGGCAGGTCCATTACAGTTTTAATACGGAGCTCCGGAACTCCAGCCTTCCTGAGTTTTTCCCTCATATAGGCTATAGTTTTTCTTAATCATTACTACAATATATGATTACATATGTAATAGTCTCCTCAGCCAAGTTAGAAAAAGTATGTGCATGTATGAACAACAGCAATTGGAGAAGATGACAGTCAAAAAGTAATCATGTTAAATAATCATGATCTCAATATTGAACAAAAATGATTGTGATTATAATTTTTGCCATAATCAAGCACCCCTAAAAACAGCAAATTGTGATTTACATACACACACACACACACAGTTTAAATATGTATGTGATAAATTGTAAATATGTATGTAATGAATTGTTTTCTTTAAGAAACTCTTACTTGAACATTTTTCAGTATGCTCCTAAAGTTATATGTATGCTCCTAATTTCTGTCATTTAGGAGCACATGTACTCCTTGAAAAAAAGTAAGGATTGAACACTGCTGTCACTGCTGCAGTCCAAGGGCTTCTGTCACAGGCAGTAGATGTTTACTTTACCCATCCCCCCCCTCCCATTCTCTCTCTCTCCCTCACAGCTGCAGAGAAGATTTTAGTGTACTCTACTTGTGAAATATGCTCATAAATCCCATAACTTTGGCCAAATCCTACATAAAAATATCATTTTTTTGTAGGAATTTTCGTCGCGAATCCATTGATACAGGTTTGAAAGTGGTGGGACTTATAGTTTAGACGCCAGATGCCCCAGTTTGGCACAAAGTCCATGCCCAGAATTTGCCTCCCCATTGGTTTACATTGTAAGGTGTAATGTCGCACTCCAACTTTCAGGGCTTACTAAATCTAAACCGTTCGAGTTATTACAAAGTTTTTAATAACTTTTGCTCAACACAGTGTGATAAGTCATGTATTCAAGTTTGAAGCCGATACCATTAACGCCCTAGGAGGAGATAGCGTTCATTCAAGGTCCAAAATTGGCAAAAAATCATACTTTGAAATGGACATTGCGGATTTCCTGTTGGATTTAGGTCAGGGGTGTCAGCGTATGATTTCTAGGTCTTGATGAGACGAATAATTGAGTTTTGGTTCGATCTCTCTACGACATTCCTACGGGCCGTGGTGGCCGTTTTAGATACATAGGTGGCGCTAGAGAGCACATTTTGGCACTTTGGGGTTTAATTTTTACATTTTATCAAATTTTTCACCAGACCTGGTGTGCGTGCCAAATTTGGTGAGTTTTTGAGCATGTTTAGGGGGTCAAATTTAGATTTAAAGTGGCGTAATAATAAAGAATAATAAGAAGAAAGAAACAAACACACGAAAAACAATAGGGTCTTCGCCCTTTGGGCTCAGGCCCTAATAATAAGAAAGAAACAAACGGACGAAAAACAATAGGGTCTTCGCCCTTTGGGCTCAGGCCCTAATTAAAGCTGCAAGCAGCGTTGGACGGGCCTTCGCGCCCTTGCGCACAGCGAGCCGCGGCGCAGTCAGTTGAGCTTGTGGGAACCAAGAAAACGTTTGGAGATGATTAGTGTGAGAGTCTTTTGACACACAATACTAACCAGTGTCTCTCTGTGAGCCCACCCCTCTGTTCACAGACAATTATGAATTATGAAATCAAAATATTGTTAACCTTAATCAATAATTCAGGTACCAACTGTAGGGTCTGCGAAGAACACAGTTAATTATTTGCTATAATTATCAATTATCAATAATAATTAATTATAACAATTAACAGAATTATTAATATGAACTAACAGATACGAAGCACCACCCCGAAACCGGGACCAGTAACCGAGCAAGGTAGTCTCATAAATGGGAGTTCTCCTAGAATGTTAATATCTGAGAGATAATCATTCAAGGGTGAACAAAGAAGGGTTGAATTCGAGCTCTGACTCCTTCAATCAGCCACTTTTCACAATATGTTACCAATAATGACTAAAGAACTTCTCTTTAAAGATATAACAGTGTTTATGAAACTTAGCAAAATTAACAAAGTTAACAAATGCTTCACTCAATAAATAGCTATTCTAAAATCTAATTCTACCAAACAAAACACAAACAGCTTTGCACAGAGTTGGACACTTGCAGGGGAATGCGTGTATGTATGTATGTATATATATATGTGTGTGTGTGTGTGTGTGTGTTAATAGCAAGAGAGGAAGGAGGGAAAGCGATCGTGAGAGAGAGAGAAGCGGTTCTTTTTCCACAGAGAGCGCACGTATGGACGGCAGTCTGTAACGCACGTTGTCTGGTTTAAGATCGACAAATCAGTTTACTTTCTCACTCACGGCAGCACAAACACAGTAGTCCCGAGCGGGACAAACACAAAATAGTCTAGCGTGGTGAACACAACTAACAGGCAGCAAACAGGCAGCAGCGGAGCGTTAACTGCAGCATGACCGAAAGAAGCACAACCAGTTCGCCTCTGCTAGCCTCTCAGCTAACCCCGGCTCTCTGTTTAGATCCAAACGGAGCACCGAGTCCCGAATTGCTATTTAGGTTAAAGCGGAGAGAATCAGCGGGTCTGTCGGCCAGCTGAGTGAAGTGAAACCTGCGGAAAAAACACCGTGACCATCACGGTAAAACAGGTCGGCGAAAACACGGCAGCTGGCTCTGAGTGGAATGGCGGAGAGAACAGCAGACACGACTCGGCGAAGACGCGCGGGGCAGAGCCGGTCCACGTTATCCCGAAGTAACTTCATTTCCTCTTTCTCGGGGGAATTTGAGGACGCTGGTTGCAGCAGCGGTCTCTCTCGGGTCCAGGAATGTGTTCGGGTGAACACGGGCAAAGTCTCGTCTCGTCCGACGAGGGGAGTCTTCCATGAGGGGAAAACATGTTCGTGGGGTAGTCAAGCTAACTCACAGGGGAACAGAAGTTAACCCTAGCTCAGTGACATGGGAAAGACGTGTAGTTTGGGCGTGCTCGCTTATAAAGGGGTGGTGATGTCATGGCTGCGTCCTCAGGACGCTCCGCTGTGCAGGAGCGTCTCCGCCAATGAGGGATCGATGTTGACTGCTCCCTGCTGAAGTGTGAAAATCGCAAAGCATCCTTGGAAATGGAGTTTGCTCCACCCTCATGGCAGGTCCATTACAGTTTTAATACGGAGCTCCGGAACTCCGGCCTTCCTGAGTTTTTCCCTCATATAGGCTATAGTTTTTCTTAATCATTACTACAATATATGATTAGATGTGTAATAGTCTCCTCAGCCAAGTTAGAAAAAATATGTGCATGTATGAACAACAGCAATTGGAGAAGATGACAGTCAAAAAGTAATCATGTTAAATAATCATGATCTCAATATTGAACAAAAATGATTGTGATTATAATTTTTGCCATAATCAAGCACCCCTAAAAACAGCAAATTGTGATTTACATACACATACACACACACACACAGAGTTTAAATATTTATGTGATAAATTGTAAATATGTATGAAATGAATTGTTTTCTGTAAGAAACTCTTACTTGAACATTTTCCAGTGTGCTCCTAAAGTTATATGTATGCTCCTAATTTCTGTCGTTTAGGAGCACATGTACTCCTTGAAAAAAAGTAAGGATTGAACACTGCTGTCACTGCTGCAGTCCAAGGGCTTCTGTCACAGGCAGTAGATGTTTACTTTACCCATCCCCCCCCTCCCATTCTCTCTCTCTCCCTCACAGCTGCAGAGAAGATTTTAGTGTACTCTACTTGTGAAATATGCTCATAAATCCCATAACTTTGGCCAAATCCTACATAAAAATATCATTTTTTTGTAGGAATTTTCGTCGCGAATCCATTGATACAGGTTTGAAAGTGGTCGGACTTATAGTTTAGACGCCAGATGCCCCAGTTTGGCACAAAGGCCATGCCCAGAATTTGCCTCCCCATTGGTTTACATTGTAAGGTGTAATGTCGCACTCCAACTTTCAGGGCTTACTAAATCTAAACCGTTCGAGTTATTACAAAGTTTTTAATAACTTTTGCTCAACACAGTGTGATAAGTCATGTATTAAAGTTTGAAGCCGATACCATTAACGCCCTAGGAGGAGATAGCGTTTATTCAAGGTCCAAAATTGGCAAAAAATCATACTTTGAAATTGACATTGCAGATTTCCTGTTGGATTTAGGTCAGGGGTGTCAGCGTATGATTTGTAGGTCTTGATGAGACGAATAATTGGGTTTTGGTTCCATCTCTCTACGACATTCCTACGGGCCGTGGTGGCCGTTTTAGATACATAGGTGGCGCTCTCGAGCACATTTTGGCACTTTGGGGTTTAATTTTTACATTTTATCAAATTTTTCACCATTCCTGATGTGCATGCCAAATTTGGTGAGTTTTTGAGCATGTTTAGGGGGTCAAATTTAGAGTTAAAGTGGCGTAACAAGAAAGAATAATAATAATTAAAGCTGCAAGCAGCGTTGAACGGGCCTTCGCGCCCTTGCGCACGTCGGGCCGCGGCGCAGTCAGTTGAGCTTGTGGGAACCAAGAAAACGTTTGGAGATGATCAGTGTGAGAGTCTTTTTACACACAATACTAACCAGTGTCTCTCTGTGAGCCCACCCCTCTGTTTATCACAGACAATTATGAATTATGAAATCAAAATATTGTTAACCTTAATCAATAATTCAGGCACCCACTGTCGGATCTGTGAGGAACACAGTTGATTATTTGCCATAATTATCAATTATCTAAGATAATTAACTAATTATAATAACTAATAGAATTATTAATATGAACTAACAGATACGAAGCACCACCCGGAAACCAGGACCAATAACCGAACAAGGTAATCTCATAAATGGGAGTTCACCTAGAATGTTAATATCTGCGAGATATCAACATTCAAGAGTGAACAAAGAAGGGTTGAATTCAAGCTCTGACTCCTTTAATCAGCCACTTCTCACAATATGTTACACACAATAATGACAAAAGCACTTCTCTTTAAAGATATAACATTGTTTATTAAACTTAGCAAAATTAACAAAGTTAACAAATACTTCATTCAATAAACAGCTATTCTAAAATCTAATTCTACCAAACAAAACACAAACAGCTTTGCACAGAGTTGGACACTTGCAGGGGAATGCGTGTGTGTGTGTGTGTGTGTGTGTGTGTGTGTGTGTGTTAGTAGCAAGAGAGGAAGGAGGGAAAGCGATCGTGAGAGGGAGAGAAGCGGCTCTTTTGACCACAGAGAGCGCACGTACGGACGGCAGTCTGTAACGTACGTTGTCTGGTTTCTGATCTCACGGTGGCACAAAAGTAGCAGTTGTCCCGACCGGGAAAAACACAAAATAGTCTAGCGTGGTGAACACAACTAACAGGCAGCAAACTTAAAATACTCCTCAGAGTAAAGCAGAGAAAAATGGACTCGGCGGTCCGTCAACTCACACAACAAGAACAACAGCAATAAAGCTAAAAAGGCTAAATGCTAAACAACAGCAACTGATGCTGAAAAGAACACACAACTAACACTGCCTATGCCCAGAGTTATGCCTCTTGGTCGCTTCAGAAAGTGCGCAGGTTGTGTGTGTGTGTAGTCCGTCTTAATGTCCATCTTTGTTCTTGGCTCGGAGGCAGACGGTGCCGTTCTCGCACGTCGTCGAAAACACGGCAGCTGGCTCTGAGTGGAATGGCGGAGAGAACAGCAGAGACAACTCGGCGAAGACGCGCAGGGCAGAGCCGGTCCACGTTATCCCGAAGTAACTTCATTTCCTCTTTCTCGGGGGAATTTGAGGACGCTGGTTGCAGCAGCGGTCTCTCTCGGGTGCAGGAATGTGTTCGGGTGAACACGGGCAAAGTCTCGTCTCGTCCGACGAGGGGAGTCTTCGATGAGGGGAAAACATGTTCGTGGGGTAGTCAAGCTAACTCACAGGGGAACAGGAGTTACCCCTAGCTCAGTGACATGGGAAAGACGTGTAGTTTGGGCGTGCTCGCTTATAAAGGGGTGGTGATGTCATGGCTGCGTCCTCAGGACGCTCCGCTGTGCAGGAGCGTCTCCGCCAATGAGGGACCGATGTTGACTGCTCCCTGCTGAAGTGTGAAAATCGCAAAGCATCCTTGGAAATGGAGTTTGCTCCACCCTCATGGCAGGTCCATTACAGTTTTAATACGGAGCTCCGGAACTCCAGCCTTCCTGAGTTTTTCCCTCATATAGGCTATAGTTTTTCTTAATCATTACTACAATATATGATTACATATGTAATAGTCTCCTCAGCCAAGTTAGAAAAAGTATGTGCATGTATGAACAACAGCAATTGGAGAAGATGACAGTCAAAAAGTAATCATGTTAAATAATCATGATCTCAATATTGAACAAAAATGATTGTGATTATAATTTTTGCCATAATCAAGCACCCCTAAAAACAGCAAATTGTGATTTACATACACATACACAAACACACACACACACACACACACACACACAGTTTAAATATGTATGTGATCAATTGTAAATATGTATGTAATGAATTGTTTTATTTAAGAAACTCTTACTTGAACATTTTTCAGTGTGCTCCTAAAGTTATATGTATGCTCCTAATTTCTGTCATTTAGGAGCACATGTACTCCTTGAAAAGAAGTAAGGATTGAACACTGCTGTCACTGCTGCAGTCCAAGGGCTTCTGTCACAGGCAGTAGATGTTTACTTTACCCATCCCCCCCCTCCCATTCTCTCTCTCTCCCTCACAGCTGCAGAGAAGATTTTAGTGTACTCTACTTGTGAAATATGCTCATAAATCCCATAACTTTGGCCAAATCCTACATAAAAATATCATTTTTTTGTAGGAATTTTTGTTGCGAATCCATTGATACAGGTTTGAAAGTGGTGGGACTTATAGTTTAGACGCCAGATGCCCCAGTTTGGCACAAAGTCCATGCCCAGAATTTGCCTCCCCATTGGTTTACATTGTAAGGTGTAATGTCGCACTCCAACTTTCAGGGCTTACTAAATCTAAACCGTTCGAGTTATTACAAAGTTTTTAATAACTTTTGCTCAACACAGTGTGATAAGTCATGTATTAAAGTTTGAAGCCGATACCGTTAACGCCCTAGGAGGAGATAGCGTTTATTCAAGGTCCAAAATTGGCAAAAAATCATACTTTGAAATGCACATTGCAGATTTCCTGTTGGATTTAGGTCAGGGGTGTCAGCGTATGATTTGTAGGTCTTGATGAGACGAATAATTGGGTTTTGGTTCGATCTCTCTACGACATTCCTACGGGCCGTGGCGGCCGTTTTAGATACATAGGTGGCGCTAGAGAGCACATTTTGGCACTTTGGGGTTTAATTTTTACATTTTATCAAATTTTTCACCATTCCTGATGTGCGTGCCTAATTTGGTGAGTTTTTGAGCATGTTTAGGGGGTCAAATTTAGAGTTAAAGTCGCGTAACAAGAAAGAAAGAATAATAATAATAAAGAAACAAACGCACGAAAAACAATAGGGTCTTCGCCCTTTGGGCTCAGGCCCTAATTAAAGCTGCAAGCAGCGTTGGACGGGCCTTCGCGCCCTTGCGCACGTCGGGCCGCGGCGCAGTCAGTTGAGCTTGTGGGAACCAAGAAAACGTTTGGATATGATCAGCGTGAGAGTCTTTTTACACACAATACTAACCAGTGTCTCTCTGTGAGCCCACCCCTCTGTTCACAGACAATTATGAATTATGACATCAAAATATTGTTAACCTTAATCAGTAATTCAGGTACCAACTGTAGGAATCTGCGAAGAACACAGTTAATTATTTGCTATAATTATCAATTATCAATAATAATTAATTATAACAATTAACAGAATTATTAATATGAACTAACAGATACGAAGCACCACCCCGAAACCAGGGCCAATAACCGAGCAAGGTAGTCTCATAAATGGGAGTTCACCTAGAATGTTAATATCTGAGAGATAATCATTCAAGGGTGAACAAAGAAGGGTTGAATTCGAGCTCTGACTCCTTCAATCAGCCACTTTTCACAATATGTTACCAATAATGACTAAAGAACTTCTCTTTAAAGATATAACAGTGTTTATGAAACTTAGCAAAATTAACAAAGTGAACAAATGCTTCATTCAATAAATAGCTATTCTAAAATCTAATTCTACCAAACAAAACACAAACAGCTTTGCACAGGGTTGGACACTTGCAGGTTGGACACTTTTGTCCGACGTTATCTGACCATCAGATGTGCAAAACGATGTCGGTGCGTGTATCTGTGCGCGCGTGAGTATGGTGTTAGTCACAAGAGAGGGAGGAGGGAGAGCGATCGTGAGAGAGAGAGAAGCGGTTCTTTTTCCACAGAGAGCGCACGTACGGACGGCAGTCTGTAACGCACGTTGTCTGGTTTAAGATCGACAAATCAGTTTACTTTCTCACTCACGGCAGCAAAAACACAGTAGTCCCGAGCGGGGCAAACACAAAATAGTCAAGCGTGGTGAACACAACTAACAGGCAGCAAACAGGCAGCAGCGGAGCGTTAACCGCAGCATGACCGAAAGAAGCACAACCAGTTAGCCTCTGCTAGCCTCTCAGCTAACCCCGGCTCTCTGTTTAGATCCAAACGGAGCACCGAGTCCCGAATTGCTATTTAGGTTAAAGCGGAGAGAATCAGCGGGTCTGTCGGCCAGCTGAGTGAAGTGAAACCTGCGGAAAAAACACCGTGACCATCAAGGTAAAACAGGTCGGCGAAAACACGGCAGCTGGCTCTGAGTGGAGTGGCGGAGAGAACAGCAGAGATGACTCGGCGAAGACGCGCAGGGCAGAGCCGGTCCACGTTATCCCGAAGTAACTTCATTTCCTCTTTCTCGGGGGAATTTGAGGACGCTGGTTGCAGCAGCGGTCTCTCTCGGGTCCAGGAATGTGTTCGGGTGAACACGGGCAAAGTCTCGTCTCGTCCGATGAGGGGAAAACATGTTCGTGGGGTAGTCAAGCTAACTCACAGGGGAACAGGAGTTACCCCTAGCTCAGTGACATGGGAAAGACGTGTAGTTTGGGCGTGCTCGCTTATAAAGGGGTGGTGATGTCATGGCTGCGTCCTCAGGACGCTCCGCTGTGCAGGAGCGTCTCCGCCAATGAGGGACCGATGTTGACTGCTCCCTGCTGAAGTGTGAAAATCGCAAAGCATCCTTGGAAATGGAGTTTGCTCCACCCTCATGGCAGGTCCATTACAGTTTTAATACGGAGCTCCGGAACTCCAGCCTTCCTGAGTTTTTCCCTCATATAGGCTATAGTTTTTCTTAATCATTACTACAATATATGATTACATATGTAATAGTCTCCTCAGCCAAGTTAGAAAAAATATGTGCATGTATGAACAACAGCAATTGGAGAAGATGACAGTCAAAAAGTAATCATGTTAAATAATCATGATCTCAATATTGAACAAAAATGATTGTGATTATAATTTTTGCCATAATCAAGCACCCCTAAAAACAGCAAATTGTGATTTACACACACACACACACACACAGAGTTTAAATATGTATGTGATAAATTTCACTTCAGCTGAGTGAAGTGAAACCTGCGGAAAAAACACCGTGAGCATCACGGTAAAACAGTCCGTAGAGAACTACCGTGTTCAGCTGCACAGATAGGAAATCCCTCGGCTGACAGGATGTACCACTCTGTGAGGAAAAATATTTTAACCTCCACTTTTCGGTTTATAACACAGTTGGCAACCAGCATATTAGGTGCATTACTGCCACCCTCTTCCTGAGTTTTTCCCTCATATCAGCTATAGTCTTTCT
The DNA here is from genome assembly GCF_914725855.1 of Thunnus albacares. Lineage (NCBI taxonomy): Eukaryota > Metazoa > Chordata > Actinopteri > Scombriformes > Scombridae > Thunnus > Thunnus albacares. The sequence goes on from NC_058107.1 coordinate 5,024,268, forward strand.
TGATCATTAGTACAATATATGATCACATGTGTAATAGTCCCTTCAGCCAAGTTAGAAAAAATATGTGCATGTATGAACAACAGCAATTGGAGAAGATGACAGTCGCAAAGTAATCATGTTAAATAATCATGATCTCAATATTGAACAAAAATGATCGTGATTATAATTTTTGCCATAATCAAGCACCCCTAAAAACAGCAAATTGTGATTTACACACACACACACACACACACACACACACACACACAGTTTAAATATGTATGTGATCAATTGTAAATATGTTATAATGAATTGTTTTCTTTAAGAAACTGTTACTTGAACATTTTTCAGTGTGCTCCTAAAGTTATATGTATGCTCCTAATTGCTTTCATTTAGGAGCACATGTGCTCCTTGAAAAGAAGTAATGATTGAACACTGCTGTCAGATATGTAGAAGCATTAACTAAGTGGAGTGTAGTGCAGTCCAAGGGCTTCTGTCACAGGCAGTAGATGTTTACTTTACCCATCCCCCCCTCCCATTCTCTCCCTCTCCCTCAGAGTTGGAAGGAAAGATTTCAAAGTGATCTTCTTGTGAAAAATCCTCATAAATCCCATAACTTTGGCCAAAACCTACATAAAAATATCATTTTTTTGTAGGAATTTTCGTCGCGAATCCATTGATACAGGTTTGAAAGTGGTGGGACTCATAGTTTAGACGCCAGATGCCCCAGTTTGGCACAAAGTCCATGCCCAGAATTTGCCTCCCCATTGGTTTACATTGTAAGGTGTAATGTCGCACTCCAACTTTCAGGGCTTACTAAATCTAAACCGTTCGAGTTATTACAAAGTTTTTAATAACTTTTGCTCAACACAGTGTGATAAGTCATGTATTAAAGTTTGAAGCCGATACCATTAACGCCCTAGGAGGAGATAGCGTTTATTCAAGGTCCAAAATTGGCAAAAAATCGTACTTTGAAATGGACATTGCGGATTTCCTGTTGGATTTAGGTCAGGGGTGTCAGCGTATGATTTGTAGGTCTTGATGAGACGAATAATTGGGTTTTGGTTCGATCTCTCTACGACATTCCTACGGGCCGTGGCGGCCGTTTTAGATACATAGGTGGCGCTAGAGAGCACATTTTGGCACTTTGGGGTTTAATTTTTACATTATATCAAATTTTTCACCATTCCTGATGTGCGTGCCAAATTTGGTGAGTTTTTGAGCATGTTTAGGGGGTCAAATTTAGAGTTAAAGTGGCGTAACAAGAAAGAATAATAATAATTAAAGCTGCAAGCAGCGTTGGACGGGCCTTCGCGCCCTTGCGCACAGCGAGCCGCGGCGCAGTCAGTTGAGCTTGTGGGAACCAAGAAAACGTTTGGAGATGATTAGTGTGAGAGTCTTTTGACACACAATACTAACCAGTGTCTCTCTGTGAGCCCACCCCTCTGTTCACAGACAATTATGAATTATGAAATCAAAATATTGTTAACCTTAATCAATAATTCAGGTACCAACTGTAGGGTCTGCGAAGAACACAGTTAATTATTTGCTATAATTATCAATTATCAATAATAATTAATTATAACAATTAACAGAATTATTAATATGAACTAACAGATACGAAGCACCACCCCGAAACCGGGACCAGTAACCGAGCAAGGTAGTCTCATAAATGGGAGTTCTCCTAGAATGTTAATATCTGAGAGATAATCATTCAAGGGTGAACAAAGAAGGGTTGAATTCGAGCTCTGACTCCGTCAATCAGCCACTTTTCACAATATGTTACCAATAATGACTAAAGAACTTCTCTTTAAAGATATAACAGTGTTTATGAAACTTAGCAAAATTAACAAAGTTAACAAATGCTTCACTCAATAAATAGCTATTCTAAAATCTAATTCTACCAAACAAAACACAAACAGCTTTGCACAGAGTTGGACACTTGCAGGGGAATGCGTGTATGTATGTATGTATATATATGTGTGTGTGTGTGTGTGTTAATAACAAGAGAGGAAGGAGGGAAAGCGATCGTGAGAGAGAGAGAAGCGGTTCTTTTTCCACAGAGAGCGCACGTATGGACGGCAGTCTGTAACGCACGTTGTCTGGTTTAAGATCGACAAATCAGTTTACTTTCTCACTCACGGCAGCACAAACACAGTAGTCCCGAGCGGGACAAACACAAAATAGTCAAGCGTGGTGAACACAACTAACAGGCAGCAAACAGGCAGCAGCGGAGCGTTAACTGCAGCATGACCGAAAGAAGCACAACCAGTTCGCCTCTGCTAGCCTCTCAGCTAACCCCGGCTCTCTGTTTAGATCCAAACGGAGCACCGAGTCCCGAATTGCTATTTAGGTTAAAGCGGAGAGAATCAGCGGGTCTGTCGGCCAGCTGAGTGAAGTGAAACCTGCGGAAAAAACACCGTGACCATCAAGGTAAAACAGGTCGGCGAAAACACGGCAGCTGGCTCTGAGTGGAGTGGCGGAGAGAACAGCAGAGATGACTCGGCGAAGACGCGCAGGGCAGGGCCGGTCCACGTTATCCCGAAGTAACTTCATTTCCTCTTTCTCGGGGGAATTTGAGGACGCTGGTTGCAGCAGCGGTCTCTCTCGGGTCCAGGAATGTGTTCGGGTGAACACGGGCAAAGTCTCGTCTCGTCCGACGAGGGGAGTCTTCCATGAGGGGAAAACATGTTCGTGGGGTAGTCAAGCTAACTCACAGGGGAACAGGAGTTACCCCTAGCTCAGTGACATGGGAAAGACGTGTATTTTGGGCGTGCTCGCTTATAAAGGGGTGGTGATGTCATGGCTGCGTCCTCAGGACGCTCCGCTGTGCAGGAGCGTCTCCGCCAATGAGGGACCGATGTTGCCTGCTCCCTGCTGAAGTGTGAAAATCGCAAAGCATCCTTGGAAATGGAGTTTGCTCCACCCTCATGGCAGGTCCATTACAGTTTTAATACGGAGCTCCGGAACTCCGGCCTTCCTGAGTTTTTCCCTCATATAGGCTATAGTTTTTCTTAATCATTACTACAATATATGATTACATATGTAATAGTCTCCTCAGCCAAGTTAGAAAAAATATGTGCATGTATGAACAACAGCAATTGGAGAAGATGACAGTCAAAAAGTAATCATGTTAAATAATCATGATCTCAATATTGAACAAAAATGATTGTGATTATAATTTTTGCCATAATCAAGCACCCCTAAAAACAGCAAATTGTGATTTACATACACACACACACACACACACAGAGTTTAAATATTTATGTGATAAATTGTAAATATGTATGAAATGAATTGTTTTCTGTAAGAAACTCTTACTTGAACATTTTCCAGTGTGCTCCTAAAGTTATATGTATGCTCCTAATTTCTGTCGTTTAGGAGCACATGTACTCCTTGAAAAAAAGTAAGGATTGAACACTGCTGTTACTGCTGCAGTCCAAGGGCTTCTGTCACAGGCAGTAGATGTTTACTTTACCCATCCCCCCCCTCCCATTCTCTCTCTCTCCCTCACAGCTGCAGAGAAGATTTTAGTGTACTCTACTTGTGAAATATGCTCATAAATCCCATAACTTTGGCCAAATCCTACATAAAAATATCATTTTTTTGTAGGAATTTTCGTCTCGAATCCATTGATACAGGTTTGAAAGTGGTCGGACTTATAGTTTAGACGCCAGATGCCCCAGTTTGGCACAAAGGCCATGCCCAGAATTTGCCTCCCCATTGGTTTACATTGTAAGGTGTAATGTCGCACTCCAACTTTCAGGGCTTACTAAATCTAAACCGTTCGAGTTATTACAAAGTTTTTAATAACTTTTGCTCAACACAGTGTGATAAGTCATGTATTCAAGTTTGAAGCCGATACCATTAACGCCCTAGGAGGAGATAGCGTTTATTCAAGGTCCAAAATTGGCAAAAAATCATACTTTGAAATGGACATTGCAGATTTCCTGTTGGATTTAGGTCAGGGGTGTCAGCGTATGATTTGTAGGTCTTGATGAGACGAATAATTGGGTTTTGGTTCGATCTCTCTACGACATTCCTACGGGCCGTGGCGGCCGTTTTAGATACATAGGTGGCGCTAGAGAGCACATTTTGGCACTTTGGGGTTTAACTTTTACATTTTATCAAATTTTTCACCATTCCTGATGTGCGTGCCAAATTTGGTGAGTTTTTGAGCATGTTTAGGGGGTCCAATTTAGAGTTAAAGTGGCGTAACAAGAAAGAAAGAATAATAATAATAATAATAATAATAATAATAATAATAATAAAGAAACAAACACACGAAAAACAATAGGGTCTTCGCCCTTTGGGCTCAGGCCCTAATTAAAGCTGCAAGCATCGTTGGACAGGCCTTCGCGCCCTTGCGCACGTCGGGCCGCGGCGCAGTCAGTTGAGCTTGTGGGAACCAAGAAAACGTTTGGAGATGATCAGCGTGAGAGTCTTTTTACACACAATACTAACCAGTGTCTCTCTGTGAGCCCACCCCTCTGTTCACAGACAATTATGAATTATGAAATCAAAATATTGTTAACCTTAATCAATAATTCAGGTACCAACTGTAGGATCTGCGAAGAACACAATTAATTATTTGCTATAATTATCAATTATCAATAATAATTAACTATAACAATTAACAGAATTATTAATATGAACTAACAGATACGAAGCACCACCCCGAAACCGGGGCCAATAACCGAACAGGATAATCTCATAAATGGGAGTTCACCTAGAATGTTAATATCTGCGAGATATCAACATTCAAGGGTGAACAAAGAACGGTTGAATTCGAGCTCTGACTCCTTCAATCAGCCACTTTTCACAATATGTTACCAATAATGACTAAAGAACTTCTCTTTAAAGATATAACAGTGTTTATGAAACTTAGCAAAATTAACAAAGTTAACAAATGCTTCATTCAATAAATAGCTATTCTAAAATCTAATTCGACCAAATAAAACACAAACAGCTTTGCACAGGGTTGGACACTTGCAGGTTGGACACTGTTGTCCGACGTTATCTGACCATCAGATGTGCAAAACGATGTCAGTGCGTGTATCTGTGCGCACTTGAGTATGGTGTTAGTCACAAGAGAGGGAGGAGGGAGAGCGATCGTGAGAGAGAGAGAAGCGGTTCTTTTTCCACAGAGAGCGCACGTATGGACGGCAGTCTGTAACGCACGTTGTCTGGTTTAAGATCGACAAATCAGTTTACTTTCTCACTCACGGCAGCACAAACACAGTAGTCCCGAGCGGGACAAACACAAAATAGTCAAGCGTGGTGAACACAACTAACAGGCAGCAAACAGGCAGCAGCGGAGCGTTAACTGCAGCATGACCGAAAGAAGCACAACCAGTTAGCCTCTGCTAGCCTCTCAACTAACCCCGGCTCTCTGTTTAGATCCAAACGGAGCACCGAGTCCCGAATTGCTATTTAGGTTAAAGCGGAGAGAATCAGCGGGTCTGTCGGCCAGCTGAGTGAAGTGAAACCTGCGGAAAAAACACCGTGACCATCAAGGTAAAACAGGTCGGCGAAAACACGGCAGCTGGCTCTGACTGGAGTGGCGGAGAGAACAGCAGAGATGACTCGGCGAAGACGCGCAGGGCAGGGCCGGTCCACGTTATCCCGAAGTAACTTCATTTCCTCTTTCTCGGGGGAATTTGAGGACGCTGGTTGCAGCAGCGGTCTCTCTCGGGTCCAGGAATGTGTTCGGGTGAACACGGGCAAAGTCTCGTCTCGTCCGACGAGGGGAGTCTTCGATGAGGGGAAAACATGTTCGTGGGGTAGTCAAGCTAACTCACAGGGGAACAGGAGTTAACCCTAGTTCAGTGACATGGGAAAGACGTATATTTCGGGCGTGCTCGCTTATAAAGGGGTGGTGATGTCATGGCTGCGTCCTCAGGACGCTCCGCTGTGCAGGAGCGTCTCCGCCAATGAGGGACCGATATTGACTGCTCCCTGCTGAAGTGTGAAAATCGCAAAGCATCCTTGGAAATGGAGTTTGCTCCACCCTCATGGCAGGTCCATTACAGTTTTAATACGGAGCTCCGGAACTCCAGCCTTCCTGAGTTTTTCCCTCATATAGGCTATACTTTTTCTTAATCATTACTACAATATATGATTAGATGTGTAATAGTCTCCTCAGCCAAGTTAGAAAAAATATGTGCATGTATGAACAACAGCAATTGGAGAAGATGACAGTCAAAAAGTAATCATGTTAAATAATCATGATCTCAATATTGAACAAAAATGATTGTGATTATAATTTTTGCCATAATCAAGCACCCCTAAAAACAGCAAATTGTGATTTACATACACACACACACACACACACACAGTTTAAATATGTATGTGATCAATTGTAAATATGTATGTAATGAATTGTTTTCTTTAAGAAACTCTTACTTGAACATTTTTCAGTATGCTCCTAAAGTTATATGTATGCTCCTCATTTCTGTCATTTAGGAGCACATGTACTCCTTGAAAAAAAGTAAGGATTGCACACTGCTGTCACTGCTGCAGTCCAAGGGCTTCTGTCACAGGCAGTAGATGTTTACTTTACCCATCCCCCCCCTCCCATTCTCTCTCTCTCCCTCACAGCTGCAGAGAAGATTTTAGTGTACTCTACTTGTGAAATATGCTCATAAATCCCATAACTTTGGCCAAATCCTACATAAAAATATCATTTTTTTGTAGGAATTTTCGTCGCGAATCCATTGATACAGGTTTGAAAGTGGTGGGACTTATAATTTAGACGCCAGATGCCCCAGTTTGGCACAAAGTCCATGCCCAGAATTTGCCTCCCCATTGGTTTACATTGTAAGGTGTAATGTCGCACTCCAACTTTCAGGGCTTACTAAATCTAAACCGTTCGAGTTATTACAAAGTTTTTAATAACTTTTGCTCAACACAGTGTGATAAGTCATGTATTAAAGTTTGAAGCCGATACCATTAACGCCCTAGGAGGAGATAGCGTTCATTCAAGGTCCAAAATTGGCAAAAAATCATACTTTGAAATGGACATTGCGGATTTCCTGTTGGATTTAGGTCAGGGGTGTCAGCGTATGATTTCTAGGTCTTGATGAGACGAATAATTGAGTTTTGGTTCGATCTCTCTACGACATTCCTACGGGCCGTGGTGGCCGTTTTAGATACATAGGTGGCGCTAGAGAGCACATTTTGGCACTTTGGGGTTTAATTTTTACATTTTATCAAATTTTTCACCAGACCTGGTGTGCGTGCCAAATTTGGTGAGTTTTTGAGCATGTTTAGGGGGTCAAATTTAGATTTAAAGTGGCGTAATAATAAAGAATTAAAGCTGCAAGCAGCGATGATCGGGCCCTCGCACCCCAGCGCATGTCGAAGTGACGCTCAGTCGAAGGGCTTTTGTCAGTGACTTGTTGTGTAAAGTTTGAGGCAGATCCAACCGTGTACACTCAAGTTATATCAATTTCCTCTGTCATGGCGAAACATCAAAACTCAACGCCACGCCACGGCCAAACCATCATGATCATACACTAGTCTAGATGACACACACTGATTTTGAAGTCCTTACCATGGATTCTGTAGGAGGAGTTCTTTAAAATACAAGGTATGCGAAATGGCCAAGAAAAGGCCAAAATGTACCATTTTTTTCAAGATGGCCGACTTCCTGTTCCACTTACAATAAGGCTTCAAGAGGCTTTTTTGTGCGTGTTGACATTATACATGTGCCCTGTGAATTTCATCTTTCTACGTTAATCTGGAAGGCGGGGCTGCAATTTTGAAATTTTAAAGGGGGCGCTGTTGAGCCATTTTGCCACACCCATTCAAAGCGACCACATAGGATTTGAGCTGACATCACTCTAGACATGTGTGTCAAGTTTCATGACTGTAGAGCAATCCCTTCTCCCTGAAAAACAGTATCATATTTCATGGCGAAGGATGTGTCACCATGGTAACAGCATTCAGTTTTGGGTCATGAGCTGCCAAATGTAGCATCACCAAGGTCTTGTTTATTAGCTGACTTAATTTCAGGTGCATCAGCCAAATTTCCTAGGAGTAATTAGACAAAGTACGACGCATGATACTTCCTGTTGCCAGTAGGTGGCGCTATGACTTTGGCTAAATATGAGACTGAACATGTGTTCAGATTGGGACTCTTAACAAGCATATGAAATTTGGAAAAGATCAGACCACGTGGAGTCAAGTTATAAGGCATTGAAATTTCATGGCGTCACATCGAAATTCGCCGCGTCGCCATGGCAACACCTTTCAACGAAGGGTCACCAACTTCATAATATAAGATCTCCAAGGTCTTGAGGCTATTCTCAGTAAATTTCAGCTGGATTCCATCACCGTGCTGCCCACAGGGCGTCAGAGCGTAAAACATGTAACTTCCTGTTGCCAGGAGGTGGCGCTATGACTCATATCCTGTATTGTCACATGGACCCGTTCAGGGCGGGACTCTTATGAAGCACAAAAGGTTTGGCTCTCTTAGGATCATGTATGCCGGAGTTATAGCCGTTTCATTTTTTAAAGGGGGCGCTGTTGAGCCATTTTGCCACGCCCATTCAAAGCGACCACACAGGATTTTAGCTGACATCACTCTAGACATGTGTGTCAAGTTTCATGACTGTAGAGCAATCCCTTCTCCCTGAAAAACAGTATCGTATTTCATGGCGAAGGATGTGTCGCCATGGTAACAGCATTCAGTTTTGGGTCATGAGCTGCCAAATGTAGCATCACCAAGGTCTCGTTTATTAGCTGACTTAATTTCAGGTGCATCAGCCAAATTTCCTAGGAGTAATTAGACAAAGTACGACGCATGATACTTCCTGTTGCCAGTAGGTGGCGCTATGACTTTGGCTAAATATGAGACTGAACATGTGTTCAGATCGGGACTCTTAACAAGCATATGAAATTTGGAAAAGATCAGACCACGTGGAGTCAAGTTATAAGGCATTGAAATTTCATGGCGTCACATCGAAATTCGCCGCGTCGCCATGGCAACACCTTTCGACGAAGGGTCACCAACTTCATAATATAAGATCTCCAAGGTCTTGAGGCTATTCTCTGTAAATTTCAGCTGGATTCCATCACCGTGCTGCCCACAGGGCGTCAGAGCGTAAAACATGTAACTTCCTGTTGCCAGGAGGTGGCGCTATGACTCATATCCTGTATTGTCACATGGACCCGTTCAGGGCGGGACTCTTATGAAGCACAAAAGGTTTGGCTCTCTTAGGATCATGTATGCCGGAGTTATAGCCGTTTCATTTTTTAAAGGGGGCGCTGTTGAGCCATTTTGCCACGCCCATTCAAAGCGACCACACAGGATTTTAGCTGACATCACTCTAGACATGTGTGTCAAGTTTCATGACTGTAGAGCAATCCCTTCTCCCTGAAAAACAGTATCGTATTTCATGGCGAAGGATGTGTCGCCATGGTAACAGCATTCCGTTTTGGGTCATGAGCTGCCAAATGTAGCATCACCAAGGTCTCGTTTATTAGCTGACTTAATTTCAGGTGCATCAGCCAAATTTCCTAGGAGTAATTAGACAAAGTACGACGCATGATACTTCCTGTTGCCAGTAGGTGGCGCTATGACTTTGGCTAAATATGAGACTGAACATGTGTTCAGATCGGGACTCTTAACAAGCATATGAAATTTGGAAAAGATCAGACCACGTGGAGTCAAGTTATAAGGCATTGAAATTTCATGGCGTCACATCGAAATTCGCCGCGTCGCCATGGCAACACCTTTCGACGAAGGGTCACCAACTTCATAATATAAGATCTCCAAGGTCTTGAGGCTATTCTCTGTAAATTTCAGCTGGATTCCATCACCGTGCTGCCCACAGGGCGTCAGAGCGTAAAACATGTAACTTCCTGTTGCCAGGAGGTGGCGCTATGACTCATATCCTGTATTGTCACATGGACCCATTCAGGGCGGGACTCTTATGAAGCACAAAAGGTTTGGCTCTCTTAGGATCATGTATGCCGGAGTTATAGCCGTTTCATTTTTCATGGCGAAGGATCGAAATTCGCCGCCCAGCCACGCCCCCTAGGAAAGACTAATGAGAATTGTTTTAATAACTTTTAGTCTCCTATGCCTGTAGATGATACGGACCGAATTTGAAAGTCCTGGGGTCAAATCTCTAGGAGGAGTTCGTTAAAGTATGCGGGCTGGAAATGACAAAATTTCAACTTTGATACAAAATGGCCGACTTCCTGTTGGAGTTAGGCTATGTGTCCTTGAGACTTTTTGGTGCGTCTGGTCATGATACATATGCATACCGAATTTCGTTCTCCTACGACAATCTGTATCGAGGGGGTCAATTCTAGGTGGCGCTGTCGAGCCATTTTGTCCCGCTTTATTTCGAGACCCATAAAATATCGAAATTTTCGCTAGTCCTGACATCTGTGCAAATTTTCATGAGTTTTCGTGCATGTTTAGGCCCTCAAAAATGCGTTTGTTTCGGAGGAATAATAATAATAATAATAATAACTCCTTCAGTTTCAATAGGGCTTCGCACCGGTCGGTGCTCGGGCCCTAATAATAAGAAGAAAGAAACAAACACACGAAAAACAATAGGGTCTTCGCCCTTTGGGCTCAGGCCCTAATTAAAGCTGCAAGCAGCGTTGGACGGGCCTTCGCGCCCTTGCGCACAGCGAGCCGCGGCGCAGTCAGTTGAGCTTGTGGGAACCAAGAAAACGTTTGGAGATGATTAGTGTGAGAGTCTTTTGACACACAATACTAACCAGTGTCTCTCTGTGAGCCCACCCCTCTGTTCACAGACAATTATGAATTATGAAATCAAAATATTGTTAACCTTAATCAATAATTCAGGTACCAACTGTAGGGTCTGCGAAGAACACAGTTAATTATTTGCTATAATTATCAATCATCAATAATAATTAATTATAACAATTAACAGAATTATTAATATGAACTAACAGATACGAAGCACCACCCCGAAACCGGGACCAGTAACCGAGCAAGGTAGTCTCATAAATGGGAGTTCTCCTAGAATGTTAATATCTGAGAGATAATCATTCAAGGGTGAACAAAGAAGGGTTGAATTCGAGCTCTGACTCCTTCAATCAGCCACTTTTCACAATATGTTACCAATAATGACTAAAGAACTTCTCTTTACAGATATAACAGTGTTTATGAAACTTAGCAAAATTAACAAAGTTAACAAATGCTTCACTCAATAAATAGCTATTCTAAAATCTAATTCTACCAAACAAAACACAAACAGCTTTGCACAGGGTTGGACACTTGCAGGGGAATGCGTGTATGTATGTATGTATATATATGTGTGTGTGTGTGTGTGTGTTAATAGCAAGAGAGGAAGGAGGGAAAGCGATCGTGAGAGAGAGAGAAGCGGTTCTTTTTCCACAGAGAGCGCACGTATGGACGGCAGTCTGTAACGCACGTTGTCTGGTTTAAGATCGACAAATCAGTTTACTTTCTCACTCACGGCAGCACAAACACAGTAGTCCCGAGCGGGACAAACACAAAATAGTCTAGCGTGGTGAACACAACTAACAGGCAGCAGCGGAGCGTTAACTGCAGCATGACCGAAAGAAGCACAACCAGTTCGCCTCTGCTAGCCTCTCAGCTAACCCCGGCTCTCTGTTTAGATCCAAACGGAGCACCGAGTCCCGAATTGCTATTTAGGTTAAAGCGGAGAGAATCAGCGGGTCTGTCGGCCAGCTGAGTGAAGTGAAACCTGCGGAAAAAACACCGTGACCATCACGGTAAAACAGGTCGGCGAAAACATGGCAGCTGGCTCTGAGTGGAGTGGCGGAGAGAACAGCAGACACGACTCGGCGAAGACGCGCGGGGCAGAGCCGGTCCACGTTATCCCGAAGTAACTTCATTTCCTCTTTCTCGGGGGAATTTGAGGACGCTGGTTGCAGCAGCGGTCTCTCTCGGGTCCAGGAATGTGTTCGGGTGAACACGGGCAAAGTCTCGTCTCGTCCGACGAGGGGAGTCTTCGATGAGGGGAAAACATGTTCGTGGGGTAGTCAAGCTAACTCACAGGGGAACAGGAGTTACCCCTAGCTCAGTGACATGGGAAAGACGTGTAGTTTGGGCGTGCTCGCTTATAAAGGGGTGGTGATGTCATGGCTGCGTCCTCAGGACGCTCCGCTGTGCAGGAGCGTCTCCGCCAATGAGGGACCGATGTTGACTGCTCCCTGCTGAAGTGTGAAAATCGCAAAGCATTCTTGGAAATGGAGTTTGCTCCACCCTCATGGCAGGTCCATTACAGTTTTAATACGGAGCTCCGGAACTCCAGCCTTCCTGAGTTTTTCCCTCATATAGGCTATAGTTTTTCTTAATCATTACTACAATATATGATTACATATGTAATAGTCTCCTCAGCCAAGTTAGAAAAAGTATGTGCATGTATGAACAACAGCAATTGGAGAAGATGACAGTCAAAAAGTAATCATGTTAAATAATCATGATCTCAATATTGAACAAAAATGATTGTGATTATAATTTTTGCCATAATCAAGCACCCCTAAAAACAGCAAATTGTGAATTACATACACATACACACACACACACACACACACAGTTTAAATATGTATGTGATAAATTGTAAATATGTATGTAATGAATTGTTTTCTTTAAGAAACTCTTACTTGAACATTTTTCAGTGTGCTCCTAAAGTTATATGTATGCTCCTAATTTCTGTCATTTAGGAGCACATGTACTCCTTGAAAAAAAGTAAGGATTGAACACTGCTGTCACTGCTGCAGTCCAAGGGCTTCTGTCACAGGCAGTAGATGTTTACTTTACCCATCCCCCCCCTCCCATTCTCTCTCTCTCCCTCACAGCTGCAGAGAAGATTTTAGTGTACTCTACTTGTGAAATATGCTCATAAATCCCATAACTTTGGCCAAATCCTACATAAAAATATCATTTTTTTGTAGGAATTTTCGTCGCGAATCCATTGATACAGGTTTGAAAGTGGTCGGACTTATAGTTTAGACGCCAGATGCCCCAGTTTGGCACAAAGGCCATGCCCAGAATTTGCCTCCCCATTGGTTTACATTGTAAGGTGTAATGTCGCACTCCAACTTTCAGGGCTTACTAAATCTAAACCGTTCGAGTTATTACAAAGTTTTTAATAACTTTTGCTCAACACAGTGTGATAAGTCATGTGTTCAAGTTTGAAGCTGATACCATTAACGCCCTAGGAGGAGATAGCGTTTATTCAAGGTCCAAAATTGGCAAGAAATCATACTTTGAAATGGACATTGCAGATTTCCTGTTGGATTTAGGTCAGGGGTGTCAGCGTATGATTTGTAGGTCTTGATGAGACGAATAATTGGGTTTTGGTTCGATCTCTCTACGACATTCCTACGGGCCGTGGCGGCCGTTTTAGATACATAGGTGGCGCTAGAGAGCACATTTTGGCACTTTGGGGTTTAATTTTTACATTTTATCAAATTTTTCACCATTCCTGATGTGCGTGCCAAATTTGGTGAGTTTTTGAGCATGTTTAGGGGGTCAAATTTAGAGTTAAAGTGGCGTAACAAGAAAGAATTAAAGCTGCAAGCAGCGTTGAACGGGCCTTCGCGCCCTTGCGCACGTCGGGCCGCGGCGCAGTCAGTTGAGCTTGTGGGAACCAAGAAAACGTTTGGAGATGATCAGTGTGAGAGTCTTTTGACACACAATACTAACTACTTTCTCTCCGTGAGCGCACGCCTCTGTTTATCACAGATAATTATGGCTTATGAAATTAAAATATTGTTAACCTTAATCAATAATTCAGGCACCAACTGTAGCATGTATGAGGAACACAGTTGATTATTTGCCATAATTATCAATTATCTAAGATAATTAACTAATTATAATAATTAATAGAATTATTAATATGAACTAACAAGCACGGAGCACCACCCGGAAACCAGGACCAATAACCGAACAAGGTAATCTCATAAATGGGATTTCACCTAGAATGCTAATATCTGCGAGATATCAACATTCAAGGGTGAACAAAGAAGGGTTGAATTCAAGCTCTGACTCCTTTAATCAGCCACTTCTCACAATATGTTACACACAATAATGACAAAAGAACTTCTCTTTAAAGATATAACATTGTTTATTAAACTTAGCAAAATTAACAAAGTTAACAAATACTTCATTCAATAAACAGCTATTCTAAAATCTAATTCTACCAAACAAAACACAAACAGCTTTGCACAGAGTTGGACACTTGCAGGGGAATGCGTGTATGTATGTATGTGTATGTATGTACGTGTGTGTGTGTGTGTGTGTGTGTGTGTGTGTGTTAGTAGCAAGAGAGGAAGGAGGGAAAGCGATCGTGAGAGGGAGAGAAGCGGCTCTTTTTCCACAGAGAGCGCACGTACGGACGGCAGTCTGTAACGCACGTTGTCTGGTTTCTGATCGACAAATCAATTTACTTTCTCACTCACGGTGGCACAAAAGTAGCAGGTGTCCCGACCGGGAAAAACACAAAATAGTCTAGCGCGGTGAACACAACTAACAGGAAGCAAACTTAAAATACTCCTCAGAGTAAAGCAGAGAAAAATGGACTCGGCGGTCCGTCAACTCACACAACAAGAACAATAGCAATAAAGCTAAAAAGGCTAAATGCTAAACAACAGCAACTGATGTTGAAAAGAACACACAACTAACACTGCCTATGCCCAGACTTATGCCTCTTACTTGGTCGCTTCAGAAAGTGCGCAGGTTGTGTGTGTGTGTAGTCCGTCTTAATGTCCATCTTTGTTCTTGGCTCGGAGGCAGACAGTGCCGTTCTCGCACGTCGGCGAAAACACGGCAGCTGGCTCTGAGTGGAATGGCGGAGAGAACAGCAGAGACAACTCGGCGAAGACGCGCAGGGCAGAGCCGGTCCACGTTATCCCGAAGTAACTTCATTTCTTCTTTCTCGGGGGAATTTGAGGACGCTGGTTGCAGCAGCGGTCTCTCTCGGATCCAGGAATGTGTTCGGGTGAACACGGGCAAAGTCTCGTCTCGTCCGACGAGGGGAGTCTTCGATGAGGGGAAAACATGTTCGTGGGGTAGTTAAGCTAACTCACAGGGGAACAGGAGTTACCCCTAGCTCAGTGACATGGGAAAGACGTGTAGTTTGGGCGTGCTCGCTTATAAAGGGGTGGTGATGTCATGGCTGTGTCCTCGAGACGCTCCGCTGTACAGGAGCGTCTCCGCCAATGAGGGACCAATGTGGACTGCTCCCTGCTGAGGTGTGAAAATCGCAAAGCATCCTTGGAAATGGAGTTTGCTCCACCCTCTGTCACAGGCAGTAGATGTTTACTTTACCCATCCCCCCCCTCCCATTCTCTCTCTCTCCCTCACAGTTGGAAGGAAAGATTTCAAAGTGATCTTCTTGTGGAAAATCCTCATCAATCCCATAACTTTGGCCAAATCCTACATAAAAATATCATTTTTTTGTAGGAATTTTCGTCGCGAATCCATTGATACAGGTTTGAAAGTGGTGGGACCCATAGTTTAGACGCCAGATGCCCCAGTTTGGCACAAAGTCCATGCCCAGAATTTGCCTCCCCATTGGTTTACATTGTAAGGTGTAATGTCGCACTCCAACTTTCAGGGCTTACTAAATCTAAACCGTTCGAGTTATTACAAAGTTTTTAATAACTTTTGCTCAACACAGTGTGATAAGTCATGTATTAAAGTTTGAAGCCGATACCATTAACGCCCTAGGAGGAGATAGCGTTTATTCAAAGTCCAAAATTGGCAAAAAAGCATACTTTGAAATTGACATAGCAGATTTCCTGTTGGATTTAGGTCAGGGGTGTCAGCGTATGATTTGTAGGTCTTGATGAGACGAATAATTGGGTTTTGGTTCGATCTCTCTACGACATTCCTACGGGCCGTGGTGGCCGTTTTAGATACATAGGTGGCGCTAGAGAGCACATTTTGGCACTTTGGGGTTTAATTTTTACATTTTATCAAATTTTTCACCATTCCTGATGTGCGTGCCAAATTTGGTGAGTTTTTGAGCATGTTTAGGGGGTCAAATTTAGAGTTAAAGTGGCGTAATAATAAAGAATAATAATAATAATAATTAAAGCTGCAAGCAGCGTTGGACGGGCCTTCGCGCCCTTGCGCACGTCGGGCCGCGGCGCAGTCAGTTGAGCTTGTGGGAACCAAGAAAACGTTTGGAGATGATCAGTGTGAGAGTCTTTTGACACACAATACTAACCAGTGTCTCTCTGTGAGCCCACCCCTCTGTTCGCAGACAATTATGAATTATGACATCAAAATATTGTTAACCTTAATCAGTAATTCAGGTACCAACTGTAGGAATCTGCGAAGAACACAGTTAATTATTTGCTATAATTATCAATTATCAATAATAATTAATTATAACAATTAACAGAATTATTAATATGAACTAACAGAAACGAAGCACCACCCCGAAACCGGGACCAGTAACCGAGCAAGGTAGTCTCATAAATGGGAGTTCTCCTAGAATGTTAATATCTGAGAGATAATCATTCAAGGGTGAACAAAGAAGGGTTGAATTCGAGCTCTGACTCCTTCAATCAGCCACTTTTCACAATATGTTACCAATAATGACTAAAGAACTTCTCTTTAAAGATATAACAGTGTTTATGAAACTTAGCAAAATTAACAAAGTTAACAAATGCTTCACTCAATAAATAGCTATTCTAAAATCTAATTCTACCAAACAAAACACAAACAGCTTTGCACAGAGTTGGACACTTGCAGGGGAATGCGTGTATGTATGTATATATATGTGTGTGTGTGTGTGTGTGTGTGTTAATAGCAAGAGAGGAAGGAGGGAAAGCGATCGTGAGAGAGAGAGAAGCGGTTCTTTTTCCACAGAGAGCGCACGTATGGACGGCAGTCTGAAACGCACGTTGTCTGGTTTAAGATCGACAAATCAGTTTACTTTCTCACTCACGGCAGCACAAACACAGTAGTCCCGAGCGGGACAAACACAAAATAGTCTAGCGTGGTGAACACAACTAACAGGCAGCAAACAGGCAGCAGCGGAGCGTTAACTGCAGCATGACCGAAAGAAGCACAACCAGTTCGCCTCTGCTAGCCTCTCAGCTAACCCCGGCTCTCTGTTTAGATCCAAACGGAGCACCGAGTCCCGAATTGCTATTTAGGTTAAAGCGGAGATAATCAGCGGGTCTGTCGGCCAGCTGAGTGAAGTGAAACCTGCGGAAAAAACACCGTGACCATCACGGTAAAACAGGTCGGCGAAAACACGGCAGCTGGCTCTGAGTGGAGTGGCGGAGAGAACAGCAGACACGACTCGGCGAAGACGCGCGGGGCAGAGCCGGTCCACGTTATCCCGAAGTAACTTCATTTCCTCTTTCTCGGGGGAATTTGAGGACGCTGGTTGCAGCAGCGGTCTCTCTCGGGTCCAGGAATGTGTTCGGGTGAACACGGGCAAAGTCTCGTCTCGTCCGACGAGGGGAGTCTTCGATGAGGGGAAAACATGTTCGTGGGGTAGTCAAGCTAACTCACAGGGGAACAGGAGTTACCCCTAGCTCAGTGACATGGGAAAGACGTGTAGTTTGGGCGTGCTCGCTTATAAAGGGGTGGTGATGTCATGGCTGCGTCCTCAGGACGCTCCGCTGTGCAGGAGCGTCTCCGCCAATGAGGGACCGATGTTGACTGCTCCCTGCTGAAGTGTGAAAATCGCAAAGCATCCTTGGAAATGGAGTTTGCTCCACCCTCATGGCAGGTCCATTACAGTTTTAATACGGAGCTCCGGAACTCCAGCCTTCCTGAGTTTTTCCCTCATATAGGCTATAGTTTTTCTTAATCATTACTACAATATATGATTACATATGTAATAGTCTCCTCAGCCAAGTTAGAAAAAATATGTGCATGTATGAACAACAGCAATTGGAGAAGATGACAGTCAAAAAGTAATCATGTTAAATAATCATGATCTCAATATTGAAAAAAAATGATCGTGATTATATTTTTTGCCATAATCAAGCACCCCTAAAAATAGCAAATTGTGATTTACATACACACACACACACACACGCACACAGAGTTTAAATATGTATGTGATCAATTGTAAATATGTATGTAATGAATTGTTTTCTTTAAGAAACTCTTACTTGAACATTTTTCAGTGTGCTCCTAAAGTTATATGTATGCTCCTAATTTCTGTCATTTAGGAGCACATGTACTCCTTGAAAAAAAGTAAGGATTGAACACTGCTGTCAGATATGTAGAAGCATTAAGTAACTGGAGTGTAGTGCAGTCCAAGGGCTTCTGTCACAGGCAGTAGATGTTTACTTTACCCATCCCCCCCCTCCCATTCTCTCTCTCTCCCTCACAGTTGGAAGGAAAGATTTTAAAGTGATCTTCTTGTGAAAAATCCTCATAAATCCCATAACTTTGGCCAAATCCTACATAAAAATATCATTTTTTTGTAGGA
This sequence comes from Thunnus albacares, assembly GCF_914725855.1. Lineage (NCBI taxonomy): Eukaryota > Metazoa > Chordata > Actinopteri > Scombriformes > Scombridae > Thunnus > Thunnus albacares. The sequence continues at coordinate 5,042,690 of NC_058107.1, forward strand.
ATTTTCGTCGCGAATCCATTGATACAAGTTTGAAAGTGGTCGGACTTATAGTTTAGACTCCAGATGCCCCAGTTTGGCACAAAGTCCATGCCCAGAATTTGCCTCCCCATTGGTTTGCATTGTAATGTGTAATGTCGCACTCCAACTTTCAGGGCTTACTAAATCAAAACCGTTCGAGTTATTACAAAGTTTTTCATAACTTTTGCTCAACACAGTGTGATAAGTCATATATTGAAGTTTGAAGCCGATACCATTAACGCCCTAGGAGGAGATAGCGTTTATTCAAGGTCCAAAATTGGCAAAAAATCGTACTTTGAAATTGACATTGCGGATTTCCTGTTGGATTTAGGTCAGGGGTGTCAGCGTATGATTTGTAGGTCTTGATGAGACGAATAATTGAGTTTTGGTTCGATCTCTCTACGACATTCCTACGGGCCGTGGTGGCCGTTTTAGATACGTAGGTGGCGCTAGAGAGCACATTTTGGCACTTTGGGGTTTAATTTTTTCATTTTATCAAATTTTTCACCATTCCTGACGGGCGTGCCAAATTTGGTGAGTTTTTGCGCATGTTTAGGGGGTCAAATTTAGAGTTAAAGTGGCGTAACAAGAAAGAATAATAATAATAATAAAGAAACAAACGCACGAAAAACAAGAGGGTCTTCGCCCTTTGGGCTCAGGCCCTAATAAGAAACAAACAAACACACGAAAAACAATAGGGTCTTCGCCCTTTGGGCTCAGGCCCTAATTAAAGCTGCAAGCAGCGTTGGACGGGCCTTCGCGCCCTTGCGCACAGCGGGCCGCGGCGCAGTCAGTTGAGCTTGTGGGAACCAAGAAAACATTTGGAGATGATCAGTGTGAGAGTCTTTTTACACACAATACTAACCAGTGTCTCTCTGTGAGCCCACCCCTCCGTTCACAGACAATTATGAATTATGACATCAAAATATTGTTAACCTTAATCAGTAATTCAGGTACCAACTGTAGGAATCTGCGAAGAACACAGTTAATTATTTTCTATAATTATCAATGATCAATAATAATTAATTATAACAATTAACAGAATTATTAATATGAACTAACAGATACGAAGCACCACCCCGAAACCGGGGCCAATAACCGAGCAAGGTAGTCTCATAAATGGGAGTTCACCTAGAATGTTAATATCTGAGAGATAATCAGTCAAGGGTGAACAAAGAAGGGTTGAATTCGAGCTCTGACTCCTTCAATCAGCCACTTTTCACAATATGTTACCAATAATGACTAAAGAACTTCTCTTTAAAGATATAACAGTGTTTATGAAACTTAGCAAAATTAACAAAGTTAACAAATGCTTCATTCAATAAATAACTATTCTAAAATCTAATTCTACCAAACAAAACACAAACAGCTTTGCACAGAGTTGGACACTTGCAGGGGAATGCGTGTATGTATGTATGTATATATATGTGTGTGTGTGTGTGTGTTAATAGCAAGAGAGGAAGGAGGGAAAGCGATCGTGAGAGAGAGAGAAGCGGTTCTTTTTCCACAGAGAGCGCACGTATGGACGGCAGTCTGTAACGCACGTTGTCTGGTTTAAGATCGACAAATCAGTTTACTTTCTCACTCACGGCAGCACAAACACAGTAGTCCCGAGCGGGACAAACACAAAATAGTCAAGCGTGGTGAACACAACTAACAGGCAGCAAACAGGCAGCAGCGGAGCGTTAACTGCAGCATGACCGAAAGAAGCACAACCAGTTCGCCTCTGCTAGCCTCTCAGCTAACCCCGGCTCTCTGTTTAGATCCAAACGGAGCACCGAGTCCCGAATTGCTATTTAGGTTAAAGCGGAGAGAATCAGCGGGTCTGTCGGCCAGCTGAGTGAAGTGAAACCTGCGGAAAAAACACCGTGACCATCACGGTAAAACAGGTCGGCGAAAACACGGCAGCTGGCTCTGAGTGGAATGGCGGAGAGAACAGCAGACACGACTCGGCGAAGACGCGCGGGGCAGAGCCGGTCCACGTTATCCCGAAGTAACTTCATTTCCTCTTTCTCGGGGGAATTTGAGGACGCTGGTTGCAGCAGCGGTCTCTCTCGGCTCCAGGAATGTGTTCAGGTGAACACGGGCAAAGTCTCGTCTCGTCCGACGAGGGGAGTCTTCGATGAGGGGAAAACATGTTCGTGGGGTAGTCAAGCTAACTCACAGGGGAACAGGAGTTAACCCTAGCTCAGTGACATGGGAAAGACGTGTATTTCGGGCGTGCTCGCTTATAAAGGGGTGGTGATGTCATGGCTGCGTCCTCAGGACGCTCCGCTGTGCAGGAGCGTCTCCGCCAATGAGGGACCGATATTGACTGCTCCCTGCTGAGGTGTGAAAATCGCAAAGCATTCTTGGAAATGGAGTTTGCTCCACCCTCATGGCAGGTCCATTACAGTTTTAATACGGAGCTCCGGAGCTCCAGCCTTCCTGAGTTTTTCCCTCATATAGGCTATAGTTTTTCTTAATCATTACTACAATATATGATTAGATGTGTAATAGTCTCCTCAGCCAAGTTAGAAAAAATATGTGCATGTATGAACAACAGCAATTGGAGAAGATGACAGGCAAAAAGTAATCATGTTAAATAATCATGATCTCAATATTGAACAAAAATTATTGTGATTATAATTTTTGCCATAAACAAGCACCCCTAAAAACAGCAAATTGTGATTTACATACATACACACACACACACACACACACACACACACACACACACACACACACAGAGTTTAAATATGTATGTGATCAATTGTAAATATGTATGAAATGAATTATTTTCTGTAAGAAACTCTTACTTGAACATTTTTCAGTGTGCTCCTAAAGTTATATGTTATATGTATGCTCCTAATTTCTTTCATTTAGGAGCACATGCGCTCCTTGAAAAGAAGTAAGGATTGAACACTGCTGTCACATGTGTGAAAGCACTAAGTAAGTGGAGTGTGGCCAGTCCAAGGGCTTCTGTCACAGGCAGTAGATGTTTACTTTACCCATCCCCCCCCTCCCATTCTCTCTCTCTCCCTCACAGCTGCAGAGAAGATTTTAGTGTACTCTACTTGTGAAATATGCTCATAAATCCCATAACTTTGGCCAAATCCTACATAAAAATATCATTTTTTTGTAGGAATTTTCGTCGCGAATCCATTGATACAGGTTTGAAAGTGGTCGGACTTATAGTTTAGACGCCAGATGCCCCAGTTTGGCACAAAGTCCATGCCCAGAATTTGCCTCCCCATTGGTTTACATTGTAAGGTGTAATGTCGCACTCCAACTTTCAGGGCTTACTTAATCTAAACCGTTCGAGTTATTACAAAGTTTTTAATAACTTTTGCTCAACACAGTGTGATAAGTCATGTATTAAAGTTTGAAGCCGATACCATTAACGCCCTAGGAGGAGATAGCGTTCATTCAAGGTCCAAAATTGGCAAAAAATCATACTTTGAAATGGACATTGCGGATTTCCTGTTGGATTTAGGTCAGGGGTGTCAGCATATGATTTCTAGGTCTTGATGAGACGAATAATTGAGTTTTGGTTCGATCTCTCTACGACATTCCTACGGGCCGTGGTGGCCGTTTTAGATACATAGGTGGCGCTAGAGAGCACATTTTGGCACTTTGGGGTTTAATTTTTACATTTTATCAAATTTTTCACCAGACCTGGTGTGCGTGCCAAATTTGGTGAGTTTTTGAGCATGTTTAGGGGGTCAAATTTAGATTTAAAGTGGCGTAATAATAAAGAATAATAAGAAGAAAGAAACAAACACACGAAAAACAATAGGGTCTTCGCCCTTTGGGCTCAGGCCCTAATTAAAGCTGCAAGCAGCGTTGGACGGGCCTTCGCGCCCTTGCGCACAGCGGGCCGCGGCGCAGTCAGTTGAGCTTGTGGGAACCAAGAAAACGTTTGGAGATGATCAGTGTGAGAGTCTTTTGACACACAATACTAACTACTTTCTCTCCGTGAGCGCACGCCTCTGTTTATCACAGATAATTATGGCTTATGAAATTAAAATATTGTTAACCTTAATCAATAATTCAGGCACCAACTGTAGCATGTATGAGGAATACAGCTGATTATTTGCCATAATTATCAATTATCTAAGATAATTAACTAATTATAATAATTAATAGAATTATTAATATGAACGAACAAGCACGGAGCACCACCCGGAAACCAGGACCAATAGCCGAACAAGGTAATCTCATAAATGGGATTTCACCTAGAATGCTAATATCTGCGAGATATCAACATTCAAGGGTGAACAAAGAAGGGTTGAATTCAAGCTCTGACTCCTTTAATCAGCCACTTCTCACAATATGTTACACACAATAATGACAAAAGAACTTCTCTTTAAAGATATAACATTGTTTATTAAACTTAGCAAAATTAACAAAGTTAACAAATACTTCATTCAATAAACAGCTATTCTAAAATCTAATTCTACCAAACAAAACACAAACAGCTTTGCACAGAGTTGGACACTTGCAGGGGAATGCGTGTATGTATGTATGTGTATGTATGTATGTGTGTGTGTGTGTGTGTGTGTGTGTGTTAGTAGCAAGAGAGGAAGGAGGGAAAGCGATCGTGAGAGGGAGAGAAGCGGCTCGTTTGACCACAGAGAGCGCACGTACGGACGGCAGTCTGTAACGTACGTTGTCTGGTTTCTGATCGACAAATCAATTTACTTTCTCACTCACGGTGGCACAAAAGTAGCAGTTGTCCCGACCGGGAAAAACACAAAATAGTCTAGCGTGGTGAACACAACTAACAGGCAGCAAACTTAAAATACTCCTCAGAGTAAAGCAGAGAAAAATGGACTCGGCGGTCCGTCAACTCACACAACAAGAACAACAGCAATAAAGCTAAAAAGGCTAAATGCTAAACAACAGCAACTGATGCTGAAAAGAACACACAACTAACACTGCCTATGCCCAGACTTATGCCTCTTACTTGGTCGCTTCAGAAAGTGCGCAGGTTGTGTGTGTGTGTAGTCCGTCTTAATGTCCATCTTTGTTCTTGGCTCGGAGACAGACGGTGCCGTTCTCACACGTCGTCGAAAACAAGGCAGCTGGCTCTGAGTGGAATGGCGGAGAGAACAGCAGAGACAACTCGGCGAAGACGCGCAGGGCAGAGCCGGTCCACGTTATCCCGAAGTAACTTCATTTCCTCTTTCTCGGGGGAATTTGAGGACGCTGGTTGCAGCAGCGGTCTCTCTCGGGTCCAGGAATGTGTTCGGGTGAACACGGGCAAAGTCTCGTCTCGTCCGACGAGGGGAGCCTTCGATGAGGGGAAAACATGTTCGTGGGGTAGTCAAGCTAACTCACAGGGGAACAGGAGTTACCCCTAGCTCAGTGACATGGGAAAGACGTGTAGTTTGGGCGTGCTCGCTTATAAAGGGGTGGTGATGTCATGGCTGCGTCCTCAGGACGCTCCGCTGTGCAGGAGCGTCTCCGCCAATGAGGGACCGATGTTGACTGCTCCCTGCTGAAGTGTGAAAATCGCAAAGCATCCTTGGAAATGGAGTTTGCTCCACCCTCATGGCAGGTCCATTACAGTTTTAATACGGAGCTCCGGAACTCCAGCCTTCCTGAGTTTTTCCCTCATATAGGCCATAGTTTTTCTTAATCATTACTACAATATATGATTACATATGTAATAGTCTCCTCAGCCAAGTTAGAAAAAGTATGTGCATGTATGAACAACAGCAATTGGAGAAGATGACAGTCAAAAAGTAATCATGTTAAATAATCATGATCTCAATATTGAACAAAAATGATTGTGATTATAATTTTTGCCATAATCAAGCACCCCTAAAAACAGCAAATTGTGATTTACATACACATACACACACACACACACACACACACAGTTTAAATATGTATGTGATAAATTGTAAATATGTATGTAATGAATTGTTTTCTTTAAGAAACTCTTACTTGAACATTTTTCAGTGTGCTCCTAAAGTTATATGTATGCTCCTAATTTCTGTCATTTAGGAGCACATGTACTCCTTGAAAAAAAGTAAGGATTGAACACTGCTGTCACTGCTGCAGTCCAAGGGCTTCTGTCACAGGCAGTAGATGTTTACTTTACCCATCCCCCCCCTCCCATTCTCTCTCTCTCCCTCACAGCTGCAGAGAAGATTTTAGTGTACTCTACTTGTGAAATATGCTCATAAATCCCATAACTTTGGCCAAATCCTACATAAAAATATCATTTTTTTGTAGGAATTTTCGTCGCGAATCCATTGATACAGGTTTGAAAGTGGTCGGACTTATAGTTTAGACGCCAGATGCCCCAGTTTGGCACAAAGGCCATGCCCAGAATTTGCCTCCCCATTGGTTTACATTGTAAGGTGTAATGTCGCACTCCAACTTTCAGGGCTTACTAAATCTAAACCGTTCGAGTTATTACAAAGTTTTTAATAACTTTTGCTCAACACAGTGTGATAAGTCATGTATTCAAGTTTGAAGCCGATACCATTAACGCCCTAGGAGGAGATAGCGTTTATTCAAGGTCCAAAATTGGCAAAAAATCATACTTTGAAATGGACATTGCAGATTTCCTGTTGGATTTAGGTCAGGGGTGTCAGCGTATGATTTGTAGGTCTTGATGAGACGAATAATTGGGTTTTGGTTCGATCTCTCTACGACATTCCTACGGGCCGTGGCGGCCGTTTTAGATACATAGGTGGCGCTAGAGAGCACATTTTGGCACTTTGGGGTTTAATTTTTACATTTTATCAAATTTTTCACCATTCCTGATGTGCGTGCCAAATTTGGTGAGTTTTTGAGCATGTTTAGGGGGTCAAATTTAGAGTTAAAGTGGCGTAATAATAAAGAATAATAATAATTAAAGCTGCAAGCAGCGTTGAACGGGCCTTCGCGCCCTTGCGCACGTCGGGCCGCGGCGCAGTCAGTTGAGCTTGTGGGAACCAAGAAAACGTTTGGAGATGATCAGTGTGAGAGTCTTTTGACACACAATACTAACTACTTTCTCTCCGTGAGCGCACGCCTCTGTTTATCACAGATAATTATGGCTTATGAAATTAAAATATTGTTAACCTTAATCAATAATTCAGGCACCAACTGTAGCATGTATGAGGAACACAGTTGATTATTTGCCATAATTATCAATTATCTAAGATAATTAACTAATTATAATAATTAATAGAATTATTAATATGAACTAACAAGCACGGAGCACCACCCGGAAACCAGGACCAATAACCGAACAAGGTAATCTCATAAATGGGATTTCACCTAGAATGCTAATATCTGCGAGATATCAACATTCAAGGGTGAACAAAGAAGGGTTGAATTCAAGCTCTGACTCCTTTAATCAGCCACTTCTCACAATATGTTACACACAATAATGACAAAAGAACTTCTCTTTAAAGATATAACATTGTTTATTAAACTTAGCAAAATTAACAAAGTTAACAAATACTTCATTCAATAAACAGCTATTCTAAAATCTAATTCTACCAAACAAAACACAAACAGCTTTGCACAGAGTTGGACACTTGCAGGGGAATGCGTGCGTGTGTGTGTGTGTGTGTGTGTGTGTGTGTGTGTGTGTGTGTGTGTGTGTGTGTTAGTAGCAAGAGAGGAAGGAGGGAAAGCGATCGTGAGAGGGAGAGAAGCGGCTCTTTTGACCACAGAGAGCGCACGTACGGACGGCAGTCTGTAACGTACGTTGTCTGGTTTCTGATCTCACGGTGGCACAAAAGTAGCAGTTGTCCCGACCGGGAAAAACACAAAATAGTCTAGCGTGGTGAACACAACTAACAGGCAGCAAACTTAAAATACTCCTCAGAGTAAAGCAGAGAAAAATGGACTCGGCGGTCCGTCAACTCACACAACAAGAACAACAGCAATAAAGCTAAAAAGGCTAAATGCTAAACAACAGCAACTGATGCTGAAAAGAACACACAACTAACACTGCCTATGCCCAGAGTTATGCCTCTTACTTGGTCGCTTCAGAAAGTGCGCAGGTTGTGTGTGTGTGTAGTCCGTCTTAATGTCCATCTTTGTTCTTGGCTCGGAGGCAGACGGTGCCGTTCTCGCACGTCGTCGAAAACACGGCAGCTGGCTCTGAGTGGAATGGCGGAGAGAACAGCAGAGACAACTCGGCGAAGACGCGCAGGGCAGAGCCGGTCCACGTTATCCCGAAGTAACTTCATTTCCTCTTTCTCGGGGGAATTTGAGGACGCTGGTTGCAGCAGCGGTCTCTCTCGGGTCCAGGAATGTGTTCGGGTGAACACGGGCAAAGTCTCGTCTCGTCCGACGAGGGGAGTCTTCGATGAGGGGAAAACATGTTCGTGGGGTAGTCAAGCTAACTCACAGGGGAACAGGAGTTACCCCTAGCTCAGTGACATGGGAAAGACGTGTAGTTTGGGCGTGCTCGCTTATAAAGGGGTGGTGATGTCATGGCTGCGTCCTCAGGACGCTCCGCCGTGCAGGAGCGTCTCCGCCAATGAGGGACCGATGTTGACTGCTCCCTGCTGAAGTGTGAAAATCGCAAAGCATCCTTGGAAATGGAGTTTGCTCCACCCTCATGGCAGGTCCATTACAGTTTTAATACGGAGCTCCGGAACTCCAGCCTTCCTGAGTTTTTCCCTCATATAGGCTATAGTTTTTCTTAATCATTACTACAATATATGATTACATATGTAATAGTCTCCTCAGCCAAGTTAGAAAAAGTATGTGCATGTATGAACAACAGCAATTGGAGAAGATGACAGTCAAAAAGTAATCATGTTAAATAATCATGATCTCAATATTGAACAAAAATGATTGTGATTATAATTTTTGCCATAATCAAGCACCCCTAAAAACAGCAAATTGTGATTTACATACACACACACACACACAGTTTAAATATGTATGTGATAAATTGTAAATATGTATGTAATGAATTGTTTTCTTTAAGAAACTCTTACTTGAACATTTTTCAGTATGCTCCTAAAGTTATATGTATGCTCCTAATTTCTGTCATTTAGGAGCACATGTACTCCTTGAAAAAAAGTAAGGATTGAACACTGCTGTCACTGCTGCAGTCCAAGGGCTTCTGTCACAGGCAGTAGATGTTTACTTTACCCATCCCCCCCCTCCCATTCTCTCTCTCTCCCTCACAGCTGCAGAGAAGATTTTAGTGTACTCTACTTGTGAAATATGCTCATAAATCCCATAACTTTGGCCAAATCCTACATAAAAATATCATTTTTTTGTAGGAATTTTCGTCGCGAATCCATTGATACAGGTTTGAAAGTGGTCGGACTTATAGTTTAGACGCCAGATGCCCCAGTTTGGCACAAAGGCCATGCCCAGAATTTGCCTCCCCATTGGTTTACATTGTAAGGTGTAATGTCGCACTCCAACTTTCAGGGCTTACTAAATCTAAACCGTTCGAGTTATTACAAAGTTTTTAATAACTTTTGCTCAACACAGTGTGATAAGTCATGTATTCAAGTTTGAAGCCGATACCATTAACGCCCTAGGAGGAGATAGCGTTCATTCAAGGTCCAAAATTGGCAAAAAATCATACTTTGAAATGGACATTGCGGATTTCCTGTTGGATTTAGGTCAGGGGTGTCAGCGTATGATTTCTAGGTCTTGATGAGACGAATAATTGAGTTTTGGTTCGATCTCTCTACGACATTCCTACGGGCCGTGGTGGCCGTTTTAGATACATAGGTGGCGCTAGAGAGCACATTTTGGCACTTTGGGGTTTAATTTTTACATTTTATCAAATTTTTCACCAGACCTGGTGTGCGTGCCAAATTTGGTGAGTTTTTGAGCATGTTTAGGGGGTCAAATTTAGATTTAAAGTGGCGTAATAATAAAGAATAATAAGAAGAAAGAAACAAACACACGAAAAACAATAGGGTCTTCGCCCTTTGGGCTCAGGCCCTAATAATAAGAAAGAAACAAACGGACGAAAAACAATAGGGTCTTCGCCCTTTGGGCTCAGGCCCTAATTAAAGCTGCAAGCAGCGTTGGACGGGCCTTCGCGCCCTTGCGCACAGCGAGCCGCGGCGCAGTCAGTTGAGCTTGTGGGAACCAAGAAAACGTTTGGAGATGATTAGTGTGAGAGTCTTTTGACACACAATACTAACCAGTGTCTCTCTGTGAGCCCACCCCTCTGTTCACAGACAATTATGAATTATGAAATCAAAATATTGTTAACCTTAATCAATAATTCAGGTACCAACTGTAGGGTCTGCGAAGAACACAGTTAATTATTTGCTATAATTATCAATCATCAATAATAATTAATTATAACAATTAACAGAATTATTAATATGAACTAACAGATACGAAGCACCACCCCGAAACCGGGACCAGTAACCGAGCAAGGTAGTCTCATAAATGGGAGTTCTCCTAGAATGTTAATATCTGAGAGATAATCATTCAAGGGTGAACAAAGAAGGGTTGAATTCGAGCTCTGACTCCTTCAATCAGCCACTTTTCACAATATGTTACCAATAATGACTAAAGAACTTCTCTTTACAGATATAACCGTGTTTATGAAACTTAGCAAAATTAACAAAGTTAACAAATGCTTCACTCAATAAATAGCTATTCTAAAATCTAATTCTACCAAACAAAACACAAACAGCTTTGCACAGGGTTGGACACTTGCAGGGGAATGCGTGTATGTATGTATGTATATATATGTGTGTGTGTGTGTGTGTGTTAATAGCAAGAGAGGAAGGAGGGAAAGCGATCGTGAGAGAGAGAGAAGCGGTTCTTTTTCCACAGAGAGCGCACGTATGGACGGCAGTCTGTAACGCACGTTGTCTGGTTTAAGATCGACAAATCAGTTTACTTTCTCACTCACGGCAGCACAAACACAGTAGTCCCGAGCGGGACAAACACAAAATAGTCTAGCGTGGTGAACACAACTAACAGGCAGCAGCGGAGCGTTAACTGCAGCATGACCGAAAGAAGCACAACCAGTTCGCCTCTGCTAGCCTCTCAGCTAACCCCGGCTCTCTGTTTAGATCCAAACGGAGCACCGAGTCCCGAATTGCTATTTAGGTTAAAGCGGAGAGAATCAGCGGGTCTGTCGGCCAGCTGAGTGAAGTGAAACCTGCGGAAAAAACACCGTGACCATCACGGTAAAACAGGTCGGCGAAAACATGGCAGCTGGCTCTGAGTGGAGTGGCGGAGAGAACAGCAGACACGACTCGGCGAAGACGCGCGGGGCAGAGCCGGTCCACGTTATCCCGAAGTAACTTCATTTCCTCTTTCTCGGGGGAATTTGAGGACGCTGGTTGCAGCAGCGGTCTCTTTCGGGTCCAGGAATGTGTTCGGGTGAACACGGGCAAAGTCTCGTCTCGTCCGACGAGGGGAGTCTTCGATGAGGGGAAAACATGTTCGTGGGGTAGTCAAGCTAACTCACAGGGGAACAGGAGTTACCCCTAGCTCAGTGACATGGGAAAGACGTGTAGTTTGGGCGTGCTCGCTTATAAAGGGGTGGTGATGTCATGGCTGCGTCCTCAGGACGCTCCGCTGTGCAGGAGCGTCTCCGCCAATGAGGGACCGATGTTGACTGCTCCCTGCTGAAGTGTGAAAATCGCAAAGCATTCTTGGAAATGGAGTTTGCTCCACCCTCATGGCAGGTCCATTACAGTTTTAATACGGAGCTCCGGAACTCCAGCCTTCCTGAGTTTTTCCCTCATATAGGCTATAGTTTTTCTTAATCATTACTACAATATATGATTACATATGTAATAGTCTCCTCAGCCAAGTTAGAAAAAGTATGTGCATGTATGAACAACAGCAATTGGAGAAGATGACAGTCAAAAAGTAATCATGTTAAATAATCATGATCTCAATATTGAACAAAAATGATTGTGATTATAATTTTTGCCATAATCAAGCACCCCTAAAAACAGCAAATTGTGAATTACATACACATACACACACACACACACACACACAGTTTAAATATGTATGTGATAAATTGTAAATATGTATGTAATGAATTGTTTTCTTTAAGAAACTCTTACTTGAACATTTTTCAGTGTGCTCCTAAAGTTATATGTATGCTCCTAATTTCTGTCATTTAGGAGCACATGTACTCCTTGAAAAAAAGTAAGGATTGAACACTGCTGTCACTGCTGCAGTCCAAGGGCTTCTGTCACAGGCAGTAGATGTTTACTTTACCCATCCCCCCCCTCCCATTCTCTCTCTCTCCCTCACAGCTGCAGAGAAGATTTTAGTGTACTCTACTTGTGAAATATGCTCATAAATCCCATAACTTTGGCCAAATCCTACATAAAAATATCATTTTTTTGTAGGAATTTTCGTCGCGAATCCATTGATACAGGTTTGAAAGTGGTCGGACTTATAGTTTAGACGCCAGATGCCCCAGTTTGGCACAAAGGCCATGCCCAGAATTTGCCTCCCCATTGGTTTACATTGTAAGGTGTAATGTCGCACTCCAACTTTCAGGGCTTACTAAATCTAAACCGTTCGAGTTATTACAAAGTTTTTAATAACTTTTGCTCAACACAGTGTGATAAGTCATGTGTTCAAGTTTGAAGCTGATACCATTAACGCCCTAGGAGGAGATAGCGTTTATTCAAGGTCCAAAATTGGCAAGAAATCATACTTTGAAATGGACATTGCAGATTTCCTGTTGGATTTAGGTCAGGGGTGTCAGCGTATGATTTGTAGGTCTTGATGAGACGAATAATTGGGTTTTGGTTCGATCTCTCTACGACATTCCTACGGGCCGTGGCGGCCGTTTTAGATACATAGGTGGCGCTAGAGAGCACATTTTGGCACTTTGGGGTTTAATTTTTACATTTTATCAAATTTTTCACCATTCCTGATGTGCGTGCCAAATTTGGTGAGTTTTTGAGCATGTTTAGGGGGTCAAATTTAGAGTTAAAGTGGCGTAACAAGAAAGAATTAAAGCTGCAAGCAGCGTTGAACGGGCCTTCGCGCCCTTGCGCACGTCGGGCCGCGGCGCAGTCAGTTGAGCTTGTGGGAACCAAGAAAACGTTTGGAGATGATCAGTGTGAGAGTCTTTTGACACACAATACTAACTACTTTCTCTCCGTGAGCGCACGCCTCTGTTTATCACAGATAATTATGGCTTATGAAATTAAAATATTGTTAACCTTAATCAATAATTCAGGCACCAACTGTAGCATGTATGAGGAACACAGTTGATTATTTGCCATAATTATCAATTATCTAAGATAATTAACTAATTATAATAATTAATAGAATTATTAATATGAACTAACAAGCACGGAGCACCACCCGGAAACCAGGACCAATAACCGAACAAGGTAATCTCATAAATGGGATTTCACCTAGAATGCTAATATCTGCGAGATATCAACATTCAAGGGTGAACAAAGAAGGGTTGAATTCAAGCTCTGACTCCTTTAATCAGCCACTTCTCACAATATGTTACACACAATAATGACAAAAGAACTTCTCTTTAAAGATATAACATTGTTTATTAAACTTAGCAAAATTAACAAAGTTAACAAATACTTCATTCAATAAACAGCTATTCTAAAATCTAATTCTACCAAACAAAACACAAACAGCTTTGCACAGAGTTGGACACTTGCAGGGGAATGCGTGTATGTATGTATGTGTATGTATGTACGTGTGTGTGTGTGTGTGTGTGTGTGTGTGTGTGTTAGTAGCAAGAGAGGAAGGAGGGAAAGCGATCGTGAGAGGGAGAGAAGCGGCTCTTTTTCCACAGAGAGCGCACGTACGGACGGCAGTCTGTAACGCACGTTGTCTGGTTTCTGATCGACAAATCAATTTACTTTCTCACTCACGGTGGCACAAAAGTAGCAGGTGTCCCGACCGGGAAAAACACAAAATAGTCTAGCGCGGTGAACACAACTAACAGGAAGCAAACTTAAAATACTCCTCAGAGTAAAGCAGAGAAAAATGGACTCGGCGGTCCGTCAACTCACACAACAAGAACAATAGCAATAAAGCTAAAAAGGCTAAATGCTAAACAACAGCAACTGATGTTGAAAAGAACACACAACTAACACTGCCTATGCCCAGACTTATGCCTCTTACTTGGTCGCTTCAGAAAGTGCGCAGGTTGTGTGTGTGTGTAGTCCGTCTTAATGTCCATCTTTGTTCTTGGCTCGGAGGCAGACAGTGCCGTTCTCGCACGTCGGCGAAAACACGGCAGCTGGCTCTGAGTGGAATGGCGGAGAGAACAGCAGAGACAACTCGGCGAAGACGCGCAGGGCAGAGCCGGTCCACGTTATCCCGAAGTAACTTCATTTCTTCTTTCTCGGGGGAATTTGAGGACGCTGGTTGCAGCAGCGGTCTCTCTCGGATCCAGGAATGTGTTCGGGTGAACACGGGCAAAGTCTCGTCTCGTCCGACGAGGGGAGTCTTCGATGAGGGGAAAACATGTTCGTGGGGTAGTTAAGCTAACTCACAGGGGAACAGGAGTTACCCCTAGCTCAGTGACATGGGAAAGACGTGTAGTTTGGGCGTGCTCGCTTATAAAGGGGTGGTGATGTCATGGCTGTGTCCTCGAGACGCTCCGCTGTACAGGAGCGTCTCCGCCAATGAGGGACCAATGTGGACTGCTCCCTGCTGAGGTGTGAAAATCGCAAAGCATCCTTGGAAATGGAGTTTGCTCCACCCTCTGTCACAGGCAGTAGATGTTTACTTTACCCATCCCCCCCCTCCCATTCTCTCTCTCTCCCTCACAGTTGGAAGGAAAGATTTCAAAGTGATCTTCTTGTGGAAAATCCTCATCAATCCCATAACTTTGGCCAAATCCTACATAAAAATATCATTTTTTTGTAGGAATTTTCGTCGCGAATCCATTGATACAGGTTTGAAAGTGGTGGGACCCATAGTTTAGACGCCAGATGCCCCAGTTTGGCACAAAGTCCATGCCCAGAATTTGCCTCCCCATTGGTTTACATTGTAAGGTGTAATGTCGCACTCCAACTTTCAGGGCTTACTAAATCTAAACCGTTCGAGTTATTACAAAGTTTTTAATAACTTTTGCTCAACACAGTGTGATAAGTCATGTATTAAAGTTTGAAGCCGATACCATTAACGCCCTAGGAGGAGATAGCGTTTATTCAAAGTCCAAAATTGGCAAAAAAGCATACTTTGAAATTGACATAGCAGATTTCCTGTTGGATTTAGGTCAGGGGTGTCAGCGTATGATTTGTAGGTCTTGATGAGACGAATAATTGGGTTTTGGTTCGATCTCTCTACGACATTCCTACGGGCCGTGGTGGCCGTTTTAGATACATAGGTGGCGCTAGAGAGCACATTTTGGCACTTTGGGGTTTAATTTTTACATTTTATCAAATTTTTCACCATTCCTGATGTGCGTGCCAAATTTGGTGAGTTTTTGAGCATGTTTAGGGGGTCAAATTTAGAGTTAAAGTGGCGTAATAATAAAGAAAGAAACAAACACACGAAAAACAATAGGGTCTTCGCCCTTTGGGCTCAGGCCCTAATTAAAGCTGCAAGCAGCGTTGGACGGGCCTTCGCGCCCTTGCGCACGTCGGGCCGCGGCGCAGTCAGTTGAGCTTGTGGGAACCGAGAAAACGTTTGGAGATGATCAGTGTGAGAGTCGTTTGACACACAATACTAACTACTTTCTCTCCGTGAGCGCACGCCTCTGTTTATCACAGATAATTACGGCTTATGAAATTAAAATATTGTTAACCTTAATCAATAATTCAGGCACCAACTGTAGCATGTATGAGGAACACAGTTGATTATTTGCCATAATTATCAATTATCTAAGATAATTAACTAATTATAATAATTAATAGAATTATTAATATGAACTAACAAGCACGGAGCACCACCCGGAAACCAGGACCAATAACCGAACAAGGTAATCTCATAAATGGGATTTCACCTAGAATGCTAATATCTGCGAGATATCAACATTCAAGGGTGAACAAAGAAGGGTTGAATTCAAGCTCTGACTCCTTTAATCAGCCACTTCTCACAATATGTTACACACAATAATGACAAAAGAACTTCTCTTTAAAGATATAACATTGTTTATTAAACTTAGCAAAATTAACAAAGTTAACAAATACTTCATTCAATAAACAGCTATTCTAAAATCTAATTCTACCAAACAAAACACAAACAGCTTTGCACAGAGTTGGACACTTGCAGGGGAATGCGTGTGTGTGTGTGTGTGTGTGTGTTAGTAGCAAGAGAGGAAGGAGGGAAAGCGATCGTGAGAGGGAGAGAAGCGGCTCTTTTGACCACAGAGAGCGCACGTACGGACGGCAGTCTGTAACGTACGTTGTCTGGTTTCTGATCGACAAATCAATTTACTTTCTCACTCACGGTGGCACAAAAGTAGCAGTTGTCCCGACCGGGAAAAACACAAAATAGTCTAGCGTGGTGAACACAACTAACAGGCAGCAAACTTAATACTCCTCAGAGTAAAGCAGAGAAAAATGGACTCGGCGGTCCGTCAACTCACACAACAAGAACAATAGCAATAAAGCTAAAAAGGCTAAATGCTAAACAACAGCAACTGATGCTGAAAAGAACACACAACTAACACTGCCTATGCCCAGACTTATGCCTCTTACTTGGTCGCTTCAGAAAGTGCGCAGGTTGTGTGTGTGTGTAGTCCGTCTTAATGTCCATCTTTGTTCTTGGCTCGGAGGCAGACGGTGCCGTTCTCGCACGTCGTCGAAAACACGGCAGCTGGCTCTGAGTGGAATGGCGGAGAGAACAGCAGAGACAACTCGGCGAAGACGCGCAGTCCCGAAGTAACTTCATTTCCTCTTTCTCGGGGGAATTTGAGGACGCTGGTTGCAGCAGCGGTCTCTCTCGGGTCCAGGAATGTGTTCGGGTGAACACGGGCAAAGTCTCGTCTCGTCCGACGAGGGGAGTCTTCGATGAGGGGAAAACATGTTCGTGGGGTAGTCAAGCTAACTCACAGGGGAACAGGAGTTACCCCTAGCTCAGTGACATGGGAAAGACGTGTAGTTTGGGCGTGCTCGCTTATAAAGGGGTGGTGATGTCATGGCTGCGTCCTCAGGACGCTCCGCTGTGCAGGAGCGTCTCCGCCAATGAGGGACCGATGTTGACTGCTCCCTGCTGAAGTGTGAAAATCGCAAAGCATCCTTGGAAATGGAGTTTGCTCCACCCTCATGGCAGGTCCATTACAGTTTTAATACGGAGCTCCGGAACTCCAGCCTTCCTGAGTTTTTCCCTCATATAGGCTATAGTTTTTCTTAATCATTACTACAATATATGATTACATATGTAATAGTCTCCTCAGCCAAGTTAGAAAAAGTATGTGCATGTATGAACAACAGCAATTGGAGAAGATGACCGTCAAAAAGTAATCATGTTAAATAATCATGATCTCAAAATTGAACAAAAATGATTGTGATTATAATTTTTGCCATAATCAAGCACCCCCAAAAACAGCAAATTGTGATTTACATACACACACAAACACACACACACACACACACAGTTTAAATATGTATGTGATAAATTGTAAATATGTATGTAATGAATTGTTTTCTTTAAGAAACTCTTACTTGAACATTTTTCAGTGTGCTCCTAAAGTTATATGTATGCTCCTAATTTCTGTCATTTAGGAGCACATGTACTCCTTGAAAAAAAGTAAGGATTGAACACTGCTGTCACTGCTGCAGTCCAAGGGCTTCTGTCACAGGCAGTAGATGTTTACTTTACCCATCCCCCCCCTCCCATTCTCTCTCTCTCCCTCACAGCTGCAGAGAAGATTTTAGTGTACTCTACTTGTGAAATATGCTCATAAATCCCATAACTTTGGCCAAATCCTACATAAAAATATCATTTTTTTGTAGGAATTTTCGTCGCGAATCCATTGATACAGGTTTGAAAGTGGTGGGACTTATAGTTTAGACGCCAGATGCCCCAGTTTGGCACAAAGGCCATGCCCAGAATTTGCCTCCCCATTGGTTTACATTGTAAGGTGTAATGTCGCACTCCAACTTTCAGGGCTTACTAAATCTAAACCGTTCGAGTTATTACAAAGTTTTTAATAACTTTTGCTCAACACAGTGTGATAAGTCATGTATTCAAGTTTGAAGCCGATACCATTAACGCCCTAGGAGGAGATAGCGTTTATTCAAGGTCCAAAATTGGCAAAAAATCATACTTTGAAATGGACATTGCAGATTTCCTGTTGGATTTAGGTCAGGGGTGTCAGCGTATGATTTGTAGGTCTTGATGAGACGAATAATTGGGTTTTGGTTCGATCTCTCTACGACATTCCTACGGGCCGTGGCGGCCGTTTTAGATACATAGGTGGCGCTAGAGAGCACATTTTGGCACTTTGGGGTTTAATTTTTACATTTTATCAAATTTTTCACCATTCCTGATGTGCGTGCCAAATTTGGTGAGTTTTTGAGCATGTTTAGGGGGTCAAATTTAGAGTTAAAGTGGCGTAACAAGAAAGAAAGAATAATAATAATTAAAGCTGCAAGCAGCGTTGGACGGGCCTTCGCGCCCTTGCGCACAGCGAGCCGCGGCGCAGTCAGTTGAGCTTGTGGGAACCAAGAAAACGTGTGGAGATGATCAGTGTGAGAGTCTTTTGACACACAATACTAACCAGTGTCTCTCTGTGAGCCCACCCCTCTGTTCACAGACAATTATGAATTATGAAATCAAAATATTGTTAACCTTAATCAATAATTCAGGTACCAACTGTAGGGTCTGCGAAGAACACAGTTAATTATTTGCTATAATTATCAATCATCAATAATAATTAATTATAACAATTAACAGAATTATTAATATGAACTAACAGATACGAAGCACCACCCCGAAACCGGGACCAGTAACCGAGCAAGGTAGTCTCATAAATGGGAGTTCTCCTAGAATGTTAATATCTGAGAGATAATCATTCAAGGGTGAACAAAGAAGGGTTGAATTCGAGCTCTGACTCCTTCAATCAGCCACTTTTCACAATATGTTACCAATAATGACTAAAGAACTTCTCTTTAAAGATATAACAGTGTTTATGAAACTTAGCAAAATTAACAAAGTTAACAAATGCTTCACTCAATAAATAGCTATTCTAAAATCTAATTCTACCAAACAAAACACAAACAGCTTTGCACAGAGTTGGACACTTGCAGGGGAATGCGTGTATGTATGTATGTATATATATGTGTGTGTGTGTGTGTGTTAATAGCAAGAGAGGAAGGAGGGAAAGCGATCGTGAGAGAGAGAGAAGCGGTTCTTTTTCCACAGAGAGCGCACGTATGGACGGCAGTCTGTAACGCACGTTGTCTGGTTTAAGATCGACAAATCAGTTTACTTTCTCACTCACGGCAGCACAAACACAGTAGTCCCGAGCGGGACAAACACAAAATAGTCTAGCGTGGTGAACACAACTAACAGGCAGCAAACAGGCAGCAGCGGAGCGTTAACTGCAGCATGACCGAAAGAAGCACAACCAGTTCGCCTCTGCTAGCCTCTCAGCTAACCCCGGCTCTCTGTTTAGATCCAAACGGAGCACCGAGTCCCGAATTGCTATTTAGGTTAAAGCGGAGAGAATCAGCGGGTCTGTCGGCCAGCTGAGTGAAGTGAAACCTGCGGAAAAAACACCGTGACCATCACGGTAAAACAGGTCGGCGAAAACACTGCAGCTGGCTCTGAGTGGAGTGGCGGAGAGAACAGCAGACACGACTCGGCGAAGACGCGCGGGGCAGAGCCGGTCCACGTTATCCCGAAGTAACTTCATTTCCTCTTTCTCGGGGGAATTTGAGGACGCTGGTTGCAGCAGCGGTCTCTCTCGGCTCCAGGAATGTGTTCGGGTGAACACGGGCAAAGTCTCGTCTCGTCCGACGAGGGGAGTCTTCGATGAGGGGAAAACATGTTCGTGGGGTAGTCAAGCTAACTCACAGGGGAACAGGAGTTACCCCTAGCTCAGTGACATGGGAAAGACGTGTAGTTTGGGCGTGCTCGCTTATAAAGGGGTGGTGATGTCATGGCTGCGTCCTCAGGACGCTCCGCTGTGCAGGAGCGTCTCCGCCAATGAGGGACCGATGTTGACTGCTCCCTGCTGAGGTGTGAAAATCGCAAAGCATTCTTGGAAATGGAGTTTGCTCCACCCTCATGGCAGGTCCATTACAGTTTTAATACGGAGCTCCGGAACTCCAGCCTTCCAGAGTTTTTCCCTCATATAGGCTATAGTTTTTCTTAATCATTACTACAATATATGATTACATATGTAATAGTCTCCTCAGCCAAGTTACAAAAAATATGTGCATGTATGAACAACAGCAATTGGAGAAGATGACAGTCAAAAAGTAATCATGTTAAATAATCATGATCTCAATATTGAACAAAAATGATTGTGATTATAATTTTTGCCATAATCAAGCACCCCTAAAAACAGCAAATTGTGATTTACATACACACACACACACACACACACACACACACACACACACACACAGAGTTTAAATATGTATGTGATCAATTGTAAATATGTATGTAATGAATTGTTTTCTTTAAGAAACTCTTACTTGAACATTTTTCAGTGTGCTCCTAAAGTTATATGTATGCTCCTAATGTCTGTCATTTAGGAGCACATGTACTCCTTGAAAAGAAGTAATGATTGAACACTGCTGTCACTGCTGCAGTCCAAGGGCTTCTGTCACAGGCAGTAGATGTTTACTTTACCCATCCCCCCCCTCCCATTCTCTCTCTCTCCCTCACAGCTGCAGAGAAGATTTTAGTGTACTCTACTTGTGAAATATGCTCATAAATCCCATAACTTTGGCCAAATCCTACATAAAAATATCATTTTTTTGTAGGAATTTTCGTCGCGAATCCATTGATACAGGTTTGAAAGTGGTCGGACTTATAGTTTAGACGCCAGATGCCCCAGTTTGGCACAAAGGCCATGCCCAGAATTTGCCTCCCCATTGGTTTACATTGTAAGGTGTAATGTCGCACTCCAACTTTCAGGGCTTACTAAATCTAAACCGTTCGAGTTATTACAAAGTTTTTAATAACTTTTGCTCAACACAGTGTGATAAGTCATGTATTCAAGTTTGAAGCCGATACCATTAACGCCCTAGGAGGAGATAGCGTTTATTCAAGGTCCAAAATTGGCAAAAAATCATACTTTGAAATGGACATTGCAGATTTCCTGTTGGATTTAGGTCAGGGGTGTCAGCGTATGATTTGTAGGTCTTGATGAGACGAATAATTGGGTTTTGGTTCGATCTCTCTACGACATTCCTACGGGCCGTGGCGGCCGTTTTAGATACATAGGTGGCGCTAGAGAGCACATTTTGGCACTTTGGGGTTTAATTTTTACATTTTATCAAATTTTTCACCATTCCTGATGTGCGTGCCAAATTTGGTGAGTTTTTGAGCATGTTTAGGAGGTCAAATTTAGAGTTAAAGTGGCGTAACAAGAAAGAATAATAATAATAATAATAATAAGAAAGAAACAAACACACGAAAAACAAGAGGGTCTTCGCCCTTTGGGCTCAGGCCCTAATAATAATTAAAGCTGCAAGCAGCGTTGGACGGGCCTTCGCGCCCTTGCGCACAGCGAGCCGCGGCGCAGTCAGTTGAGCTTGTGGGAACCAAGAAAACGTTTGGAGATGATTAGTGTGAGAGTCTTTTGACACACAATACTAACCAGTGTCTCTCTGTGAGCCCACCCCTCTGTTCACAGACAATTATGAATTATGAAATCAAAATATTGTTAACCTTAATCAATAATTCAGGTACCAACTGTAGGGTCTGCGAAGAACACAGTTAATTATTTGCTATAATTATCAATTATCAATAATAATTAATTATAACAATTAACAGACTTATTAATATGAACTAACAGATACGAAGCACCACCCCAAAACCGGGACCAGTAACCGAGCAAGGTAGTCTCATAAATGGGAGTTCACCTAGAATGTTAATATCTGAGAGATAATCATTCAAGGGTGAACAAAGAAGGGTTGAATTCGAGCTCTGACTCCTTCAATCAGCCACTTTTCACAATATGTTACCAATAATGACTAAAGAACTTCTCTTTAAAGATATAACAGTGTTTATGAAACTTAGCAAAATTAACAAAGTTAACAAATGCTTCACTCAATAAATAGCTATTCTAAAATCTAATTCTACCAAACAAAACACAAACAGCTTTGCACAGAGTTGGACACTTGCAGGGGAATGCGTGTATGTATGTATGTGTATGTATGTATATGTGTGTGTGTGTGTGTGTGTGTTAATAGCAAGAGAGGAAGGAGGGAAAGCGATCGTGAGAGAGAGAGAAGCGGTTCTTTTTCCACAGAGAGCGCACGTATGGACGGCAGTCTGTAACGCACGTTGTCTGGTTTAAGATCGACAAATCAGTTTACTTTCTCACTCACGGCAGCACAAACACAGTAGTCCCGAGCGGGACAAACACAAAATAGTCTAGCGTGGTGAACACAACTAACAGGCAGCAAACAGGTAGCAGCGGAGCGTTAACTGCAGCATGACCGAAAGAAGCACAACCAGTTCGCCTCTGCTAGCCTCTCAGCTAACCCCGGCTCTCTGTTTAGATCCAAACGGAGCACCGAGTCCCGAATTGCTATTTAGGTTAAAGCGGAGAGAATCAGCGGGTCTGTCGGCCAGCTGAGTGAAGTGAAACCTGCGGAAAAAACACCGTGACCATCAAGGTAAAACAGGTCGGCGAAAACACGGCAGCTGGCTCTGAGTGGAGTGGCGGAGAGAACAGCAGAGATGACTCGGCGAAGACGCGCAGGGCAGGGCCGGTCCACGTTATCCCGAAGTAACTTCATTTCCTCTTTCTCGGGGGAATTTGAGGACGCTGGTTGCAGCAGCGGTCTCTCTCGGGTCCAGGAATGTGTTCGGGTGAACACGGGCAAAGTCTCGTCTCGTCCGACGAGGGGAGTCTTCGATGAGGGGAAAACATGTTCGTGGGGTAGTCAAGCTAACTCACAGGGGAACAGGAGTTACCCCTAGCTCAGTGACATGGGAAAGACGTGTAGTTTGGGCGTGCTCGCTTATAAAGGGGTGGTGATGTCATGGCTGCGTCCTCAGGACGCTCCGCTGTGCAGGAGCGTCTCCGCCAATGAGGGACCGATGTTGCCTGCTCCCTGCTGAAGTGTGAAAATCGCAAAGCATCCTTGGAAATGGAGTTTGCTCCACCCTCATGGCAGGTCCATTACAGTTTTAATACGGAGCTCCGGAACTCCGGCCTTCCTGAGTTTTTCCCTCATATAGGCTATAGTTTTTCTTAATCATTACTACAATATATGATTACATATGTAATAGTCTCCTCAGCCAAGTTAGAAAAAATATGTGCATGTATGAACAACAGCAATTGGAGAAGATGACAGTCAAAAAGTAATCATGTTAAATAATCATGATCTCAATATTGAACAAAAATGATTGTGATTATAATTTTTGCCATAATCAAGCACCCCTAAAAACAGCAAATTGTGATTTACATACACACACACACACACACACAGAGTTTAAATATTTATGTGATAAATTGTAAATATGTATGAAATGAATTGTTTTCTGTAAGAAACTCTTACTTGAACATTTTCCAGTGTGCTCCTAAAGTTATATGTATGCTCCTAATTTCTGTCGTTTAGGAGCACATGTACTCCTTGAAAAAAAGTAAGGATTGAACACTGCTGTCACTGCTGCAGTCCAAGGGCTTCTGTCACAGGCAGTAGATGTTTACTTTACCCATCCCCCCCCCTCCCATTCTCTCTCTCTCCCTCACAGCTGCAGAGAAGATTTTAGTGTACTCTACTTGTGAAATATGCTCATAAATCCCATAACTTTGGCCAAATCCTACATAAAAATATCATTTTTTTGTAGGAATTTTCGTCGCGAATCCATTGATACAGGTTTGAAAGTGGTCGGACTTATAGTTTAGACGCCAGATGCCCCAGTTTGGCACAAAGGCCATGCCCAGAATTTGCCTCCCCATTGGTTTACATTGTAAGGTGTAATGTCGCACTCCAACTTTCAGGGCTTACTAAATCTAAACCGTTCGAGTTATTACAAAGTTTTTAATAACTTTTGCTCAACACAGTGTGATAAGTCATGTATTCAAGTTTGAAGCCGATACCATTAACGCCCTAGGAGGAGATAGCGTTTATTCAAGGTCCAAAATTGGCAAAAAATCATACTTTGAAATGGACATTGCAGATTTCCTGTTGGATTTAGGTCAGGGGTGTCAGTGTATGATTTGTAGGTCTTGATGAGACGAATAATTGGGTTTTGGTTCGATCTCTCTACGACATTCCTACGGGCCGTGGTGGCCGTTTTAGATACATAGGTGGCGCTCTCGAGCACATTTTGGCACTTTGGGGTTTAATTTTTACATTTTATCAAATTTTTCACCATTCCTGATGTGCATGCCAAATTTGGTGAGTTTTTGAGCATGTTTAGGGGGTCAAATTTAGAGTTAAAGTGGCGTAATAATAAAGAATAATAATAATAATAATAATAATAAGAAAGAAACAAACACACGAAAAACAAGAGGGTCTTCGCCCTTTGGGCTCAGGCCCTAATTAAAGCTGCAAGCAGCGTTGGACGGGCCTTCGCGCCCTTGCACACGTCGGGCCGCGGCGCACTCAGTTGAGCTTGTGGGAACCAAGAAAACGTTTGGAGATGATTAGTGTGAGAGTCTTTTGACACACAATACTAACCACTGTCTCTTTGTGAGCCCACCCCTCTGTTCACAGACAATTATGAATTATGAAATCAAAATATTGTTAACCTTAATCAATAATTCAGGTACCAACTGTAGGATCTGCGAAGAACACAGTTAATTATTTGCTATAATTATCAATTATCAATAATAATTAACTATAACAATTAACAGAATTATTAATATGAACTAACAGATACGAAGCACCACCCCGAAACCGGGACCAATAACCGAGCAAGGTAGTCTCATAAATGGGAGTTCACCTAGAATGTTAATATCTGAGAGATAATCATTCAAGGGTGAACAAAGAAGGGTTGAATTCGAGCTCTGACTCCTTCAATCAGCCACTTTTCACAATATGTTACCAATAATGACTAAAGAACTTCTCTTTAAAGATATAACAGTGTTTATTAAACTTAGCAAAATTAACAAAGTTAACAAATGCTTCACTCAATAAATAGCTATTCTAAAATCTAATTCTACCAAACAAAACACAAACAGCTTTGCACGGGGTTGGACACTTGCAGGTTGGACACTTTTTCCGACGTTATCTGACCATCAGATGTGCAAAACGATGTCGGTGCGTGTATCTGTGCGCGCGTGAGTGTGGTGTTAGTCACAAGAGACGGAGGAGGGAAAGCGATCGTGAGAGAGAGAGAGAAGCGGTTCTTTTTCCACAGAGAGTGCACGTACGGACGGCAGTCTGTAACGCACGTTGTCTGGTTTAAGATCGACAAATCAGTTTACTTTTTCACTCACGGCAGCACAAACACAGTAGTCCCGAGCGGGACAAACACAAAATAGTCAAGCGTGGTGAACACAACTAACATGCAGCAAACAGGCAGCAGCGGAGCGTTAACTGCAGCATGACCGAAAGAAGCACAACCAGTTCGCCTCTGCTAGCCTCTCAGCTAACCCTGGCTCTCTGTTTAGATCCAAACGGAGCACTGAGTCCCGATTTGTTATTTAGGTTAAAGCGGACAGAATCAGCGGGTCTGTCGGCCAGCTGAGTGAAGTGAAACCTGCGGAAAAAACACCGTGACCATCACGGTTAAACAGTCCGTAGAGAACTACCGTGTTCAGCTGCACAGATAGGAAATCCCTCGGCTGACAGGATGTACCACTCAGTGAGGAAAAATATTTTACCCTCGCCTTTTTGGTTGGCAACAACGGTTGGTAACCAGCATATTGGGTGCATTACTGCCACCCTCTTCGTGAGTTTTTCCCTCATATCAGCTATAGTCTTTCTTGATCATTAGTACAATATATGATCACATATGTAATAGTCCCCTCAGCCAAGTCAGAAAAAATATGTGCATGTATGAACAACAGCAATTGGAGAAGATGACAGTCAAAAAGTAATCATGTTAAATAATCATGATCTCAATATTGAAAAAAAATGATCGTGATTATATTTTTTGCCATAATCAAGCACCCCTAAAAACAGCAAATTGTGATTTATATACACACACACGTACACACACACACACACAGAGTTTAAATATGTATGTGATCAATTGTAAATATGTATGTAATGAATTGTTTTCTTTAAGAAACTCTTACTTGAACATTTTTCAGTGTGCTCCTAAAGTTATATGTATGCTCCTAATTTCTGTTGTTTAGGAGCACATGTACTCCTTGAAAAAAAGTAAGGATTGAACACTGCTGTCAGATATGTAGAAGCATTAAGTAAGTGGAGTGTAGTGCAGTCCAAGGGCTTCTGTCACAGGCAGTAGATGTTTACTTTACCCATCCCCCCCCCCCCATTCTCTCTCTCTCCCTCACAGTTGGAAGGAAAGATTTTAAAGTGATCTTCTTGTGAAAAATCCTCATACATCCCATAACTTTGGCCAAATCCTACATAAAAATATCATTTTTTTGTAGGAATTTTCGTCGCGAATCCATTGATACAGGTTTGAAAGTGGTGGGACTTATAGTTTAGACGCCAGATGCCCCAGTTTGGCACAAAGTCCATGCCCAGAATTTGCCTCCCCATTGATTTGCATTGTAAGGTGTAATGTCGCACTCCAACTTTCAGGGCTTACTAAATCTAAACCGTTCGAGTTATTACAAAGTTTTTAATAACTTTTGCTCAACACAGTGTGATAAGTCATGTATTAAAGTTTGAAGCCGATACCATTAACGCCCTAGGAGGAGATAGCGTTTATTCAAGGTCCAAAATTGGCAAAAAATCGTACTTTGAAATGGACATTGCGGATTTCCTGTTGGATTTAGGTCAGGGGTGTCAGCGTATGATTTGTAGGTCTTGATGAGACGAATAATTGGGTTTTGGTTCGATCTCTCTACGACATTCCTACGGGCCGTGGCGGCCGTTTTAGATACATAGGTGGCGCTAGAGAGCACATTTTGGCACTTTGGGGTTTAACTTTTACATTTTATCAAATTTTTCACCATTCCTGATGTGCGTGCCAAATTTGGTGAGTTTTTGAGCATGTTTAGGGGGTCAAATTTAGAGTTAAAGTGGCGTAACAAGAAAGAATAATAAAGAAACAAACGCACGAAAAACAATAGGGTCTTCGCCCTTTGGGCTCAGGCCCTAATAATAATAATAATAATAAAGAAACAAACACACGAAAAACAATAGGGTCTTCGCCCTTTGGGCTCAGGCCCTAATAATAATAAGAAAGAAACAAACACACGAAAAACAATAGGGTCTTCGCCCTTTGGGCTCAGGCCCTAATAATAAAGAAACAAACGCACGAAAAACAATAGGGTCTTCGCCCTTTGGGCTCAGGCCCTAATTAAAGCTGCAAGCAGCGTTGGACGGGCCTTCGCGCCCTTGCGCACAGCGAGCCGCGGCGCAGTCAGTTGAGCTTGTGGGAACCAAGAAAACGTTTGGAGATGATTAGTGTGAGAGTCTTTTGACACACAATACTAACCAGTGTCTCTCTGTGAGCCCACCCCTCTGTTCACAGACAATTATGAATTATGAAATCAAAATATTGTTAACCTTAATCAATAATTCAGGTACCAACTGTAGGGTCTGCGAAGAACACAGTTAATTATTTGCTATAATTATCAATCATCAATAATAATTAATTATAACAATTAACAGAATTATTAATATGAACTAACAGATACGAAGCACCACCCCGAAACCGGGACCAGTAACCGAGCAAGGTAGTCTCATAAATGGGAGTTCTCCTAGAATGTTCATATCTGAGAGATAACCTGTTCAAGGGTGAACAAAGAAGGGTTGAATTCGAGCTCTGACTCCTTCAATCAGCCACTTTTCACAATATGTTACCAATAATGACTAAAGAACTTCTCTTTAAAGACGTAACAGTGTTTATTAAACTTAGCAAAATTAACAAAGTTAACAAATGCTTCATTCAATAAATAGCTATTCTAAAATCTAATTCTACCAAACAAAACACAAACAGCTTTGCACAGGGTTGGACACTTGCAGGTTGGACACTTTTGTCCGACGTTATCTGACCATCAGATGTGCAAAACGATGTCGGTGCGTGTATCTGTGCGCACGTGAGTATGGTGTTAGTCACAAGAGAGGGAGGAGGGAGAGCGATCGTGAGAGAGAGAGAAGCGGTTCTTTTTCCACAGAGAGCGCACGTATGGACGGCAGTCTGTAACGCACGTTGTCTGGTTTAAGATCGACAAATCAGTTTACTTTCTCACTCACGGCAGCACAAACACAGTAGTCCCGAGCGGGACAAACACAAAATAGTCAAGCGTGGTGAACACAACTAACAGGCAGCAAACAGGCAGCAGCGGAGCGTTAACTGCAGCATGACCGAAAGAAGCACAACCAGTTCGCCTCTGCTAGCCTCTCAGCTAACCCCGGCTCTCTGTTTAGATCCAAACGGAGCACCGAGTCCCGAATTGCTATTTAGGTTAAAGCGGAGAGAATCAGCGGGTCTGTCGGCCAGCTGAGTGAAGTGAAACCTGCGGAAAAAACACCGTGACCATCAAGGTAAAACAGGTCGGCGAAAACACGGCAGCTGGCTCTGAGTGGAGTGGCGGAGAGAACAGCAGAGATGACTCGGCGAAGACGCGCAGGGCAGAGCCGGTCCACGTTATCCCGAAGTAACTTCATTTCCTCTTTCTCGGGGGAATTTGAGGACGCTGGTTGCAGCAGCGGTCTCTCTCGGCTCCAGGAATGTGTTCGGGTGAACACGGGCAAAGTCTCGTCTCGTCCGACGAGGGGAGTCTTCGATGAGGGGAAAACATGTTCGTGGGGTAGTCAAGCTAACTCACAGGGGAACAGGAGTTAACCCTAGCTCAGTGACATGGGAAAGACGTGTATTTCGGGCGTGCTCGCTTATAAAGGGGTGGTGATGTCATGGCTGCGTCCTCAGGACGCTCCGCTGTGCAGGAGCGTCTCCGCCAATGAGGGACCGATATTGACTGCTCCCTGCTGAGGTGTGAAAATCGCAAAGCATTCTTGGAAATGGAGTTTGCTCCACCCTCATGGCAGGTCCATTACAGTTTTAATACGGAGCTCCGGAGCTCCAGCCTTCCTGAGTTTTTCCCTCATATAGGCTATAGTTTTTCTTAATCATTACTACAATATATGATTAGATGTGTAATAGTCTCCTCAGCCAAGTTAGAAAAAATATGTGCATGTATGAACAACAGCAATTGGAGAAGATGACAGGCAAAAAGTAATCATGTTAAATAATCATGATCTCAATATTGAACAAAAATTATTGTGATTATAATTTTTGCCATAAACAAGCACCCCTAAAAACAGCAAATTGTGATTTACATACATACACACACACACACACACACACACACACACACACACACACACAGAGTTTAAATATGTATGTGATCAATTGTAAATATGTATGAAATGAATTATTTTCTGTAAGAAACTCTTACTTGAACATTTTTCAGTGTGCTCCTAAAGTTATATGTTATATGTATGCTCCTAATTTCTTTCATTTAGGAGCACATGCGCTCCTTGAAAAGAAGTAAGGATTGAACACTGCTGTCACATGTGTGAAAGCACTAAGTAAGTGGAGTGTGGCCAGTCCAAGGGCTTCTGTCACAGGCAGTAGATGTTTACTTTACCCATCCCCCCCCTCCCATTCTCTCTCTCTCCCTCACAGCTGCAGAGAAGATTTTAGTGTACTCTACTTGTGAAATATGCTCATAAATCCCATAACTTTGGCCAAATCCTACATAAAAATATCATTTTTTTGTAGGAATTTTCGTCGCGAATCCATTGATACAGGTTTGAAAGTGGTCGGACTTATAGTTTAGACGCCAGATGCCCCAGTTTGGCACAAAGTCCATGCCCAGAATTTGCCTCCCCATTGGTTTACATTGTAAGGTGTAATGTCGCACTCCAACTTTCAGGGCTTACTTAATCTAAACCGTTCGAGTTATTACAAAGTTTTTAATAACTTTTGCTCAACACAGTGTGATAAATCATGTATTAAAGTTTGAAGCCGATACCATTAACGCCCTAGGAGGAGATAGCGTTCATTCAAGGTCCAAAATTGGCAAAAAATCATACTTTGAAATGGACATTGCGGATTTCCTGTTGGATTTAGGTCAGGGGTGTCAGCGTATGATTTCTAGGTCTTGATGAGACGAATAATTGAGTTTTGGTTCGATCTCTCTACGACATTCCTACGGGCCGTGGTGGCCGTTTTAGATACATAGGTGGCGCTAGAGAGCACATTTTGGCACTTTGGGGTTTAATTTTTACATTTTATCAAATTTTTCACCAGACCTGGTGTGCGTGCCAAATTTGGTGAGTTTTTGAGCATGTTTAGGGGGTCAAATTTAGATTTAAAGTGGCGTAATAATAAAGAATTAAAGCTGCAAGCAGCGATGATCGGGCCCTCGCACCCCAGCGCATGTCGAAGTGACGCTCAGTCGAAGGGCTTTTGTCAGTGACTTGTGTAAAGTTTGAGGCAGATCCAACCGTGTACACTCAAGTTATATCAATTTCCTCTGTCATGGCGAAACATCAAAAGTCAACGCCACGCCACGGCCAAACCATCATGATCATACACTAGTCTAGATGACACACACTGATTTTTAAGTCCTTACCATGGATTCTGTAGGAGGAGTTCTTTAAAATACAAGGTATGCGAAATGGCCAAGAAAAGGCGAAAATGTACCATTTTTTTCAAGATGGCCGACTTCCTGTTCGACTTACAATAAGGCTTGAAGAGGCTTTTTTGTGCGTGTTGACATTATACATGTGCCCTGTGAATTTCATCTTTCTACGTTAATCTGGAAGGCGGGGCTGCAATTTTGAAATTTTAAAGGGGGCGCTGTTGAGCCATTTTGCCACGCCCATTCAAAGTGACCACATAGGATTTTAGCTGACATCACTCTAGACATGTGTGTCAAGTTTCATGACTGTAGAGCAATCCCTTCTCCCAGAAAAACAGTATCGTATTTCATGGCGAAGGATGTGTCGCCATGGTAACAGCATTCAGTTTTGGGTCATGAGCTGCCAAATGTAGCATCACCAAGGTCTTGTTTATTAGCTGACAAGCATATGAAATTTGGAAAAGATCAGACCACGTGGAGTCAAGTTATAAGGCATTGAAATTTCATGGCGTCACATCGAAATTCGCCGCGTCGCCATGGCAACACCTTTCAACGAAGGGTCACCAACTTCATAATATAAGATCTCCAAGGTCTTGAGGCTATTCTCAGTAAATTTCAGCTGGATTCCATCACCGTGCTGCCCACAGGGCGTCAGAGCGTAAAACATGTAACTTCCTGTTGCCAGGAGGTGGCGCTATGACTCATATCCTGTATTGTCACATGGACCCGTTCAGGGCAGGACTCTTATGAAGCACAAAAGGTTTGGCTCTCTTAGGATCATGTATGCCGGAGTTATAGCCGTTTCATTTTTTAAAGGGGGCGCTGTTGAGCCATTTTGCCACGCCCATTCAAAGTGACCACATAGGATTTTAGCTGACATCACTCTAGACATGTGTGTCAAGTTTCATGACTGTAGAGCAATCCCTTCTCCCTGAAAAACAGTATCGTATTTCATGGCGAAGGATGTGTCGCCATGGTAACAGCATTCAGTTTTGGGTCATGAGCTGCCAAATGTAGCATCACCAAGGTCTTGTTTATTAGCTGACTTAATTTCAGGTGCATCAGCCAAATTTCCTAGGAGTAATTAGACAAAGTACGACACATGATACTTCCTGTTGCCAGTAGGTGGCGCTATGACTTTGGCTAAATATGAGACTGAACATGTGTTCAGATCGGGACTCTTAACAAGCATATGAAATTTGGAAAAGATCAGACCACGTGGAGTCAAGTTATAAGGCATTGAAATTTCATGGCGTCACATCGAAATTGGCCGCGTCGCCATGGCAACACCTTTCAACGAAGGGTCACCAACTTCATAATATAAGATCTCCAAGGTCTTGAGGCTATTCTCAGTAAATTTCAGCTGGATTCCATCACCGTGCTGCCCACAGGGCGTCAGAGCGTAAAACATGTAACTTCCTGTTGCCAGGAGGTGGCGCTATGACTCATATCCTGTATTGTCACATGGACCCGTTCAGGGCGGGACTCTTATGAAGCACAAAAGGTTTGGCTCTCTTAGGATCATGTATGCCGGAGTTATAGCCGTTTCATTTTTCATGGCGAAGGATCGAAATTCGCCGCCCAGCCACGCCCCCTAGGAAAGACTAATGAGAATTGTTTTAATAACTTTTAATCTCCTATGCCTGTAGATGATACGGACCGAATTTGAAAGTCCTGGGGTCAAATCTCTAGGAGGAGTTCGTTAAAGTATGCGGGCTGGAAATGACAAAATTTCAACTTTGATACAAAATGGCCGACTTCCTGTTGGAGTTAGGCTATGTGTCCTTGGGACTTTTTGGTGCGTCTGGTCATGATACATATGCATACCGAATTTCGTTCTCCTACGACAATCTGTATCGAGGGGGTCAATTCTAGGTGGCGCTGTCGAGCCATTTTGTCCCGCTTTATTTCGAGACCCATAAAATATCGCAATTTTCGCCAGTCCTGACATCTGTGCAAATTTTCATGAGTTTTCGTGCATGTTTAGGCCCTCAAAAATGCGTTTGTTTCGGAGGAATAATAATAATTAAAGCTGCAAGCAGCGATGATCGGGCCCTCGCACCCCAGCGCATGTCGAAGTGACGCTCAGTCGAAGGGCTTTTGTCAGTGACTTGTGTAAAGTTTGAGGCAGATCCAACCGTGTACACTCAAGTTATATCAATTTCCTCTGTCATGGCGAAACATCAAAACTCAACGCCACGCCACGGCCAAACCATCATGATCATACACTAGTCTAGATGACACACACTGATTTTTAAGTCCTTACCATGGATTCTGTAGGAGGAGTTCTTTAAAATACAAGGTATGCGAAATGGCCAAGAAAAGGCGAAAATGTACCATTTTTTTCAAGATGGCCGACTTCCTGTTCCACTTACAATAAGGCTTCAAGAGGCTTTTTTGTGCGTGTTGACATTATACATGTGCCCTGTGAATTTCATCTTTCTACGTTAATCTGGAAGGCGGGGCTGCAATTTTGAAATTTTAAAGGGGGCGCTGTTGAGCCATTTTGCCACGCCCATTCAAAGTGACCACATAGGATTTTAGCTGACATCACTCTAGACATGTGTGTCAAGTTTCATGACTGTAGAGCAATCCCTTCTCCCTGAAAAACAGTATCGTATTTCATGGCAAAGGATGTGTCGCCATGGTAACAGCATTCAGTTTTGGGTCATGAGCTGCCAAATGTAGCATCACCAAGGTCTTGTTTATTAGCTGACTTAATTTCAGGTGCATCAGCCAAATTTCCTAGGAGTAATTAGACAAAGTACGACGCATGATACTTCCTGTTGCCAGTAGGTGGCGCTATGACTTTCGCTAAATATGAGACTGAACATGTGTTCAGATCGGGACTCTTAACAAGCATATGAAATTTGGAAAAGATCAGACCACGTGGAGTCAAGTTATAAGGCATTGAAATTTCATGGCGTCACATCGAAATTCGCCGCGTCGCCATGGCAACACCTTTCAACGAAGGGTCACCAACTTCATAATATAAGATCTCCAAGGTCTTGAGGCTATTCTCAGTAAATTTCAGCTGGATTCCATCACCGTGCTGCCCACAGGGCGTCAGAGCGTAAAACATTTAACTTCCTGTTGCCAGGAGGTGGCGCTATGACTCATATCCTGTATTGTCACATGGACCCGTTCAGGGCGGGACTCTTATGAAGCACAAAAGGTTTGGCTCTCTTAGGATCATGTATGCCGGAGTTATAGCCGTTTCATTTTTTAAAGGGGGCGCTGTTGAGCCATTTTGCCACGCCCATTCAAAGCGACCACATAGGATTTGAGCTGACATCACTCTAGACATGTGTGTCAAGTTTCATGACTGTAGAGCAATCCCTTCTCCCTGAAAAACAGTATGATATTTCATGGCGAAGGATGTGTCGCCATGGTAACAGCATTCAGTTTTGGGTCATGAGCTGCCAAATGTAGCATCACCAAGGTCTTGTTTATTAGCTGACTTAATTTCAGGTGCATCAGCCAAATTTCCTAGGAGTAATTAGACAAAGTACGACGCATGATACTTCCTGTTGCCAGTAGGTGGCGCTATGACTTTGGCTAAATATGAGACTGAACATGTGTTCAGATCGGGACTCTTAACAAGCATATGAAATTTGGAAAAGATCAGACCACGTGGAGTCAAGTTATAAGGCATTGAAATTTCATGGCGTCACATCGAAATTGGCCGCGTCGCCATGGCAACACCTTTCAACGAAGGGTCACCAACTTCATAATATAAGATCTCCAAGGTCTTGAGGCTATTCTCAGTAAATTTCAGCTGGATTCCATCACCGTGCTGCCCACAGGGCGTCAGAGCGTAAAACATGTAACTTCCTGTTGCCAGGAGGTGGCGCTATGACTCATATCCTGTATTGTCACATGGACCCGTTCAGGGCGGGACTCTTATGAAGCACAAAAGGTTTGGCTCTCTTAGGATCATGTATGCCGGAGTTATAGCCGTTTCATTTTTTAAAGGGGGCGCTGTTGAGCCATTTTGCCACGCCCATTCAAAGTGACCACATAGGATTTTAGCTGACATCACTCTAGACATGTGTGTCAAGTTTCATGACTGTAGAGCAATCCCTTCTCCCTGAAAAACAGTATGATATTTCATGGCGAAGGATGTGTCGCCATGGTAACAGCATTCAGTTTTGGGTCATGAGCTGCCAAATGTAGCATCACCAAGGTCTTGTTTATTAGCTGACTTAATTTCAGGTGCATCAGCCAAATTTCCTAGGAGTAATTAGACAAAGTACGACGCATGATACTTCCTGTTGCCAGTAGGTGGCGCTATGACTTTCGCTAAATATGAGACTGAACATGTGTTCAGATCGGGACTCTTAACAAGCATATGAAATTTGGAAAAGATCAGACCACGTGGAGTCAAGTTATAAGGCATTGAAATTTCATGGCGTCACATCGAAATTGGCCGCGTCGCCATGGCAACACCTTTCAACGAAGGGTCACCAACTTCATAATATAAGATCTCCAAGGTCTTGAGGCTATTCTCAGTAAATTTCAGCTGGATTCCATCACCGTGCTGCCCACAGGGCGTCAGAGCGTAAAACATGTAACTTCCTGTTGCCAGGAGGTGGCGCTATGACTCATATCCTGTATTGTCACATGGACCCGTTCAGGGCGGGACTCTTATGAAGCACAAAAGGTTTGGCTCTCTTAGGATCATGTATGCCGGAGTTATAGCCGTTTCATTTTTCATGGCGAAGGATCGAAATTCGCCGCCCAGCCACGCCCCCTAGGAAAGACTAATGAGAATTGTTTTAATAACTTTTAATCTCCTATGCCTGTAGATGATACGGACCGAATTTGAAAGTCCTGGGGTCAAATCTCTAGGAGGAGTTCGTTAAAGTATGCGGGCTGGAAATGACAAAATCGGTGCAAAATTTCAACTTTGATACAAAATGGCCGACTTCCTGTTGGAGTTAGGCTATGTGTCCTTGAGACTTTTTGGTGCGTCTGGTCATGATACATATGCATACCGAATTTCGTTCTCCTACGACAATCTGTATCGAGGGGCTCAATTTTCTTGACTTTCTAGGTGGCGCTGTCGAGCCATTTTGTCCCGCTTTATTTCGAGACCCATAAAATATCGCAATTTTCGCCAGTCTTGACATCTGTGCAAATTTTCATGAGTTTTCGTGCATGTTTAGGCCCTCAAAAATGCGTTTGTTTCGGAGGAATAATAATAATAATAATAATAATTAAAGCTGCAAGCAGCGATGATCGGGCCCTCGCACCCCAGCGCATGTCCAAGTGACGCTCAGTCGAAGGGCTTTTGTCAGTGACTTGTTGTGTAAAGTTTGAGGCAGATCCAACCGTGTACACTCAAGTTATATCAATTTCCTCTGTCATGGCGAAACATCAAAACTCAACGCCACGCCACGGCCAAACCATCATGATCATACACTAGTCTAGATGACACACACTGATTTTTAAGTCCTTACGATGAATTCTGTAGAAGGAGTTCTTTAAAATACAAGGTATGCGAAATGGCCAAGAAAAGGCGAAAATTGACCAGTTTTTCAAGATGGCCGACTTCCTGTTCGACTTACAATAAGGCTTCAAGAGACTTTTTTGTGCGTGTTGACATTATACATGTGCCCTGTGAATTTCATCTTTCTATGTTAATCTGGAAGGCGGGGCTGCAATTTTGAAATTTTAAAGGGGGCGCTGTTGAGCCATTTTGCCACGCCCATTCAAAGCGACCACATAGGATTTGAGCTGACATCACTCTAGACATGTGTGTCAAGTTTCATGATTGTAGAGCAATCCCTTCTCCCTGAAAAACAGTATCATATTTCATGGCGAGGATGTGTCGCCATGGTAACAGCATTCAGTTTTGGGTCATGAGCTGCCAAATGTAGCATCACCAAGGTCTTGTTTATTAGCTGACTTAATTTCAGGTGCATCAGCCAAATTTCCTAGGAGTAATTAGACAAAGTACGACGCATGATACTTCCTGTTGCCAGTAGGTGGCGCTATGACTTTGGCTAAATATGAGACTGAACATGTGTTCAGATCGGGACTCTTAACAAGCATATGAAATTTGGAAAAGATCAGACCACGTGGAGTCAAGTTATAAGGCATTGAAATTTCATGGCGTCACATCGAAATTGGCCGCGTCGCCATGGCAACACCTTTCAACGAAGGGTCACCAACTTCATAATATAAGATCTCCAAGGTCTTGAGGCTATTCTCAGTAAATTTCAGCTGGATTCCATCACCGTGCTGCCCACAGGGCGTCAGAGCGTAAAACATGTAACTTCCTGTTGCCAGGAGGTGGCGCTATGACTCATATCCTGTATTGTCACATGGACCCGTTCAGGGCGGGACTCTTATGAAGCACAAAAGGTTTGGCTCTCTTAGGATCATGTATGCCGGAGTTATAGCCGTTTCATTTTTTAAAGGGGGCGCTGTTGAGCCATTTTGCCACGCCCATTCAAAGCGACCACACAGGATTTTAGCTGACATCACTCTAGACATGTGTGTCAAGTTTCATGACTGTAGAGCAATCCATTCTCCCTGAAAAACAGTATCGTATTTCATGGCGAAGGATGTGTCGCCATGGTAACAGCATTCCGTTTTGGGTCATGAGCTGCCAAATGTAGCATCACCAAGGTCTCGTTTATTAGCTGACTTAATTTCAGGGGCATCAGCCAAATTTCCTAGGAGTAATTAGACAAAGTACGACGCATGATACTTCCTGTTGCCAGTAGGTGGCGCTATGACTTTGGCTAAATATGAGACTGAACATGTGTTCAGATCGGGACTCTTAACAAGCATATGAAATTTGGAAAAGATCAGACCACGTGGAGTCAAGTTATAAGGCATTGAAATTTCATGGCGTCACATCGAAATTCGCCGCGTCGCCATGGCAACACCTTTCAACGAAGGGTCACCAACTTCATAATATAAGATCTCCAAGGTCTTGAGGCTATTCTCTGTAAATTTCAGCTGGATTCCATCACCGTGCTGCCCACAGGGCGTCAGAGCGTAAAACATGTAACTTCCTGTTGCCAGGAGGTGGCGCTATGACTCATATCCTGTATTGTCACATGGACCCGTTCAGGGCGGGACTCTTATGAAGCACAAAAGGTTTGGCTCTCTTAGGATCATGTATGCCGGAGTTATAGCCGTTTCATTTTTTAAAGGGGGCGCTGTTGAGCCATTTTGCCACGCCCATTCAAAGCGACCACACAGGATTTTAGCTGACATCACTCTAGACATGTGTGTCAAGTTTCATGACTGTAGAGCAATCCATTCTCCCTGAAAAACAGTATCGTATTTCATGGCGAAGGATGTGTCGCCATGGTAACAGCATTCCGTTTTGGGTCATGAGCTGCCAAATGTAGCATCACCAAGGTCTCGTTTATTAGCTGACTTAATTTCAGGGGCATCAGCCAAATTTCCTAGGAGTAATTAGACAAAGTACGACGCATGATACTTCCTGTTGCCAGTAGGTGGCGCTATGACTTTGGCTAAATATGAGACTGAACATGTGTTCAGATCGGGACTCTTAACAAGCATATGAAATTTGGAAAAGATCAGACCACGTGGAGTCAAGTTATAAGGCATTGAAATTTCATGGCGTCACATCGAAATTCGCCGCGTCGCCATGGCAACACCTTTCAACGAAGGGTCACCAACTTCATAATATAAGATCTCCAAGGTCTTGAGGCTATTCTCTGTAAATTTCAGCTGGATTCCATCACCGTGCTGCCCACAGGGCGTCAGAGCGTAAAACATGTAACTTCCTGTTGCCAGGAGGTGGCGCTATGACTCATATCCTGTATTGTCACATGGACCCGTTCAGGGCGGGACTCTTATGAAGCACAAAAGGTTTGGCTCTCTTAGGATCATGTATGCCGGAGTTATAGCCGTTTCATTTTTTAAAGGGGGCGCTGTTGAGCCATTTTGCCACGCCCATTCAAAGCGACCACACAGGATTTTAGCTGACATCACTCTAGACATGTGTGTCAAGTTTCATGACTGTAGAGCAATCCCTTCTCCCTGAAAAACAGTATCGTATTTCATGGCGAAGGATGTGTCGCCATGGTAACAGCATTCCGTTTTGGGTCATGAGCTGCCAAATGTAGCATCACCAAGGTCTCGTTTATTAGCTGACTTAATTTCAGGTGCATCAGCCAAATTTCCTAGGAGTAATTAGACAAAGTACGACGCATGATACTTCCTGTTGCC
Source organism: Thunnus albacares (assembly GCF_914725855.1). NCBI lineage: Eukaryota > Metazoa > Chordata > Actinopteri > Scombriformes > Scombridae > Thunnus > Thunnus albacares. The sequence goes on from NC_058107.1 coordinate 5,081,700, forward strand.
AGTAGGTGGCGCTATGACTTTGGCTAAATATGAGACTGAACATGTGTTCAGATCGGGACTCTTAACAAGCATATGAAATTTGGAAAAGATCAGACCACGTGGAGTCAAGTTATAAGGCATTGAAATTTCATGGCGTCACATCGAAATTCGCCGCGTCGCCATGGCAACACCTTTCAACGAAGGGTCACCAACTTCATAATATAAGATCTCCAAGGTCTTGAGGCTATTCTCTGTAAATTTCAGCTGGATTCCATCACCGTGCTGCCCACAGGGCGTCAGAGCGTAAAACATGTAACTTCCTGTTGCCAGGAGGTGGCGCTATGACTCATATCCTGTATTGTCACATGGACCCGTTCAGGGCGGGACTCTTATGAAGCACAAAAGGTTTGGTTCTCTTAGGATCATGTATGCCGGAGTTATAGCCGTTTCATTTTTCATGGCGAAGGATCGAAATTCGCCGCCCAGCCACGCCCCCTAGGAAAGACTAATGAGAATTGTTTTAATAACTTTTAGTCTCCTATGCCTGTAGATGATACGGACCGAATTTGAAAGTCCTGGGGTCAAATCTCTAGGAGGAGTTCGTTAAAGTATGCGGGCTGGAAATGACAAAATCGGTGCAAAATTTCAACTTTGATACAAAATGGCCGACTTCCTGTTGGAGTTAGGCTATGTGTCCTTGAGACTTTTTGGTGCGCCTGGTCATGATACATATGCATACCGAATTTCGTTCTCCTACGACAATCTGTATCGAGGGGCTCAATTTTCTTGACTTTCTAGGTGGCGCTGTCGAGCCATTTTGTCCCGCTTTATTTCAAGACCCATAAAATATCGCAATTTTCGCCAGTCCTGACATCTGTGCAAATTTTCATGAGTTTTCGTGCATGTTTAGGCCCTCAAAAATGCGTTTGTTTCGGAGGAATAATAATAATAATAATAATAATAATAATAACTCCTTCAGTTTCAATAGGGCTTCGCACCGGTCGGTGCTCGGGCCCTAATAATAATAACTCCTTCAGTTTCAATAGGGCTTCGCACCGGTCGGTGCTCGGGCCCTAATAATAAGAAGAAAGAAACAAACACACGAAAAACAATAGGGTTTTCGCCCTTTGGGCTCAGGCCCTAATAATAAGAAAGAAACAAACGGACGAAAAACAATAGGGTCTTCGCCCTTTGGGCTCAGGCCCTAATAAAGAAACAAACACACGAAAAACAATAGGGTCTTCGCCCTTTGGGCTCAGGCCCTAATTAAAGCTGCAAGCAGCGTTGGACGGGCCTTCGCGCCCTTGCGCACAGCGAGCCGCGGCGCAGTCAGTTGAGCTTGTGGGAACCAAGAAAACGTTTGGAGATGATTAGTGTGAGAGTCTTTTGACACACAATACTAACCAGTGTCTCTCTGTGAGCCCACCCCTCTGTTCACAGACAATTATGAATTATGAAATCAAAATATTGTTAACCTTAATCAATAATTCAGGTACCAACTGTAGGGTCTGCGAAGAACACAGTTAATTATTTGCTATAATTATCAATTATCAATAATAATTAATTATAACAATTAACAGAATTATTAATATGAACTAACAGATACGAAGCACCACCCCAAAACCGGGACCAGTAACCGAGCAAGGTAGTCTCATAAATGGGAGTTCTCCTTGAATGTTAATATCTGAGAGATAATCATTCAAGGGTGAACAAATAAGGGTTGAATTCGAGCTCTGACTCCTTCAATCAGCCACTTTTCACAATATGTTACCAATAATGACTAAAGAACTTCTCTTTAAAGATATAACAGTGTTTATGAAACTTAGCAAAATTAACAAAGTTAACAAATGCTTCACTCAATAAATAGCTATTCTAAAATCTAATTCTACCAAACAAAACACAAACAGCTTTGCACAGAGTTGGACACTTGCAGGGGAATGCGTGTATGTATGTATGTATATATATATGTGTGTGTGTGTGTGTGTTAATAGCAAGAGAGGAAGGAGGGAAAGCGATCGTGAGAGAGAGAGAAGCGGTTCTTTTTCCACAGAGAGCGCACGTATGGACGGCAGTCTGTAACGCACGTTGTCTGGTTTAAGATCGACAAATCAGTTTACTTTCTCACTCACGGCAGCACAAACACAGTAGTCCCGAGCGGGACAAACACAAAATAGTCAAGCGTGGTGAACACAACTAACAGGCAGCAAACAGGCAGCAGCGGAGCGTTAACTGCAGCATGACCGAAAGAAGCACAACCAGTTAGCCTCTGCTAGCCTCTCAGCCAACCCCGACTTTCTGTTTAGATCCAAACGGAGCACCGAGTCCCGAATTGCTATTTAGGTTAAAGCGGAGAGAATCAGCGGGTCTGTCGGCCAGCTGAGTGAAGTGAAACCTGCGGAAAAAACACCGTGACCATCAAGGTAAAACAGGTCGGCGAAAACACGGCAGCTGGCTCTGAGTGGAGTGGCGGAGAGAACAGCAGAGATGACTCGGCGAAGACGCGCAGGGCAGAGCCGGTCCACGTTATCCCGAAGTAACTTCATTTCCTCTTTCTCGGGGGAATTTGAGGACGCTGGTTGCAGCAGCGGTCTCTCTCGGGTCTAGGAATGTGTTCGGGTGAACACGGGCAAAGTCTCGTCTCGTCCGACGAGGGGAGTCTTCGATGAGGGGAAAACATGTTCGTGGGGTAGTCAAGCTAACTCACAGGGGAACAGGAGTTACCCCTAGCTCAGTGACATGGGAAAGACGTATATTTCGGGCGTGCTCGCTTATAAAGGGGTGGTGATGTCATGGCTGCGTCCTCAGGACGCTCCGCTGTGCAGGAGCGTCTCCGCCAATGAGGGACCGATGTTGACTGCTCCCTGCTGAAGTGTGAAAATCGCAAAGCATCCTTGGAAATGGAGTTTGCTCCACCCTCATGGCAGGTCCATTACAGTTTTAATACGGAGCTCCGGAACTCCAGCCTTCCTGAGTTTTTCCCTCATATAGGCTATAGTTTTTCTTAATCATTACTACAATATATGATTACATATGTAATAGTCTCCTCAGCCAAGTTAGAAAAAATATGTGCATGTATGAACAACAGCAATTGGAGAAGATGACAGTCAAAAAGTAATCATGTTAAATAATCATGATCTCAATATTGAACAAAAATGATTGTGATTATAATTTTTGCCATAATCAAGCACCCCTAAAAACAGCAAATTCTGATTTACATACACACACACACACACACACACACACACACAAACACACACACACACACACACACACACAGTTTAAATATGTATGTGATAAATTGTAAATATGTATGTAATGAATTGTTTTCTTTAAGAAACTCTTACTTGAACATTTTTCAGTGTGCTCCTAAAGTTATATGTATGCTCCTAATTTCTGTCATTTAGGAGCACATGTACTCCTTGAAAAAAAGTAAGGATTGCACACTGCTGTCACTGCTGCAGTCCAAGGGCTTCTGTCACAGGCAGTAGATGTTTACTTTACCCATCCCCCCCCTCCCATTCTCTCTCTCTCCCTCACAGCTGCAGAGAAGATTTTAGTGTACTCTACTTGTGAAATATGCTCATAAATCCCATAACTTTGGCCAAATCCTACATAAAAATATCATTTTTTTGTAGGAATTTTCGTCGCGAATCCATTGATACAGGTTTGAAAGTGGTCGGACTTATAGTTTAGACGCCAGATGCCCCAGTTTGGCACAAAGGCCATGCCCAGAATTTGCCTCCCCATTGGTTTACATTGTAAGGTGTAATGTCGCACTCCAACTTTCAGGGCTTACTAAATCTAAACCGTTCGAGTTATTACAAAGTTTTTAATAACTTTTGCTCAACACAGTGTGATAAGTCATGTATTCAAGTTTGAAGCCGATACCATTAACGCCCTAGGAGGAGATAGCGTTTATTCAAGGTCCAAAATTGGCAAAAAATCATACTTTGAAATGGACATTGCAGATTTCCTGTTGGATTTAGGTCAGGGGTGTCAGCGTATGATTTGTAGGTCTTGATGAGACGAATAATTGGGTTTTGGTTCGATCTCTCTACGACATTCCTACGGGCCGTGGCGGCCGTTTTAGATACATAGGTGGCGCTAGAGAGCACATTTTGGCACTTTGGGGTTTAATTTTTACATTTTATCAAATTTTTCACCATTCCTGATGTGCGTGCCAAATTTGGTGAGTTTTTGAGCATGTTTAGGGGGTCAAATTTAGAGTTAAAGTGGCGTAATAATAAAGAATAATAATAATTAAAGCTGCAAGCAGCGTTGAACGGGCCTTCGCGCCCTTGCGCACGTCGGGCCGCGGCGCAGTCAGTTGAGCTTGTGGGAACCAAGAAAACGTTTGGAGATGATCAGTGTGAGAGTCTTTTTACACACAATACTAACCAGTGTCTCTCTGTGAGCCCACCCCTCTGTTTATCACAGATAATTATGAATTATGAAATCAAAATATTGTTAACCTTAATCAATAATTCAGGCACCCACTGTCGGATCTGTGAGGAACACAGTTGATTATTTGCCATAATTATCAATTATCTAAGATAATTAACTAATTATAATAACTAATAGAATTATTAATATGAACTAACAGATACGAAGCACCACCCGGAAACCAGGACCAATAACCGAACAAGGTAATCTCATAAATGGGAGTTCACCTAGAATGTTAATATCTGCGAGATATCAACATTCAAGAGTGAACAAAGAAGGGTTGAATTCAAGCTCTGACTCCTTTAATCAGCCACTTCTCACAATATGTTACACACAATAATGACAAAAGCACTTCTCTTTAAAGATATAACATTGTTTATTAAACTTAGCAAAATTAACAAAGTTAACAAATACTTCATTCAATAAACAGCTATTCTAAAATCTAATTCTACCAAACAAAACACAAACAGCTTTGCACAGAGTTGGACACTTGCAGGGGAATGCGTGTGTGTGTGTGTGTGTGTGTGTGTGTGTGTGTGTGTGTGTGTGTGTGTTAGTAGCAAGAGAGGAAGGAGGGAAAGCGATCGTGAGAGGGAGAGAAGCGGCTCTTTTGACCACAGAGAGCGCACGTACGGACGGCAGTCTGTAACGTACGTTGTCTGGTTTCTGATCTCACGGTGGCACAAAAGTAGCAGTTGTCCCGACCGGGAAAAACACAAAATAGTCTAGCGTGGTGAACACAACTAACAGGCAGCAAACTTAAAATACTCCTCAGAGTAAAGCAGAGAAAAATGGACTCGGCGGTCCGTCAACTCACACAACAAGAACAACAGCAATAAAGCTAAAAAGGCTAAATGCTAAACAACAGCAACTGATGCTGAAAAGAACACACAACTAACACTGCCTATGCCCAGAGTTATGCCTCTTACTTGGTCGCTTCAGAAAGTGCGCAGGTTGTGTGTGTGTGTAGTCCGTCTTAATGTCCATCTTTGTTCTTGGCTCGGAGGCAGACGGTGCCGTTCTCGCACGTCGTCGAAAACACGGCAGCTGGCTCTGAGTGGAATGGCGGAGAGAACAGCAGAGACAACTCGGCGAAGACGCGCAGGGCAGAGCCGGTCCACGTTATCCCGAAGTAACTTCATTTCCTCTTTCTCGGGGGAATTTGAGGACGCTGGTTGCAGCAGCGGTCTCTCTCGGGTCCAGGAATGTGTTCGGGTGAACACGGGCAAAGTCTCGTCTCGTCCGACGAGGGGAGTCTTCGATGAGGGGAAAACATGTTCGTGGGGTAGTCAAGCTAACTCACAGGGGAACAGGAGTTACCCCTAGCTCAGTGACATGGGAAAGACGTGTAGTTTGGGCGTGCTCGCTTATAAAGGGGTGGTGATGTCATGGCTGCGTCCTCAGGACGCTCCGCCGTGCAGGAGCGTCTCCGCCAATGAGGGACCGATGTTGACTGCTCCCTGCTGAAGTGTGAAAATCGCAAAGCATCCTTGGAAATGGAGTTTGCTCCACCCTCATGGCAGGTCCATTACAGTTTTAATACGGAGCTCCGGAACTCCAGCCTTCCTGAGTTTTTCCCTCATATACGCTATAGTTTTTCTTAATCATTACTACAATATATGATTACATATGTAATAGTCTCCTCAGCCAAGTTAGAAAAAGTATGTGCATGTATGAACAACAGCAATTGGAGAAGATGACAGTCAAAAAGTAATCATGTTAAATAATCATGATCTCAATATTGAACAAAAATGATTGTGATTATAATTTTTGCCATAATCAAGCACCCCTAAAAACAGCAAATTGTGATTTACATACACACACACACACACAGTTTAAATATGTATGTGATAAATTGTAAATATGTATGTAATGAATTGTTTTCTTTAAGAAACTCTTACTTGAACATTTTTCAGTATGCTCCTAAAGTTATATGTATGCTCCTAATTTCTGTCATTTAGGAGCACATGTACTCCTTGAAAAAAAGTAAGGATTGAACACTGCTGTCACTGCTGCAGTCCAAGGGCTTCTGTCACAGGCAGTAGATGTTTACTTTACCCATCCCCCCCCTCCCATTCTCTCTCTCTCCCTCACAGCTGCAGAGAAGATTTTAGTGTACTCTACTTGTGAAATATGCTCATAAATCCCATAACTTTGGCCAAATCCTACATAAAAATATCATTTTTTTGTAGGAATTTTCGTCGCGAATCCATTGATACAGGTTTGAAAGTGGTGGGACTTATAGTTTAGACGCCAGATGCCCCAGTTTGGCACAAAGTCCATGCCCAGAATTTGCCTCCCCATTGGTTTACATTGTAAGGTGTAATGTCGCACTCCAACTTTCAGGGCTTACTAAATCTAAACCGTTCGAGTTATTACAAAGTTTTTAATAACTTTTGCTCAACACAGTGTGATAAGTCATGTATTCAAGTTTGAAGCCGATACCATTAACGCCCTAGGAGGAGATAGCGTTCATTCAAGGTCCAAAATTGGCAAAAAATCATACTTTGAAATGGACATTGCGGATTTCCTGTTGGATTTAGGTCAGGGGTGTCAGCGTATGATTTCTAGGTCTTGATGAGACGAATAATTGAGTTTTGGTTCGATCTCTCTACGACATTCCTACGGGCCGTGGTGGCCGTTTTAGATACATAGGTGGCGCTAGAGAGCACATTTTGGCACTTTGGGGTTTAATTTTTACATTTTATCAAATTTTTCACCAGACCTGGTGTGCGTGCCAAATTTGGTGAGTTTTTGAGCATGTTTAGGGGGTCAAATTTAGATTTAAAGTGGCGTAATAATAAAGAATAATAAGAAGAAAGAAACAAACACACGAAAAACAATAGGGTCTTCGCCCTTTGGGCTCAGGCCCTAATAATAAGAAAGAAACAAACGGACGAAAAACAATAGGGTCTTCGCCCTTTGGGCTCAGGCCCTAATTAAAGCTGCAAGCAGCGTTGGACGGGCCTTCGCGCCCTTGCGCACAGCGAGCCGCGGCGCAGTCAGTTGAGCTTGTGGGAACCAAGAAAACGTTTGGAGATGATTAGTGTGAGAGTCTTTTGACACACAATACTAACCAGTGTCTCTCTGTGAGCCCACCCCTCTGTTCACAGACAATTATGAATTATGAAATCAAAATATTGTTAACCTTAATCAATAATTCAGGTACCAACTGTAGGGTCTGCGAAGAACACAGTTAATTATTTGCTATAATTATCAATTATCAATAATAATTAATTATAACAATTAACAGAATTATTAATATGAACTAACAGATACGAAGCACCACCCCGAAACCGGGACCAGTAACCGAGCAAGGTAGTCTCATAAATGGGAGTTCTCCTAGAATGTTAATATCTGAGAGATAATCATTCAAGGGTGAACAAAGAAGGGTTGAATTCGAGCTCTGACTCCTTCAATCAGCCACTTTTCACAATATGTTACCAATAATGACTAAAGAACTTCTCTTTAAAGATATAACAGTGTTTATGAAACTTAGCAAAATTAACAAAGTTAACAAATGCTTCACTCAATAAATAGCTATTCTAAAATCTAATTCTACCAAACAAAACACAAACAGCTTTGCACAGAGTTGGACACTTGCAGGGGAATGCGTGTATGTATGTATGTATATATATATGTGTGTGTGTGTGTGTGTGTGTTAATAGCAAGAGAGGAAGGAGGGAAAGCGATCGTGAGAGAGAGAGAAGCGGTTCTTTTTCCACAGAGAGCGCACGTATGGACGGCAGTCTGTAACGCACGTTGTCTGGTTTAAGATCGACAAATCAGTTTACTTTCTCACTCACGGCAGCACAAACACAGTAGTCCCGAGCGGGACAAACACAAAATAGTCTAGCGTGGTGAACACAACTAACAGGCAGCAAACAGGCAGCAGCGGAGCGTTAACTGCAGCATGACCGAAAGAAGCACAACCAGTTCGCCTCTGCTAGCCTCTCAGCTAACCCCGGCTCTCTGTTTAGATCCAAACGGAGCACCGAGTCCCGAATTGCTATTTAGGTTAAAGCGGAGAGAATCAGCGGGTCTGTCGGCCAGCTGAGTGAAGTGAAACCTGCGGAAAAAACACCGTGACCATCACGGTAAAACAGGTCGGCGAAAACACGGCAGCTGGCTCTGAGTGGAGTGGCGGAGAGAACAGCAGACACGACTCGGCGAAGACGCGCGGGGCAGAGCCGGTCCACGTTATCCCGAAGTAACTTCATTTCCTCTTTCTCGGGGGAATTTGAGGACGCTGGTTGCAGCAGCGGTCTCTCTCGGGTCCAGGAATGTGTTCGGGTGAACACGGGCAAAGTCTCGTCTCGTCCGACGAGGGGAGTCTTCGATGAGGGGAAAACATGTTCGTGGGGTAGTCAAGCTAACTCACAGGGGAACAGGAGTTAGCCCTAGCTCAGTGACATGGGAAAGACGTGTAGTTTGGGCGTGCTCGCTTATAAAGGGGTGGTGATGTCATGGCTGCGTCCTCAGGACGCTCCGCTGTGCAGGAGCGTCTCCGCCAATGAGGGACCGATGTTGACTGCTCCCTGCTGAAGTGTGAAAATCGAAAAGCATCCTTGGAAATGGAGTTTGCTCCACCCTCATGGCAGGTCCATTACAGTTTTAATACGGAGCTCCGGAACTCCAGCCTTCCTGAGTTTTTCCCTCATATAGGCTATACTTTTTCTTAATCATTACTACAATATATGATTACATATGTAATAGTCTCCTCAGCCAAGTTAGAAAAAATATGTGCATGTATGAACAACAGCAATTGGAGAAGATGACAGTCAAAAAGTAATCATGTTAAATAATCATGATCTCAATATTGAACAAAAATGATTGTGATTATAATTTTTGCCATAATCAAGCACCCCTAAAAACAGCAAATTGTGATTTACATACACACACACACACACAGAGTTTAAATATGTATGTGATCAATTGTAAATATGTATGAAATGAATTGTTTTCTGTAAGAAACTCTTACTTGAACATTTTTCAGTGTGCTCCTAAAGTTATATGTATGCTCCTAATTTCTTTCATTTAGGAGCACATGCGCTCCTTGAAAAGAAGTAAGGATTGAACACTGCTGTCACATGTGTGAAAGCACTAAGTAAGTGGAGTGTGGCCAGTCCAAGGGCTTCTGTCACAGGCAGTAGATGTTTACTTTACCCATCCCCCCCCCCTCCCATTCTCTCTCTCTCCCTCACAGTTGGAAGGAAAGATTTCAAAGTGATCTTCTTGTGAAAAATCCTCATAAATCCCATAACTTTGGCCAAATCCTACATAAAAATATCATTTTTTTGTAGGAATTTTCGTCGCGAATCCATTGATACAGGTTTGAAAGTGGTGGGACTTATAGTTTAGACGCCAGATGCCCCAGTTTGGCACAAAGTCCATGCCCAGAATTTGCCTCCCCATTGGTTTACATTGTAAGGTGTAATGTCGCACTCCAACTTTCAGGGCTTACTAAATCTAAACCGTTCGAGTTATTACAAAGTTTTTAATAACTTTTGCTCAACACAGTGTGATAAGTCATGTATTCAAGTTTGAAGCCGATACCATTAACGCCCTAGGAGGAGATAGCGTTTATTCAAGGTCCAAAATTGGCAAAAAATCATACTTTGAAATTGACATTGCAGATTTCCTGTTGGATTTAGGTCAGGGGTGTCAGCGTATGATTTGTAGGTCTTGATGAGACGAATAATTGAGTTTTGGTTCGATCTCTCTACGACATTCCTACGGGCCGTGGCGGCCGTTTTAGATACATAGGTGGCGCTAGAGAGCACATTTTGGCACTTTGGGGTTTAATTTTTACATTTTATCAAATTTTTCACCATTCCTGATGTGCGTGCCAAATTTGGTGAGTTTTTGAGCATGTTTAGGGGGTCAAATTTAGAGTTAAAGTGGCGTAACAAGAAAGAATAATAATAATTAAAGCTGCAAGCAGCGTTGGACGGGCCTTCGCGCCCTTGCGCACGTCGGGCCGCGGCGCAGTCAGTTGAGCTTGTGGGAACCAAGAAAGCGTTTGGAGATGATCAGTGTGAGAGTCTTTTGACACACAATACTAACCAGTGTCTCTTTGTGAGCCCACCCCTCGGTTCACAGACAATTATGAATTATGAAATCAAAATATTGTTAACCTTAATCAATAATTCAGGTACCAACTGTAGGATCTGCGAAGAACACAGTTAATTATTTGCTATAATTATCAATTATCAATAATAATTAACTATAACAATTAACAGAATTATTAATATGAACTAACAGATACGAAGCACCACCCCGAAACCGGGACCAATAACCGAGCAAGGTAGTCTCATAAATGGGAGTTCACCTAGAATGTTAATATCTGAGAGATAATCATTCAAGGGTGAACAAAGAAGGGTTGAATTCGAGCTCTGACTCCTTCAATCAGCCACTTTTCACAATATGTTACCAATAATGACTAAAGAACTTCTCTTTAAAGATATAACAGTGTTTATTAAACTTAGCAAAATTAACAAAGTTAACAAATGCTTCACTCAATAAATAGCTATTCTAAAATCTAATTCTACCAAACAAAACACAAACAGCTTTGCACGGGGTTGGACACCTGCAGGTTGGACACTTTTGTCCGACGTTATCTGACCATCAGATGTGCAAAACGATGTCGGTGCGTGTATCTGTGCGCGCGTGAGTGTGGTGTTAGTCACAAGAGACGGAGGAGGGAAAGCGATCGTGAGAAAGAGAGAGAGAAGCGGTTCTTTTTCCACAGAGAGTGCACGTACGGACGGCAGTCTGTAACGCACGTTGTCTGGTTTAAGATCGACAAATCAGTTTACTTTTTCACTCACGGCAGCACAAACACAGTAGTCCCGAGCGGGACAAACACAAAATAGTCTAGCGTGGTGAACACAACTAACAGGCAGCAAACAGGCAGCAGCGGAGCGTTAACTGCAGCATGACCGAAAGACGCACAACCAGTTCGCCTCTGCTAGCCTCTCAGCTAACCCTGGCTCTCTGTTTAGATCCAAACGGAGCACTGAGTCCCGATTTGTTATTTAGGTTAAAGCGGAGAACAGGCATCAGCGGAGCGTTAATTGCAGCATGACCGAAAGAAGCACAACCAGTTCGCCTCTGCTAGCCTCTCAGCTAACCCTGGCTCTCTGTTTAGATCCAAACGGAGCACTGAGTCCCGATTTGTTATTTAGGTTAAAGCGGACAGAATCAGCGGGTCTGTCGGCCAGCTGAGTGAAGTGAAACCTGCGGAAAAAACACCGTGACCATCACGGTTAAACAGTCCGTAGAGAACTACCGTGTTCAGCTGCACAGATAGGAAATCCCTCGGCTGACAGGATGTACCACTCAGTGAGGAAAAATATTTTACCCTCGCCTTTTTGGTTGGCAACAACGGTTGGCAACCAGCATATTGGGTGCATTACTGCCACCCTCTTCGTGAGTTTTTCCCTCATATCAGCTATAGTCTTTCTTGATCATTAGTACAATATATGATCACATATGTAATAGTCCCCTCAGCCAAGTCAGAAAAAATATGTGCATGTATGAACAACAGCAATTGGAGAAGATGACAGTCAAAAAGTAATTATGTTAAATAATCATGATCTCAATATTGAAAAAAAATGATCGTGATTATATTTTTTGCCATAATCAAGCACCCCTAAAAACAGCAAATTGTGATTTACATACACACACACGTACACACACACAGAGTTTAAATATGTATGTGATAAATTGTAAATATGTATGTAATGAATTGTTTTCTTTAAGAAACTCTTACTTGAACATTTTTCAGTGTGCTCCTAAAGTTATATGTATGCTCCTAATTTCTGTTGTTTAGGAGCACATGTACTCCTTGAAAAAAAGTAAGGATTGAACACTGCTGTCAGATATGTAGAAGCATTAAGTAAGTGGAGTGTAGTGCAGTCCAAGGGCTTCTGTCACAGGCAGTAGATGTTTACTTTACCCATCCCCCCCCTCCCATTCTCTCTCTCTCCCTCACAGTTGGAAGGAAAGATTTTAAAGTGATCTTCTTGTGAAAAATCCTCATACATCCCATAACTTTGGCCAAATCCTACATAAAAATATCATTTTTTTGTAGGAATTTTCGTCGCGAATCCATTGATACAGGTTTGAAAGTGGTGGGACTTATAGTTTAGACGCCAGATGCCCCAGTTTGGCACAAAGTCCATGCCCAGAATTTGCCTCCCCATTGGTTTACATTGTAAGGTGTAATGTCGCACTCCAACTTTCAGGGCTTACTAAATCTAAACCGTTCGAGTTATTACAAAGTTTTTAATAACTTTTGCTCAACACAGTGTGATAAGTCATGTATTAAAGTTTGAAGCCGATACCATTAACGCCCTAGGAGGAGATAGCGTTCATTCAAGGTCCAAAATTGGCAAAAAATCATACTTTGAAATGGACATTGCGGATTTCCTGTTGGATTTAGGTCAGGGGTGTCAGCGTATGATTTGTAGGTCTTGATGAGACGAATAATTGGGTTTTGGTTCGATCTCTCTACGACATTCCTACGGGCCGTGGCGGCCGTTTTAGATACATAGGTGGCGCTAGAGAGCACATTTTGGCACTTTGGGGTTTAATTTTTACATTTTATCAAATTTTTCACCATTCCTGATGTGCGTGCCAAATTTGGTGAGTTTTTGAGCATGTTTAGGAGGTCAAATTTAGAGTTAAAGTGGCGTAACAAGAAAGAATAATAATAATTAAAGCTGCAAGCAGCGTTGGACGGGCCTTCGCGCCCTTGCGCACGTCGGGCCGCGGCGCAGTCAGTTGAGCTTGTGGGAACCAAGAAAACGTTTGGAGATGATCAGTGTGAGAGTATTTTGACACACAATACTAACCAGTGTCTCTCTGTGAGCCCACCCCTCTGTTCGCAGACAATTATGAATTATGACATCAAAATATTGTTAACCTTAATCAGTAATTCAGGTACCAACTGTAGGAATCTGCGAAGAACACAGTTAATTATTTGCTATAATTATCAATTATCAATAATAATTAATTATAACAATTAACAGAATTATTAATATGAACTAACAGAAACGAAGCACCACCCCGAAACCGGGACCAGTAACCGAGCAAGGTAGTCTCATAAATGGGAGTTCTCCTAGAATGTTAATATCTGAGAGATAATCATTCAAGGGTGAACAAAGAAGGGTTGAATTCGAGCTCTGACTCCTTCAATCAGCCACTTTTCACAATATGTTACCAATAATGACTAAAGAACTTCTCTTTAAAGATATAACAGTGTTTATGAAACTTAGCAAAATTAACAAAGTTAACAAATGCTTCACTCAATAAATAGCTATTCTAAAATCTAATTCTACCAAACAAAACACAAACAGCTTTGCACAGAGTTGGACACTTGCAGGGGAATGCGTGTATGTATGTACATATATGTGTGTGTGTGTGTGTGTGTGTGTGTTAATAGCAAGAGAGGAAGGAGGGAAAGCGATCGTGAGAGAGAGAGAAGCGGTTCTTTTTCCACAGAGAGCGCACGTATGGACGGCAGTCTGAAACGCACGTTGTCTGGTTTAAGATCGACAAATCAGTTTACTTTCTCACTCACGGCAGCACAAACACAGTAGTCCCGAGCGGGACAAACACAAAATAGTCTAGCGTGGTGAACACAACTAACAGGCAGCAAACAGGCAGCAGCGGAGCGTTAACTGCAGCATGACCGAAAGAAGCACAACCAGTTCGCCTCTGCTAGCCTCTCAGCTAACCCCGGCTCTCTGTTTAGATCCAAACGGAGCACCGAGTCCCGAATTGCTATTTAGGTTAAAGCGGAGAGAATCAGCGGGTCTGTCGGCCAGCTGAGTGAAGTGAAACCTGCGGAAAAAACACCGTGACCATCAAGGTAAAACAGGTCGGCGAAAACACGGCAGCTGGCTCTGAGTGGAGTGGCGGAGAGAACAGCAGAGATGACTCGGCGAAGACGCGCAGGGCAGGGCCGGTCCACGTTATCCCGAAGTAACTTCATTTCCTCTTTCTCGGGGGAATTTGAGGACGCTGGTTGCAGCAGCGGTCTCTCTCGGGTCCAGGAATGTGTTCGGGTGAACACGGGCAAAGTCTCGTCTCGTCCGACGAGGGGAGTCTTCGATGAGGGGAAAACATGTTCGTGGGGTAGTCAAGCTAACTCACAGGGGAACAGGAGTTACCCCTAGCTCAGTGACATGGGAAAGACGTGTAGTTTGGGCGTGCTCGCTTATAAAGGGGTGGTGATGTCATGGCTGCGTCCTCAGGACGCTCCGCTGTGCAGGAGCGTCTCCGCCAATGAGGAACCGATGTTGCCTGCTCCCTGCTGAAGTGTGAAAATCGCAAAGCATCCTTGGAAATGGAGTTTGCTCCACCCTCATGGCAGGTCCATTACAGTTTTAATACGGAGCTCCGGAACTCCGGCCTTCCTGAGTTTTTCCCTCATATAGGCTATAGTTTTTCTTAATCATTACTACAATATATGATTACATATGTAATAGTCTCCTCAGCCAAGTTAGAAAAAATATGTGCATGTATGAACAACAGCAATTGGAGAAGATGACAGTCAAAAAGTAATCATGTTAAATAATCATGATCTCAATATTGAACAAAAATGATTGTGATTATAATTTTTGCCATAATCAAGCACCCCTAAAAACAGCAAATTGTGATTTACATACACACACACACACACACACACAGAGTTTAAATATTTATGTGATAAATTGTAAATATGTATGAAATGAATTGTTTTCTGTAAGAAACTCTTACTTGAACATTTTCCAGTGTGCTCCTAAAGTTATATGTATGCTCCTAATTTCTGTCGTTTAGGAGCACATGTACTCCTTGAAAAAAAGTAAGGATTGAACACTGCTGTCACTGCTGCAGTCCAAGGGCTTCTGTCACAGGCAGTAGATGTTTACTTTACCCATCCCCCCCCTCCCATTCTCTCTCTCTCCCTCACAGCTGCAGAGAAGATTTTAGTGTACTCTACTTGTGAAATATGCTCATAAATCCCATAACTTTGGCCAAATCCTACATAAAAATATCATTTTTTTGTAGGAATTTTCGTCGCGAATCCATTGATACAGGTTTGAAAGTGGTCGGACTTATAGTTTAGACGCCAGATGCCCCAGTTTGGCACAAAGGCCATGCCCAGAATTTGCCTCCCCATTGGTTTACATTGTAAGGTGTAATGTCGCACTCCAACTTTCAGGGCTTACTAAATCTAAACCGTTCGAGTTATTACAAAGTTTTTAATAACTTTTGCTCAACACAGTGTGATAAGTCATGTATTCAAGTTTGAAGCCGATACCATTAACGCCCTAGGAGGAGATAGCGTTTATTCAAGGTCCAAAATTGGCAAAAAATCATACTTTGAAATGGACATTGCAGATTTCCTGTTGGATTTAGGTCAGGGGTGTCAGCGTATGATTTGTAGGTCTTGATGAGACGAATAATTGGGTTTTGGTTCGATCTCTCTACGACATTCCTACGGGCCGTGGTGGCCGTTTTAGATACATAGGTGGCGCTCTCGAGCACATTTTGGCACTTTGGGGTTTAATTTTTACATTTTATCAAATTTTTCACCATTCCTGATGTGCATGCCAAATTTGGTGAGTTTTTGAGCATGTTTAGGGGGTCAAATTTAGAGTTAAAGTGGCGTAATAATAAAGAATAATAATAATAATAATAATAATAAGAAAGAAACAAACACACGAAAAACAAGAGGGTCTTCGCCCTTTGGGCTCAGGCCCTAATTAAAGCTGCAAGCAGCGTTGGACGGGCCTTCGCGCCCTTGCGCACAGCGGGCCGCGGCGCAGTCACCTAAGCTCCTGGGAACCAAGAAAACATTTGGAGATGATCAGTGTGAGAGTCTTGACGCACAATACTAACCAGTGTCTCTCTGTGAGCCCACCCCTCTGTTCACAGACAATTATGGATTACGAAATCAAAATATTGTTAACCTTAACAACCTTATCAACTTTCAAGGGTGAACAAAGAAGGGTTGAATTCAAGCTCTGACTCCTTCAATTAGCCACATCTCACAATATGTTACACACAATAATGACAAAAGAACTTCTCTTTAAAGATATAACATTGTTTATTAAACTTAGCAAAATTAACAAAGTTAACAAATACTTCATTCAATAAACAGCTATTCTAAAATCTAATTCTACCAAACAAAACACAAACAGCTTTGCACAGAGTTGGACACTTGCAGGGGAATGCGTATATGTATGTATGTAAAGATGTGTGTGTGAGAGAGATGACGACGGGGCCTGACGTGATGACGTCGAAGGTCTGCGACGCGGACGTGACTGTGGGAGTATGTAACGTCACGCGAGACTCGATGGCATTAGTACGGCGGTGTCTTACAAGGTGACTGGTGGTCGGCGTCTTGCCCTCACCCAATTCCGTGAAAAACACACGTGTCTGATGGCGGATAACGAAAGACAAAGCAAAGCTTTGTCTGATGTTATCTGACCGTCAGATGTGCAAAAAGATGTCGGTGCGTGTGTCTGTGCGCGCGTGTGAGTGTGTGTGTTAGTCGCAAGAGAGGGAGGAGGGAAAGCGATCGTGAGAGGGAGAGAAGCTTTTGTCCACAGAGAGCGCACGTACGGACGGCAGTCTGTAACGTACGTTGTCTGGTTTCTGATCGACAAATCAATTTACTTTCACACTCACGGTGGCACAAAAGTAGCAGTTGTCCCGACCGGGAAAAACACAAAATAGTCTAGCGTGGTGAACACAACTAACAGGAAGCAAACTTAAAATACTCCTCACAGTAAAGCAGAGAAAAATGGACTCGGCGGTCCGTCAACTCACACAAGAACAATAGCAATAAAGCTAAAAAGGCTAAATGCTAAACAACAGCAACTGATGCTGAAAAGAACACACAACTAACACTGCCTATGCCCAGATTTATGCCTCTTACTTGGTCGCTTCAGAAAGTGCGCAGGTTGTGTGTGTGTGTGTAGTCCGTCTTAATGTCCATCTTTGTTCTTGGCTCGGAGGCAGACGGTGCCGTTCTCGCACGTCAGCGAAAACAAGGCAGCTGGCTCTGAGTGGAATGGCGGAGAGAGCAGCAGAGACGACTCGGCGAAGACGCGCAGGGCAGAGCCGGTCCACGTTATCCCGAAGTAACTTCATTTCTTCTTTCTCGAGGGAATTTGAGGACGCTGGTTGCAGCAGCGGTCTCTCTCGGATCCAGGAATGTGTTCGGGTGAACACGGGCAAAGTCTCGTCTCGTCCGATGAGGGGAAAACATGTTCGTGGGGTAGTTAAGCTAACTCATAGGGGAACAGGAGTTACCCCTAGCTCAGTGACATGGGAAAGACGTGTAGTTTGGGCGTGCTCGCTTATAAAGGGGTGGTGATGTCATGGCTGTGTCCTCGAGACGCTCCGCTGTACAGGAGCGTCTCCGCCAATGAGGGACCAATGTGGACTGCTCCCTGCTGAGGTGTGAAAATCGCAAAGCATCCTTGGAAATGGAGTTTGCTCCACCCTCTGTCACAGGCAGTAGATGTTTACTTTACCCATCCCCCCCTCCCATTCTCTCTCTCTCCCTCACAGTTGGAAGGAAAGATTTCAAAGTGATCTTCTTGTGGAAAATCCTCATAAATCCCATAACTTTGGCCAGATCCTACATAAAAATATCATTTTTTTGTAGGAATTTTCGTCGCGAATCCATTGATACAGGTTTGAAAGTGGTGGGACTTATAGTTTAGACGCCAGATGCCCCAGTTTGGCACAAAGTCCATGCCCAGAATTTGCCTCCCCATTGGTTTACATTGTAAGGTGTAATGTCGCACTCCAACTTTCAGGGCTTACTAAATCTAAACCGTTCGAGTTATTACAAAGTTTTTAATAACTTTTGCTCAACACAGTGTGATAAGTCATGTATTCAAGTTTGAAGCCGATACCATTAACGCCCTAGGAGGAGATAGCGTTTATTCAAGGTCCAAAATTGGCAAAAAATCATACTTTGAAATTGACATTGCGGATTTCCTGTTGGATTTAGGTCAGGGGTGTCAGCGTATGATTTGTAGGTCTTGATGAGACGAATAATTGAGTTTTGGTTCGATCTCTCTACGACATTCCTACGGGCCGTGGCGGCCGTTTTAGATACATAGGTGGCGCTCTCGAGCACATTTTGGCACTTTGGGGTTTAATTATTACATTTTATCAAATTTTTCACCATTCCTGATGTGCGTGCCAAATTTGGTGAGTTTTTGAGCATGTTCAGGGGGTCAAATTTAGAGTTAAAGTGGCGTAACAAGAAAGAATAATAATAATAAAGAAACAAACACACGAAAAACAATAGGGTCTTCGCCCTTTGGGCTCAGGCCCTAATTAAAGCTGCAAGCAGCGTTGGACGGGCCTTCGCGCCCTTGCACACGTCGGGCCGCGGCGCACTCAGTTGAGCTTGTGGGAACCAAGAAAACGTTTGGAGATGATTAGTGTGAGAGTCTTTTGACACACAATACTAACCAGTGTCTCTTTGTGAGCCCACCCCTCTGTTCACAGACAATTATGAATTATGAAATCAAAATATTGTTAACCTTAATCAATAATTCAGGTACCAACTGTAGGATCTGCGAAGAACACAGTTAATTATTTGCTATAATTATCAATTATCAATAATAATTACTTATAACAATTAACAGAATTATTAATATGAACTAACAGATACGAAGCACCACCCCGAAACTGGGACCAATAACCGAGCAAGGTAGTCTCATAAATGGGAATTCACCTAGAATGTTAATATCTGAGAGATAATCATTCAAGGGTGAACAAAGAAGGGTTGAATTCGAGCTCTGAGTCCTTCAATCAGCCACTTTTCACAATATGTTACCAATAATGACTAAAGAACTTCTCTTTAAAGATATAACAGTGTTTATTAAACTTAGCAAAATTAACAAAGTTAACAAATGCTTCATTCAATAAATAGCTATTCTAAAATCTAATTCTACCAAACAAAACACAAACAGCTTTGCACAGTGTTGGACACTTGCAGGTTGGACACTTTTGTCCGACGTTATCTGACCATCAGATGTGCAAAACGATGTCGGTGCGTGTATCTGTGCGCGCGTGAGTATGGTGTTAGTCACAAGAGAGGGAGGAGGGAAAGCGAACGTGAGAGAGAGAGAAGCGGTTCTTTTTCCACAGAGAGCGCACGTATGGACGGCAGTCTGTAACGCACGTTGTCTGGTTTCAGATCGACAAATCAGTTTACTTTCTCACTCACGGCAGCACAAACACAGTAGTCCCGAGCGGGACAAACACAAAATAGTCTAGCGTGGTGAACACAACTAACAGGCAGCAAACAGGCAGCAGCGGAGCGTTAACTGCAGCATGACCGAAAGAAGCACAACCAGTTAGCCTCTGCTAGCCTCTCAGCTAACCCCGGCTCTCTGTTTAGATCCAAACGGAGCACCGAGTCCCGAATTGCTATTTAGGTTAAAGCGGAGAGAATCAGCGGGTCTGTCGGCCAGCTGAGTGAAGTGAAACCTGCGGAAAAAACACCGTGACCATCAAGGTAAAACAGGTCGGCGAAAACACGGCAGCTGGCTCTGAGTGGAGTGGCGGAGAGAACAGCAGAGATGACTCGGCGAAGACGCGCAGGGCAGAGCCGGTCCACGTTATCCCGAAGTAACTTCATTTCCTCTTTCTCGGGGGAATTTGAGGACGCTGGTTGCAGCAGCGGTCTCTCTCGGATCCAGGAATGTGTTCGGGTGAACACGGGCAAAGTCTCGTCTCGTCCGACGAGGGGAGTCTCCGTTGAGGGGAAAACATGTTCGTGGGGTAGTCAAGCTAACTCACAGGGGAACAGGAGTTACCCCTAGCTCAGTGACATGGAAAAGACGTGTAGTTTGGGCGTGCTCGCTTATAAAGGGGTGGTGATGTCATGGCTGCGTCCTCAGGACGCTCCGCTGTGCAGGAGCGTCTCCGCCAATGAGGGACCGATGTTGACTGCTCCCTGCTGAAGTGTGAAAATCGCAAAGCATCCTCGGAAATGGAGTTTGCTCCACCCTCATGGCAGGTCCATTACAGTTTTAATACGGAGCTCCGGAACTCCAGCCTTCTTCCTGAGTTTTTCACTCATATAAGCTATAGTTTTTCTTAATCATTACTACAATATATGATTACATATGTAATAGTCTCCTCAGCCAAGTTAGAAAAAATATGTGCATGTATGAACAACAGCAATTGGAGAAGATGACAGTCAAAAAGTAATCATGTTAAATAATCATGATCTCAATATTGAAAAAAAATGATCGTGATTATATTTTTTGCCATAATCAAGCACCCCTAAAAATAGCAAATTGTGATTTACATACACACACACACACACACGCACACAGAGTTTAAATATGTATGTGATCAATTGTAAATATGTATGTAATGAATTGTTTTCTTTAAGAAACTCTTACTTGAACATTTTTCAGTGTGCTCCTAAAGTTATATGTATGCTCCTAATTTCTGTTGTTTAGGAGCACATGTACTCCTTGAAAAAAAGTAAGGATTGAACACTGCTGTCAGATATGTAGAAGCATTAAGTAACTGGAGTGTAGTGCAGTCCAAGGGCTTCTGTCACAGGCAGTAGATGTTTACTTTACCCATCCCCCCCCTCCCATTCTCTCTCTCTCCCTCACAGTTGGAAGGAAAGATTTTAAAGTGATCTTCTTGTGAAAAATCCTCATAAATCCCATAACTTTGGCCAAATCCTACATAAAAATATCATTTTTTTGTAGGAATTTTCGTCGCGAATCCATTGATACAGGTTTGAAAGTGGTGGGACTTATAGTTTAGACGCCAGATGCCCCAGTTTGGCACAAAGTCCATGCCCAGAATTTGCCTCCCCATTGGTTTGCATTGTAAGGTGTAATGTCGCACTCCAACTTTCAGGGCTTACTAAATCTAAACCGTTCGAGTTATTACAAAGTTTTTAATAACTTTTGCTCAACACAGTGTGATAAGTCATGTATTCAAGTTTGAAGCCGATACCATTAACGCCCTAGGAGGAGATAGCGTTTATTCAAGGTCCAAAATTGGCAAAAAATCGTACTTTGAAATGGACATTGCGGATTTCCTGTTGGATTTAGGTCAGGGGTGTCAGCGTATGATTTGTAGGTCTTGATGAGACGAATAATTGAGTTTTGGTTCGATCTCTCTACGACGTTCCTACGGGCTGTGGTGGCCGTTTTAGATACATAGGTGGCGCTAGAGAGCACATTTTGGCACTTTGGGGTTTAATTTTTACATTTTATCAAATTTTTCACCATTCCTGATGTGCGTGCCAAATTTGGTGAGTTTTTGAGCATGTTTAGGGGGTCAAATTTAGAGTTAAAGTGGCGTAACAAGAAAGAATTAAAGCTGCAAGCAGCGATGATCGGGCCCTCGCGTCCTTGCGTATGTCGGGGCTCGGCGCTGGTGAAGAGCTTCTGTCAGGGGCATATAGATGTCCCCAGACCTGGGCTGTTTTCAGACAGTGCAAGGGGAGATTAACGTCACATCCTCAATCACCTACTCTTCCTGCTGCAGGGGCTGCTGCATTGAAATGTTGTAGGGGGCGCTATGGAGTCAGTTTTCATCACGGACTGAATATTGATATTTAGACGTGTTCAGGCTGGGAGTCTTATCAAACATGTAAAGTTTGGTGTAGACTCGAGCATTTACACTAAACTTATAGGACTTTCACCTGTCATGGCGAAACATCAAAAGTCAATGCCACGCCACGGCCAAATGCTTCAATGTAAACTAAATCTTTTACTAACTTTTGATTGTACACTAGTGTAGATGACACACACTGATTTTGAAGTCCTTACAATGCGTTCTGTAGGAGGAGTTTTTTAAAATACAAGGCATGACAAAAGGCAGAGAATAAGTTTTTCCAAAATGGTGGACTTCCTGTTGGACTTACAGTATGGCTCCAAGAAGCTTTTTGTGCGTCTGGATATAATACATATGCCCTGTGAATTTCATTTTCTATGTTAATATGTAAAGCAGGGTTTCAATTTTGAAATTGTCAGGGGGGCGCTGTTGAGTTATTTTGTCACAACATGTCAATGACCCATACAAGATTTTAAATGGTGTCTCTCCGGACATGTGTCAAGTTTCGTGTCTTTAGCCCATTCCTTGTCCCTGAAAAACAGCGTAGTATGTCATGGCGAAGGATGTGTTGTCATGGCAACGGCTTTTGATCATGGGTTATTTTTATGTATTGTTGATGCTTTTTTAAAAGGAATAGGATAGGTGGACATGTTAAGTTTCGATTTAACGTCAGTCTATCAGAGGCATAGTAGGGGCGGGTTTATGTGGAGTGTGTGTGAAAAAAATAGGCGGTCAACCAGATCCAATTAAGCAAGGAGAAGGTAAGCATCTTTTTAAAAGTGTTTTCACTTGTTGTTTGTAATAGGAAATATATGAGTTCGCGATATGCGATATGACGAAATAGGTCGTGTGACAATAGAAAACGTGTACTATTACACATATTATGCTATATTTTTTATTTCGTAATACGTAAATCAAACCTTTTATGACAATATTTTTATCGGTTTTGAGTCTGTTCGTCATTTTTCGGTTACTTAGTAGTAAAGTACTCTTCTTGGATTTTTATTCACAAAGCTTTGGTCATAGTCAATTCTCAACTTCTCATTGCTGTGTGTTGCTGCTCTGCAGCTCTGCACAAATGGTGGGGGATGGGCAGCCTCTCCCGCGCTGAGAAAGTAGAGAAGAGTAGCGAAGTAGCGAGAAGGCGACTTGAAATGATAGCAAAATTCAGCAGAGATTGTAATTGTTTGTGCTATTTATCAAATTACGACACCCGTGTAATTTAAGTGTTAAAGCATCAGCAGGCTTTTGTAGTCGCACACCAACTACTTTTTCTTTGAATTAATAATGTGATATGATATGATGTGATATTTTTGTTTTGTTGTCTTTCCATAGTATGTGGTTATTAATTAAGTATTTATCTATGTTGTTTGTAGTTTATTTATTGTGTCTTGTTTTATGATGTTGCGCAGATGGCTGAAGCATCTCCAAGCAAATTTATAAAAATTGATGATCCGGAGGTGGAGAGGCTGCGGCAAGAGTGCCAGCTTCTTTCAGTAAGTGATAAATGTGGTGGTTTTTGTGTTGTTAGTATTTATGGGATTCCTTATGAGTTGGACAAAACACCTTGGAAAAATAAATATGGAATTTGGAAAATAATATGTATATGAAAATATGGAAAAATAAAATGTGATGCTCATACAAATCAAATTCCATGTATGTAAAACTTTATATAACCTGTCAATCCTATTTTTTTTTCATCAAAGTGTGATTTTTACCTTGCTATGATTTATTTTTTGTTAATATTTACAAGTAATTGGTCATTCAAAAGCAGAGATGTCAAAGTATACACATTCATTACTTAAGTAGAAGTATAGATACTAGGGTTTTAAAATACTTCTGTAGAAGTTGAAGTATCACCTCAAGCTTTTTACTCAAGTAAAAATATTAAATTACTGCTTTCTAAACTACTTGAAGTATAAAAGTAAAAGTAATGTAAGGTGAAAAAAATGCCAGTAAGGACAAAAGCTTAGGCCATGCCACATGGGCCTATAGTGCACTACCATGCTTCCCTCAAAAAAACATTTTGAAAAGGCCATAATGACTATAATGTTATATTAAAATGTTAATGTAAAATGTAATGTCAACATTTGGATGCACTAGGCTACTGATTTTGACCGCATATATGCCCATTGAAAATGAATGCATTTTAGTATAGACATTCTCTTCAGTAACTGACATCTTCACACTAGGTCTGCTATGTGTCCTGCTGGGGTGTGGCATACTTTATAAATGTGCAGGTGCAATTGATTGCGTACAAACCAATAGAGTGTTGGAATAGTACATGTTTATTTTTCTCATCCAACCACAATCAAATTCACTCTATTTGGATGGCGCGATTTATATGCATAGGTTTTTTTGTGCTTTTTTAAACAATGATAAGCCGGGAATGAAAATAAGCTGAAATGAAATAGGAGTAACGAGGCTATTTTTAAAATGTAAGGAGTAGAAAGTACAGATAATTGCCTGAAAATGTAAGGAATAGAAGTAGAAAGCTGTCTGAAAAATAATTAGTCCAGTAAAGTATAGTTAACCAAAATTTTTACTTAAGTAAGGTAATGAAGTATTTGTACTTTATTACTTGACACCTCTGTTCAGAAGTAAACTTGAATGTTAGCATTAAAATGTGTTTAGATTTGTACTATTGGAATGTGATCACAAAATATCAAATCAGCATGTTATGATCTGTTGACAGTATGCCTGCAACGATGGAGCTGTCCCAAGGGACCAGCTTTACCAGCAGGCTGTGGGGGTCCATGGTCGCACTTTGAGTGCATTAGTGAGGCAGGTCCGCCTCCGTCGAGCGGCAGAACAAAAGCTGCGCATGGTGCAGACGGAGCTGCACCATGCGCAGCAACAACTGGCTGCAGTGAAAGAGCAGCTGGAGGTGGAGCGAGCCTCTGCCAGTTTTATTAAAGATGGTAATTGTTTGTTCAGTTGTGGTTTGGCTATTGTCCATGTTATGACTGTCGTATGTATGTATATATATATTTTTGTTGTTGAATGCATTATCAAAGAATTGACGTCATAAAAATAGGGTTGTCACATTTACTGTTTTTGTATGTTTGTCTACCATGTCTGCAGAAGAAACCTGTGCTGCCTCACCTCCAAGCCCCACCAGTGACCCATCAACCCTTCCCTCCACCCCTTGACTTTTTTGTGTGTGTTCATTGTTCATTGTTCATTGTGTGTGTTGTTTTAATAAAAATGTTTCTAAGTCTTTTTTTGGTTGTTGATTGACTGTTATCAGGTGTATTATTCAAAATATTATGTAACAGCCACCTCTGTTGAAGTCTGTGTTATTCTCGTCTTTATTCAGAGGAGCCCCCTTCCCCAACTATTATTAATAAGTTTAGTTTCATAGATTTCTACTATGTACCTGCTCTATATTTGGGTTTTATTGGTACACAGTCACTCCTCTGTTTGAAAATACAACATTTTATTCAGTTTTCTTTATAGCTTTATGATTATTTTCATAATATAGATTCCTCTGTAAAAAGTTATGTTATTGTTAATATATTTTTTTATATAACAAGGTCATGAAGGTCTCAACATATTACGTCTTGAATCATTAACACTCAGTTTATTTGTTAAGTACTGATTAAATGTAGGAGCTCATTACAATTCTTTTTAATGACATTGTGCACTGAAACACAAATACTTTTATTTTGACAACTTCCGCAATTGTAACCGGTATGTTTTTCTTCCAGCTGCTTTGCACAGACCTGTCGGCACTCCTGATTGGTTCATTTGAATTTTGAAAAACGCGCAGGTGAAGGTATAAATACAGGTCAGAATACGTTTGCCGCCTGTTGCTTTGTTTTCGGACATTGTGACAACTGGTGAGAGAGCGAAAGAGCGAACAAGCTAGCTTGTGAGCATTTCAGCGATTTCAGCAGCGATTTCAACAGCTTTGCATTGCATTCTTGGGATCTTCGGTGGACTTTTGGTGAACGCACTGTGAGTGAATTTAATGTTTTATTATAAGCGACAAAATGTAAAGGTAGTTTTGGCTCGTTATCCTTTTACCGTCGTATGTATCATTAGCTCCTTAAACTGTTGCAGCTAAACTGTTTAAATGGTGTCGTGTGAAAGTGGCGGCTGTAGTTGGCGGCATTCTCATATTTGTGGTGATATTTTCTAACATGAAGTCAAATATAGATTTAGGAACAGTGTTTTTTATGCTTTGAGTATAGCTATTGGAAACGTTTATCCTGTGAGTAACTTACATGTTGTTTTAACGGCTGTAGCTGTTTTCGAGCTATCCAAAATTTGAATTAGCAATATTACTTTCATTGTGAAATATACATTGTAAATGCACCTTGTTAAACAAGGTAGCAGCTAGCGTTATGGTTAACGCCATCCTGTCAACCAAATATAGCCACTCTTTCTTACAGCCTATGGTCTGTAAACTTATACACATGGTCGGAGTCCCTAATACTAGCAACATTAACCATTTTATTTTATCAGCAAAAATATATCTCTTGTGGCCGAAGTTGTTTTAATTATTGTGTGTGTGTGTGATACACGGACAAGAATTTGTATAATTTTCGCACTACTGTACATAAATGTAAAGATGTATGAAAAATGTAATTGTATATTTATTGTGTGTTATAAGTGTTTTTGTAATGTCGTATTGAATCAATTGTGTCTGCATATTTTCAGATGCCTCGCGACAAGTCCTTTCGCCGTTCTCAGGCAGCTAGGCGGAGAATGGCGGAGCGCCGTCTTGTGGTTTTCGGACCTCAGCGGCCTTCCACTGGCACCTGTGCCCGTATGTATTCAACTGTTTTTTCAGTGCAACTTTTCCTTATATGTATATGCATTACATAGTTGTAGTATAATTGTAACGTATGTGTCCATGCATTTGTTTGTTCCAAGTTTTTAATTGAACTTTTTGTGGGGTTGTTGTGTTTTTATAAACAGGTGAGGGCACAGGTTTTCGTCATAAGGTGAAGAAGTGGCCAATTTCTGCTTTGACTGGGCGCAGTCACAAATTGGTCATTCCACCTGAGGATCCTGACAAGAAGGTATTATTGGTTCAGAGTTTAATAAAAAACCTTTGATGTAAAGAGTTGTTATTGATTGTAATTGATTAAATTGTTTGTTGTTCCAGTTCGTTCTTGTCATTGGAGCCTCCCATCTACGGGCCATGGTAGATGGATTTGTGAAGATGCCAGAGGGACGCCTCTCCTTTGGCTTCATGTCGACCCCGGGGGCCTGTGCGTCTGAGTTGAGGACCGAGATGTTGCATGCTGCTGTACCTCGGACACCCGACGCAGTCTGTGTGATGGCCCCCAGCAACAACCTGACCGCCAGCAGGACGGTTGATGAGGCGGGAGCTGACTTTCGACAGTTCCTGCGCAGCGCGCGCAGTCTTTGGACAACGGTATGCTTTATAGTAGTAAATAGTCTTTGGTACTACGCATTATTTGATTGGGTTACCTGGTGAAATTTGTATACAATAATTTTCATCATTATGGAAATACTTTTGTTTTGTATAGGTCTTTGTCCAGGATTTCACACCTCGCCTGAATGCAGACCTGGGTATTCAGGAACTCATGCGGCAAGAGTTCCATCGTGTGGCAGCCAGCATGGGTAAGTTGAAAAGAAAGTTTTAGTGTTAGTTTTGATATGTATAACAGATGATTTCTTTTTGGCCTATCTGATTATAGGAATCAAAGAATTCATTCAGTTAATATGATATAAAGTGACAAATTAATATATGTAGATATTTCACTGTTTCATGACGTGTGTGTGTGTGTGTGTGTGTGTGTGTGTGTGAGTTTTTTGTTTCAGTGTTGTTGTTTTTTTGTTTTTTTTTAGGTATCAGATACTTTCCCACCGCTGAGCACTTCCCCTTGGATCGCCTGGACTTGTGGAGCAGAGATGGTGTAAGTAGAACAATATCTGATAAGATTGCCAATGAAAAACTTACTATACTCAAGTTTAGTTGATTTTTAAAGTGCAATTCATTGTAGATTCATACAGACATGAAAACTTCTGTTTTGTAAAATGTTATTTATTACTTATATTTTGCAGGTCCACCTGAGTGATGCTGGCGGTATGGCGATCCTCTCTCAGCTGATCTGGATGTCTGCTTATCAGCTATTGGAGACACCACCACCTACGCCCCAGGTTCCTCTAAGGACTTCACCCCCTGGGAGAACCTTTGTACCAAAGGTGGTGGTGAAGGGAGAAGCACCTGTGCCGCGTCCGTCAAACCCTTTTGACTGGACAGTTGTCAGCAAGGGCAGGAAGGTGAGACATTGCATATTGTATGTGTGTTTTAGTTTTTGGAGTGGAAGATTTTTCCTGACTAGTGTAACACTGTGCGGACAAAGTGATATCCATTTGTTGCTGTACCTGTGTGCATGTTTTGGCTTATTTTCAAGATACATTTGCAACAATGGTCTTGTTCTTTTGTTTTCCACAGGCAGATGAAACATCAGTCAAGTGTTTCATCCCGCTGAATCCCGTCCGTTTCAGCAGTGCCGTGTTGGATGCGATGGACAAAGCTGTCCCATCGCATCTCCCTAGCCCTGTGTGCACGGCTGTTCCACAAGGCAAACTGGTAATTTGCATTCAAATTGTATTTGTGAGGCCTTTTTATAAGTGTTTTGTCTTGACACAGAATGGGACTGTTTTGTAATTTGTATTTGTATTTAAAATGTTTTTGTCTTACATTAGAAGCCAAATGTGGTCCGCCGGCAGAAAGCTGTTGCCTCAAAAAGGAAACGTGGACAGCAGCAGGTTGGTAACTTTTCTTTTTTTAAATGTTATATTTACATTTTTCTTTTGTATAGTTTGAGAAGATAGTAATGACATATTTACCTGTTTGTAATATTCAGGGAGTAATTGTGAAACAATGATAAAGTACATTTATACAGTTCTTTCAATTGTGTTTCCTTCCTAGGTTGTGGCTAAACCTGGCACCCAGCTCGTGTCTTGTGAGGCCTCACCTGGCTGTCCTGTGAAAGACGTTCTGCCGGTGGAGGTTTGTGTGAATGTATTTTACACTTCAGCATTATTTACAATCATGCAAGTCTAGTTAAATTGGTAGCCTATAAGGTTGCATATAAAAAACATGGATTAGTTATACACATTGTATATCTGTAAAGTCGAAGCAAATTGTATAATACAGACCTAATGTTTATAAAGGATGTTTTGTTCTTGCACTAGAAGCCAGAAGATATTTTGTGTCACAGCAGACTTGCAAGGAAGTATTTTAGTAATGTGGTTTATTCATTTTGTTTAATTTTATTTTGTTTTTGCTTTTTGTGTTGTAGGAGGAGGCAACCCCCTGTTTTGTGGAGGTGTTTTCCCAGGATTCACCTACCATTGTCAAGACAGTGGTTGCAGGCGAGGAGGTAGGTGCTCTCACTAAAAATTTTCTGTTTCGTTCTGGTTTCTTGCAATGGAGTTAGTGAAGCTACTTTATTCTCACTGTTCATGTAGTATAAATGATAATTACAAATTGATATTTTTTGTAGCATTAAAGCCCCATGTCTATGCAGTTTATATATTGTGTTTTTCATGGGGTATTTTGTTTTTTGTGTTGTAGGAGGAGGCAACCCCTTGTGTTGTGGAGGTGTTTTCCCAGGATTCACCTACCAGTGTCAAGACAGTGGCTGCAGGCGAGGAGGTAGGTGCTCTGAATGAAAATTTTCTGTTTCGTTCTGTTTTCTTGTAATGGAGTTAGTGAAGCTACTTTATTGTCACTGTTCATGTAGTACAAATGATAATTACAAATTGATATTTTTTGTAGCATTAAAGCCCCATGTCTATGCAGTTTATACATTGTGTTTTTTCATGTGGTATTTTGTTTTTATAGGAGGAGGGAACCCCTTGTGTTGTGGAGGTGTTTTCCCATGATGCACCTACCAGTCCCATTCAATTGGTTGGAACAGAGGAGGTTTGTGCTCTTAGTCTGAATGTTTTTGAATCTAGTCATCAGCTATGCTATTGTTAGTGTAGTATATGCATGATTGAAAACAGTTTTGTTATTATTTGTAGTAGTAGTAGTTGCACTTTGGAAACGTAATATAGTCTAGATGAAATCAAGTGTAAACATGGAAATAGTAACCAGCCTTTTTTGTTGAACTCAATAAATACACCTAACTAGATGAAGACTAACTAAAGGTGTAATACAGTCTGTGATTGAGAGTGTTTTGTTTTGTCTATTTCTGATGAGGATGATGATGGGAGCGCACTGATCAAAATCTCCATTTATCTTTATTACAGATGCCGGACAAGGAGAGTCTTCATCATCAGCACTCATCAGGATCTGGTAAGGTGAAGAGCAAGGCTAGCCGTGGTTCCAGCGTATTATGGTCTTCTGTAGTAGCTGGTACTTCTAGCCATGTTCAACATAGTGTAACAGGTTCGTATCATCAGGGTAGTAATCGCTTTAAATATGGGGGATTCCAATGTATGGCTGTTGGTTTGGTAAGTCTGGCAAAACATGCGGTTGACAGTGTTTTTGCATGGCAGGTAAAAGATCTAGACAGGGTCGTAGTTTTAGGTGATCAGTTGTACACGTCTTTGAGAGACAACAAGAAGATTAGTGGATCATCTAAATTCTTGTGTGTTCCTGATTTGCCAAAGCACTCGGTTATAGATGGACATAACTTTGAGTTTCGTTATGGTGACTATGTTTCGGGTGATGTCAGTGTGGTTGATGGAGAGTTTATTCAGGCTGGCATATTCATGTCTCTACAAAATGGCTTGAAAAACATGTTTGAGAAATATGATACATGTTTGCTAACATTGTGTGGTACCACGTGTGCAGTCATTCGTCAAAACGGACGCTATGCGGTTGTTGATTCCCATGCGCGCAGTGCTGCTGGAATGCCAGATCCTAACGGTAATAGTGTTGTTGTATATTTTAGTTGTCTTAAAGAGGTGTACAGTTTCATATGCAATTTGTCTACATCTCTCACTCAAAATGACAGACCATATGAGATTGCTGGTGTTCGTGTCATTTGCGGGGGCAGTAAGTCTGAGTTGAGAACAACAAAGTGTACTGACACTGTCACGACTTGTGAAACTGCATCCATGGCTTTCGGTTCATCGCTGGTATGTGGTATTCCTTCAGGAAGTAAAGTTGACCGAGGTACAAAGCGTAAGATTACAGGGCAAACTTGTGCTGCTAAGAAAATGAAAAGGAATAATGTGGCTGTAGTGAATTCAGATGTTGTGTTTGTCAGTGATGTAACTTCGAAAAAGCTGTGGTTTGATCCCATTTGTAAAGATGTTGCGCAGGCTTTATGTACACAGTTTAATGTAGAGTTTGAGAAATATGATGCACCAATGCCTACAGAAGTTGGTCTGTTGGGAACACCGTGTAAGAATGAGAAAATAGTGGCTGACGGTAACTGTTTCTTTAGAGCGATTTCCCAAGCTGTTAGTGGAACACAAAAGAACCATAGGAAAATTAGACTTGCTGTTGTGAAACAATTAGAGAGTAATGCTGCGGACTATAAAAGTATCTTGAGAAGTGAATATTCTTCAGTGGTAGAATACATTAAAAGTTCAAAAATGCGATATGTTGGCAGTTGGGCAACTGAGGTTGAAATACAGGCAGCAGCAGATTGTTTAGGAGTTAATATCTTTACTTATCATGATGATCGATGGCTAGAATATAGTTGCAAATATAGGTGTTTTTCAAAACAGGGGATCTACTTAGAAAATTGTAATGGTAACCATTATGAAAGTGTTGTTTGTGTTCATCAGCCTGAACTCCATAGTTGTTATGGTAGCTGCAAGTTGAACAGGTCTGAGTCCAAAGTGTACAATTTGAGATGGCAGAGTGCAGAGGAATGTTCATGGGTTAGCGCTGTGACAGAGAACACAAGTAAGAGCGATCAGAAAGTCCAGGAACAGAGTACAGCAACAAATAATGCTATTTCTAAGTATTTTATAAAGAAAAAGTATCTACAAATGAAAAAGAAATATCAGGAAATTGTGCAGCATAGGGAGAAACGTAAGGAAAAGATTAAAGTGAAATATCAGAAAAATGTGTTGCATAGGGAGAAAGTTAAGATAATGAGTATCGGGAAATATCAGAAAAATGTGTTGCATAGGGAGAAAGTTAAGGAAATGAGTATCGGGAAATATCAGAAAAATTTGTTGCATAGGGAGAAAGTTAAGGAAATGAGTATCGGGAAATATCAGAAAAATTTGTTGCATAGGGAGAAAGTTAAGGAAATGAGTATCGGGAAATATCAGAAAAATTTGTTGCATAGGGAGAAAGTTAAGATAATGAGTATCAAGAAATATCAGAAAAATTTGTTGCATAGGGAGAAAGTTAAGATAATGAGTATCAGGAAATATCAGAAAAATTTGTTGCATAGGGAGAAAGTTAAGGAAATGAGTGTAAGCAAATATAGGAGAGATATGTTGCATAGACAAAGTGTAAAAGCCATGACTAAAGCGCGATATTATGGAAATGCTGACCATAAGAAGCGTGTTTTAGCAGCCAACAAAGTGAAGAGGCAACAATTGAAAGAAAAGGCGGAGCAGTTTGATTTTGTTATGGAGCAGTTTTTGGCTAAAGTAAAGGATGGGCCAGAGTTTGTGTGTTGCGTCTGTCATAGATTGTTGTTTAGACATCAGGTTTTGAATTGTAAGAGGGATTTTTATAACAAGAATGAAGCAGTAGCATCATTTGCAGATAAATGTATCACTGAAGTGTATTTACACAAATGTAATAAGGACTGTGAAAAGCCATGTCAGTTGTTGGATACAGCTAGAGGTTGTCTGTGGATTTGTTACAATTGTCATGGTAAGATTAATAAAGGTATAATGCCACCTGAATGTGCAATAAACAGTTTGAAAGTTGATCCCATTCCACCAGAGTTGGCATGTTTGAATAGTTTAGAGCAGCATTTGATTTCTTTAAATATACCATTTATGAAAATGTTAGCGTTACCTAAGGGAGGACAGAATGGTGTACATGGACCAGTAACATGTGTTCCAGCAAATATTGTGCAGACTAGTAATGTTCTGCCTCGTTGTAATATGGAAGGATCTTTGTTGCGTGTAAAATTGAAACGCAAGTTAACGTATAAAGGGCATTATGAGTATCAGTTTGTTGATACTATGCATGTAAGGCAGGCATTGCAATATTTAAAAAGGACAAATGTGCATTATAAAGATGTAGAGTTTAATGAAGCTTGGTTAAATGAGTTTTGTAGGGAAGAGGGTGATTTAGGGAAAGACACTGATGGTGATGTTGAAAGTGGTAAAGTTGATTGTGAAGATGAGCTTTTGCACGATAGACAACAACATTGTATGTTTCAGGATACGTGTCTCATGCCTGTGGATATTGGTCAGGAAATGCTGGATCAATATTTTGATGATATATTGAACCTTGCTCCAGCAGAAGGAAATAGTCCTGTAAAATTGCTTTCGGATCATGCAAACGAAGCCAAATGCTTTCCGGTGTTGTTTCCGCAGGGACTTAATACTTATCATGAAAGTAGAGCAAATCGTTTGACGTTGTCGCGATATTTTAATAACAGGATTCTACATGCGGATGGTAGGTTTGCACACAATGTGGAATATATCTTTTTTGCGCAGTACATGTCTGAGATTGAGCAGGTTGTTTCTAATGTATCCATAGCATTACGAAAAGGGAAAGGCTGTATGTCTCAAAACGTACCTGATAATAAGGTAAACGATATGTTAAAAAATGATGAATCTTTGAAAAAGTTGTTGGAGTTTGATGATGGGTATCGTTTCCTTAAACCGATTCGAGGTACCCCAGCTTTTTGGCAAGGAGCACAGCGTGATTTGCTTGCTTGTGTTCGTCAGCTCGGTGTTCCTACCTGGTTTTGTTCCTTTTCTTCTGCTGATATGCGCTGGACAAATCTTCTGGATAGTATTTTGAAGCAGGAAGGTAGAGCACAGACTGCTGCAGGTTTAGAGTGGGCAGACAGGTGTGATCTTTTACGCTGCAATCCTGTCACTGCGGCCAGGATGTTTGATTTCCGCTGGCATGTTTTTTTGAGAGAGGTACTTATGTCGCCATCACATCCGATTGGTAAAATTAAGGATTACTTTTATCGAGTGGAATTTCAGCAGCGCGGTTCACCCCATGTGCATTGTTTGTTTTGGATAGAGAATGCTCCATTGATTGATAAAAACACAGATGAAGAAGTAGTTGAATTTATTGATAAATATATAACATGTGAGTTGCCATCCCAAGATGAGACTTTATTGGAAACTGTCACTTCTGTGCAGCAGCATTCAAAACGACATTCAAAAACTTGTAAAAAGAAAAACACGGTTTGTCGTTTCAATTTTCCGAGGCCAGCATCCGCTCGAACGTTTATATGTCGCCGTAAAGATGATGAAGAGTGCAAAAAAGCATGCAGTTGTGAGACAGATAAATCTTCAACGTGTGTTAATCATAGTCAGAAAACTTCAAATGACATGAAGAAAAAACATGCAGCAGAGATAATGACAAAAATCAAGAATGCTCTTTCCAATGAGAAGAATAGTTTTGATAGTGTGGTACATTTATTCCAAAGTGTAGGGATTGATCAGGTCACTTTTGAGGCTGCATATACGTGTTTAGCTAGAAATACACATATTGTGTTAAAGAGGCAAGTTAATGAAGTCTGGATAAATCAGTATAGCAAACCACTATTAAAATGTTGGCAGGCAAATTTAGACTTGCAATTTGTTGTTGATGCGTATGCGTGCGTTGTTTATATTATCTCTTATATGTCTAAGGCAGAAAGAGAGATGGGATTGTTGTTAGGGAATGCACAGAGAGAAGCATCTAAGGAGGGAAATGTTAGTGCAAAGGAGGCATTGAAAAATCTAGGCAGTGTGTATTTGCATAACAGAGATGTGTGTGCTCAAGAAGCTGTATACAGATTGACAAATATGCATTTAAAGGAATGTTCAAGGAAAGTTGTATTTGTACCGACAGGGGACAATATAGTTAGAATGAGTTTGCCTTTGAGTGTGTTGAAACAAAAGGCAAGATCGCGCGCTTGTACCTCAGAAGATGTTTGGATGACTAGTTTTGTTGACCGTTATAAAAATAGGCCAAATGATAGTGTATTCAATGACATGTGTATGGCAACATTTGCATCTGAATATCGTGTTTTGAGTAAAAATGAAAAATCTCAGGGCAGCATTAAATTAAAGAATGATTGTGGTTTTATCACGAGAAGAACACGAACAGATCCTGCAGTTGTTCGTTACGCGCGCTTTTCTGAGACAAAAAATCCAGAATTGTTTTACCAAAGTATAATGCAGTTGTTCTTGCCGTATCGTGCAGATGTGCAGCTAAAACCTCCAAACTGTGAGACATTTGCGCAGTTTTACGAAAATGGTCATGTGAGGTTTAGTGATGGGTCAAGACATCCTGTTAAGTCAGTTGTTGATTTGAATAGAAGTCATTTTGAAATTAAAGCAGATGAATTGGATGAAATCCAGAATACAATTGATAGAGATGGTGTATTAGAGGATGCGTGGTGTGAGTTGTGCCCAGAGCAAGAGTTGGAGCGTTTACAGTGTGACCAAGAACGAAAAGACAAACAACAGATAGTGGAAGAATATGAGGAAAATATTCCAGATTTAGCAGTAACTAGTCAACATGTTGCACATTTG
The DNA here is from genome assembly GCF_914725855.1 of Thunnus albacares. Taxonomy (NCBI): domain Eukaryota; kingdom Metazoa; phylum Chordata; class Actinopteri; order Scombriformes; family Scombridae; genus Thunnus; species Thunnus albacares. Next base: position 5,117,367 of record NC_058107.1, read on the forward strand.
GAAAAAAGAAAAAACATCATGTGTAGAAGTGAAGGTTTGGCTTTAATTAGATCTTTGAATGAGACACAGCTTGCTGTTTTTTATCAAATTCGACAATGGTGTTTAGAGAAAGTATTAGGGAAAAATCCAGATCCCTTCCATGTATTCATCACAGGTGGTGCAGGGACAGGAAAAAGTCATTTAATAAAAGCGATTCAATATGAGGCAATGAGGCTATTGTCAACGGTGTGTCGTCATCCAGACAATATTAGTGTGTTATTAACGGCTCCTACAGGGATTGCTGCATATAATTTGCATGCATCTACTATTCACCACACGTTTAGTATCGGAAAAAATGTTGGTTTACCCTACACACCTTTGGGTGAGGAAAAAGTTAATTCTTTGCGCGCTAAATATAGTGATCTTCAGATTTTGATAGTCGACGAAATATCAATGGTTGATCATAGGTTGTTGTCATACATTCACGGTAGGTTAAGACAGATTAAGCAAACCGGTGATTTCTCACCATTTGGAAATGTGAGTGTAGTTGCTGTTGGAGATTTTTTCCAGTTGCCTCCAGTAAAAGGGAAACCCCTATATGTAGATGATGTAGGTGTCAGCTTGTGGTCTAATCTGTTTAAGGTTGTTGAATTAAAACAAATCGTTAGGCAAAAAGATAACGTGTTCGCAGAGCTATTGAACAGGGTGAGAACTCGATCAAAAGGAACCCCAATGTTAAGCAGTGACATACAAATATTGAAACATTGTGAAACTGGTGAAGTCAGCTCAGCTTTACACATATTTCCTACAAATAAACAAGTAAATGAGCATAATTTGGCACAGCTGCTTAACATTTGTCCTGAATATGTCGAGATAGATGCTCAGGATTTTGTGAATAATAAGAAAACAGGCAAACTAGAATTGAAAAATGGACATCATGCGAAAACATATAACACATGTTTGACTGAACAGCTGTTGTTGGGTGAAAATGCGCGTGTAATGCTGTGTAAAAACGTGGATGTTACAGATGGTCTTGTTAATGGGGTTTGCGGTACTGTAACTCATATAGTTGGTGCAGATAAGGGTACGTTTCCTCTCAAAGTGTATGTTAAGTTTGATGATGAGCATGTTGGCGCGCAGAGGAGGAAACAATCGACGAGTAGCTTAGTTTTCTTTGGTTCCACCGGTATTGAACCAGAGGAAGAAAAAGTTACTAACAAAGGTGGTATGCGACGACAGTTTCCGCTGAAACTTGCTTGGGCTTGTACGGTACATAAAGTACAAGGTATTACTGTAGATAGTGCTGTTGTTTCTCTTAAGAAAGTATTTTCTGCAGGCCAGGCATATGTAGCCCTAAGTCGTGTTAGAAGTTTGTCAGGTTTGGTGATTCAAGATTTTGAAGATAAAGCCATATATTGTAAGGATGGTATTCAGGATACAATTCAGAGTATGCCTCAATTCTTGAACCAAAATATAACTAGACACAAATTTAGTACAAGTAGTTTTACTGTATTTTTGATGAATGTGCAAAATTTGACACACCATGTATCTGATTTGGCATTATGTACACAGCAATTGCAGCTTAACTGTATTGCTGTTACAGAAACATGGCTACCTGCTGCTTCCTCATTTGAAGCTGTAAAGATTGATGGTTTTACTTTTCATGGTTGTCCACGAAGTTTATCTTACAATAGCAACAATCCAGCACTGATTGAACTTCAAGGACAACAGCATGGTGGAGTCGGCTTTTATAGTGCAGACAATTTGGAATATAATATTATCAAAGCAACAAATGTGAATTTGGAATGTTTTATTTATAACTATGTTACATGTAACATATTAATAGCTGTCATTTATCGACCACCATCTTATCCCATGTCTTTATTTAAAGAACATCTAGGCAAATTAGTTGATTGGCTAGATCCAAAAAGTAACACAATTGCAATCATGGGAGATTTTAATGAGGACATCTTGAAATCATCAACAATCTGCAAATTTCTAACAGACAAAGGGTACATTCAATATGTTACACAGCCCACAACAGAGAAGGGCACATTAATTGACCATGTGTATGTGAAAACATCACATTATGAAATTGAATCAGTAGTGTTGCCAACATATTTTAGTGATCATGAGGCGGTTGTTTGTTCTTTTAAATGTATATCTTCTGACATAGGACAGTAATACTTTACAACTGTTGTAGATGTATGTTTTTAGTGAGCATTATTTGGTGATTTTTAACTTTATGAGTTGTATGTTATTTAAGCTTATTTATGGCCAATCATGAAATATGAAATGAAACTGGTATTTTTAACCATTTTGTGTATTAGGTGTTGTAAAAATAAATGACAAGGGTTTCTTTTTCCTGCATTACAACAGCATTTATAAGTCTAACATGTATTGATAATATTTGATAATGCACAAATGACATTTGGTGAACAACTACAATATAATTGTCATTTTGACATAATATGAAATGCTGCCATATGCTGTGGGTAATGCAGGTTTTGCTTTTCCTTCTATGTAGTGTCAAAAAGCAAAAGGCACCGGTAATGGCTACTCCTGGTTTATACTGGGATGGGGTTCGATTCCCTGCGGTGCCCTGCTGATCAATTTGACATTTACATAAAAACATGTCCTCCAGTGCATGTCGAAGTGTTGCCCAGTCGAAGGTCTTTTGTCAGTGACTTGTAGATGTTTCCGGACTCAGGCTGTTTTCAGACAAATCAAGGAGAGAAACATCACTTCCTTTGTGCACTATTTTGCCTTCAGCTGGGACTGCTGCATTGAAATGCTGTAGGGGGCGCTATCGAGCCAGTTTGCATCACTGAATGAATATTTTAAAGTAGACATGCTCAGGCCTGGATTGATATCAAACCTGTGAAGTTTGAGGTAGATCCAACCGTGTACACTCAAGTTATATCAATTTCCTCTGTCATGGCGAAACATCAAAAGTCAACGCCACGCCACGGCGTTGATCATACACTAGTCTAGATGACACACACTGATTTTGAAGTCCTTACGATGGATTCTGTAGGAGGAGTTCTTTAAAATACAAGGTATGCGAAATGGCCAAGAAAAGGCGAAAATGTACCATTTTTTTCAAGATGGCCGACTTCCTGTTCGACTTACAATAAGGCTTCAAGAGGCTTTTTTGTGCGTGTTGACATTATACATGTGCCCTGTGAATTTCATCTTTCTACGTTAATCTGGAAGGCGGGGCTGCAATTTTGAAATTTTAAAGGGGGCGCTGTTGAGCCATTTTGCCACGCCCATTCAAAGCGACCACATAGGATTTTAGCTGACATCACTCTAGACATGTGTGTCAAGTTTCATGACTGTAGAGCAATCCCTTCTCCCTGAAAAACAGTATCGTATTTCATGGCGAAGGATGTGTCGCCATGGTAACAGCATTCAGTTTTGGGTCATGAGCTGCCAAATGTAGCATCACCAAGGTCTCGTTTATTAGCTGACTTAATTTCAGGTGCATCAGCCAAATTTCCTAGGAGTAATTAGACAAAGTACGACGCATGATACTTCCTGTTGCCAGTAGGTGGCGCTATGACTTTGGCTAAATATGAGACTGAACATGTGTTCAGATCGGGACTCTTAACAAGCATATGAAATTTGGAAAAGATCAGACCACGTGGAGTCAAGTTATAAGGCATTGAAATTTCATGGCGTCACATCGAAATTCGCCGCGTCGCCATGGCAACACCTTTCGACGAAGGGTCACCAACTTCATAATATAAGATCTCCAAGGTCTTGAGGCTATTCTCTGTAAATTTCAGCTGGATTCCATCACCGTGCTGCCCACAGGGCGTCAGAGCGTAAAACATGTAACTTCCTGTTGCCAGGAGGTGGCGCTATGACTCATATCCTGTATTGTCACATGGACCCGTTCAGGGCGGGACTCTTATGAAGCACAAAAGGTTTGGCTCTCTTAGGATCATGTATGCCGGAGTTATAGCCGTTTCATTTTTTAAAGGGGGCGCTGTTGAGCCATTTTGCCACGCCCATTCAAAGCGACCACACAGGATTTTAGCTGACATCACTCTAGACATGTGTGTCAAGTTTCATGACTGTAGAGCAATCCCTTCTCCCTGAAAAAAACAGTATCGTATTTCATGGCGAAGGATGTGTCGCCATGATAACAGCATTCAGTTTTGGGTCATGAGCTGCCAAATGTAGCATCACCAAGGTCTCGTTTATTAGCTGACTTAATTTCAGGTGCATCAGCCAAATTTCCTAGGAGTAATTAGACAAAGTACGACGCATGATACTTCCTGTTGCCAGTAGGTGGCGCTATGACTTTCGCTAAATATGAGACTGAACATGTGTTCAGATCGGGACTCTTAACAAGCATATGAAATTTGGAAAAGATCAGACCACGTGGAGTCAAGTTATAAGGCATTGAAATTTCATGGCGTCACATCGAAATTCGCCGCGTCGCCATGGCAACACCTTTCGACGAAGGGTCACCAACTTCATAATATAAGATCTCCAAGGTCTTGAGGCTATTCTCTGTAAATTTCAGCTGGATTCCATCACCGTGCTGCCCACAGGGCGTCAGAGCGTAAAACATGTAACTTCCTGTTGCCAGGAGGTGGCGCTATGACTCATATCCTGTATTGTCACATGGACCCGTTCAGGGCGGGACTCTTATGAAGCACAAAAGGTTTGGCTCTCTTAGGATCATGTATGCCGGAGTTATAGCCGTTTCATTTTTCATGGCGAAGGATCGAAATTCGCCGCCCAGCCACGCCCCCTAGGAAAGACTAATGAGAATTGTTTTAATAACTTTTAATCTCCTATGCCTGTAGATGATACGGACCGAATTTGAAAGTCCTGGGGTCAAATCTCTAGGAGGAGTTCGTTAAAGTATGCGGGCTGGAAATGACAAAATTTCAACTTTGATACAAAATGGCCGACTTCCTGTTGGAGTTAGGCTATGTGTCCTTGGGACTTTTTGGTGCGTCTGGTCATGATACATATGCATACCGAATTTCGTTCTCCTACGACAATCTGTATCGAGGGGGTCAATTCTAGGTGGCGCTGTCGAGCCATTTTGTCCCGCTTTATTTCGAGACCCATAAAATATCGCAATTTTCGCCAGTCCTGACATCTGTGCAAATTTTCATGAGTTTTCGTGCATGTTTAGGCCCTCAAAAATGCGTTTGTTTCGGAGGAATAATAATAATAATAATAATAATAATAACTCCTTCAGTTTCAATAGGGCTTCGCACCGGTCGGTGCTCGGGCCCTAATTAAAGCTGCAAGCAGCGTTGGACGGGCCTTCGCGCCCTTGCGCACGTCGGGCCGCGGCGCAGTCAGTTGAGCTTGTGGGAACCAAGAAAACGTTTGGAGATGATTAGTGTGAGAGTCTTTTGACACACAATACTAACCAGTGTCTCTCTGTGAGCCCACCCCTCTGTTCACAGACAATTATGAATTATGAAATCAAAATATTGTTAACCTTAATCAATAATTCAGGTACCAACTGTAGGGTCTGCGAAGAACACAGTTAATTATTTGCTATAATTATCAATTATCAATAATAATTAATTATAACAATTAACAGAATTATTAATATGAACTAACAGATACGAAGCACCACCCCGAAACCGGGACCAGTAACCGAGCAAGGTAGTCTCATAAATGGGAATTCACCTAGAATGTTAATATCTGAGAGATAATCATTCAAGGGTGAACAAAGAAGGGTTGAATTTGAGCTCTGACTCCTTCAATCAGCCACTTTTAACAATATGTTACCAATAATGACTAAAGAACTTCTCTTTAAAGATATAACAGTGTTTATGAAACTTAGCAAAATTAACAAAGTTAACAAATGCTTCACTCAATAAATAGCTATTCTAAAATCTAATTCTACCAAACAAAACACAAACAGCTTTGCACAGAGTTGGACACTTGCAGGGGAATGCGTGTATGTATGTATGTATATATATGTGTGTGTGTGTGTGTGTGTTAATAGCAAGAGAGGAAGGAGGGAAAGCGATCGTGAGAGGGAGAGAAGCGGCTCTTTTGTCCACAGAGAGCGCACGTACGGACGGCAGTCTGTAACGCACGTTGTCTGGTTTAAGATCGACAAATCAGTTTACTTTCTCACTCACGGCAGCACAAACACAGTAGTCCCGAGCGGGACAAACACAAAATAGTCAAGCGTGGTGAACACAACTAACAGGCAGCAAACAGGCAGCAGCGGAGCGTTAACTGCAGCATGACCGAAAGAAGCACAACCAGTTAGCCTCTGCTAGCCTCTCAGCTAACCCTGGCTCTCTGTTTAGATCCAAACGGAGCACCGAGTCCCGATTTGTTATTTAGGTTAAAGCGGACAGAATCAGCGGCTCTGTCGGCCAGCTGAGTGAAGTGAAACCTGCGGAAAAAACACCGTGACCATCACGGTTAAACAGTCCGTAGAGAACTACCGTGTTCAGCTGCACAGATAGGAAATCCCTCGGCTGACAGGATGTACCACTCAGTGAGGAAAAATATTTTACCCTCGCCTTTTTGGTTGGCAACAACGGTTGGCAACCAGCATATTGGGTGCATTACTGCCACCCTCTTCCTGAGTTTTTCCCTCATATCAGCTATAGTCTTTCTTGATCATTAGTACAATATATGATCACATATGTAATAGTCCCCTCAGCCAAGTCAGAAAAAATATGTGCATGTATGAACAACAGCAATTGGAGAAGATGACAGTCAAAAAGTAATCATGTTAAATAATCATGATCTCAATATTGAAAAAAAATGATCGTGATTATATTTTTTGCCATAATCAAGCACCCCTAAAAATAGCAAATTGTGATTTACATACACATACACACACACGCACACAGAGTTTAAATATGTATGTGATCAATTGTAAATATGTATGTAATGAATTGTTTTCTTTAAGAAACTCTTACTTGAACATTTTTCAGTGTGCTCCTAAAGTTATATGTATGCTCCTAATTTCTGTTGTTTAGGAGCACATGTACTCCTTGAAAAAAAGTAAGGATTGAACACTGCTGTCAGATATGTAGAAGCATTAAGTAACTGGAGTGTAGTGCAGTCCAAGGGCTTCTGTCACAGGCAGTAGATGTTTACTTTACCCATCCCCCCCCTCCCATTCTCTCTCTCTCCCTCACAGTTGGAAGGAAAGATTTTAAAGTGATCTTCTTGTGAAAAATCCTCATAAATCCCATAACTTTGGCCAAATCCTACATAAAAATATCATTTTTTTGTAGGAATTTTCGTCGCGAATCCATTGATACAGGTTTGAAAGTGGTGGGACTTATAGTTTAGACGCCAGATGCCCCAGTTTGGCACAAAGTCCATGCCCAGAATTTGCCTCCCCATTGGTTTGCATTGTAAGGTGTAATGTCGCACTCCAACTTTCAGGGCTTACTAAATCTAAACCGTTCGAGTTATTACAAAGTTTTTAATAACTTTTGCTCAACACAGTGTCATAAGTCATGTATTCAAGTTTGAAGCCGATACCATTAACGCCCTAGGAGGAGATAGCGTTTATTCAAGGTCCAAAATTGGCAAAAAATCGTACTTTGAAATGGACATTGCGGATTTCCTGTTGGATTTAGGTCAGGGGTGTCAGCGTATGATTTGTAGGTCTTGATGAGACGAATAATTGGGTTTTGGTTCGATCTCTCTATGACATTCCTACGGGCCGTGGCGGCCGTTTTACATACATAGGTGGCGCTAGAGAGCACATTTTGGCACTTTGGGGTTTAATTTTTACATTTTATCAAATTTTTCACCATTCCTGATGTGCGTGCCAAATTTGGTGAGTTTTTGAGCATGTTTAGGGGGTCAAATTTAGAGTTAAAGTGGCGTAACAAGAAAGAAAGAAACAAACACACGAAAAACAATAGGGTCTTCGCCCTTTGGGCTCAGGCCCTAATAATAATAATAATAAAGAAACAAACGCACGAAAAACAATAGGGTCTTCGCCCTTTGGGCTCAGGCCCTAATTAAAGCTGCAAGCAGCGTTGGACGGGCCTTCGCGCCCTTGCGCACGTCGGGCCGCGGCGCAGTCAGTTGAGCTTGTGGGAACCAAGAAAACGTTTGGAGATGATTAGTGTGAGAGTCTTTTGACACACAATACTAACCAGTGTCTCTCTGTGAGCCCACCCCTCTGTTCACAGACAATTATGAATTATGAAATCAAAATATTGTTAACCTTAATCAATAATTCAGGTACCAACTGTAGGGTCTGCGAAGAACACAGTTAATTATTTGCTATAATTATCAATTATCAATAATAATTAAATATAACAATTAACAGAATTATTAATATGAACTAACAGATACGAAGCACCACCCCGAAACCGGGACCAGTAACCGAGCAAGGTAGTCTCATAAATGGGAATTCACCTAGAATGTTAATATCTGAGAGATAATCATTCAAGGGTGAACAAAGAAGGGTTGAATTCGAGCTCTGACTCCTTCAATCAGCCACTTTTAACAATATGTTACCAATAATGACTAAAGAACTTCTCTTTAAAGATATAACAGTGTTTATGAAACTTAGCAAAATTAACAAAGTTAACAAATGCTTCACTCAATAAATAGCTATTCTAAAATCTAATTCTACCAAACAAAACACAAACAGCTTTGCACAGAGTTGGACACTTGCAGGGGAATGCGTGTATGTATGTATGTATATATATGTGTGTGTGTGTGTGTGTTAATAGCAAGAGAGGAAGGAGGGAAAGCGATCGTGAGAGAGAGAGAAGCGGCTCTTTTGTCCACAGAGAGCGCACGTACGGACGGCAGTCTGTAACGCACGTTGTCTGGTTTAAGATCGACAAATCAGTTTACTTTCTCACTCACGGCAGCACAAACACAGTAGTCCCGAGCGGGACAAACACAAAATAGTCTAGCGTGGTAAACACAACTAACAGGCAGCAAACAGGCAGCAGCGGAGCGTTAACTGCAGCATGACCGAAAGAAGCACAACCAGTTCGCCTCTGCTAGCCTCTCAGCTAACCCCGGCTCTCTGTTTAGATCCAAACGGAGCACCGAGTCCCGAATTGCTATTTAGGTTAAAGCGGAGAGAATCAGCGGGTCTGTCGGCCAGCTGAGTGAAGTGAAACCTGCGGAAAAAACACCGTGACCATCACGGTAAAACAGGTCGGCGAAAACACGGCAGCTGGCTCTGAGTGGAGTGGCGGAGAGAACAGCAGACACGACTCGGCGAAGACGCGCGGGGCAGAGCCGGTCCACGTTATCCCGAAGTAACTTCATTTCCTCTTTCTCGGGGGAATTTGAGGACGCTGGTTGCAGCAGCGGTCTCTCTCGGGTCCAGGAATGTGTTCGGGTGAACACGGGCAAAGTCTCGTCTCGTCCGACGAGGGGAGTCTTCGATGAGGGGAAAACATGTTCGTGGGGTAGTCAAGCTAACTCACAGGGGAACAGGAGTTACCCCTAGCTCAGTGACATGGGAAAGACGTGTAGTTTGGGCGTGCTCGCTTATAAAGGGGTGGTGATGTCATGGCTGCGTCCTCAGGACGCTCCGCTGTGCAGGAGCGTCTCCGCCAATGAGGGACCGATGTTGACTGCTCCCTGCTGAGGTGTGAAAATCGCAAAGCATTCTTGGAAATGGAGTTTGCTCCACCCTCATGGCAGGTCCATTACAGTTTTAATACGGAGCTCCGGAACTCCAGCCTTCCTGAGTTTTTCCCTCATATAGGCTATAGTTTTTCTTAATCATTACTACAATATATGATTACATATGTAATAGTCTCCTCAGCCAAGTTACAAAAAATATGTGCATGTATGAACAACAGCAATTGGAGAAGATGACAGTCAAAAAGTAATCATGTTAAATAATCATGATCTCAATATTGAACAAAAATGATTGTGATTATAATTTTTGCCATAATCAAGCACCCCTAAAAACAGCAAATTGTGATTTACATACACACACACACACACACACACACACACACACACACACACACACACACACAGAGTTTAAATATGTATGTGATCAATTGTAAATATGTATGTAATGAATTGTTTTCTTTAAGAAACTCTTACTTGAACATTTTTCAGTGTGCTCCTAAAGTTATATGTATGCTCCTAATGTCTGTCATTTAGGAGCACATGTACTCCTTGAAAAGAAGTAATGATTGAACACTGCTGTCACTGCTGCAGTCCAAGGGCTTCTGTCACAGGCAGTAGATGTTTACTTTACCCATCCCCCCCCTCCCATTCTCTCTCTCTCCCTCACAGCTGCAGAGAAGATTTTAGTGTACTCTACTTGTGAAATATGCTCATAAATCCCATAACTTTGGCCAAATCCTACATAAAAATATCATTTTTTTGTAGGAATTTTCGTCGCGAATCCATTGATACAGGTTTGAAAGTGGTCGGACTTATAGTTTAGACGCCAGATGCCCCAGTTTGGCACAAAGGCCATGCCCAGAATTTGCCTCCCCATTGGTTTACATTGTAAGGTGTAATGTCGCACTCCAACTTTCAGGGCTTACTAAATCTAAACCGTTCGAGTTATTACAAAGTTTTTAATAACTTTTGCTCAACACAGTGTGATAAGTCATGTATTCAAGTTTGAAGCCGATACCATTAACGCCCTAGGAGGAGATAGCGTTTATTCAAGGTCCAAAATTGGCAAAAAATCATACTTTGAAATGGACATTGCAGATTTCCTGTTGGATTTAGGTCAGGGGTGTCAGCGTATGATTTGTAGGTCTTGATGAGACGAATAATTGGGTTTTGGTTCGATCTCTCTACGACATTCCTACGGGCCGTGGCGGCCGTTTTAGATACATAGGTGGCGCTAGAGAGCACATTTTGGCACTTTGGGGTTTAATTTTTACATTTTATCAAATTTTTCACCATTCCTGATGTGCGTGCCAAATTTGGTGAGTTTTTGAGCATGTTTAGGAGGTCAAATTTAGAGTTAAAGTGGCGTAACAAGAAAGAATAATAATAATTAAAGCTGCAAGCAGCGTTGGACGGGCCTTCGCGCCCTTGCGCACAGCGGGCCGCGGCGCAGTCAGTTGAGCTTGTGGGAACCAAGAAAACGTTTGGAGATGATCAGTGTGAGAGTCTTTTGACACACAATACTAACCAGTGTCTCTCTGTGAGCCCACCCCTCTGTTCACAGACAATTATGAATTATGAAATCAAAATATTGTTAACCTTAATCAATAATTCAGGTACCAACTGTAGGGTCTGCGAAGAACACAGTTAATTATTTGCTATAATTATCAATAATAATTAATTATAACAATTAACAGAATTATTAATATGAACTAACAGATACGAAGCAGCACCCCGAAACCGGGGCCAATAACCGAGCAAGGTAGTCTCATAAATGGGAGTTCTCCTAGAATGTTAATATCTGAGAGATAATCATTCAAGGTTGAACAAAGAAGGGTTGAATTCGAGCTCTGACTCCTTCAATCAGCCACTTTTCACAATATGTTACCAATAATGACTAAAGAACTTCTCTTTAAAGATATAACAGTGTTTATGAAACTTAGCAAAATTAACAAAGTTAACAAATGCTTCACTCAATAAATAGCTATTCTAAAATCTAATTCTACCAAACAAAACACAAACAGCTTTGCACAGAGTTGGACACTTGCAGGGGAATGCGTGTATGTATGTATGTATATATATGTGTGTGTGTGTGTGTGTGTGTGTGTGTGTTAATAGCAAGAGAGGAAGGAGGGAAAGCGATCGTGAGAGAGAGAGAAGCGGTTCTTTTTCCACAGAGAGCGCACGTATGGACGGCAGTCTGTAACGCACGTTGTCTGGTTTAAGATCGACAAATCAGTTTACTTTCTCACTCACGGCAGCACAAACACAGTAGTCCCGAGCGGGACAAACACAAAATAGTCTAGCGTGGTGAACACAACTAACAGGCAGCAAACAAGCAGCAGCGGAGCGTTAACTGCAGCATGACCGAAAGAAGCACAACCAGTTCGCCTCTGCTAGCCTCTCAGCTAACCCCGGCTCTCTGTTTAGATCCAAACGGAGCACCGAGTCCCGAATTGCTATTTAGGTTAAAGCGGAGAGAATCAGCAGGTCTGTCGGCCAGCTGAGTGAAGTGAAACCTGCGGAAAAAACACCGTGACCATCAAGGTAAAACAGGTCGGCGAAAACACGGCAGCTGGCTCTGAGTGGAGTGGCGGAGAGAACAGCAGAGATGACTCGGCGAAGACGCGCAGGGCAGGGCCGGTCCACGTTATCCCGAAGTAACTTCATTTCCTCTTTCTCGGGGGAATTTGAGGACGCTGGTTGCAGCAGCGGTCTCTCTCGGGTCCAGGAATGTGTTCGGGTGAACACGGGCAAAGTCTCGTCTCGTCCGACGAGGGGAGTCTTCCATGAGGGGAAAACATGTTCGTGGGGTAGTCAAGCTAACTCACAGGGGAACAGAAGTTACCCCTAGCTCAGTGACATGGGAAAGACGTGTAGTTTGGGCGTGCTCGCTTATAAAGGGGTGGTGATGTCATGGCTGCGTCCTCAGGACGCTCCGCTGTGCAGGAGCGTCTCCGCCAATGAGGGATCGATGTTGACTGCTCCCTGCTGAAGTGTGAAAATCGCAAAGCATCCTTGGAAATGGAGTTTGCTCCACCCTCATGGCAGGTCCATTACAGTTTTAATACGGAGCTCCGGAACTCCGGCCTTCCTGAGTTTTTCCCTCATATAGGCTATAGTTTTTCTTAATCATTACTACAATATATGATTACATATGTAATAGTCTCCTCAGCCAAGTTAGAAAAAATATGTGCATGTATGAACAACAGCAATTGGAGAAGATGACAGTCAAAAAGTAATCATGTTAAATAATCATGATCTCAATATTGAACAAAAATGATTGTGATTATAATTTTTGCCATAATCAAGCACCCCTAAAAACAGCAAATTGTGATTTACATACACACACACACACACACACACACAGAGTTTAAATATGTATGTGATAAATTGTAAATATGTATGAAATGAATTGTTTTCTGTAAGAAACTCTTACTTGAACATTTTCCAGTGTGCTCCTAAAGTTATATGTATGCTCCTAATTTCTTTCATTTAGGAGCACATGCGCTCCTTGAAAAGAAGTAAGGATTGAACACTGCTGTCACTGCTGCAGTCCAAGGGCTTCTGTCACAGGCAGTAGATGTTTACTTTACCCATCCCCCCCCTCCCATTCTCTCTCTCTCCCTCACAGCTGCAGAGAAGATTTTAGTGTACTCTACTTGTGAAATATGCTCATAAATCCCATAACTTTGGCCAAATCCTACATAAAAATATCATTTTTTTGTAGGAATTTTCGTCGCGAATCCATTGATACAGGTTTGAAAGTGGTGGGACTTATAGTTTAGACGCCAGATGCCCCAGTTTGGCACAAAGGCCATGCCCAGAATTTGCCTCCCCATTGGTTTACATTGTAAGGTGTAATGTCGCACTCCAACTTTCAGGGCTTACTAAATCTAAACCGTTCGAGTTATTACAAAGTTTTTAATAACTTTTGCTCAACACAGTGTGATAAGTCATGTATTAAAGTTTGAAGCCGATACCATTAACGCCCTAGGAGGAGATAGCGTTTATTCAAGGTCCAAAATTGGCAAAAAATCATACTTTGAAATGGACATTGCAGATTTCCTGTTGGATTTAGGTCAGGGGTGTCAGCGTATGATTTGTAGGTCTTGATGAGACGAATAATTGGGTTTTGGTTCGATCTCTCTACGACATTCCTACGGGCCGTGGCGGCCGTTTTAGATACATAGGTGGCGCTAGAGAGCACATTTTGGCACTTTGGGGTTTAATTTTTACATTTTATCAAATTTTTCACCATTCCTGATGTGCGTGCCAAATTTGGTGAGTTTTTGAGCATGTTTAGGGGGTCAAATTTAGAGTTAAAGTGGCGTAACAAGAAAGAAAGAATAATAATAATAATAATAATAATAATAAAGAAACAAACACACGAAAAACAATAGGGTCTTCGCCCTTTGGGCTCAGGCCCTAATAATAATAATTAAAGCTGCAAGCAGCGTTGGACGGGCCTTCGCGCCCTTGCGCACGTCGGGCCGCGGCGCAGTCAGTTGAGCTTGTGGGAACCAAGAAAACGTTTGGAGATGATCAGTGTGAGAGTCTTTTGACACACAATACTAACCAGTGTCTCTCTGTGAGCCCACCCCTCTGTTCGCAGACAATTATGAATTATGACATCAAAATATTGTTAACCTTAATCAGTAATTCAGGTACCAACTGTAGGAATCTGCGAAGAACACAGTTAATTATTTGCTATAATTATCAATTATCAATAATAATTAATTATAACAATTAACAGAATTATTAATATGAACTAACAGAAACGAAGCACCACCCCGAAACCGGGACCAGTAACCGAGCAAGGTAGTCTCATAAATGGGAGTTCTCCTAGAATGTTAATATCTGAGAGATAATCATTCAAGGGTGAACAAAGAAGGGTTGAATTCGAGCTCTGACTCCTTCAATCAGCCACTTTTCACAATATGTTACCAATAATGACTAAAGAACTTCTCTTTAAAGATATAACAGTGTTTATGAAACTTAGCAAAATTAACAAAGTTAACAAATGCTTCACTCAATAAATAGCTATTCTAAAATCTAATTCTACCAAACAAAACACAAACAGCTTTGCACAGAGTTGGACACTTGCATGGGAATGCGTGTATGTATGTATATATATGTGTGTGTGTGTGTGTGTGTGTGTTAATAGCAAGAGAGGAAGGAGGGAAAGCGATCGTGAGAGAGAGAGAAGCGGTTCTTTTTCCACAGAGAGCGCACGTATGGACGGCAGTCTGAAACGCACGTTGTCTGGTTTAAGATCGACAAATCAGTTTACTTTCTCACTCACGGCAGCACAAACACAGTAGTCCCGAGCGGGACAAACACAAAATAGTCTAGCGTGGTGAACACAACTAACAGGCAGCAAACAGGCAGCAGCGGAGCGTTAACTGCAGCATGACCGAAAGAAGCACAACCAGTTCGCCTCTGCTAGCCTCTCAGCTAACCCCGGCTCTCTGTTTAGATCCAAACGGAGCACCGAGTCCCGAATTGCTATTTAGGTTAAAGCGGAGATAATCAGCGGGTCTGTCGGCCAGCTGAGTGAAGTGAAACCTGCGGAAAAAACACCGTGACCATCACGGTAAAACAGGTCGGCGAAAACACGGCAGCTGGCTCTGAGTGGAGTGGCGGAGAGAACAGCAGACACGACTCGGCGAAGACGCGCGGGGCAGAGCCGGTCCACGTTATCCCGAAGTAACTTCATTTCCTCTTTCTCGGGGGAATTTGAGGACGCTGGTTGCAGCAGCGGTCTCTCTCGGGTCCAGGAATGTGTTCGGGTGAACACGGGCAAAGTCTCGTCTCGTCCGACGAGGGGAGTCTTCGATGAGGGGAAAACATGTTCGTGGGGTAGTCAAGCTAACTCACAGGGGAACAGGAGTTACCCCTAGCTCAGTGACATGGGAAAGACGTGTAGTTTGGGCGTGCTCGCTTATAAAGGGGTGGTGATGTCATGGCTGCGTCCTCAGGACGCTCCGCTGTGCAGGAGCGTCTCCGCCAATGAGGGACCGATGTTGACTGCTCCCTGCTGAAGTGTGAAAATCGCAAAGCATCCTTGGAAATGGAGTTTGCTCCACCCTCATGGCAGGTCCATTACAGTTTTAATACGGAGCTCCGGAACTCCAGCCTTCCTGAGTTTTTCCCTCATATAGGCTATAGTTTTTCTTAATCATTACTACAATATATGATTACATATGTAATAGTCTCCTCAGCCAAGTTAGAAAAAATATGTGCATGTATGAACAACAGCAATTGGAGAAGATGACAGTCAAAAAGTAATCATGTTAAATAATCATGATCTCAATATTGAAAAAAAATGATCGTGATTATATTTTTTGCCATAATCAAGCACCCCTAAAAACAGCAAATTGTGATTTACATACACACACACGTACACACACACACACACAGAGTTTAAATATGTATGTGATAAATTGTAAATATGTATGTAATGAATTGTTTTCTTTAAGAAACTCTTACTTGAACATTTTTCAGTGTGCTCCTAAAGTTATATGTATGCTCCTAATTTCTGTTGTTTAGGAGCACATGTACTCCTTGAAAAAAAGTAAGGATTGAACACTGCTGTCAGATATGTAGAAGCATTAAGTAAGTGGAGTGTAGTGCAGTCCAAGGGCTTCTGTCACAGGCAGTAGATGTTTACTTTACCCATCCCCCCCCTCCCATTCTCTCTCTCTCCCTCACAGTTGGAAGGAAAGATTTTAAAGTGATCTTCTTGTGAAAAATCCTCATACATCCCATAACTTTGGCCAAATCCTACATAAAAATATCATTTTTTTGTAGGCATTTTCGTCGCGAATCCATTGATACAGGTTTGAAAGTGGTGGGACTTATAGTTTAGACGCCAGATGCCCCAGTTTGGCACAAAGTCCATGCCCAGAATTTGCCTCCCCATTGATTTGCATTGTAAGGTGTAATGTCGCACTCCAACTTTCAGGGCTTACTAAATCTAAACCGTTCGAGTTATTACAAAGTTTTTAATAACTTTTGCTCAACACAGTGTGATAAGTCATGTATTAAAGTTTGAAGCCGATACCATTAACGCCCTAGGAGGAGATAGCGTTTATTCAAGGTCCAAAATTGGCAAAAAATCATACTTTGAAATGGACATTGCAGATTTCCTGTTGGATTTAGGTCAGGGGTGTCAGCGTATGATTTGTAGGTCTTGATGAGACGAATAATTGGGTTTTGGTTCGATCTCTCTACGACATTCCTACGGGCCGTGGCGGCCGTTTTAGATACATAGGTGGCGCTAGAGAGCACATTTTGGCACTTTGGGGTTTAATTTTTACATTTTATCAAATTTTTCACCATTCCTGATGTGCGTGCCAAATTTGGTGAGTTTTTGAGCATGTTTAGGGGGTCAAATTTAGAGTTAAAGTGGCGTAATAATAAAGAATAATAATAATTAAAGCTGCAAGCAGCGATGATCGGGCCCTCGCACCCCAGCGCATGTCGAAGTGACGCTCAGTTGAAGGGCTTTTGTCAGTGACTTGTTGTGTAAAGTTTGAGGCAGATCCAACCGTGTACACTCAAGTTATATCAATTTCCTCTGTCATGGCGAAACATCAAAAGTCAACGCCACGCCACGGCCAAACCATCATGATCATACATTAGTCTAGATGACACACACTGATTTTGAAGTCCTTACGATGAATTCTGTAGGAGGAGTTCTTTAAAATACAAGGTATGCGAAATGGCCAAGAAAAGGCGAAAATTGACCAGTTTTTCAAGATGGCCGACTTCCTGTTCGACTTACAATAAGGCTTCAAGAGGCTTTTTTGTGCGTGTTGACATTATACATGTGCCCTGTGAATTTCATCTTTCTACGTTAATCTGGAAGGCGGGGCTGCAATTTTGAAAGTTTAAAGGGGGCGCTGTTGAGCCATTTTGCCACGCCCATTCAAAGCGACCACATAGGATTTGAGCTGACATCACTCTAGACATGTGTGTCAAGTTTCATGACTGTAGAGCAATCCCTTCTCCCTGAAAAACAGTATGATATTTCATGGCGAAGGATGTGTCGCCATGGTAACAGCATTCAGTTTTGGGTCATGAGCTGCCAAATGTAGCATCACCAAGGTCTTGTTTATTAGCTGACTTAATTTCAGGTGCATCAGCCAAATTTCCTAGGAGTAATTAGACAAAGTACTACGCATGATACTTCCTGTTGCCAGTAGGTGGCGCTATGACTTTCGCTAAATATGAGACTAAACATGTGTTCAGATCAGGACTCTTAACAAGCATATGAAATTTGGAAAAGATCAGACCACGTGGAGTCAAGTTATAAGGCATTGAAATTTCATGGCGTCACATCGAAATTCGCCGCGTCGCCATGGCAACACCTTTCAACGAAGGGTCACCAACTTCATAATATAAGATCTCCAAGGTCTTGAGGCTATTCTCAGTAAATTTCAGCTGGATTCCATCACCGTGCTGCCCACAGGGCGTCAGAGCGTAAAACATGTAACTTCCTGTTGCCAGGAGGTGGCGCTATGACTCATATCCTGTATTGTCACATGGACCCGTTCAGGGCGGGACTCGTATGAAGCACAAAAGGTTTGGCTCTCTTAGGATCATGTATGCCGGAGTTATAGCCGTTTCATTTTTTAAAGGGGGCGCTGTTGAGCCATTTTGCCACGCCCATTCAAAGCGACCACACAGGATTTTAGCTGACATCACTCTAGACATGTGTGTCAAGTTTCATGACTGTAGAGCAATCCCTTCTCCCTGAAAAACAGTATCGTATTTCATGGCGAAGGATGTGTCGCCATGATAACAGCATTCAGTTTTGGGTCATGAGCTGCCAAATGTAGCATCACCAAGGTCTCGTTCATTAGCTGACTTAATTTCAGGTGCATCAGCCAAATTTCCTAGGAGTAATTAGACAAAGTACGACGCATGATACTTCCTGTTGCCAGTAGGTGGCGCTATGACTTTCGCTAAATATGAGACTGAACATGTGTTCAGATCGGGACTCTTAACAAGCATATGAAATTTGGAAAAGATCAGACCACGTGGAGTCAAGTTATAAGGCATTGAAATTTCATGGCGTCATATCGAAATTCGCCGCGTCGCCATGGCAACACCTTTCCACGAAGGGTCACCAACTTCATAATATAAGATCTCCAAGGTCTTGAGGCTATTCTCTGTAAATTTCAGCTGGATTCCATCACCGTGCTGCCCACAGGGCGTCAGAGCGTAAAACATGTAACTTCCTGTTGCCAGGAGGTGGCGCTATGACTCATATCCTGTATTGTCACATGGACCCGTTCAGGGCGGGACTCTTATGAAGCACAAAAGGTTTGGCTCTCTTAGGATCATGTATGCCGGAGTTATAGCCGTTTCATTTTTCATGGCGAAGGATCGAAATTCGCCGCCCAGCCACGCCCCCTAGGAAAGACTAATGAGAATTGTTTTAATAACTTTTAGTCTCCTATGCCTGTAGATGATACGGACCGAATTTGAAAGTCCTGGGGTCAAATCTCTAGGAGGAGTTCGTTAAAGTATGCGGGCTGGAAATGACAAAATTTCAACTTTGATACAAAATGGCCGACTTCCTGTTGGAGTTAGGCTATGTGTCCTTGGGACTTTTTGGTGCGTCTGGTCATGATACATATGCATACCGAATTTCGTTCTCCTACGACAATCTGTATCGAGGGGGTCAATTCTAGGTGGCGCTGTCGAGCCATTTTGTCCCGCTTTATTTCGAGACCCATAAAATATCGCAATTTTCGCCAGTCCTGACATCTGTGCAAATTTTCATGAGTTTTCGTGCATGTTTAGGCCCTCAAAAATGCGTTTGTTTCGGAGGAATAATAATAATAATAATAATAATAATAATAATAACTCCTTCAGTTTCAATAGGGCTTCGCACCGGTCGGTGCTCGGGCCCTAATAAGAAAGAAACAAACGGACGAAAAACAATAGGGTCTTCGCCCTTTGGGCTCAGGCCCTAATTAAAGCTGCAAGCAGCGTTGGACGGGCCTTCGCGCCCTTGCGCACGTCGGGCCGCGGCGCAGTCAGTTGAGCTTGTGGGAACCAAGAAAACGTTTGGAGATGATCAGCGTGAGAGTCTTTTTACACACAATACTAACCAGTGTCTCTCTGTGAGCCCACCCCTCTGTTCGCAGACAATTATGAATTATGACATCAAAATATTGTTAACCTTAATCAGTAATTCAGGTACCAACTGTAGGAATCTGCGAAGAACACAGTTAATTATTTGCTATAATTATCAATTATCAATAATAATTAATTATAACAATTAACAGAATTATTAATATGAACTAACAGATACGAAGCACCACCCCGAAACCGGGGCCAATAACCGAGCAAGGTAGTCTCATAAATGGGAGTTCACCTAGAATGTTAATATCTGAGAGATAATCATTCAAGGGTGAACAAAGAAGGGTTGAATTCGAGCTCTGACTCCTTCAATCAGCCACTTTTCACAATATGTTACCAATAATGACTAAAGAACTTCTCTTTAAAGATATAACAGTGTTTATTAAACTTAGCAAAATTAACAAAGTTAACAAATGCTTCACTCAATAAATAGCTATTCTAAAATCTAATTCTACCAAACAAAACACAAACAGCTTTGCACGGGGTTGGACACCTGCAGGTTGGACACTTTTGTCCGACGTTATCTGACCATCAGATGTGCAAAACGATGTCGGTGCGTGTATCTGTGCGCGCGTGAGTGTGGTGTTAGTCACAAGAGACGGAGGAGGGAAAGCGATCGTGAGAGAGAGAGAGAAGCGGTTCTTTTTCCACAGAGAGCGCACGTACGGACGGCAGTCTGTAACGCACGTTGTCTGGTTTCAGATCGACAAATCAGTTTATTTTTTCACTCACGGCAGCACAAACACAGTAGTCCCGAGCGGCACAAACACAAAATAGTCTAGCGTGGTGAACACAACTAACAGGCAGCAAACAGGCAGCAGCGGAGCGTTAACTGCAGCATGACCGAAAGAAGCACAACCAGTTCGCCTCTGCTAGCCTCTCAGCTAACCCTGGCTCTCTGTTTAGATCCAAACGGAGCACCGAGTCCCGATTTGTTCTTTAGGTTAAAGCGGAGAGAATCAGCGGGTCTGTCGGCCAGCTGAGTGAAGTGCAACCTGCGGAAAAAACACCGTGAGCATCACGGTAAAACAGTCCGTAGAGAACTACCGTGTTCAGCTGCACAGATAGGAAATCCCTCGGCTGACAGGATGTACCACTCAGTGAGGAAAAATATTTTACCCTCGCCTTTTTGGTTGGCAACAATGGTTGGCAACCAGCATATTGGGTGCATTACTGCCATCCTCTTCCTGAGTTTTTCCCTCATATCAGCTATAGTCTTTCTTGATCATTAGTACAATATATGATCACATATGTAATAGTCCCCTCAGCCAAGTCAGAAAAAATATGTGCATGTATGAACAACAGCAATTGGAGAAGATGACAGGCAAAAAGTAATCATGTTAAATAATCATGATCTCAATATTGAAAAAAAATGATTGTGATTATATTTTTTGCCATAATCAAGCACCCCTAAAAACAGCAAATTGTGATTTACATACACACACACATACACACACACACAGAGTTTAAATATGTATGTGATAAATTGTAAATATGTATGTAATGAATTGTTTTCTTTAAGAAACTCTTACTTGAACATTTTTCAGTGTGCTCCTAAAGTTATATGTATGCTCCTAATTTCTGTCATTTAGGAGCACATGTACTCCTTGAAAAAAAGTAAGGATTGAACACTGCTGTCAGATATGTAGAAGCATTAAGTAACTGGAGTGTGTTGCAGTCCAAGGGCTTCTGTCACAGGCAGTAGATGTTTACTTTACCCATCCCCCCCCTCCCATTCTCTCTCTCTCCCTCACAGTTGGAAGGAAAGATTTTAAATGTGATCTTCTTGTTAAATATCCTCATAAATCCCATAACTTTGGCCAAATCCTACATAAAAATATCATTTTTTTGTAGGAATTTTCGTCGCGAATCCATTGATACAGGTTTGAAATTGGTGGGACTTATAGTTTAGACACCAGATGCCCCAGTTCGGCACAAAGTCCATGCCCAGAATTTGCCTCCCCATTGGTTTACATTGTAAGGTGTAATGTCGCACTCCAACTTTCAGGGCTTACTAAATCTAAACCGTTCGAGTTATTACAAAGTTTTTAATAACTTTTGCTCAACATTACTGCCACCCTCTTCCTGAGTTTTTCCCTCATATCAGCTATAGTCTTTCTTGATCATTAGTACAATATATGATCACATGTGTAATAGTCCCTTCAGCCAAGTTAGAAAAAATATGTGCATGTATGAACAACAGCAATTGGAGAAGATGACAGTCAAAAAGTAATCATGTTAAATAATCATGATCTCAATATTGAACAAAAATGATCGTGATTATAATTTTTGCCATAATCAAGCACCCCTAAAAACAGCAAATTGTGATTTACACACACACACACACACAGTTTAAATATGTATGTGATCAATTGTAAATGTTATAATGAATTGTTTTCTTTAAGAAACTGTTACTTGAACATTTTTCAGTGTGCTCCTAAAGTTATATGTATGCTCCTAATTTCTGTCGTTTAGGAGCACATGTACTCCTTGAAAAAAAGTAAGGATTGAACACTGCTGTCAGATATGTAGAAGCATTAAGTAACTGGAGTGTAGTGCAGTCCAAGGGCTTCTGTCACAGGCAGTAGATGTTTACTTTACCCATCCCCCCCCTCCCATTCTCTCTCTCTCCCTCACAGTTGGAAGGAAAGATTTTAAAGTGATCTTCTTGTGAAAAATCCTCATAAATCCCATAACTTTGGCCAAATCCTACATAAAAATATCATTTTTTTGTAGGAATTTTCGTCGCGAATCCATTGATACAGGTTTGAAAGTGGTGGGACTTATAGTTTAGACGCCAGATGCCCCAGTTTGGCACAAAGTCCATGCCCAGAATTTGCCTCCCCATTGGTTTGCATTGTAAGGTGTAATGTCGCACTCCAACTTTCAGGGCTTACTAAATCTAAACCGTTCGAGTTATTACAAAGTTTTTAATAACTTTTGCTCAACACAGTGTGATAAGTCATGTATTCAAGTTTGAAGCCGATACCATTAACGCCCTAGGAGGAGATAGCGTTTATTCAAGGTCCAAAATTGGCAAAAAATCGTACTTTGAAATGGACATTACGGATTTCCTGTTGGATTTAGGTCAGGGGTGTCAGCGTATGATTTGTAGGTCTTGATGAGACGAATAATTGGGTTTTGGTTCGATCTCTCTACGACATTCCTACGGGCCGTGGCGGCCGTTTTAGATACATAGGTGGCGCTAGAGAGCACATTTTGGCACTTTGGGGTTTAATTTTTACATTTTATCAAATTTTTCACCATTCCTGATGTGCGTGCCAAATTTGGTGAGTTTTTGAGCATGTTTAGGGGGTCAAATTTAGAGTTAAAGTGGCGTAATAATAAAGAATAATAATAATAATTAAAGCTGCAAGCAGCGTTGGACGGGCCTTCGCGCCCTTGCGCACGTCGGGCCGCGGCGCAGTCAGTTGAGCTTGTGGGAACCAAGAAAACGTTTGGAGATGATCAGTGTGAGAGTCTTTTGACACACAATACTAACCAGTGTCTCTCTGTGAGCCCACCCCTCTGTTCGCAGACAATTATGAATTATGACATCAAAATATTGTTAACCTTAATCAGTAATTCAGGTACCAACTGTAGGAATCTGCGAAGAACACAGTTAATTATTTGCTATAATTATCAATTATCAATAATAATTAATTATAACAATTAACAGAATTATTAATATGAACTAACAGAAACGAAGCACCACCCCGAAACCGGGACCAGTAACCGAGCAAGGTAGTCTCATAAATGGGAGTTCTCCTAGAATGTTAATATCTGAGAGATAATCATTCAAGGGTGAACAAAGAAGGGTTGAATTCGAGCTCTGACTCCTTCAATCAGCCACTTTTCACAATATGTTACCAATAATGACTAAAGAACTTCTCTTTAAAGATATAACAGTGTTTATGAAACTTAGCAAAATTAACAAAGTTAACATATGCTTCACTGAAGAAATAGTTATTCTAAAATCTAATTCTACCAAACAAAACACAAACAGCTTTGCACAGAGTTGGACACTTGCAGGGGAATGCGTGTATGTATGTATGTATATATATGTGTGTGTGTGTGTGTGTGTTAATAGCAAGAGAGGAAGGAGGGAAAGCGATCGTGAGAGAGAGAGAAGCGGTTCTCTTTCCACAGAGAGCGCACGTATGGACGGCAGTCTGTAACGCACGTTGTCTGGTTTAAGATCGACAAATCAGTTTACTTTCTCACTCACGGCAGCACAAACACAGTAGTCCCGAGCGGGACAAACACAAAATAGTCAAGCGTGGTGAACACAACTAACAGGCAGCAAACAGGCAGCAGCGGAGCGTTAACTGCAGCATGACCGAAAGAAGCACAACCAGTTAGCCTCTGCTAGCCTCTAAACTAACCCCGGCTCTCTGTTTAGATCCAAACGGAGCACCGAGTCCCGAATTGCTATTTAGGTTAAAGCGGAGAGAATCAGCGGGTCTGTCGGCCAGCTGAGTGAAGTGAAACCTGCGGAAAAAACACCGTGACCATCAAGGTAAAACAGGTCGGCGAAAACACGGCAGCTGGCTCTGACTGGAGTGGCGGAGAGAACAGCAGAGATGACTCGGCGAAGACGCGCGGGGCAGGGCCGGTCCACGTTATCCCGAAGTAACTTCATTTCCTCTTTCTCGGGGGAATTTGAGGACGCTGGTTGCAGCAGCGGTCTCTCTCGGGTCCAGGAATGTGTTCGGGTAAACACGGGCAAAGTCTCGTCTCGTCCGACGAGGGGAGTCTTCGATGAGGGGAAAACATGTTCGTGGGGTAGTCAAGCTAACTCACAGGGGAACAGGAGTTAACCCTAGTTCAGTGACATGGGAAAGACGTATATTTCGGGCGTGCTCGCTTATAAAGGGGTGGTGATGTCATGGCTGCGTCCTCAGGACGCTCCGCTGTGCAGGAGCGTCTCCGCCAATGAGGGACCGATATTGACTGCTCCCTGCTGAAGTGTGAAAATCGCAAAGCATCCTTGGAAATGGAGTTTGCTCCACCCTCATGGCAGGTCCATTACAGTTTTAATACGGAGCTCCGGAACTCCGGCCTTCCTGAGTTTTTCCCTCATATAGGCTATAGTTTTTCTTAATCATTACTACAATATATGATTACATATGTAATAGTCTCCTCAGCCAAGTTAGAAAAAATATGTGCATGTATGAACAACAGCAATTGGAGAAGATGACAGTCAAAAAGTAATCATGTTAAATAATCATGATCTCAATATTGAACAAAAATGATTGTGATTATAATTTTTGCCATAATCAAGCACCCCTAAAAACAGCAAATTGTGATTTACATACACACACACACACACACACACACACACACACACACACACACACACAGAGTTTAAATACGTATGTGATCAATTGTAAATATGTATGTAATGAATTGTTTTCTTTAAGAAACTCTTACTTGAACATTTTTCAGTGTGCTCCTAAAGTTATATGTATGCTCCTAATTTCTGTCGTTTAGGAGCACATGTACTCCTTGAAAAAAAGTAAGGATTGAACACTGCTGTCAGATATGTAGAAGCATTAAGTAACTGGAGTGTAGTGCAGTCCAAGGGCTTCTGTCACAGGCAGTAGATGTTTACTTTACCCATCCCCCCCCTCCCATTCTCTCTCTCTCCCTCACAGTTGGAAGGAAAGATTTTAAAGTGATCTTCTTGTGAAAAATCCTCATAAATCCCATAACTTTGGCCAAATCCTACATAAAAATATCATTTTTTTGTAGGAATTTTCGTCGCGAATCCATTGATACAGGTTTGAAAGTGGTCGGACTTATAGTTTAGACGCCAGATGCCCCAGTTTGGCACAAAGTCCATGCCCAGAATTTGCCTCCCCATTGGTTTACATTGTAAGGTGTAATGTCGCACTCCAACTTTCAGGGCTTACTAAATCTAAACCGTTCGAGTTATTACAAAGTTTTTAATAACTTTTGCTCAACACAGTGTGATAAGTCATGTATTAAAGTTTGAAGCCGATACCATTAACGCCCTAGGAGGAGATAGCGTTTATTCAAAGTCCAAAATTGGCAAAAAAGCATACTTTGAAATTGACATAGCAGATTTCCTGTTGGATTTAGGTCAGGGGTGTCAGCGTATGATTTGTAGGTCTTGATGAGACGAATAATTGGGTTTTGGTTCGATCTCTCTACGACATTCCTACGGGCCGTGGTGGCCGTTTTAGATACATAGGTGGCGCTAGAGAGCACATTTTGGCACTTTGGGGTTTAATTTTTACATTTTATCAAATTTTTCACCATTCCTGATGTGCGTGCCAAATTTGGTGAGTTTTTGAGCATGTTTAGGGGGTCAAATTTAGAGTTAAAGTGGCGTAACAAGAAAGAATAATAATAATAATAATAATAAGAAAGAAACAAACACACGAAAAACAAGAGGGTCTTCGCCCTTTGGGCTCAGGCCCTAATTAAAGCTGCAAGCAGCGTTGGACGGGCCTTCGCGCCCTTGCGCACGTCGGGCCGCGGCGCAGTCAGTTGAGCTTGTGGGAACCGAGAAAACGTTTGGAGATGATCAGTGTGAGAGTCGTTTGACACACAATACTAACTACTTTCTCTCCGTGAGCGCACGCCTCTGTTTATCACAGATAATTACGGCTTATGAAATTAAAATATTGTTAACCTTAATCAATAATTCAGGCACCAACTGTAGCATGTATGAGGAACACAGTTGATTATTTGCCATAATTATCAATTATCTAAGATAATTAACTAATTATAATAATTAATAGAATTATTAATATGAACTAACAAGCACGGAGCACCACCCGGAAACCAGGACCAATAACCGAACAAGGTAATCTCATAAATGGGATTTCACCTAGAATGCTAATATCTGCGAGATATCAACATTCAAGGGTGAACAAAGAAGGGTTGAATTCAAGCTCTGACTCCTTTAATCAGCCACTTCTCACAATATGTTACACACAATAATGACAAAAGAACTTCTCTTTAAAGATATAACATTGTTTATTAAACTTAGCAAAATTAACAAAGTTAACAAATACTTCATTCAATAAACAGCTATTCTAAAATCTAATTCTACCAAACAAAACACAAACAGCTTTGCACAGAGTTGGACACTTGCAGGGGAATGCGTGTGTGTGTGTGTGTGTGTGTGTTAGTAGCAAGAGAGGAAGGAGGGAAAGCGATCGTGAGAGGGAGAGAAGCGGCTCTTTTGACCACAGAGAGCGCACGTACGGACGGCAGTCTGTAACGTACGTTGTCTGGTTTCTGATCGACAAATCAATTTACTTTCTCACTCACGGTGGCACAAAAGTAGCAGTTGTCCCGACCGGGAAAAACACAAAATAGTCTAGCGTGGTGAACACAACTAACAGGCAGCAAACTTAATACTCCTCAGAGTAAAGCAGAGAAAAATGGACTCGGCGGTCCGTCAACTCACACAACAAGAACAATAGCAATAAAGCTAAAAAGGCTAAATGCTAAACAACAGCAACTGATGCTGAAAAGAACACACAACTAACACTGCCTATGCCCAGACTTATGCCTCTTACTTGGTCGCTTCAGAAAGTGCGCAGGTTGTGTGTGTGTGTAGTCCGTCTTAATGTCCATCTTTGTTCTTGGCTCGGAGGCAGACGGTGCCGTTCTCGCACGTCGTCGAAAACACGGCAGCTGGCTCTGAGTGGAATGGCGGAGAGAACAGCAGAGACAACTCGGCGAAGACGCGCAGTCCCGAAGTAACTTCATTTCCTCTTTCTCGGGGGAATTTGAGGACGCTGGTTGCAGCAGCGGTCTCTCTCGGGTCCAGGAATGTGTTCGGGTGAACACGGGCAAAGTCTCGTCTCGTCCGACGAGGGGAGTCTTCGATGAGGGGAAAACATGTTCGTGGGGTAGTCAAGCTAACTCACAGGGGAACAGGAGTTACCCCTAGCTCAGTGACATGGGAAAGACGTGTAGTTTGGGCGTGCTCGCTTATAAAGGGGTGGTGATGTCATGGCTGCGTCCTCAGGACGCTCCGCTGTGCAGGAGCGTCTCCGCCAATGAGGGACCGATGTTGACTGCTCCCTGCTGAAGTGTGAAAATCGCAAAGCATCCTTGGAAATGGAGTTTGCTCCACCCTCATGGCAGGTCCATTACAGTTTTAATACGGAGCTCCGGAACTCCAGCCTTCCTGAGTTTTTCCCTCATATAGGCTATAGTTTTTCTTAATCATTACTACAATATATGATTACATATGTAATAGTCTCCTCAGCCAAGTTAGAAAAAGTATGTGCATGTATGAACAACAGCAATTGGAGAAGATGACCGTCAAAAAGTAATCATGTTAAATAATCATGATCTCAAAATTGAACAAAAATGATTGTGATTATAATTTTTGCCATAATCAAGCACCCCCAAAAACAGCAAATTGTGATTTACATACACATACACACACACACACACACACACACAGTTTAAATATGTATGTGATAAATTGTAAATATGTATGTAATGAATTGTTTTCTTTAAGAAACTCTTACTTGAACATTTTTCAGTGTGCTCCTAAAGTTATATGTATGCTCCTAATTTCTGTCATTTAGGAGCACATGTACTCCTTGAAAAAAAGTAAGGATTGAACACTGCTGTCACTGCTGCAGTCCAAGGGCTTCTGTCACAGGCAGTAGATGTTTACTTTACCCATCCCCCCCCTCCCATTCTCTCTCTCTCCCTCACAGCTGCAGAGAAGATTTTAGTGTACTCTACTTGTGAAATATGCTCATAAATCCCATAACTTTGGCCAAATCCTACATAAAAATATCATTTTTTTGTAGGAATTTTCGTCGCGAATCCATTGATACAGGTTTGAAAGTGGTGGGACTTATAGTTTAGACGCCAGATGCCCCAGTTTGGCACAAAGGCCATGCCCAGAATTTGCCTCCCCATTGGTTTACATTGTAAGGTGTAATGTCGCACTCCAACTTTCAGGGCTTACTAAATCTAAACCGTTCGAGTTATTACAAAGTTTTTAATAACTTTTGCTCAACACAGTGTGATAAGTCATGTATTCAAGTTTGAAGCCGATACCATTAACGCCCTAGGAGGAGATAGCGTTTATTCAAGGTCCAAAATTGGCAAAAAATCATACTTTGAAATGGACATTGCAGATTTCCTGTTGGATTTAGGTCAGGGGTGTCAGCGTATGATTTGTAGGTCTTGATGAGACGAATAATTGGGTTTTGGTTCGATCTCTCTACGACATTCCTACGGGCCGTGGCGGCCGTTTTAGATACATAGGTGGCGCTAGAGAGCACATTTTGGCACTTTGGGGTTTAATTTTTACATTTTATCAAATTTTTCACCATTCCTGATGTGCGTGCCAAATTTGGTGAGTTTTTGAGCATGTTTAGGGGGTCAAATTTAGAGTTAAAGTGGCGTAACAAGAAAGAAAGAATAATAATAATAATAATAATAATAATAATAATAATAAAGAAACAAACACACGAAAAACAATAGGGTCTTCGCCCTTTGGGCTCAGGCCCTAATAATAAGAAAGAAACAAACGGACGAAAAACAATAGGGTCTTCGCCCTTTGGGCTCAGGCCCTAATTAAAGCTGCAAGCAGCGTTGGACGGGCCTTCGCGCCCTTGCGCACGTCGGGCCGCGGCGCAGTCAGTTGAGCTTGTGGGAACCAAGAAAACGTTTGGAGATGATTAGTGTGAGAGTCTTTTGACACACAATACTAACCAGTGTCTCTCTGTGAGCCCACCCCTCTGTTCACAGACAATTATGAATTATGAAATCAAAATATTGTTAACCTTAATCAATAATTCAGGTACCAACTGTAGGATCTGCGAAGAACACAATTAATTATTTGCTATAATTATCAATTATCAATAATAATTAACTATAACAATTAACAGAATTATTAGTATGAACTAACAAGCACGGAGCACCACCCGGAAACCAGGACCAATAACCAAACAAGGTAATCTCATAAATGGGATTTCACCTAGAATGCTAATATCTGCGAGATATCAACATTCAAGGGTGAACAAAGAAGGGTTGAATTCGAGCTCTGACTCCTTCAATCAGCCACTTTTCACAATATGTTACACACAATAATGACTAAAGAACTTCTCTTTAAAGATATAACAGTGTTTATTAAACTTAGCAAAATTAACAAAGTTAACAAATGCTTCATTCAATAAATAGGCCTAGTTATTCTAAAATCTAATTCTGCCAAACAAAACACAAACAGCTTTGCACAGGGTTGGACACTTGCAGGTTGGACACTTTTGTCCGACGTTATCTGACCATCAGATGTGCAAAACGATGTCGGTGCGTGTATGTGTGCGCACGTGAGTATGGTGTTAGTCACAAGAGAGGGAGGAGGGAAAGCGATCGTGAGAGAGAGAGAAGCGGTTCTTTTTCCACAGAGAGCGCACGTATGAACGGCAGTCTGTAACACATGTCTGGTTTAAGATCGACAAATCAGTTTACTTTCTCACTCACGGCAGCACAAACACAGTAGTCCCGAGCGGGACAAACACAAAATAGTCAAGCGTGGTGAACACAACTAACAGGCAGCAAACAGGCAGCAGCGGAGCGTTAACTGCAGCATGACCGAAAGAAGCACAACCAGTTAGCCTCTGCTAGCCTCTCAGCTAACCCTGGCTCTCTGTTTAGATCCAAACGGAGCACCGAGTCCCGATTTGTTCTTTAGGTTAAAGCGGAGAGAATCAGCGGGTCTGTCGGCCAGCTGAGTGAAGTGAAACCTGCGGAAAAAACACCGTGAGCATCACGGTAAAACAGTCCGTAGAGAACTACCGTGTTCAGCTGCACAGATAGGAAATCCCTCGGCTGACAGGATGTACCACTCTGTGAGGAAAAATATTTTACCCTCCACTTTTCGGTTTATAACACAGTTGGCAACCAGCATATTAGGTGCATTACTGCCACCCTCTTCCTGAGTTTTTCCCTCATATCAGCTATAGTCTTTCTTGATCATTAGTACAATATATGATCACATGTGTAATAGTCCCTTCAGCCAAGTTAGAAAAAATATGTGCATGTATGAACAACAGCAATTGGAGAAGATGACAGTCAAAAAGTAATCATGTTAAATAATCATGATCTCAATATTGAACAAAAATGATCGTGATTATAATTTTTGCCATAATCAAGCACCCCTAAAAACAGCAAATTGTGATTTACACACACACACACACACACACACACAGTTTAAATATGTATGTGATCAATTGTAAATGTTATAATGAATTGTTTTCTTTAAGAAACTGTTACAGTTTTAATACGGAGCTCCGGAACTCCAGCCTTCCTGAGTTTTTCCCTCATATAGGCTATAGTTTTTCTTAATCATTACTACAATATATGATTACATATGTAATAGTCTCCTCAGCCAAGTTAGAAAAAGTATGTGCATGTATGAACAACAGCAATTGGAGAAGATGACAGTCAAAAAGTAATCATGTTAAATAATCATGATCTCAATATTGAACAAAAATGATTGTGATTATAATTTTTGCCATAATCAAGCACCCCTAAAAACAGCAAATTGTGAATTACATACACATACACACACACACACACACACACACACAGTTTAAATATGTATGTGATAAATTGTAAATATGTATGTAATGAATTGTTTTCTTTAAGAAACTCTTACTTGAACATTTTTCAGTGTGCTCCTAAAGTTATATGTATGCTCCTAATTTCTGTCATTTAGGAGCACATGTACTCCTTGAAAAAAAGTAAGGATTGAACACTGCTGTCACTGCTGCAGTCCAAGGGCTTCTGTCACAGGCAGTAGATGTTTACTTTACCCATCCCCCCCCTCCCATTCTCTCTCTCTCTCTCCCTCACAGCTGCAGAGAAGATTTTAGTGTACTCTACTTGTGAAATATGCTCATAAATCCCATAACTTTGGCCAAATCCTACATAAAAATATCATTTTTTTGTAGGAATTTTCGTCGCGAATCCATTGATACAGGTTTGAAAGTGGTCGGACTTATAGTTTAGACGCCAGATGCCCCAGTTTGGCACAAAGGCCATGCCCAGAATTTGCCTCCCCATTGGTTTACATTGTAAGGTGTAATGTCGCACTCCAACTTTCAGGGCTTACTAAATCTAAACCGTTCGAGTTATTACAAAGTTTTTAATAACTTTTGCTCAACACAGTGTGATAAGTCATGTGTTCAAGTTTGAAGCTGATACCATTAACGCCCTAGGAGGAGATAGCGTTTATTCAAGGTCCAAAATTGGCAAGACATCATACTTTGAAATGGACATTGCAGATTTCCTGTTGGATTTAGGTCAGGGGTGTCAGCGTATGATTTGTAGGTCTTGATGAGACGAATAATTGGGTTTTGGTTCGATCTCTCTACGACATTCCTACGGGCCGTGGCAGCCGTTTTAGATACATAGGTGGCGCTAGAGAGCACATTTTGGCACTTTGGGGTTTAATTTTTACATTTTATCAAATTTTTCACCATTCCTGATGTGCGTGCCAAATTTGGTGAGTTTTTGAGCATGTTTAGGGGGTCAAATTTAGAGTTAAAGTGGCGTAACAAGAAAGAAAGAATAATAATAATAATAATAATAATAAAGAAACAAACACACGAAAAACAATAGGGTCTTCGCCCTTTGGGCTCAGGCCCTAATTAAAGCTGCAAGCAGCGTTGGACGGGCCTTCGCGCCCTTGCGCACGTCAGGCCGCGGCGCAGTCAGTTGAGCTTGTGGGAACCAAGAAAACGTTTGGAGATGATCAGCGTGAGAGTCTTTTTACACACAATACTAACCAGTGTCTCTCTGTGAGCCCACCCCTCTGTTCACAGACAATTATGAATTATGAAATCAAAATATTGTTAACCTTAATCAATAATTCAGGTACCAACTGTAGGATCTGCGAAGAACACAATTAATTATTTGCTATAATTATCAATTATCAATAATAATTAACTATAACAATTAACAGAATTATTAATATGAACTAACAAGCACGGAGCACCACCCGGAAACCAGGACCAATAACCGAACAAGGTAATCTCATAAATGGGAGTTCACCTAGAATGTTAATATCTGCGAGATATCAACATTCAAGG